>NW_028249470.1:0-696705 GCF_964263255.1 Lissotriton vulgaris
ACAGGCTGCAACACAACTATCTTCAATTTCGATATGCAGTTTGGCACCTCCAACCTGATGGACTACTATTGGGCTTGCGGAGAACACCTCTATCTCCAACTACCTCCTCAGTGGAGGTCCCAGAAGAATTCCGCCTCTTCAATGAGGCCCAGATTTTCTTCGGAGGGGCATTCCCAATGTTTCAAACTCAGGCTAATGCCCGTTGGCTGGAAGTAACACGCTATGAGGTCATGAAAGCCATCAACAGCACCAGAGACGGCCTAAATGCAATAATGGAAGAACTGCGCCCATTAAGACTAATGGTTCTGGAAAATCGCTACTTCCTCGACATGCTGACGGCCAAAGATGGTGGTCTGTGTCATCAAATCGGAAAATCCTGCTGCACGTTCATACCGGGAAACAATGAAGAAAACGGATCCATATCAAGGGCCATTGAGGAGTTGACAAACTTGGAAAAAGAAATGACCGACGAAGGAGGTGCCTCTGCGGACATTATTCCAACAGACTGGTTCACTCTTGACTGGATGCCTTCATAGCTAACAGCAATTCTGAAATTGATGATACCCCTTGTTGGGATTTTATTAATACTGTGTTGCGCCTTTCAGTTATGGAGCCATTGCATTAAAAGATTAAGTACCAAGGCAGTAGGGATGAATTATGCTAGCACAGGGATATACCTGATAGCCAAGTATGAAGACATGGATCGACTCCCCGGGGATGGGACTGGAGTGCAATTAGAGATGAGCGAGATAGCTGCACCCGGCCCCCACTATGGCTTGCCAACGGCTCCCCCACTCCCCCCAGGTAGGGACACCATGAGCACCAGCCCTACAGCAGCCCAATACGAATGTCTGCTTAAAGAATCAGGTGCCGAATATGCCAACATAATTGCTAGGCCAGATGGAGCTAGAGCAAAGAAATAAGAGCAGTTCCAAGGCAGCTTTAAGTGTTATGTTAACGACATACCCCCCCCCCGGCTGAAGGGTCACAGAAATACTCAGTTAGGAGCGTGTTCATAAATGAACAAGACAGGGGAGATGATGAAGGGTTAAAATCACGCTCTACCATCTAATCACCAAAAAGAGCACCTCTTATCTGTCTTGATAGCGAAAATGTCACGTATGGCCCTACCAGAGAGAACCTGAAAATGTGCTTAACCGCATCGCTGCTGCGGCGATTTTTGCGCTGTGCGGCTTTTTTTATTTTACTGCGTTACATGACGAGCTCAGCTGGTCATCAGCACACGCCACCCGTGGCTGATGATGAGCTGAGCTCGTCATCAGCAGCGAAGGGGTTAAAACCCTCAATTTTGCTATGCATGATCAGCAAACTAAAATCCCACAAACTCCCTGAATCCTGGGGTTATAGACCAAAGGCAAAGGCCAAAAAGACATGTCTTAGGGTAACAAAATGCACTAGGCCCACACTGATGTTAAACCTGCATTTCTGGTGCATTGAAAAACAACGTGGTAAATTGGCCTGACGTGAAGTACAGTAATTTTCCACAGCCTTAAGACCAACGCCCTCTCACACGTAGACAAGACCCAGCTGGTGCAGGTTGACATATCTTGGGAGGTTGACACATCGAGACTTTCCACTGAAACCTTATTTTGAAACATTGCTTGCACGAAGTAAAAGACGCAACCTCTCGCAATAGCAGTACCTATCGTAAGTTCCGCTCTCACATATATTTCTAGAAATGTACAGGACAAGAAGCCTTTGTTTATATTCTGCGGTCAAGCATGGCCAACCAACCGTTAGGACACCTGACCGCCCCCACTGTCCTAGGACAATGCGGTCAAGCCACCTGCGTCAGAAAATACGTCAGGACAGTGTTAGTTCTGTGATTTTAGGTATAAAAGATGCACCATCACAACTAGAAGGCAGAACTTTCCAAGCTGACTTTTGGGCGGTTCTCCGGTCGACCGACTATCTGATTTGGGACTGCCAGAACCTACTCTACCAGGTGATGCCTTCCTGAATAAGATAGCTTTTCAATCTTCTTAATAATCTTAGCTAGCCAGGTGCTTTTTCATCGATACCCAATTCCTTGCATTATAGGTATCATTTTAGTATAAGATCCTCTAGAGTTCTTCTCCCTAGATAGGTGCTTCAAGGCACTAGGCCTGATAGAAATGTACTCTGTATAACCCAGCTAAAATTCAATTGTGCCTTTTTAATCTTAGCCTCTGATATTTTATTCTTACTAGAGTACTTAAACCTGCAATACTGTTTCTCCTCAGGAGAGTGGTGTGTAGTCAAAGTATTTTCCTGAATTGGATGTAATGCCTGCTTGAAGTCTCCGCTTCACACTGAAAGTTATATTTTAGTAGATAGTCACTTCTGTTCACTTTGCAGCATTTTATAAGCAATTGATATCTTGCATAGTTTCTGGCAGAGTAAAGCCAGGGTTTCTTAAAGAGTGTTCTTTAGCAATATGCCTCATTGATATATGTGTGTGTGTAGTAATAAACGTGCCACTCCAACTTGAAAAGTCGTCATTTCACGTTATTGTTTCTTCTTTCTCAGTGCGTTATTGAAACGATTCTCCTAACCACAGTTGAGTGTGGCTACACCCTAAGGGGCCCAAAAGGGCCTCTGCTACTCACCCTCAGCCAGCACTCCTTGAGAGCCACTGGAGGTGGTAAGTTCATGAGAGAGACAGGGAGCCAAACCAGTAAAGGATGTTGGCGATTCGTAACCAGGACAAGCCAGGACACCATCAAAGAGGAGATAATGATGTGCTAAAAAGACAAAACAATGCAACAGCGTTCTCCATTTATGGGCCTAAAATCTGTAGCAACAACTTTGTATTCACCAGGGACACCTCTACCCTGCTCCAAATTAGAAAATAGTGGAAGATGCACCTCTTTTAAGAGGACTGCTTTATGACTTGTTAACAGCCCACTTCTAGAACCCACCTTCCTCTTCATTCACTCATTAACTGTATTTGTGCCTTTGGCTAGATTCCCACTAGAGAAATGATACCACATACATACAAACATATATACGGATAAGAGTGGGAAGCAAGGATGGGCAGTGCCTACAGGGCTAGGGCACCATTAATGAGTTGAGACCACCTTGATGGCTGAGAGTGTAGTAGAGGGTGAACTGATGAAGATGAAAGCTGAGAGATACACAACCACAGACTAATGTGCAGAAGCAGATGGTGGTTGTCGAAGCAGAGGATTGGTATTTTTTTCAAGCAATGATGGAAAAGATGTGAGATACGGCTAGAATAGATTGAGGTAGGAGGTAGTTTATTGAGTGGAAATGAGGGGTAAGAGGTAGGGGCATGAGAAGGTAGTAGTACGAGTTGAGCAGATGGCTCATGTCAAAGGAGGACAAGAGAAACGTGATGCCAGGAATATTGTGCTCGTAGAGGCATTTGCAGGTCACCTGGGAGGGATGAGAGGAGAGGAGAGTAGAGGATATGAGAGTAGAGGAGAGAAATGTTAGATGCCATTGAAACAGCCAGGAACTAAGTAGTTGGCCACATCTTCTTCCTCAATGACACAAATGACCATTGCCTCCTGGTTCTCCTTGACCTCTCTGCAGCTTTAATCACACTCAAACATCCAGCATTGATTCACACCCTGAAAACTCACGTGGGCCTCACTGGCAAAAGCTGAGAGTGGTTCAGTTCCTACCTCACCAACCTGTTCAGAAAGGAACTACCAAATCCTGGCCTCTCCTCTCACCTGTGGAGTCCTGCTATTACCCATCATTTTCAACATTTATGCAGACAGCAACTTCAAGATAACCAGTATGATGATGACACATAACACTATCCCAAATTTTCCTCAACCAACAATATACATATGCAAAAGCCTGCCTCACATTAATCCAAACCTGGATGTCAACAAACTACCTAATGCAAAACCCTATGAAGACACCAAGCAATCTCTGATTCAATCATGGCTCCCCAACCTAAACTGACTACATCACCCTCTCACTAAAGGTCTCTACACTGGCTCCCACTGCAAGCCTGGAGCATTTTAAATATCGGCTGAATCACTTACAAGGCCCTTTACACTAAAACTCCTGTTGACCTAGCTGATAAACTAACAATATCTCGAGGTCAATGTCAGACAAGCAGCTGCAAACATTACCAGAGTATAGACTGAGCACTGCAGGAGAAAACAAGACTCAATATACCTATAAGTATCTGGAGTACATCTCCTCTGACATCAGAACAGCACAAACTCTCCCACAATTCAGAAAGAAACTGAAGACTCAGCTCTTTAGGGAACAATATCTCAGATAGGCTGCAGTCTCACCCCTTCCACTATCTCTACTCCTCCCTCTGTGCCCTTGCCTCATATATACCCACAGTGGCTTCTTGCCCACTGTACAGCGCACTTTTGCTAGCATGCGAGGATCACACCATAGAAATACCAAAACATACATATGTGGCCACCAAGAAAATGGGCCTGTAAGGGCCAAATGAAAGGATCTTAAAGAATTTATTCGCAACTTATTAAAAGGCATTGTGGAACAAATATCCAGACTGATAAGAGAAGGGGATGGGCTGGAGGGAATAGGTAAAAGAGAGTGAGATTGAACCATTAGGCTCTGAAGGTGGGTGGTAGGGGAAGGGCTCCAAATAGGATATGAGGCCTTTGCATGGCAAATGGCCACAAGAGCACAACCATGCAAAAGAAATCTCAGGGATTTAGTTGTGGGGGTTGACGGTGGAGGCAGCTGGATTATCTTGAGGATCATCAATCGTTTGAAATCACTATTTTAATTTAGAGGCAGGTTTAGGGTAGCATGGAGTGGCTTTGGGTGATTGGCAGGGGCAGTGTAAACCAGGGCTTAAAGTGAACCAATGGTTGCAAGTGGGGTTCACCAGCACTCATTTTTGGGGACCAGCACTGATATTACAGCAACAAACTTTGATCCACAGTAAAAGAGAAACAGACAAGTGGGAAAGAAGGAGGAAAAGAAAGATGGAAATCGGTGACAAAGAGAGATAGCTGGGATTACAATAACATGGAGTAGACAGTGAGTGTCAGGTGGTGACCACCACCATATTGTGGCCCAAGTCCGCCCAGCCGGGAATCGAACGATTACCATCCGGCAGAAAAGAGGTGGAAGCACTATCCGTCCGCCACGATACCGCGTCATTATAATATGGCAGGGAGTAAATCAGGTTGCGATGGCGTGGCGATCCACCCGCCATCCTAATCAACCCCTCTGTGAGGCCTCAGGCGCACTCTTAGGATAACCAATTCAATGGACAAGAAGAGTAGGCAAGGATGAGAAGTGCCCTTTTTTGCAACCTTAACGGTGTGCCCATAAATCCTTTGCCATGTCCCCAATGGGTCCATGAGTGCTGGGCTGAGGGGAAGGCACATTTTGGATTTTGGTGGCAGTGCATCTATGTCGGGATGGATGTAAGTCTGGTGTACCGTTTTGCATACTAGCCACACCCACGAAACAGACATGCATAGCGGAAATAAGGAGCTGATTTAAATCTTGGTGGTGAAGATCAAACTCGTCCTCCTTTACTCAGCAGTGCGCCACTGTCTGGGGCCTCTACCCAGTTTTCTCACCTCATGAAGCTTCAGCGCCTAGACACCTGCGGGAATTAGTGCTCTTTGGAAATGGTATTTTCATTACATTTCATCATTACTGCCAAGATGATGGTCTGTCCGCCAAATTTAGATGTGGTGTAGCCTTGGCAGAGATTAGTCCATCTCCACCATGTTTGCACCTCTTTCACGGCCCGATGCAGTAAGGGCCATCGGAGGCTGATCTAAATTAGATGGGCAGACATAGAGGTCAGTTTCACTGCTCATAACCACCAGGTAAACCCCGGCGTAAAAGGCAGTGAAAATTGTCTAATTCTCTCCTCAGCATGGCTGATAACACCCATGACGAGAGGGCTATTTTTTTTTTTTACTCAAAAGAAAAATCCTACTTTAAGATTTTCTTTTTGACTGATTGCTCTGTCATGTTGAGGGAGCCGCGCACCAAACTTTAAAAAGCATTGACAGGAACCGCCGTGATGGCGGTTCCTCCCAATGCTTCAGAAATGACAGCTGGCTTGGCAGTCATTTCTAAATTTGGCGGGTGAGTAGTCTCGGCCTGGCACATGTTACTTCCTCCATCAAGCCAATGAAGTTTTATGTCAAATTAGATCACAAATGGGAGTGATATTTACAGCTTTTTTTAATACAAGAGATTTCGCAATCGCTGTGCAGGCGAAACCTTAAAAGCAGACAAACCTAAATCACCGACTGTGATCCGAAGTACAGGCAAAACAAACAGCCGGTATTTGAAGTTAATATAAAAAACAAATAAAACACCATTCAAACCGGATTTTTCACTGAAGATAAAGGAAGTAAGGCTGACTCGCCAGAGCTTAAAAGGGCCCATATCATTTTCCTAGCAAGGTAGGAATAAAGTCATTATCAATATCTGTTCTTTCACTTGGAGATCCAACAAAGGCCGGCCTCCCTTGTCACCACAAACAAGCAGTGTTTCAGTAGGTGCAGAGGTAGGTTTTGTGACCTTCAGGTGACCTCCTCAAACAATCAGAGGCGGCTCTGATTTTTTCACCTCATCTCCCTCTTTCAATTCCTCAATCGCAAGATGTCTTCCGTAAAATTGGGTTAGCCTAAAAGTGCAAAATAAAGGGCTGGTTGGGCCTAGTAGACCAGGAATTCCTGAGGGCCAGAGTCTATACCTCAGGAAAACAATTGTCACTATATGCATTACACACAACACACTAATCTCCCCACACCGAGCACAAACCCAGACCATGTAAACACTAAGAACCTCATAAACATCCCTCTTGCATAGCAGCTACAGAACAAGCCTTTTGACTCAAACCCATGACTGTGCTATCTTCAGTCCTCCATGCACCTGACATTGCAGGCAATATTTCACAACATAACTTGGAAAATGCGCCATCATAGAAACATGGGTCACTGCAACCGTGACACACATCGTAGGCATTCCTGTTCCAGAAGCAAAAATGTCCAATATGCAGACCAGACACACAAGACGGGAGGCTGTCTTGAGCTCCTCACTTGACACTTCTCATTCACACCATCCGAGACAACACTATCTCCAGAGGCACAAGGACTTCACATAAGAAATGTCAGACATCATTACCTCTGTTTCCCTTCAAAATAAAAATCATAAGTTCTTCTGAGACTTCCCTGGAGACGCAATGAAAGAGCTCCTCAATCTTCTTAATATCCTGAACATCTAGCAACATGCCACCATACTTACCCACTCCAAAGGCAACATCCGCTGCCTCGTCTTAACAGCCTCTCCTTCAATGCAATGAAAGGTCACTCTACCTCTAGACTGGCCGACCATCTCACCATACCCTACACTCTGTCTCAAACCACAGCAAACTACCAAGCACAACCTAAATGAGAAAAGCAAACTTATCAGTGCTTCAATAACTCCCCACTGAATCACTTCAGGAAAACCTCATCACACTCATTGTCCCCTGCCAGCCAACAACAGATATCAACACAACCCTCCACATATAAACCACCACCCTGAAAAAACAAGTAAACACCTAGAAAGCAGTCTCCAATCCACTCCAAAACTAGATAAGCGAGAACTCCCTCTTCTAAAAATACGGAAACCCTTTCAGCCCACACTGTAGCACAGAGACTGGGAATGTTCACATCGCTAACAAAGTACTCCTGATCACAAAAAAGAATGACCCCTGCCTCCAGATCCTTCTTGACCTCTGAAAATAACTTTGATTCACTCAACCAAGCACTGAAACATGCACTGGAAACACACATAGAAACAGTTCTGCAACAGTGAAACTCGTACCTCACCAGCCACCAACATTTCATGCAGATGGGAACCTCAAGATCCCAGATCCTCCCAATCTCCTCCAGGATTCCTTCTTGTTCCTATTGTTTCAACCTCTACAATTAACCCCTTAGAACCCTAGTCACCGGTCGCTGCTTCAAGATCCAGAAACACACTAATGACACAAAACTCTATGTGAAAAAGTGACTGATTGTGTGACATGTGGCAACTCAAACCGTACCTCAGTCTTTCTGAACAGGATGACTTTCCCCTCCCTAAAACACAACCTGACCAACAAAGAATTCCTCCTTGTTATCAATAGGAACAAACAACCACAAATTCATCACTGGCTGTCTGAAATCAAACTGCAAAGCTTCATCGACCAACTAACATCCAATGCAAAATCTCATGGATTCACCCTCCACATCACCTTCCATTTGCAAAGAAAACTACCATAACATCATAGATCCTCTCCCTCCTGATGAATTGAAGGATTTCCTCCCTGAACCTGACTTCAGTGCAAGATCTGATCCAGAAGTACCTTGAAAACACACCAGAGCATGTCTCATCAAAGGCCTGGAGAAGTTCAACCACAGCACCATAGTCCTGAAGGAACTACATGGGATCCCAGCCCCTGAAGCCCTCATAGCCATTAACACCAGGAATACAATCATCCAAGCCCTCATCACCAGCATACTAGACTATGGGAACACCCTGTATGCAGGGATGATCAACCAGCTCACAGGAAGGCTGAAGACTGTCAGAAATGAGGCAGCCAGACTAGTCCTCAACCTCTTGCATTGAGCCCACTTCACACCACACCTTAGGGAACTGCACTGGCTCCTGATACATAGCTACACACAGTTCAAACTCCTCACCCACAACGCTCTCCACAACACAGGCTGTGCCTACCTGAATGACCATAGTCCAAGGTATCTCTGGGACCAAGCACCCCCTTTCCTTTGACACTCACTTGGACAAAGGGCCTCCAGACTTTCTAGGTATGCACGCTGACCGCGAGCTAACTCAACGCTCCCATGTTGTACCCTAATGCCTCACTTTTGTACTATGTGTTTTGTATTCTTGATGCGCCTACAGTTACGCGTTTGTATACCCAGCCTGATTGATTGTAAAGCGCACTTGTTCGCGCTATATAAGACCTTCAAAATAAATAAAATAAATAAATAAATCTCTCACTAGCACACACCCCATGCATACACAAAAGTAGAGATGGGAGGGCGCGCCTTCTCTTCTGGCTTTTAAAGCCTGGAACTACTTCCCTGATGATATCTAAGCCTCCTTCTCTCTTCTTGACTTTCCCAAGATCTAAAGACCTTTCTAATCGAAAAAACCCTCTATGGCTGACCTCAAACAACTGCTACGGAACTCCACGATACCCTTAAATGTGATTAGTATGCAGTAAAAACACAGTTGGAATTAAAAAAAACATAAGATCAATACCTGACAGGCAGAAGACAAGACATCTTCACTTAGAAGTAAAATACTGTAAAATAAGAAAAACAAATGACAAGCCGTCCCCTTCTATGTCCTCAGGATCTGGACTAGAAAAATAGCTCAACCCTCCTACATAAAGAACACGAAGATGTGTCTCAAAGAACACTACATCTTAAAATGATGGCATCACCTCCCGCGACATTCTTCCTCTTGTACAACATTCTGAATCATGTTGTGGGCTCTGACCTAAGTTCAGCACTCTTTTGGTTCCTCGATTGCTCTGTGCTTAACAAATGTCAATACATACATGCATTCAAACACAATATTTTCACAGATCAAACTTCATCAGAAATTAAAAGAATTGACAATTTAAAAATAAAATAGTTCAATACCTGAAAGCGAGTTTGCTTGGCCAAGTGAATATCCATAAGATACAACATATTCAACTCCATATACGTAAATTCCAAATGTCTCCGACTGATGAGAAATTTCATGTTGTCCACTGATATTTCCCAAATTCACTTCCCAACCAGTGAATCCTTCCAGGTGCTGCACGGTCAGTTCATTATCACTCAGTGGTCTGTGGTCGAGCAGAAAATCAGATGACGAGGAGGATGAGCGAGACACGATAAATAGGTAGTTGTAATAGGATTCTTGGGTAACAAACTTGTAGTATCTCCTGGAGAAGCTGTTGGGTGGAACGGTTGTTATGAAAGGATCAAATGCGGATACTAATGGACTGTTTCCCCCCTGAAAGAGATATCCGACCATGATTGGCTCGGTTGCATTCACAAGCATCCCAGTTTGTAAGTCCAGTCTGACCTGAGATCCAGGCTGAAGGTGGTACTGTAGAGTGGTGCCTTCAGTACGAAGATCCACTGTGGTGTTGGGTCTTGCAGCGATGATAATAATACGGTCTTTTGTATCTTTAGTCATCAGGGGGAACACGACAAACTGTTGCCCCCAACTTTGCACAGGATATAGCTGTTCGATTACAGTGTCACAAGTGCTGACAGGTGATGCGTAACATTTATTGCCACTGAAAACAGCCACAGGTGCTGAAGAAACAACTCTGGTGCCAGTCAGGTCATTAGGATCAGTGAGCAGAATCACCTCTTGTGGAGCCAGGGTAATGGTGACCATCTGCTTGTCTTGATATCTCATTCTATCAACGACTAAGGAGCCGGACACTGTAATGTTGACCTGAGTCTTAACATCTTGGCCATTGACAATAGCAAAATGGTTTCTTTGCCCACTTGAGGATGTGACAACAAAGTACTCTGTGCCAAGGTCTTGTTGGGAGAGGCAGCTGAAAGCATCAGCGGAGTAGTCAGCGGTGTTAAATGCAATGACAGATATATCTGCATCTGAACTCACCGTCACTAGCTTTCCTGATTTTCTACCCGCCCTGAGCATGTATTCTTTAGATAGGACCACCTCCGTTGTGCTGTCCTTCGCCAGGAGCACAGTCTCATTGTAGGGTGGAGAGGAGGCTGTGACCTGAACCAAGCACGGCTCATCATAACTGCTCAGCTGTAGTGCAAGAGTGATAGAAGGAGAGTCAAAATTTTCAGTGAAGGCTACAATAAAAGTTCTTCCTATGAATTCAGAAAGAAAGCAAGAAAAAGAAAAACAACAATTTTTAATGTGAGAGCCATCCATATGAAATATTTGTTTATTGAGAAAAAGGTGCATTATGATAACATGATCATAACTGCAAGTAGATAAGGAGTTTTAGGCACAGTTTGTCTTCTCACGTTTCGTGTGTCCTGTGGCCCATTAGCACTACTATAGCACTTTTGAAGAATATAGGCTATATTTACTAAAGGCTCAGGCAACACAGCGCTGCATCCACCAATGCCTCTTTGCAGAACATGGAGAGAGAAGGACAGCGCCATACCCACAGAGATGTGGTACTGTCCTGCTCTCTCCATAACACTGGTGCACACACCTTTTCCCCATAGTGCAAGGTGCCTGCCTGAGTCTAGCATAGGTTTTGAACTGAAAGGGTACCCTTCCAGAATTAAATACTAATCTTCAACTAACTTTAAAACGTTTCCTACTTTGTATCTGTGTTGTACATTGTGGCACACATGCAAAGTGTGAAATCAAAGGAGAAACAAAAGCACAACATTGATAGCGCCTATTTAAAAAAAAAAAGGCATGTTTTTGCTGCAAAATCCTGTCTACTTTTTCTTTTTAGTAGTTCAGGTGTTGCATCAAAAACCATGGGTTGCTGCATGGGATAGGCAATGTACCACCCATGGAACGCCCCTTTGTTGTCAAGTAATGCAAAGCACTGCTAGGGGCTGCTTTGTGTTACTTTCAGGCTTATGTCCAACGCAAAATAAGTTTTGCTCTAGAAAGTAAATTGGAAAAAAACACATTTTGGGCTGTTCTGTTCACTTTTATAATGGAACCATTGAGCAAAATCTTAGTAAATATTCCCATTTGTATTGATGGGAAAAGAAGGTTCTCGCGCTATTGACACCACAGAAAGAAGAATGTGATACCCAGAGGTGGGGTGATATAAGTGCAAGTTGTACTGCTCAATGTGCGCACAGAGTAATCAAAAGATAATCCTGGCCCAAAAACGTGATATATAAACTATGGCCCATGTATGGATTTGTATAATGTTTGTAGCACTCAAGCACAACAGATGCATTACTTCTAGCAGAACCTCTCCTTTCCTAGAACTATAACATGGTGATGTCGCTCAACACTCCTGCATAATGGTTTTTAAAAGTAGACATCATTCCCCAAATCTGACCTTGCCTCTGATGGCTGGGATCTAACTTGCCTTGGGAGCTGTGCCCTGGCAGCTTGACCATGACCAGCAGTAACTTGTGCTTGAAGGAAGCAGTAGTCCTGTGGTATAGTTGTATGAGTGGTGTTGAGCTAAATGTGATGTGTCTTTACTTAGTTAGGCTGGTGACATACTTAAGGTTCCCTTGTGACATACAAGTGTTCTGAAAGAGAACTCACTAATGGGACAGCTAGAGAAGTGGTTGGGGACTGGTTGTGTCTTCTGGGCTCTTTGTACTTATACATTGTATTCCTGTTGTGTTTCAATAAACCTTAAATGGTTTTACATCGTAGATGTTGGTGTCTGCCTCACTTCAAGTGACAGGGGAATTAGACGCTTTTGTCCTTGGGGGTGGGGCTGAGATCTTAGGGCATCGCAGATCACTCAATCATTATCCTATACTTTAGTGATGATGGAAATACTGGTTAGAAGGAAGATCATTTGAACTCATAACCAGTGGCGGCTGGTGACATTTGAAAGTGGTGAGGCGTAAACATAGGGCATGACTTTTATACAGCAAGTGATATGAACAAGTTCAATTGACAAACCTGGGGTCCAGGGTGAGTGAAAAAGATTGGCAAATGGTGCATTTTGAAGCAAATAAATGTAGCGATAAAGCAAGGCTTATAAAGCATTGGGAATGTATAGACCTGAAATATTAAACACATTAAAATCTGCCCATATCTTCCTGCATTAATATGTTCAACGGCTACTGTAATGTGTAAATTGAACAGTATGACAACTTTAGCCCTTTTAAATGTATGCTTGCCCAGTGTCTTGCACTTTATGCAGCATTAACTTTGGAAAAGTATGCTCTAACCAGACTTCTAGAAGCACCCACACCTGCTGTCTGCAACCAGTCATATGGAAATATGTGCAGGCGGGTCTTTAAGTGGGATGAAAAAAGTGAGAGCTGTCTATAAAGGAACATGTCCAATACATTTCTGTGATTCCAATAGTGTGCCACCTGACCAGTATTTTTTGTTTCTTTCTAAGAAGTAATTTTATGCGCATAAATGACACAACAACTTACATACGCCTAAGAACTGTCAGTATTATTGGCTTTGTCAAAGGGTGTTAGCTGTTTAAGATAACTGAGTAACAACAATGATTTGTTATAAATTATTAACATTGAAAATGTCAATTTTTAAACTGTGAGTCTGACTCTGAAATATCATTGATGCCTGTGGAAGGAGTTTTGGCCTTCATTTATGTGTGCTTTATGTTAGATATGTATCCTCTTTTTTTCTGCATATGTTGTCCATCTGCATATCTTAAACCACCTCAACTTCCTCTTCAGCATCCTCTTTTCATTCTTCCCCAAATGCACTTCGTCGCATCTCTGTCACTTCACTGCCCAAACCATGCACTGCACTTCCTCAAATTTGAGCACTTTCTCTTACTTTTGCCTTGCAAATATTTTGACATCTGTGTAAACCCTTCTCACACACATGCTCAGAATTTGAGTTGTAAATGGAATACACAATTATTGTTCTGTGTGCTCTGCAGAGAGGCCAACCCACTGATAGGCACTTAGTTTGGCTTGAGCCTTAGCGCCTGCACGCTAAGTCAGAGCCCCATATAAACACCTGGCATGGCTTAAAATACAGATAAACAACAAAATGATAAAATAGCAACTCTTGGGGAATCCAAGATTAAGTAAAGCATGTCACATAAGAGAGGAACTAAATCACTGAAATGCATTCTCTTAAGGTTTTTAACATTCATTCATTGTTGGCAAATCAAGCCATGTTTTTGACATCAGTGTTAACTTAGGGGCATGAAGACACTACCAGTTTTAATGTAATACATCAGAGAACTGTTCTATATATGCACATATTTCTCACCATGCTTGACTCAGATACTTAGATCAATTTTGCAAGGGTGCAAGAACCCTGCTCGTTATTTGGATCCATTTCGCGGGGGAACAAATGCAGCAGCTCCACTTCTAACAGAGCCAGCAACCTGCAGCGAGGGCCTGGGATGCCACAGTGGGGAAGGTTGCTAGAGAAAAAGAATGTACCTTCACAACCACTTTGTTTGAAGAATTATTTTAAACAGAAATAAACGCAGATCAATACGTTTATCCTAGCCTTTGATTTTGGCTACTTAGTTTTTAATTATTCAACATTTTTATAAACAGAAGGACATGTAATCAACTCAACAGAGAATCCATTTTAGTGATGTCCTACTAACAATACACATAACGACTGAAAACATCACAAATCAATTGTACATACTGAAAAAAATATAAACAAAGTTCACAAATCTTATCTACAACAACAACAACTATGACATATAGAGATCAAATCATATAAGTGGTGAAAACAGTTGGAAAATAGTGAAATCGTTCTTGCATATTTAAACAATTCATGAATGAAAAAAATGCAACTGTGCGAAATACAATTACAAATTTATGCAAGGATTCCTATCGTTCAAGATGCAGATTCAAACTATACTTAATATAGTGGCCGACGCGTTTCAAGTCTCGGTTTTTAGAATTGCCGGACTCTCATCAGGGCTGGATGAGTCTTTTGAAGGTAAACCAACTGTTTGTAAAAAAACAAAAAAAACTAATTGAAACTACTCTTCCCAAAACGTCTCTATAACAAAGCAATCATTTACACTTAAAAATATGCTCCATACCTGGTCTGTGACCAGCGGGAAAATAAGCGCCTTCTGTTGTAAGTTTATGCAGTGTTCGCCTGAAATTGACAAGGTAACAGAGGCTAAGTCGAGTATGAGACATTTTAATAGCCCAACACGGGTTTAGTAAAAAAACGGGGGGGGGGTTGTTTTACCTAATGTGGGCTCACAAAGGGCATACCGTCTCCAATCTTCCAGTGCACTAAGGAACAACGTGGCGTTTTTACACATCAATTCTGGTGGAAAGAATTCAAAGCCTGGCGTTAGACATTTAATTCGTCTTATGAGGAACGCGTGAAGCGCTCATCAGAACAGCACTTACGTGAATGATTGTTCAATTCATGTAGAATTGCCACGAATTAGGGGTGTGCGGGTCAGCGCCGATTTTTAGTTTCTAAAAGTGGAAAGGAAACGGAGTTTGAGAAAAAAACTCAAATACCCGAGTCAGATAGAAACAAGACTCGTCAGCGTGTCCAGGATTTAGTTAAACGGCGGGACGCGCTTACCTTCGAGGTATTGTTGAATCTCTGCAATGAGTGTCTCCTACACAATCAAAGAGGGGACAGACCTCCATGCTGCCGTCTTCATTACTAGTTAGCAACTACGGACTGGAGTCACGTGACATGGGCGGAGCAAGGCCCCCTAGTCATGAAGGTGCACTCTGGGATATGTAGTCCATAAGTCCTAAGGGCATGATTAATTATCACAAAAATTCATAGCCGGTGGTCAAAAAATTGACCCATGCTGGAAATACATAGTAATCAAAAACGGGGGTCCAATCAGCCGATTATGCCCTATTAAGCTCACTCATGCAATTCAGTCCTTTGTTTATGCTATCAAACTTCATGATTAAATACGCCTCCTTGCGCAGTAAGGCACTGTCAACGCACACAGATCCATGTTTTGAGTCAATTGTTGCCAGAACAGTCCACTTAAACTGATTCTCATTGTGATTTAGGCTCAGGAAGTGTTCAACCATTGGTGCTGATTGGACCCTTTTCCTGATTCTTGATCGATGTTGGGTTATTCTGAAGTTGATTTGTTGGCTCGTTTTGCCGATGTAAACCTTGTCACATGGGCAAAGCACTGCATAAACCACATTTTTCGTTTTACAATTAGTAAAGTTTGTGTGTTTCCATGAAATTCCATTATGGTCAAAAACCTCACCCTCCAGTGTTGTCGGGCAGGCAACACAATTCCCACATCGGTGATGTCCCACAATAGGTGGCAAGTTCCATTGTGTTGTCAAGTTGCTTCTAGGTTTCGGGATGTAGCTGTCAGCACGTATCAGTTGCTGACCAATACTGAGGTTTTTCTTCATTGCGAAGATAGGCTTGGGCATAGGGCAGTTAAGGTTCTCCAATAAATGCCAATTCTTAAGGACAATTTGTCGAAACTTGTTAGTGTGGGAACCAAATGTGGTCACACAGACAAGTTTGTTAAGGTCTGACTTACTTTTTTTCTCTAACAGAGACTCTCTGGGTGTGAATCTTGCTCTTTTTGTTGAATGTTTTAACAACTTTTTGGGATATCCCCTCCCTTCCATTTCTTTACAGAAAAATTCGGCATGTTTATCAAAGTCCCCAATCTCAGTGCAGTTCCTTCTAATTCTTAGCAGTTGGCCATAGGGCAAGTTTTGTTTTAAGCACTGAGGGTGCGAGCTATTGAAATGCAAAATAGTGTTTCTGTCTGTCTCCTTTTTGTACAGTGATGTGACAAGTTGTGCATCTTGACATCTGATTGAGACATCTAGGAATGTCATTTCATGATTACTTGATTGTAATGAAAATTTGATGTCAGTATGACGTGAATTGACCCAGTTGTGGAATAGGTCCAACTCGGTCTGGCTCCCCTGCCACAGGAGCCAGACGTCGTCTATGTACCTCAACCACTGCAATATCTTATCAGAAAAGGGATTATTGTTGAAAATGAATTTCTCCTCGTATTGGGCCATATAAAGTACAGCCATTTCCGGCGCATAAGGACAGCCCATGGCTGTCCCTTTGACCTGTACAAAAAACTCATTTTCGAACTTGAAATAATTCATGCGGAGGGAAATTTCTACCAGAGAGAGTATGAACGATGTAGGCACCCTATGGGGTCTTTCCCTAGAGTCAAGATATACTTCAATCACCTCAAGTGCCTCGTCTTGAGGGATTTGGGTATATAGTGACGTGACATCCATTGTCGCCATTAATTGTGTCTCATTGTTAAACTGTATGCCCTCAACCTTCGTAATAAAGTCAGTTGTGTCCCTGAGATATGATGTGACATGACAGAGAAACGGTTTCAGAAAAAAATCAATATATTTAGATATTGGCTCCAGTGCTGAATCGCAGCCTGAAACTATAGGCCTTCCAGGGGGGTCCAAACTATTTTTATGTATTTTTGGCAAAAAATACAACACCGGTGTCCTCGGATGTTTTTTATTTAAAAATTCAAATTCTTTGGGGCCAAGAAAGCCTTGTTCAAGAGCTTCTTTAGTCAATTTGTCAATTCTCCCTAAAATCTCATGGACAGGATCTTCTTTAACTGGTCGATACCATTCCAAATTTTTCACATGTGTATCGCCAACGGCCTGATACATGGTGCGGGGCCAGATCACTACAGCCCCGCCCTTGTCGGCTTGTTTGATGATGATTGAATTGTCCGCTTTGAGATTTTTAATAGCAGCTGATTGTCCCTTCGTGATATTATGTTTGACATAACATTTAGCTTTTTCCAGCTTTGTTAAGGATGAGAGGATCGCCTGCTCAAAGGCGTAGACCTGTTTTGGCAAGTTCATGGTTGGAGTAAATTTTGATTTAACTCTTAACCCAGTGATTTCAAGATTTTTAGCCACTTCTGCTCCCGAAAAGTAAGACTTCAATCTAATCTTACGGCAGAGTTCTAGTGCCTCTAGCTTCATCTTGGTGAAATCAGTGCGTTTGTTAGGGACGAATTTCAGACCCAAAGTAAGGACACTCCTCTCGTCCATTGAGAGTTGTTTATCCGAGAGATTGACTATTGTGGATTGCTCTAGTTGTTCTACAACTAGAACAACTAGAGCAATCCACAATAGTCAATCTCTCGGATAAACAACTCTCAATGGACGAGAGGAGTGTCCTTACTTTGGGTCTGAAATTCGTCCCTAACAAACGCACTGATTTCACCAAGATGAAGCTAGAGGCACTAGAACTCTGCCGTAAGATTAGATTGAAGTCTTACTTTTCGGGAGCAGAAGTGGCTAAAAATCTTGAAATCACTGGGTTAAGAGTTAAATCAAAATTTACTCCAACCATGAACTTGCCAAAACAGGTCTACGCCTTTGAGCAGGCGATCCTCTCATCCTTAACAAAGCTGGAAAAAGCTAAATGTTATGTCAAACATAATATCACGAAGGGACAATCAGCTGCTATTAAAAATCTCAAAGCGGACAATTCAATCATCATCAAACAAGCCGACAAGGGCGGGGCTGTAGTGATCTGGCCCCGCACCATGTATCAGGCCGTTGGCGATACACATGTGAAAAATTTGGAATGGTATCGACCAGTTAAAGAAGATCCTGTCCATGAGATTTTAGGGAGAATTGACAAATTGACTAAAGAAGCTCTTGAACAAGGCTTTCTTGGCCCCAAAGAATTTGAATTTTTAAATAAAAAACATCCGAGGACACCGGTGTTGTACTTTTTGCCAAAAATACATAAAAATAGTTTGGACCCCCCTGGAAGGCCTATAGTTTCAGGCTGCGATTCAGCACTGGAGCCAATATCTAAATATATTGATTTTTTTCTGAAACCGTTTCTCTGTCATGTCACATCATATCTCAGGGACACAACTGACTTTATTACGAAGGTTGAGGGCATACAGTTTAACAATGAGACACAATTAATGGCGACAATGGATGTCACGTCACTATATACCCAAATCCCTCAAGACGAGGCACTTGAGGTGATTGAAGTATATCTTGACTCTAGGGAAAGACCCCATAGGGTGCCTACATCGTTCATACTCTCTCTGGTAGAAATTTCCCTCCGCATGAATTATTTCAAGTTCGAAAATGAGTTTTTTGTACAGGTCAAAGGGACAGCCATGGGCTGTCCTTATGCGCCGGAAATGGCTGTACTTTATATGGCCCAATACGAGGAGAAATTCATTTTCAACAATAATCCCTTTTCTGATAAGATATTGCAGTGGTTGAGGTACATAGACGACGTCTGGCTCCTGTGGCAGGGGAGCCAGACCGAGTTGGACCTATTCCACAACTGGGTCAATTCACGTCATACTGACATCAAATTTTCATTACAATCAAGTAATCATGAAATGACATTCCTAGATGTCTCAATCAGATGTCAAGATGCACAACTTGTCACATCACTGTACAAAAAGGAGACAGACAGAAACACTATTTTGCATTTCAATAGCTCGCACCCTCAGTGCTTAAAACAAAACTTGCCCTATGGCCAACTGCTAAGAATTAGAAGGAACTGCACTGAGATTGGGGACTTTGATAAACATGCCGAATTTTTCTGTAAAGAAATGGAAGGGAGGGGATATCCCAAAAAGTTGTTAAAACATTCAACAAAAAGAGCAAGATTCACACCCAGAGAGTCTCTGTTAGAGAAAAAAAGTAAGTCAGACCTTAACAAACTTGTCTGTGTGACCACATTTGGTTCCCACACTAACAAGTTTCGACAAATTGTCCTTAAGAATTGGCATTTATTGGAGAACCTTAACTGCCCTATGCCCAAGCCTATCTTCGCAATGAAGAAAAACCTCAGTATTGGTCAGCAACTGATACGTGCTGACAGCTACATCCCGAAACCTAGAAGCAACTTGACAACACAATGGAACTTGCCACCTATTGTGGGACATCACCGATGTGGGAATTGTGTTGCCTGCCCGACAACACTGGAGGGTGAGGTTTTTGACCATAATGGAATTTCATGGAAACACACAAACTTTACTAATTGTAAAACGAAAAATGTGGTTTATGCAGTGCTTTGCCCATGTGACAAGGTTTACATCGGCAAAACGAGCCAACAAATCAACATCAGAATAACCCAACATGGATCAAGAATCAGGAAAAGGGTCCAATCAGCACCAATGGTTGAACACTTCCTGAGCCTAAATCACAATGAGAATCAGTTTAAGTGGACTGTTCTGGCAACAATTGACTCAAAACATGGATCTGTGTGCGTTGACAGTGCCTTACTGCGCAAGGAGGCGTATTTAATCATGAAGTTTGATAGCATAAACAAAGGACTGAACTGCATGAGTGAGCTTAATAGGGCATAATCGGCTGATTGGACCCCCGTTTTTGATTACTATGTATTTCCAGCATGGGTCAATTTTTTGACCACCGGCTATGAATTTTTGTGATAATTAATCATGCCCTTAGGACTTATGGACTACATATCCCAGAGTGCACCTTCATGACTAGGGGGCCTTGCTCCGCCCATGTCACGTGACTCCAGTCCGTAGTTGCTAACTAGTAATGGAGACGGCAGCATGGAGGTCTGTCCCCTCTTTGATTGTGTAGGAGACACTCATTGCAGAGATTCAACAATACCTCGAAGGTAAGCGCGTCCCGCCGTTTAACTAAATCCTGGACACGCTGACGAGTCTTGTTTCTATCTGACTCGGGTATTTGAGTTTTTTTCTCAAACTCCGTTTCCTTTCCACTTTTAGAAACTAAAAATCGGCGCTGACCCGCACACCCCTAATTCGTGGCAATTCTACATGAATTGAACAATCATTCACGTAAGTGCTGTTCTGATGAGCGCTTCACGCGTTCCTCATAAGACGAATTAAATGTCTAACGCCAGGCTTTGAATTCTTTCCACCAGAATTGATGTGTAAAAACGCCACGTTGTTCCTTAGTGCACTGGAAGATTGGAGACGGTATGCCCTTTGTGAGCCCACATTAGGTAAAACAACCCCCCCCGTTTTTTTACTAAACCCGTGTTGGGCTATTAAAATGTCTCATACTCGACTTAGCCTCTGTTACCTTGTCAATTTCAGGCGAACACTGCATAAACTTACAACAGAAGGCGCTTATTTTCCCGCTGGTCACAGACCAGGTATGGAGCATATTTTTAAGTGTAAATGATTGCTTTGTTATAGAGACGTTTTGGGAAGAGTAGTTTCAATCAGTTTTTTTTGTTTTTTTACAAACAGTTGGTTTACCTTCAAAAGACTCATCCAGCCCTGATGAGAGTCCGGCAATTCTAAAAACCGAGACTTGAAACGCGTCGGCCACTATATTAAGTATAGTTTGAATCTGCATCTTGAACGATAGGAATCCTTGCATAAATTTGTAATTGTATTTCGCACAGTTGCATTTTTTTCATTCATGAATTGTTTAAATATGCAAGAACGATTTCACTATTTTCCAACTGTTTTCACCACTTATATGATTTGATCTCTATATGTCATAGTTGTTGTTGTTGTAGATAAGATTTGTGAACTTTGTTTATATTTTTTTCAGTATGTACAATTGATTTGTGATGTTTTCAGTCGTTATGTGTATTGTTAGTAGGACATCACTAAAATGGATTCTCTGTTGAGTTGATTACATGTCCTTCTGTTTATAAAAATGTTGAATAATTAAAAACGAAGTAGCCAAAATCAAAGGCTAGGATAAACGTATTGATCTGCGTTTATTTCTGTTTAAAATAATTCTTCAAACAAAGTGGTTGTGAAGGTACATTCTTTTTCTCTAGCAATAATCGGCCCTACCTTCCTTCCCCAATTGTGCTGGGCCAATCCCCTTCTTTGAACACAGTGGGGAAGGTTAGCATGATGAGGGTTCTCAGCACAATATACATAACACTACATTAGCATGCAAACACTTACCGTTACCGAGAGCAAGGCACCAGATCAGGCGTGCTTTGATCCACTCTCACGTATGACGAAAGGGTGGGATCTATGCCTTTGAATGATGGACGTCTGAAATCACGTAGGGGTAAAGTCTCCGATGCCCTAAACCATCATTCTAATTGCATCACTGGCCTACAGAGTGTATACAACCATAGACCACAATGGCAATGAAGGCTTAAAAACAGAAAGCCTTGTGTCGGGCATCTCAGTTTACAAAGTTAATTTAGTGCCTGGCTTCCATCTTCTGCTTCAGAGTGAGGCGGAGAGGCAGCCTGCAACAGATAAGCATGAGCGAATTTTGCGGATCTCGCGTTCGCGAATTTTGCGGATTTGCGGATTCGCAATCCGCAAAATCCGCGAATTCCCGCGAATTTGCGGATTTTTTTTTTTTGTGTGTTCGCCCGTGTTTCTGCCAGTTCGCGAGGGTTTTGTACACTTTCGCAAATTGCGAACTTACCTGTCGGGTCGCAAGTTTCGCGAACTTGTTGTTTCTACGTGTCCAGCCTGTTTGGGACACTCTTCTTCATCACTGCCACTCTCTGTCACCACTGCCACTCTCTGACTACTCATGCCACCCTCTGGCCCACCCATGCCACCCTCTGTTTCATCACCACACCCTCTGGTTGTCCAGTGTACATTATTTTCGGCAAAGCAAAGCACACCTTCCCTGCCTCAAGTGACCTGAATTAATTTGGGGCTGATTCATGTGTCACAGAATATTTTTTTAGCTGGCACCTGCTTCCTTAGTGCGCCCTGATTAGTGATCTTTTGCACTTGCTAAGTGCTTTCATTGTTGCAAAATTAGTTACAACACCTGCCCTGCCCCAACTGACAATAATGAATTAGGGGCTGATTAATGGATTTTAACTTCCAGCCTGGCTCCTGCTTGTCTCCCTTAGCTGTAATTCAGGACCTTTGTGGCATATGTGTAACTATTCTGAGGTTCAGAGCAGGGTCACATACTAGTTTCAACTGGCAACTGAACTCTGGAGGGGCCCCTCAGGAAGCACTCCAGGAAATGGCTACTAATGATGAGCCTGAACTTTTGAACCTGGTAAGTAGTTACTTTCAGTTTTGCTAAGATCGTATTTCTGCAATTTTGCACTTATTCGCGGGGCGCGAACTCACGCGAACAGTGCGAGCAGTGCGAGCAAAATCCGCTGCTCGCGGATTTGCGGATTTTGCGGGAAATTCGCAAATCTCGCGGATTGCGGATTTCCCGAAAATCCGCAAAATCCGCGAGCGGAACGGATTTTCCGCCCACGCCTAGCAACAGAGCCCAGACTTAGGTACATCGATTTATTCAAAGATACGATCAGTCTCTAAATAAATCGATCAACTTAACATGGTGTTCTGTAAATGTGGAGGAATTTCAGAGGGGCGCAGCCTCTGAACCCTAATGGAGAAACTGCCCCTGGAAAACTCAACATCTAGACAACCGTACTACTCCCAGTAATATGCATGGGCTGCTTCACTAACATTTTTCTGTGAATTGGTGTGAGTTCACCTACTGAGTTTACAAGGAGAACTCACAACTACTGATGGAAATCGATGCATGAATCATTCTCTAGGCTTGTGCTATAAACACGAGTTACACTACCTTTGGAAACTTTAATTTGTGGCAGGATAGGCAAGATGGCCGCCGACGGACCGTAGGAGGTAGCAGCTCCTGTCCACTCTCCCGAGGTGAATGCTGAAACTTCGGAGAATGAAGTGAATTTTGGAAATAAACTGCAACACCCAGCGTTTGTGGAGAACAGGGAAAAGAAGGGAGCGACCGGCATTGTTAAGAAGAGAAAGCAAACAGAAATTCGACATTTGATATTGCGGGAGCATGATTAAGACTTTAACGACCTGGGCTAAGTTTGCAAAGTGGTCCGCATTACAAGCACTCGCCAATTTGGAGAAAGAACCCCGGAGTCTGTGGCAGTTACTTGGAACATCGATAGAAGAAGCTCTACAACGAGTCCAAGATACGTGGCAAGTAAGAAGGCAGTATATGGCCTCAAAAACAACAAGAGCAGCTAAGGATATGGTCAGGTCAGAGGAAGAGGATCCATTGACTAGGGAGACCGAGAACCCATCGGCGAAGCTGAGAGTGAAGACAAGACACAGAGCCCAGCTAAGAAGGGAGGCTGCTAAAGGACGCGAGGAATTGAGAATATCAGTAGCAGAGAGAAGAAAACAGGGTAAAGACACAGAGAAAAAGAAAAAGAAAGAAACAACAAAAAAAGGCTTTACCAGGAATATAGAAGCAGGCTTCGAAACATCAAAGGAAGCCTCCCTTCGACAGCAGACATTGTTTCAGTCCTTTCCAGGGCTGAGAACCGAGGGCACCCCTGACATACCTGATGTCAGCAGCTTGAGTGGCGGTGACGGACTGAACGAGATTACAGAGCAGCTCCCTGGCGCAAGGCTTATAGAAGAACCTGACCATTCAGAGGCCGGGATGAAGTCAGCGGAAGATGCTATTGAAGGAAGGAGCACGGAGCTCTCTGAATGAGCAGCCGCCCGGAGTCAGGCGGAAGAACGGGACGAAGCACCGGGGAGCATTCAAAGTGCACAGCGAGGGACAAATGAAAATAGCTTAATTAAAAATGCCGAGCAGAGTGAGTTGCCAGCAATGCCCAAGGAAGGGCATATGGGAAGAACCTACCCAAGCTTGGAAAATGTGATCACGCAGCCGGGCGCGATTATAGAGTACCAGACCTCTGTTAGCGGGGGAACGGGTGAAACGGGGGAAACTGACGCAAATGGTAAAACAGACACTGGAGAGGCAGCAGAGCCCGTATTTCTCCCGCTAGCTGAACTAGGTAAGGAGCAAGAGGGGGGATCCTACTCAACTGAGAGCACTCCTGAATTGTTTGAGATTTCTGTACAGCTTGATAGCAATAAGGGAACAACATCTATGATTGACTCTGCTTCACCTAAAGAAAACCCCTCAGGCATTCCTGCGCACAAAAAAAAAAGATGGAATTAATAATGATAATGCCACTAGCATGTTTTCAGAGGATATACTGGATGGCTCCCAAGGAATTAACAGGGGGGCAGATAAGCAACATGTTGATAGAAACGTTGATTCCCTCCCAGCAGCTACTGGTTCACCTAGTGATGATTGTTTCTTCACTGGTAACGATGATGATAAGGAAGAAATTGACTCTGAGGAGCCGGAAGAGACGACTTCCAATCATAATTTATCCTCCGATAAGGTAGATACACCAACAACTACTACGGAAAGTGATTCAGAGACCTCCCAGACAGATATATCAGAACTAGAGACTGAGCCAAACCCTGAACATAATACTATATTAAAACGAAATTTAGTTTTCAAGTTAAGCAGAAAAAAGGGAGCTAAGGGAAGGACCTGTAGAAGAACAAAGAAAAGAGGGAGTGTAATACAATCTGGGGTGGCGAAAAAACTGGATTGGGACTATGCAGCCACTTCACAGATGTATCAAGAGGGCGCAGTCGGAGGCTCTGAGCAACCAAATAAATCGCAAAACCAGGCGCGGATATGCCCACAGACACAGGAAAATAGCAACGCTGCAAACTTTGAACTCTTGTTCTCAACTTTAAAGCAGATCCAGGGAGAGGCCCGCCAAGAGAGTCAAAGAGCTGAGCAGGCGAACAAAAAAATACAAGGGTCGCTCCGCAAGGTTGAAAAATTGTATACAGAAATGGCTGAGCGATTGGCGGTAGTTGAGGAGAGGACAGGCAAAGTTGAGGATGAAATGGTAAAGTTACAGGAGTTCAGGGATGAACAAGAAAAAACATCATCTGATGTCTTGTGGAAACTTGAAGACTTTGAAAACAGACAGAGACGTAATAATATAAGAATACTGGGCGTTGATGAAGAGAAGGAAGGGTCGGACGCACGGGCTTTTGTTGTGGAATTGTTGAAGGGGGCATTTCCAGAGCTTGATAAATGGGATTGGGACAAAGAGGTGCAGCGCGCACATAGGTTTCCCTTAACGCAAAAGAAAACCACAAATCCGAAAGCAAGGGCTATTTTAGTATATATCGGGAATTTCTTGTTGAGAGAGGAAATAATCAAAAAAGCAAAACCTATGACTAAGCGCTCGTATAAGGACATAAAATTTTTTACCCGCCCAGATTTTTGCCACACGACTGAGGAGAGAAGGTGGCGAATGAGGCAACTAATAACGCCCTTTCAGAATCTGGGATGTGAAGTATATCTAATGTTTCCTTGCCGTCTCAAAGTTGGCCACAACGGTCAATTCAGGGTTTTCTTTTCAGAAATAGTAGCGCAGGAGTACATGAACTACTTAAAAGAAGTGAAAGTACAAAGAGATGGGAAGACACAAAATGAGAGAGCGTTAGCTATAAGACAAACCGAGTATGTGACACAAAAAAAGAAAAAATGAAACGTAATGAGAAGAAAATAAAATATCAAGGGTGGAGCAGTATGGGCAAATAGCACTAATGATACAGATTGTACAAAACGATACTTCGGGAGGGTGGGAGCGGAGAGGTCCTCTGGGGAGAATCGGCTGTCAGACAGAGGTCAATTTTGACCTCTTTGCCAGTAGGGAGGGGGGGTGGGAGGGATGGGGTCCAGGGGAGGGGGAGGGTGGGGAGGGACAGGGCACGACAAGGCAAAAAAGGCAGAAAAGGCAGAAAAAGACAGAGTTGTTGATGAAAGCTAGGACAGGAGTGAGAGGAAAAGGAGATAAAATAAGATATCAGATAAGAGGTATGAGGTTGAAAAGAAGAAGGATAAGCACAATTGATAAGATGAGGGGGGAAAAAAAAGACATAGAGTGATAAAGCATGAGTATGAGTATGAATACAAGTATAGCTGGGTACACAATAGATATACAAAGAAACACTTATGGGAACGAAGTACGTGACATGGAATGTATGTGGGCTAAACGAGGCCCAAAAAAGACTTAAGGTATCTTTGTTATTGAGGCAAATAAATGTAGATTTCATTTTTATTCAGGAAACGCATGTCATGAGTTCACAAGATTTCTTTTTGAAACAATTGGGTTTTCAGGTTTTGGTAGCTTCACAGCAAAATGTTAAAAAGAGAGGAGTTGCTATATTATCCCGAGATAAAAACATCTGTTTGAGAAAAAAGGCACACGACCAATGGGGAAGATGGGCAATGGTTGAATGTAGGATTGATGGGGAGTGGACAACATTGATAAGTGTATATGGGTCAACCGAGGATGACCCGGAGATTTTTCAATATCTAGATGTGGAATTAGCCACTTGGGCTCCGAGAATTATAATGGCAGGAGATTTGAATATTAATGGTGCTGATGGGCTAGGTTTAGGCTCATTTGGCAAATATTGTGGTAGAAAAAAACGAGTGTGTCGTGCTCTACAAGAATTAGCGACTAATAATGTTTTATATGATGTTTGGGGGAAAAGAATGCCAGGGAATAAGGGCTATACATACTACTCTGCTCCACACAAAATATGCGTGAGATTGGATTATTTTTTTGTTTCAAATGAAATATTAATAGAATCCAGGATAGATAGACTACCGCGAATCTTAAGCGATCACAACCCCCTAACTCTCACAGTGAGAAAATCAATAAATACCAAACAGCAAAGGCAATGGACTTTTGAAAGGGCACTATTATTGGAAGAAAAATACGTGGAGCACATGAAGTTATGGATTAAAGAATTTTTTGAGAACAATAGAGATAGCACTTCTGTGGGGGTGGTTTGGGATGCATTCAAGTCGGGGGTACGGGGAGAGACTCTGAGTTTTAGTTCGTATAAGAGAAAACAGGAACAAAGGAAAAATGTGGAAATAGCCGAGGCAGTACTTAAGGCTGAGGAGGACCTAGAGGAATGTCTTTTGAGTGGAACCCCTGTAGAAAATGAGTATTTGAAACTATTAAAAGTGAAGGGCGAAGCTGAAGGGGATATTGCTAGAAAGGCTGCAAAACTTTATACTAGTAAAAGAGAAAAATGTCACGAGTTTAGCGAAACAGTGGGAAAAACTTTAGCAGTCCGCACAAGACAACAAGAAGCACTAGGCACTGTAAGGGAGATTAAGGATTCTTCTGGCAGGATACACACAGAGACTGAGAAAATAAGGGAAGTTTTCAGATCTTTTTATGAAAAGTTATATGAGGAGCCGATAAGGACTGATCCCGGGAAAATCAGGGGCTATTTACAGGATATTCCGGTGGCTAGATTCACGGGAGAGGAAGCAGATAGCTTAGAGGAGATTTTCTTGGAGGAAGAAATAAAAAATGCTATATCAAATCTCCCATCTGGAAAAGCAGCAGGCCCGGACACGATCCCAATAGAGTTCTATAAAATATTCTGGGAGGTTCTAAAAATAGATATGCTCAGGACAATGCAGAAGGCACAAGACGGCGATTCAATACCTAAGACATGGGGAGGTGCCGAAATAGTTATAATATTAAAAAAAGGGAAACCAGCAGAAGAGCCTGGATCATATAGGCCTATCACGCTAATGAATACGGATACAAAAAAAATTTCTAAGGCATTGGCGACAAGATACGCTAGGATAATAGACAGGGTGGTGAGCAAAAATCAACATGGCTTCATACCGGGGAGGGGCACCACCCACCATACCCGTAAAATAAATAACACTGTTTGACGCCGCAGCAGTCTCAGGGGATCCGATAGCAATTATGTTATTAGATGCAGAAAAGGCATTTGATCGGGTCTCCTGGGACTATCTGTGGTATACACTGGAAAGAGCAGGAGTTAAAAAGGGGTTTATTAAAGCAGTTCAAGCGCTATACGTAAATCCCGTGGCCTCGGTGAGGGTGAATCCGGGGGTCACTACCCACTTTGGGATAATGAGAGGTACAAGACAGGGTTGCCCCTGTTCCCCATTGGTATTTGCAATGTACATGGACCCATTAATCCGGAGAATAGAATTGAGCCCTTTAATAAAACCATTACCTACGCGGATTGGCTATTGTAAAATATTGGCATATGCCGATGATGTTGCAGTTATTACACCAGATCCAACGGAGGCTATTCCCCAAGTAGAAGCGGAAACCCTGAAGTTTGGAATAATCTCGGGCTACAAACTTAACACTGCCAAGACCCAGATTATTAAGAATCAACACACCCCCTGTATAGATGGCCGAGTAATTAAATCTGGAACATATCTGGGGGTGAGCATATCGGCTGAGTTAGATAAATTAGTGGAAACAAACATAACCCCTTTAATAAACAAAGTACGAAAGGATTTAGATAGAATAGATAATCTGCATTTAACAATTCTGGGGCGGACTAATGTGATAAAAATGCTGGTGTTGCCAAAGTTTCTTCATTTTTTTAGAGCAATTCCTTTATTATTTGAGAACAGTTTATTTAAGAAGATAGAAAATATGATTAATAGGTTTATATGGGCAAAGGGAAAAACCAGGAGAGCACTTAGGTTCATGACGCTACCGAGAGGGGAGGGTGGGCATTGCCAGATCTAAGGTTTTATTATTGGGCAGCAGCTCTACAAAATATGGTGGGTCTGGTGGGCGGGGAGAATACGAAGGAGGGAATGAGTTAGGCTCATTGGCAATATATGGTTTGCTATTAGGGCCAAAAGTAGAAAATGTTTTCTTGAAGTATACTGAACCCAGCTATTATAAAAGGACACGCTTTAAGACACTCATCGCTGCATATACTGTATGGAAAGCTTTTATAAAAAAAAATTGGGTTAGGGCGATATAATGCATATACGAGATTGAAAGGAAATCCGAATCTATCTGAGGAAATTACTTCTGGGACTATATTGGGTGAATGGGAAAGAAAAGGGCTTAGAAAGGTGGGAGACATCTTGGGGCAGCAGGGAGTCTACCAGTTTTCTGAATTACAAACTAAATTTGCATTAGATAGAAGACAATTTTTTAAGTATTTACAAATTATGAGTTTTCTATATAATAAGAAAGGTGGTCCATCAGGGTTTAACAAAAATGCAATTATGGAAGTGATACAAGCAGGGGAGGATTGCACCATTAAGAGATTTTATGCAGAATTGTTGACCTCAAAAGAGGATGATATAGAGAAATGGGCAACTAAGTGGAAACATAGCCTGGAAATTAGTGAGGAAAGTTTTGATATATCCTTAGAAATGGGGTATACATTGTTATGCTCAGCGCCCTTACAGGCACAACATTACAAAACACTATATCACTTATATCATACGCCTGCTAAAATAGCTCAATGGGGTGGTACAACTGGAATTAATTGCTTTAGATGTGGGGACTCTGAAGCAGATTTAATACATATATTTGCAACATGCCCTCACCTGCAGCCATTGATAAAAGATATTGAGGGTTTTTTAAATCAAGGTTTAGCAATAGTTGCGACTCTCACTCCGTCAATCATTCTTTTGGGGGTAAAAGAAGAAGGGGATGAACAGCAACAGAGCAACATCAGGGTAGGTGAGAGATGGGAATATTTCTTATTTTTGGCTATGGCAGTATTAAGACTCACTATTGCATCATCATGGTTAGATCCTAAAACTCCGACATACCACCAATGGCTGGCTAAACTACTCTCAATATATAATTTGGAGATAGAGATCTATGCAAGAAAGGGGAAAAGGGTAGGAAAACTGGTAGGCAGATCTGGGGCCCTATTACTCGGTGGAAGGAAGAGAGATTGGATTGAAATATATGATTTAAGTATTTATTGGTTTAGAAGGATTCGGATAGAAAATGTTAATATTGTTTGATTTGTATGGAAACTATAAAACATTGTATTTCTTTCTTTTTTCTTCTGTTAACATGTCTAGATATCTGTAATGCAAATGCTATTGTCGTGCCCTGTATGTATGTAAAAACATGGGAAAAATCTGTCAATAAAAAAATTAAAAAAAAAAAAAAAAGGAAACTTTAATTTGTGTCTGTGCCAGGATTCCCTGCAAGTCATGTCACCATTTCTCACCACTGAGGAGCAATAGGGCCTTATTTGAAGTTTGGTAAATGGGTGGACATCAGAAATGTGATCGGCATTCCATCTGCCAATAGGATACAAGGCCCTTGTAAAAAACCGGACAGGATATTAGTCCTGTCTGTGAAGGAGTAACCTGTCTGCCAAACTCTAAATCCTGGAACTACTTTTCCAAACACTAATCAGATGCATTTGGACCTTAACGTGTTTTTCACTATTATTGCATCTTTCGCTGCAACCACCCAAGGGTAGTGTCACATGTAATAAATCAAAAGCGTGCATGTTTGACCTCAATTCTACACATTAACGTGGCAAAGAATATATACCACCAGACAACTCTCATATTGATGAAGGGCACCACCCCAGATGTTGCAAGAACTTAATATCTGGAAATGACCCTCAACTGCTTTGAAAGTAGTGGAAGTACAGTGAAGGATTCACCCTAGCCTGAGACAGCAGATGGAAGCCAGATCACTTTTCTCTCAGCTGTAATCCTCCCCAGTCTTAACACCCCTCTTAAAACTCCTGAGCAGATTTACAAGCCCCCTGTGCCACCAGTACATCACTTTTTGTGACTTACTGGTGGCACATGTTACTGCTGGATATTTACAAGGACAGGAAAAGCCACCCTGCGTGGCTTTTCCTGTCCTCGTAACTATGGCCTTTTTACACGCAGAACTTTGCGTGGAAGGGGTGTCCAATGGGTGTTGCTGTGGGTGTTGCCACGCACCACCCATGGAACAAGACACATCTCCAGATTTACGAGAAATCATAAATCTGGAGATGCGTCTGAATGCTACGCCACCCTAGAGGTGGTGTAGGGAGGCGCAACGAGGAGAAATTTTTTAATTTCTCCTCGTTGTTTTGTCTTTCAATGCGTGCTGCATTCTACAGCACACATTGAAAGAGGAAAATGCCTTTAGGGATTTTTTTGTGCAACAAGGTGCTCCATCCTGCGCAAAAACAATCTCCCCATGAGGCAGGCAGGGTGCCTGCACCGGCATATGGCAGCTGTTTGTGCGCCAGCGCTGGGGATAGCACAGGAATACGACATATCATTGTAAATATGTTGCATTCCTGTGCTTCGGAAGTGCCGCAGCGTGGCGGAGCCAAAGGACTTGCCTTGCCATGCTGCCGCACTTCCTTGTAAATCTGCCCCCCTGTGAGGAAATCCTCAGTTTTCCTTTATTATCATCATTTATTTGCCGGGGACATCTGTTATTTCATCTCTGGAGTATTTTAGGCCTGTTGATCAGACCTGGTCTACATACATGTGCTTTGATATAGCATATTAGTTGTAGAATTCCCATATCAGATACATTGGTAAAAAATAAACTTCATTTCTGTGTAAATGTTTTCTAAAATTACACAGTTCTATTATAGGACATAAGCTTGAAGGGGATAATGTGAGGAACTAGTTGTATCTGGATGTTTATTGTGGGCCTGAGCTGGAGTTGTAAGGAGTCTAACAGCTATTCTCTGTGTATTAGGGGCATTTGGACACTCAGGCATCAAGTTACAGGGGGGCATATTATCAAGCCGGAGGTTAAAAAATATCGCTGGTTTAGCGGCAAAAAACTGCAGCTAAAGCGGCGATAATGGGCTTGATATTATGGCCTAGTGAATTCCAATAGAAACCCATATTCTGGTGTGAACACGGGCTTCTAATGGAATTCCCCAAAGACTTATGAACATAATTATTTCTCCTTAAAATCCTCCTCAACCTTGCAAGAACTGATTGAAGCCAAGTCTACCTTGAATAAGATTGCCACTGTCGATGCTTGTAATATTCTTCTCAAAATTAAATCTAAATTTCATGGGGGCCAAAATAAGGCGGGGAAAATGGTAGCCAACTTTTTAAAAATCAAATCATATCGTAAAACAATTGGCCCTATTCGCTCTGAACAGAATAACAAAACTTTCTCCTCCAATTCTGAAATTTTAAATACCTTCCAGTGTTATTATGAACTACTATATGCAGAAGATCCACCTCCTTCCAAAAATGATTTTTAGACCTTTTTCCAGGGAATCCCTAGACATCCTTCCCTACCTGACACTCCGTGAGAGAGATATTTATATTCAGGAGATTACTGATGCTTTGACATTTTTTAAAAAAGGCCCCTGGACCAGATGGTTTCTCCATTGAACTACTCTCATCCTTTTCCTCCATTTTTGCCCCAAAGCTATTAGAGCTTTTTAACTAATTCTTTTCTAACTCTAAAGCAAGTGGTTCCTTTTTGAGGCCCTAATTGTTGTTATTCCCAAACCAGACAAAGACTCCACCCTCTGTAAACATTTTCAACCCATCTCACTAATTAACTATGAGTGTCAAGTCTTTGCAAAAATGTTAGCTTCTCATTTGGAGAATGTCATTCCAAACCTGATGAAGCTGGTTTTATTAAAGGTAGACTTGCATCTAACATTGCCAGAATGTTCTTTAATATTCTCGTCCTTGGGAAGAAGTACCCATCTCCTCTAGCTGCCCTTTCACTCAATGCTGAAAAAGCTTTTGATCACATAAATTGGTAATATATGTTTTATACTCCTCAATGGTTTGGCTTTGGTCATAAATGTATTTCTTATATCACATTGTTGTGTATTAATCCACATGCTTGTGTGTTTGTTAATGACCATTTCTCTCCCTATTTTAAATTACAAAGTGCCACTAGACAGGGTTGTCCTCTCTTTTTTTTTAGAATAATTTATTTAACACATCAGACATAACCCTGATATATCTGGTTTTAAACTCAACTCTCATGAAATGAAGTTATCTGCATATGCAGATGATATCCTTATTTATATGTCCAATCCCTGCAAATCCCTAGACCATTTTATACAAGAGATTGCTGTATATTCTACTGTTTCTGGGTACAAACTACATTTCTCTAAAACTGAGATTTTACCACTAAATTCATCCTGTTACTATTACATGTTTGATAAAACTAACTTTACTTGGTGTTCTCAAAAGATTAAGGGGCGTATTATCAACAGGCAGCGATAATTATCGTTAAGCGCGCTTAGCACAATTGTAAATATCGCCGGCTATCGCTGGATTACATCGCCGAGTTAGCGCATTATCATCAACGCTTAATTCCAAAGCGATAAAAAATCCAGCGATAGTGGCGAAATGCCTGAATATCGCTGGAAATCCAGCGATAAAAAAGTAGCGATAGGGAAATTGTTGATAATAAGCCATGGTGGACTTATCCTGACAATCCACCTCCCATTGACAAGATGGCTAAGTCAGGTTTTAGTCAGGCGTTCACATACCAGCGATACTCCTGGTTAGCGCTACTTTTATTATCGCTATGCGGGTCCCGGGCGGGATTGATTATAGATGGAAGTTGTGTTAGCAAAAGTTTTTAAGGTATTTCAGTGGGGAACGCCTACTTTGCATATCATTAGCAATATATATCACTGACATGCAAAGCGGCAGGATAAACAACAGCTATCGCATGGATACTAGCGCTAACGCATGTTAGCAAGTTCTTGGAGATAGTGCAATAGGAAAATCGTAGCTTTCCCGGCGATATGTGCCGGGAAAGCGGCGAAACTTTCCTTGATAATATGCCCTTTAATATTTAGGAATATGGTTTTCCTCCAACATACCTTATACATTAGTTCATAATTTCACTGCCTTAAAACTAAAGCTTCAAAAATTGATGTATTCTTGCTCCCTGTTATTATTTCCTGGTGGAGCAGATAAGACACTATTGAAATGATGATTGTCCCTCGTGTTCTTTTTATGCTCTCAATGTTACCCTTTTAAATTCCTAACTATTACTTTTCTCAGATTATTTCTATTTGTACTAAATTCCTTTGGAATAACAAACATGTTCATATTGCTTTATCTAAGTTAATTTGACCAAAATCAGAGGGTGGTGTACGTTTTCCTGATTTTAAAATGTATGATACTGCCTTTTCAATCCGTCGATTCTATGCTATTTTTAAGGATTATCATGACTCTACTATGCCAACATGAGTTGCTTATGAACGTTTACTGTTACATGACTTTTCCTTTCAGGATGTTGTTTTCATGAACAATTGTACTTTCATTTCAAAATACCCTAATTTAAAATATTCTCATAATTTACTACATACTCTTTTTACCCAAGGATTTGACTTTTATCAATCTTTTTTGGCCTCCTCTTTATGTTATAATAAATATATTACATTTTGTCACAAATCTTTTTACTTCTGGCACTGGACAGAAAAGGGTATTTTTTTTGGGCATCATTTGATAGTTAAAAATTCCATTCTATCATTCACTCAACTACAAGAAACATGTGTCCTCCCTGATCGTTGCATTAAACAATATAACACATTATTCCCTGTACTTCAAACCTTTCTACTGAATAGTAGTTCCAATTCCGATATTACTTCAGTTACACCTGTTACACCCTTATTTAATATCATTATGGATCCCATTCCAAGGGCTCCTTTCATATACAAAACGTTGTCCTCCCTCAATACAAGGAATACATCTTCTATTGAATTACTATGGGAAAAAGATCCATCTAAATCGTTCTCTGTCCATCAATGGGATTGAATGTGGCAAAAGATTTGTAAGATCTCTAAAGCTGACAATATTACACCATCTTTATATTTCATTTATAACAGAGTGGTTGTTACTCCCCAATTCCTGCATACAATTGACCATTCTATTTCTCCCTTGTGTTGTTCATGTCTCTCCTCTGAAGGTACTTAGATGCATTTACTTTATTATTGCCCTAAAGTATATGAATTTTGGAAAGCTATATGGTGTAAATGTTGATTGATTTTTTCATGTAATATTCCATTTTCTATTCACAATATTTTTTGGCGGACTATATCTACTGATTTTGATCATCTCCCCTCAAACTATTCTATTCAACCTTCTTATTGCTCTTGCTTTTAACCTCTTCGCCGCTAATGACAAGGGTAACTCGTCATGGACTTTCCATTGATTTCAATGGAAAATCAATGGCAATAAAAATAATGCCTTAGCAGTAAAGGGGTTAAAGTTATATTAACCTGTTGGAAAGATAATTCTAAACTATCCTTTTTGTTTTGGTGGAACTATATTTGTGATGAACATAGAATAGCTTCCGTTTCTCATTCCTCAGAATTTCAAAAGATTAAATCTGATTTATTATGGTTACCTTTTATCACTTTTCTATCCTCACATTCATCCTTCTCCTAATACCTATATTATATTTTATCTATCTAACTATCTATCTCCTCTTTCTTTCTTTCCTCTTTCCCTTCCCCTTTTCCCCTTTCCTCCTCTTTCTTCTCTTTTTTATATAAAACAAAAACAAACGCAATTGAGACAATCCTCATGTAATATATACATTTACTATGTTGATGCTTTTATTTTTTACTATTTCTCTCTTTTCAATAGTTTTTCAATGATACAGTATTCTTTTGAAATGTTCTTTTTCTAGTTCCAAATGGTTTTGTTAACTTCATATCTTTATTATTTCTTACATCTCTCTTAACCAATGTAATGTTTTATTACTGTGTCTGCATCCTTAATAAAAAATATATTATTTAAAAGTAATAGATATTATTACAAATGACATATGGTCCATAAAAGACAGACAACAAAACCATTACCACAGGCAGTATTTAAGAATGCGTTCTGGTTCCAAGCACCATCAAATACCATCACAAATTAAGCACAGGGGATCATGGTGGTAGCTCTGTTGTGAGTGGTCTGTTTTTAGCATGGAGACTCACAGCAGGCGGTGTAGTGGTGTAAAGTAGATATACATGCTCCTTCGTCAAGTAAGGGCTATGAACATGTGCACCAGACGGAAAGAAAAAAGGAACATCCGTTCCGAAATACTGGAAATCCGTGGAACATGAACCCTAAACATACAAAATGGAATAGGACAACAGCAAACTGTGTGAAGCCAAACCACACCCGTATTCAAGCAATGGGTTCCTGAAGAATTTTAGCACAGTAAATATGGACACTATTTAGATAGAGAATAAACATTCCTTACAGCATAGAGCAGAATTGTGTTTGTGCTGCTGTCCCTAAACAAGATGGCTGTCAAGGCGCTACAGTAAAATGGTGTTGCAGCAGTCACCCTTATGCAAATGGAAAAGAGCCATCTACTGGTCAAAGTAAGTAAAGCATTTCACGCTATTTGAGTACATGCTTTGGGCAGATGATTTGTAGTTAAATCAAGACTGAAAATTAGATGTTATGTTGGTGTTTATGTTTATGGAATAAAAAATATGCCAATCTCGTTGAGAATTGAACTATTTGCTTTTTGTCCATCTAATGTTTACTCTTTTAAAATAAAGTTGCATTTAATGCCTATTGGAACCAATCTTTGCAGGACAAAGTCATCACATTGGAAAGGCTGGCAAGTGGATCCTTTCTGAGAAGTCACAAAATATACAAGTTTTGGTTTTATTAGCTCACCCTTCGAGGACGCAGTGCTAGAATTCTCTCTCCCAGCGGTTATTCTGTTTCCTGCAAAACAAGAGGAAAAATTGATTTCCCAATTAAATGTTATTTAACCTTTTTGAAGTTTGCATTTTATGCACAGGAATACACAATTTCAAATCATACAGAAAAGTATGTACATCAGTGTGAAACATATTGAAGGTATTAGGTCATCCTACACACTGCAGCACGTGTCATCCGGGGCCTTAAGAAATTGACTACATCTCCCCAACCCCCATCTTGATAGAACTCCATTGGATCCCTTTTCCATCCCACACCATCTTCAAACCAACTGCATCATTTACAAACTCATCAGGTCCAGCATACCGCTTATCCTGCAGATAAGCACACCGTCTTTGGCGGTTCTTGGCACACCCCCAGCCAGGAATTAAACTGTCAGCTAAGCAATGTAAAGAGAAAAAATTAAGACAGGAGGCCTTTTCCATCCATGTGCCCAGGATCTGGAACAACATCCAAATATCCATCAGGACCGCCCAAAAGCTTCTCCAGTTGAGGAAAGAGTTCATGACAGATGTCTTTAGAGAACACTACATCACAGTGCATTCACTGTCCGCCACCCAGCTTCCTCTCTTATTACTTGTTGACTTCATGCCTTTTTTTGACCACGTACATTGCTCCTCTGCCTTTTCACTAGGTTTTAGAAAGCATATACATACATGAAACTGGTACATTTTGATATGCCTTATTCAGGAGGGGGTAGCCATGAATTCGCAATTGGCTGGGCTCTAACAGATAGAGGTTGAGAAGCAACTTTACAATTGGACTTCAAAGTTCTCCCATAGTACATTTGTGAGAACACTGGGGAATTTTAAACAATAATGGTCAGTACTATTCACTAAAATGGGATATCATTTACAGAATGTTTGAAGGGCATTTTAGGCAACATGACAGAAGGAATTTTCAGGGAATTTTTAAAAGCACTTTGGACTAGCATCTTAGTTGAAAACAGTTTTAAAAGGTGAACTTGAAACCACACGCAATCAGAAACCCCAGTCTAAGCAGGATAGAAGTTACAAGCTTTCCCTCTGGGTTTTTGAGGTCCTCTGCAAGGACATTTTCCCTGGGTGCATGAGCGTTACAAGAATGTTTATTCATCTGGGGGGCTGGGCTTTCTCTCTCAGTGTAACTTACATTTTAATCCAGGTAGTGATTCCTGCCAGGGTCTTTGCCATTTACGCCTTTGATCTCTGACTCTCTGACCAAGGCACCTTTATCAACATTGTTTTAGGATCTAAGATTCCAATTTTCCAATTATGTGGCAAGATGATTGTCACTTATCAGTTACTGCATGATCTGATGTGCCTTTCTAATCCAGAAGACACCAATTATTGAAGAATAATTTGGATATGTTATCTGTTGGCGTCGGTAACTGGTCATAATATCGAAATTCAAATATCGACTGACAGTAACATTGATTTTCTTTATCGATAATACCACTAAATCAATGTATTTTATATTGATGACAAAAATATATACTTTTTTTGTTGAAAATATCGAAGTATAAAATATCGAGTCTAAAATTTCGTTATAAGAAAATATCGTTTTTTATTGTTGTAAAAAATATACCCCAAAAATGATAAAGAATGTATAAAATATAATTTTATGAAAATGTTGAAATTGGATTTTTTAATATTAAAATATTGTTTTTTTATTAATAGTTGTAAATTGTATTAACATATTAATTGTAATATAAATTTTAGGAGCTGAATGTTGGGTTATTAGGGGATAAGGGTGGGGAGTGTTTTAAAAATATTAGTTTAAAAAAAAATTACATGTAAAATTTATATTTGAAATGTGAAATGTTGTTTTATGAGTGGTATGCTGGGTAATTAGGGGATAAGGGTGGGAAATATTTAAAAAATATTAGTTTGAAATGTAAATTAAAAAATTAAATTTGAAATTTGAAATGTTGTTTTAGGAGCGGGATGTTGGTTTGTTAGGGGGATAAGGGCGGGGACTGTTTTACAAATATTAGTTTAAAATTTAAAATTAAATTTAAATTAGAAATCTGAAATGTTGTTTAAGGATGTTGCGCTAGTAGGGGATAAAGTTGGGGAGTGTTTTAAAATTATTAGTTTACAATTTAAAATTACATTTAAATTTGAAATTTGAAATGTTTTATGAGTAGGATGTTACGTTAGTAGGGGATAAGGTTGGGGAGTGTTTTAAAATATTAGTTTTAAATTTAAAATATTTATTTAAATTTAGAATTAAAATTATAAATTTTGTTTGAGGAGCTGGATGTTGACTTATTAGGGGGTAAGGGTAGGGAGTATTTAAAACAGAAAAAAATCTTGAATAAATTTGGAAATTCAAATTTAACATTAAAAAGGAAGTAGGTGTGGATTGTTGTTTTATTATGGGATAATGGTGTGGTACTAGCTTTTTACATTTAAAAAAAAGAAAAAACTGAAAAAATGAATAATTGTTTTTGGGAGTTGGATGTAGTGTTTTTGGACAATGTGGATGAGAAGTGTTTAAGAAAATATAAAATGAAGTATAGAAATTCAAACTAAAAAAGTATGTACTTTTTTATTTTTATTATTAAAATTTGTATTTTTTATAGTTAATATTGCTAAATTAACATTTTAATAAATGTATTATGGATTGTTTTAATTACATTGAATGTTATAGACAACATATATTGATAAAGATGTATTTATATTTATATTAAAGATCAGGATTTTTCTAAATAGTCTAAGTTATAAAAATGTTTTAACTATTTATTAAAAACTTTATGAAATACTGTATGAATACTTTATATTTAGTCTATTTGTGGAATTTTAATATTATGTAAAAGTTTTAATTTTAAAATAATTTAGATAATATAAAGTTTAAAGTCAAACATGTTCCTTGAATTATTAATAATTGTAGTGGGAATATTGAAATAAATATCTTTAGTGTCCTTTGCCTTCCCTCATATAATAGAAAGTGGAGTGTAAATAGTTAATTATATCAGTTTATTGGCCATGACCTTCCCTGATTTAATATTAGCAAAAGTGCGAATAGTAACTTGCATATCTTTAGTGTCCAGCACCCTCCCTTACTTAATACTGACTGGAGTGGGAATGGTAAATTATATATCTTTAGTATCCAGCACCTTCCCTGTCTTAATACTGAGTGGAGTGGGAATAGTGAATGATATATCTTTAGTGTCCAGCACCTTCCCTAACGTAATACTGACTGGAGTGGGAATAATAATGTATATATCTTGAGTGTCCAGCACCCTCCCTGACTTAATACTGACTGGAGTGGGAATAGTAAATTATTTATCTTTAGTGTCCAGCACCTTCCCTGACATAGGGCACTATTATGATGGCAGGCGGACTGTAACGGTATGTGGGACCCCTCGCCAGGGGTGCGGCGGTCCCGCTGTGCACATTATGATGCACCCGCCACACTGGCGGGCTCATCCTGCATTGTTTACATTGCAGCGGTGGTGCTGCAAGCAGCACCCCCACAATGTAAAATCGGCATGTTGTACATTTGCATGCACAACTTGACAGGCACCGTGCGGTGCCTGCCACCTTGTGCATGCAAATGTCGGGGGTACCATGGGTACCCCCCAAGTGCAACGGACCCCCAAAGAAAAGACTGCATGCATTTCCATAGCAGCAGAAAAGTTAATTATATAACTTTAGTGTCCAGCACTTTCCCTGACTTAATACTGACTGGAGTGGGAATAATAATAATTTATATATCTTTAGTGTCCAGGCACCTTCGCTGACTCCCCTCACACAGTCACATATGTATGCACAGAAACACTTACAATTCCACTCAGACACTCATACACCCACTCACACACCCATACAGTGACTTCCACATTCAGTCACAGACCCTCTCATAGATTTATGGACTCGGTCAGTTACTCAAACACTCAGAAACTCCCACTCCCACTCCCACTCACAAACTCAGTCAGATATATACACACCCACTCACTCACCAAGTCAAGGCTCATGCATCCACTCACAGAACCTCCCAGACACTTGATCTCCCAGTCAAAGACCAACTTAGATATTGATGGATGCACCCATTCACTCACCAACTCAGACTTATGCTCTCTCACACAGCTTCCGCTTGGCGAGGTGACCAGCAGCAGCCGCCATGGGTCGCTGTCCCACGCGATGTTACAGATACTGCAAAAACAAGCCCTACCCCAAATCCCGTTTCTGCAGGGGTGTTCCTGATCCCAAGATTAGGATTTTCGATTTGGGTAGAAAGAAGGCAAAGGTGGACGAGTTCCCACTATGCGGCCACATGGTGTCTGATGAATGTGAGCAGCTGTCCTCTGAAGCGCTGGAAGCTGCCCGTATTTGTTGCAACAAGTACATGGTGAAGAGCAGTGGTAAGGATAGTTTCCACATCAGAGTGCGTCTTCATCTGTTCCACGTCATCCGAATCAACAAAATGTTGTCCTGTGCCGGTGCTGATAGACTCCAGACCGGAATGCGTGGAGCCTTTGGCAAACCCCAGGGCAATGTAGCCTGTGTGAACATTGGGCAGGTGATCAAGTCTGTCCGCACCAAGGCTTCCAACAAGGAACATGTGATTGAAGCTCTGCGTAGAGCCAAATTCAAGTTCCCCGGGCGCCAAAAGATTCACATTTCCAAGAAATGGGGTTTCACCAAATTCAATGCGGACGAGCTCGAGAGCATGTGTGCAGAGAAGCGCCTTGTGCCCGATGGCTGTGGCGTGAAGTACATCCCCACCAAGGGCCCCTTGAACAGATGGCGTGCCCTTCATGCTGCCTAAATGTGGAGAAGGTGTAATCCCTCAACAGTGCAGTTTTAAAACCACACAGACCCATTGAGACACTCATACAACCACTTACAGATCCACTCAGACACTCATACATCCTCTCAGAGACCCACTCAGACACACACACACCTATACAGTCGCTCACACAATCACTCATAGACTCACTCAGAGACTTATGCACCAAATCAGTTATACACTCAGAGACTCATGTACCCACTCACAGTCACACTCAGAGACCCATGCACCCACTGACAGAACCACTCAGACACTCATGCTGCCAGTCATAGACCCACTGAGAGACTCATGAACTAACTCACTGATCCACTCAGACACTCATGTAACCATTCACTCACCTACTTGGACACTCACTTATTCACTCATGTATCCACTCCAAGATCAAGTCAGACAGTCAAATACTTACTTACAAATGCACACAGATACTCATGCACCTCCTCATAGATTGAATGAGAGACTTACGCAACCAATAACAGACCCACTGGGACACTCATGCACCAACTCATAGATGCACTTATGGGTCACGCCTTTTCTTACAGAAGTATTGATAGACTGACACACCATCTCACAGATCCTCTCAAACACTTATACAGTGAATGAGAGACTTAGTGAAACAGTGATGCATGTAGTCATAGATTACACTGAAAAAGTTAAACACTTATTTACAGAGGTATTAATGGAGTTGTACATGCTAGTATACAGTCATGTAGATAGTAATGTGTTTAGTGTGTTGGTTATAATCCATTTTGCAGTTATAGTTTTTGAATGAGGTGATGGTAATTGAATGTCTGCATTTGTTTTGTCATTTCGTGACGTATTCGCGGTGACCGCAGCTACCAATATCATTGCGACGCCTGGCATCACCGAGAAAGCGGAAAATAGTCTTTGATGACGAGTTTTCTGGATACTACAAAAATATGAGCTTGAAAAGTACACTAATAAAGTTCTACTGTTAAATATACTGTATGTCATTGTGGAAGCCTTTCTAGAGCACAAACTGTAACTCTAAGGGTTGTCCTGGATCTAATGCACAATGTGTCTCTATATATGTGGTACACTGTGTAAAAATCATGGGCTCTTCTCGACTACCGATGTCATCACGACGATGTCGGTAGTCGCAAATATAATTTGTTATGTAAAGTTTGTTTTCTCCTAAATTGATCACAAGATGGAGAGTTAAAAAAATATCTTACTAAATATTTAGACTTAAACTTTATTCAAAAAACGTTTTTAAGTGTATTTTTAGTATGTGAAACACATTTACTGATCACAGATTCTCTACAGTAAATCCGACAATGTTGTGCCGACTCAAAACAGTCTTACAAATAAAACCAGTTAATAATGTACTTTCTGGGGGGAGGAGCCAAGATGGCGGACGGGACAGACGCTTGAGCTCCCGGCTCCGTGAGCCGTCTGACTTCTTTTAACGATCCTGATCACTTCTCCTGACCTGCGCCGCTCTACCACCGTGGAATACCGGCACTGGAGTGACTGGCGTTCTCCTGATACCTTTACCGGCGGGTTGGGCAGCAGACTCGGTGTCTTTTCCGATCTCCGGCGCTTCCCCTGGTCCCTGTGTTGATGGCCGCCGCTGGACGCCGAGGGACGTGGACGGGAAGACGAGCTGGAATACCGCTGATGACCACGGGGTGTAAAGCGCTGGCCGTGCGACCGGAGTCGGACCCTTCCATCCGGGTCGGACTCCCCTCGCGCGGACGGTGGCATGAACGACGCAGGAGGCCCCCGAGACTAGCCCTCCTCTGCCACTCTGAAGAGAAACGGGCGGACTCCATTTTGATGCGTCTTCCCGCAATAGACGGCCGGTTCTCACAGTAAACGTGCTCTCTCCCTGTGCTGTCCCCGAGTTGTGCTCGGAGCTCCCCCGGTGGCTACATCCTTGCTTCATTGGCTTATGCGGACACCCCCGTCTCGCCACTAATTGCCTGCAGTGGAGATGAACATGGCGCCTGCTCTTCCTGCCGAGACGCGGGCTGACCCTGGGTATATAGTGCCTGCGTGCCCATGTGCCCCTGTGCCATTGACAGTACCGAGGGAGCAGCGGGAGAGTGAGAACCGGTGTTTGACTCGGAGTGACCCGACCCGTGGCGAAGTCCTGGCCGCCCTCGTGGCGTTGAAAGAGGCAATGCGGCGCACTGCCCGGGCGCTGGCCCGGAGGCTCGATGAGGCGATGACTGACACGGGACGGTCCCGGCTGGAGGATCCCCCGCCGCCCCTGCTTTCTCCTGAAGGGGAAACAATGTTGCCGAGCGAAGGGACGGTGGTGAGGCGTTCTCATGGTTACAATGTAACGTGCCTATTCATCGACGAGGATACAGTTGCGGAGACACCCTTCACTTTGGAGGCTATGACTTTGCCTGCGAGCTATCTGTCGGGACCCAGCACTTCACTTTCCTTGCCAAATGTTACCCTCGCTGCATTTATCACTGGAGCTGTTGTGGCACGTTACTACTGTGTTTGGGACCCTGCGGCATGATGCGTCTTCATTGTTCCCTTTCCTCGTAAGCGGCCATCTTGCTTCTTTGTCCTGGTTGAAGGTGATTCGCAGCAATGGACAGGCCTGGAACACTTCTGCCGGTCCGGACAGGGGTGATGGCTTGCCCGTTGTCGCTTTGGTTGGATCGGCTGGCGGAGACCTGGACTGACACACATTTTGCAATATTGGCTGAGTAGTCTTTAATGTCCTGTTTTTTGCTACATGTCGCTGTTGATCTCTCCTGATGTCTACTTCGTCTGCTGGGGGGAGGACTTGTGCTGCGCTGAGGTACTGGGTGTTATCGATTCGGGTCCACCGGGTTTACAGTTTTCTGACATTGTGTTGTACATGGCGCAGGTTACAATGGCGGCGAGGGAGACCGGGAGTTCGGTTGCTGGGTGGGCTCCTCCCCGCTTTTCCTTTTCATTTTCCTGGGAGTAGTTGGGTAGTATACTCTTCTTTCTCTCCCTGGCCTTATGTGAATTGTGTTTCTTTTTCTCTTCCTTTTCCCTTTTCTTTCTTCTTCTCCATTTCTCTTCTCTTACTACATTTCGGGTTTTTTGGGGAGATGAAACACTCTGCTAGGGGGGGTAGGCCGTAGCCTCTGCATGTGTGTAGGGTGGGGGGGTACATTTTAGTTGGTGTTTATTTTCTATGGTGCCTTTTGTTATTATATAATTTCCTCTTTCCTAGGCCCGTGTTAGGCAGACTGGGGGATGGGTGGTGGCGCAGTGTTGGTTCGGATGTTGCGTCCTCTCTTGGGGTGTGCATACTGTGTGACCGTCCTCTGGCTGGAACTTGCATGTTGCGAGCAGCACTGATTGATCCGGGTGTTTATTGTCGAGTCCCACCTACATGGACCTAGTTTTCTTTTTCTTGCTTGTATTAGTGCGGAGTAGTACGACCTGACCTTAATTGTCGCGATGAAAACCTTAAAATTAACCTTCACTGATCCTGAGACATGGTAATATGGTAATTACAGTGTAACCCATTTCATGCTTGCCTATACCGAAAGATATTACTGTGTCGCCGTAAAGTCGCATTGATGCTCAAATGTTATCGTGGCCGGCCGGAAGGTTGTAGGCCCGTATTTGTTCTGACTTGATGCACAATAAGGGTTTTAAAAAAAAAAATAATGTACTTTCTGATAAACACATATCAAATCAAAAATTGAGTGGAATATAATATAAAATATAAAATGATACAAAGAAAATACAAAAATCTTAGTGCCTCGCTTAAAGAAATTAAGAAATTCAATTTGAAAAAAGGCTTAGAAATTCACAGAAAATTCCAAAGGTTACAGGGATGTTATACTTGGCGATCAGCAAGAAATTAAGAAATTGAATTTGAAAAAAGCCTTAGAAATTCACTGGAAAAAAAAAGGTTGGAGGGCCTTACCTTGACTCTCTCCGCCTTACCTTCAACTCTCTCCGCCTTACCTTCAACTCTCTCACCTTACCTTCTCCTCTATCTGCCTTACCTTGACTCTCTCCGCCGTACCTTTGACTCTCTCTATCTTACCTTCCTCTCTCTCTGCCTTACCTTTGAAGCTCTCTGCTTCACCTTTACTCTCTCCGCCTCTCCCTCTGATGCCATCCTTCCCCTCACTGTGATGCCTCCTGTTGGGTAATGATTTTGTGTATGTGAAGTAAGCTTGAACTGCTGCCCATGTGTGAGTCAATCAATCAATTCGTATTTGTATAGCGTGGATAATCACCAACAGGGATATCCAGGTGCTAGGCTCTGGGTGGGATCAGTCAAAAAGCCAGATCTTGAGATGTTTTATGAGTTCCAGGAGAGAGGATGGTGTTTGGAGAAGGAGGGGAAGGTCATTCAAGTTTGGCAGCCTGGTAAGAGATAAAATGTCCTCTGCTGTGGGTTTTGCAGATGCGGGGAGTGTGTCCGAGTGTGACAGAGGTGGAGCACGGGTGTCTGTTGGAATGGTGGAATTTCAGGCTGTGGTTGATGCAGGCTGGAACTTGGTCATAGAAGGTTTTGTAGGCATTTATCAGAATCTTGTATTGGCAATTTGACTGGATGGGTAGCCAATGGGGGAGTGATGTGGGTCCATTTTAGGAGGCCGAGGAGGATTCTGCAGCTGAGTTCTGTATCATCTGGAGTCTCTTCAGGAGTTCGGTGACGAGTCTTACGTAAAGCTTTTTGCCAAAGTCCAGCCTCTAGCGCTTGAGGGATGGCTTTCCTGGTGTTGATGGGGAGCCAGCTGAAGATCTTTCTGAGCATGCGAAGGTTTGAGGAAGCAGGCGGAGGAGACTGAATTGATCTGGCAATTCATGGTGAGTTTGCTGTCCGGATGATTTTGAGATTGCGGGGATTGTCTTTAGGTGTGGGTCTACGTTCAAAGGGCCACCAGGTGTCGTTCCACTGGGAGGTGTTGTTCCCAAAAATCATGCAGCTGTGGAAGGCTGTCCTGGTGGTGGATGGGTCTTCTGGGAGAGAGAGAATTAGCTGGGTGTCATCTGCATAGGATATAATGTTGAGGTCATGGATTCTGACAATGTTGGCCAAGCTCATCATGTAGGTGTTGAATATAGGGTGGGGTGGGGTCGGGCTAAGGGATAAACCTTGAGGGACTCTGCAGATGAGGTTCTTGGGTTCTAAGAAGAAAGGTGGTATGGGTTTGTCCTGCAAAGGAGGATGTGAGCCATTTGAGGGTGTCTTTCTGTATCCTGATGTAGTGAAGTCTCTTGATGAGGGTGGGGTGGGATATAGTGTTGAACACTGGTGGGAGGTAGAGTGGGATCAGAGACTCTGTTTCTCCGCAGTCGAGGAGGGTCCTGATGTCAATGTCATTGGTGGCAGCGATCAAGGCAGTCTCCATTCTGGGGTTGGTGTGGGACCCAGATTGGGAGGTGTCTAGCAGTTTGCTCCTCTACAGGTGTTCGGTGAGTTGGTGGATGATGGCCTTCTCAAGGACTTTGGCGGGGAAGGAAGCAGAGAGAAAGGAGCGGTAGTACTTGAGATCGCTGGGATCAGTGGACGGTTTCTTGAAGATGGGGTCTGACCTCTGTGTGTTTGTATCCACTGGGGAAAATGGCTGCGGTGATGGAAGTGTTGATAATGGAGGTGAGTTTTCTGCTTATTTCCTCGCTTCAAACATTGAAGAAGTGGTGGAGGCATGGGTCCGTGGGTGCTTTAGAGTGGATGGTGTTCATGATCGCTTTGGTGCTCCGTGTGGTAAGCTGTTTCCATGCGATGAGCGGGTGGTTGTGAGCGGCATCTGTTGGTCTGAAGAGATTGTTGTGATTGGTGGGTTGGGGTTCGAGGTTTCTGTAGATGGTGAAAATCTTATAGTGGAAGTAGCCCTCCAGGGAGTCGCTGAGTTCCTGGGAAGGGGACATAGTGTTCTCTGTTGCTGCCGGGCATAACTCTCTAACAATGCTGATAAGTTATTTGTTGTGGTTGTAGCTGGCTTCATTGCTGTCTGCCAGGGTGACTCTTTTCATGTTTGGGTGTGTAATCAGATCTTGCACTCGTGCTGCTCTTCACTTCTTTGTAAAATGTGAACTTGCACTGCTCCTGCCATGCTGAGTCTTTTTTGTATTAGGGAATCTTTGCAAAACTCTTTTCACTCCAGAAAAGCCAAGACGTTTGACATTGCAGTGTGTTTTTGCTACAGCTGCACAAGTTAGCAAGAGCATCATAGTAGGAAGAAAATACAGCAAACCGCTACTAACATATGTCTCCTGATTGTGTGCAGATTTTTATATTTCTTCTCCTTCTGAGATTCCCAACAAAACACCACTGATATGCCAACCCCGCTGGCATCAACCAGTCTCATAGAACAGATGAATTAATGGCAACCCGCCATTCCACAATCTAAAATGAGATTCAGCGACACTGAAATAAACTCAAAATCAAGAGCACCCTCAGAACTATAGGACGAGTGCCAAGCCTAATTTTACTTTACTCTATTTGGCTGTTATTGGAATTCATGTGCATAAAAGAGTCAAATCATTATTTAAAAAACATAAATAAATAACCTGTCATTGTTATCCCCTCTTTATTGGACACATACATTTGTGATAGTAAATATTAGATATTAAGATATCTGCAAACGAACCCTCCCTGCAGTTAGGACACTCGATTTAATAGCACTACTCACCAGAAGAAGCAAACATTGCTATCAGGAGTACCAGGAGTGCACAGGTCACATTCCATTCCATCATTGTGGCAGTTTTGCAATCCTTTTGGAAAGCCCCTGTATATGATCAGGGCTCTTATTTATACTGTGATTCACATAGCACCGTTGACGTCATGTTCCATTGAACTTCAAAACAAACAGCAATTCTATGCCAACTATTAACACGTTTAATAAAATCGACCGATTTATCATGAGCCTCGGATTACATTTGGCATGTGAACTTTCCAGCTGCTTTGCAGGTGTGAGGATTTGCTGGAGAGGTGTTTTTTCAACTCCAGATCAAAAAGTTACCCATGTGCTGGGTTCCATCAGGCACATGTGGGTTACTGTTGAGTGCCAGGCTGTCTGCAGTCACCCAGGTACCACTCAAGAAGGCAGGGTCTCTTAATTTCTGAATAACACCTTCAGGAGCCATTAAATAAGGAATTATGTGTGGGTTCTCGGCACATGCGCACCTCTAAACCATACAACCATTCAGAAATATCTGGTGGTCAGAAGAGGCAAGACCACACAAAACAAACCACTGAAGATTGTTCATCAAAACAAGGAGAACCTCTATCAGGAATGAAAATAACTCCCTGCCTTCCATCAGACCAATGAGGACACAAAATGGCAGCTGCAACTTTACTTTCGGGTTGTGGCTAGACAATCACGGCATTGCTAGTGGCGCATATATCCACGTATCCACCACAATGGATCCACGCCTCTAGATATGCATCAATCTCTTTTCTTCAATAACTCCAAAACTACTGAGCTGATCTACACCAAATTACACAAAACACTCTTTCTGGGCCAAGCTCTAGCTTTCTGCCAAATTTGGTGTAATTCGGTTCACCGGTTCATGCGGTAGTTGTGTCTAAATTCGCTCTGGGGAAATTGCATGGGGAAAACACCTTTTGGGACCTGCCTTTTTTCTCAACCCCTGCTTGATGGTTTACCTCAAAACTTTCCAGATAGCAGCTGAAGTGACTAGCAAACCAGGTTTAAAAATGTTGTCAAGATACACCAAACTGCATCAAAGTTATTAGCAAAGAAAATGTTCTGTCTATGGTTACAAGGAGATCCGATGACCGAAGCTGTACACCCTTTAGTCTTCTTCTCAAGAACCTTAATGGCGATGGAGCATAATTATAAAATATGCAGGAAGGAATTATTGGCAATCAAAGATACCTTTGCACACCGGTGACAGCACAAAGAAGAAGCTCTGGATTACGATTAAGTAATGTTTGCTGACCAATTGCCTGAACTCTGACTTGCCCCTTGGATAATGATTTGGTTGATTGGTGAACAGCTGCTAAACAGTTACTTGAACTCTGACTTGCCCCTCGGATTATGATTTGGTTGATTGGTGAACAGTTGCTGAACAACTCTGACTTGCTTCTGGATTACATTTTGATTTTAGTTGCTGTGATTGTAATAATGCTTCCTTCCTGAATTCCTGGTTTGCTTTCAACCCAACAGTTATTTAATAGTCCAAACTGTATTGGAAAAATAAGTCACAGTTCAATCATGTTTCCAAAATATGATTCATACATTTTTTTAAAGACAGACACAATAACCATTAAAATAACAATTATTATTGCCAGCACAGGTGTTTGGTTCCAAAAACATAATGTCTCTTGGAACTTCATTAGGCCCGAAAGTAATAAAAAAATATAAATAATCACTCAATAATCAAATATATCTGGTTATTAAAAACCATTGTGATGATTTCTGGTCCTGGGGGTTTATGAGCTGCCTCACTGCTACTGATCCACCTCTAACCAAGCTTTCTTCATCAGAGCTCTCTCTAGAACCATCCTCAGTGATGACGGAACAACACCTTTGAAGAGGAAGAGAGGGACCATCTGGCCTTCGACCTACAATATAGGTCCAAATAACTTCTGAAGATGCCAGGTCCAGGCCAACCTGTTAATCATCCAGTAAACAGTTCCAGATTGGATGCAAGCATTGTAATAAAGTTCTACAAGAGAAGCCTCTTTGCAGGGGACAGGAAGAGAAAACCTACCTGAATGTGAGGCACCGAATTTGACATAGGCTGTTGACTTTTCAGAATTGTACTTTTAGAATGTCTTTCTCTTTGCTTAGTGTCTTCATAGTACAGACAGCACTGGAGTGCATGTATTGCCTAGCACACATTGCTGCCTGGTCGACCCAAAGCGCAGTTCATCTCTAGTTCATTCCTAGTGTCACTCCTCTTTACATATGAGGGCCTCAGTATTCCAGGTGAATGTAGGGGTCTCTTGGCACCTACAGTTTGGAGAGGGCTGATACTAATGATTGCAGTCAACAAAAGTAGCCTCAAGAGCAGTTCTAAACATCTCAGCTTACTTGTGGTAGTCCAGTGCACACACCTATGTAGATCAACACCCATCCATCCACCATCCGTCCAACCATCCTTCCATCCCTCCCTCACTCCGTATGAAGATCCATGACTTAAGAAATGAGGTAAAGTGGGTAAAACGTGTGATCACATGTAACTAACCGTGGATCTAGACATTGTCTTTCATCAGAGGAACATCCTGGTTAGTTGTATTATTCATTCACTTTCCGCCTTTGCAAATCTCACATTCTGTTTCAGTGCCTGCTGCTTCCCATGTCTCCAGGGCATATTAATTCTTGATGATTGCCTTGCCTTATCTTCCTTTCCTGTTTGGTTTCTGCTCCTTCAGATACCACATACTTGTTATTTTAACCTTCAAGCTTTATTTCCTGACTCAGGCACACATGCATATATAAACACTCTTAGCTTTGGGGTGCTGCTCACTGCCAGAAAAGTTGAGGCCTGACCATCTCTAAACGAGGCAGGCGCACTGAGGGTTTGGAGGGGCCAAGGATACATCATGTTTGTGACATTGTACCCTGTACACCAAACTCTAAATCTACTGAGCTGATCTACACCAAATTACACAAAGCACTCTTTCTGGACCAAGCTCTAGCTTTCTGCCACATTTGGTGTAATTCGGTTCACCGGTTCGTGCGGTAGTTGTGTCTAAATTTGCTCTGTGGAAATTGCAGGGGGAAAACACCTTTAGGGACCTGCCTTTTTTCTCAACCCCTGCTTTATGGTTTACCTCAAAGCTTTCCAGATAGCAGCTGAAGTGACTAGCAAACCAGGTTTAAAAATGTTGTCAAGATACACCAAACTGCATCAAAGTTATTAGCAAAGAAAATGCTCTGTCTATGGTTACTAAGTCCTAACCATAACTACCTACTGGCAACCACCAGTAGGCAATCTATCTATATATATCCAGATAATTTTCAATCAATCAAAGGATAAACCTGCTCTCCAGAAGTCATTTAGAGGCTTTATTTTAGTTTGAGTGCAGTTTGATGCAGACAACAATGCGTTTCGGCTTCTGCAAGCCTTGTTCAAATTACATCACATGTATTTACAATCTGATGCATTTGCCTCCTGTGTGGGAATGTGACAAACAAAGAAGACAGACTTCCCCTCTTTTACAAATACTTTATTCAAATACATGCTCTCTTAAAGACATGAAACTATTAATGAATATAATAATTATAAGTAGGTTTTAGGTATACTTAATGATTAGGTAACATTACTTCTCTAATTTACCATGTTGAACTATTTTTGATAATGCAATAACATTTAACATTGTTTGAAGACTCTACCTCCATTATTTTTTATGGGAGGTTGTCGCAGTGTCAGTCGTTGGCCATGTGTAGCGCTGGAGTTGCCGGAGTTTGTGAATGCTGAAAAGTATTACATTTAATAAAAAGTGTAAACTTACTCAAAGCTTAAGTTGCCTTTAAGAATCAGGCCCTTGGTGAGGAGGAAATGGCCCCAATTTGAAGGGAACTCTCAACCGTAAGTAGCAGACCAAGGTCCGGTGAGTCCAAGTAAAAGTAGAGAATGTGTTTTGCTGAAGGTTACTTAGCGACGCCTAACAGTCCATGGGTGTAGTTTGCCTTACTACATCTGGGATCAGCAAGCAGTTTTATGGATCTTCAAGTAACTGATGTGCATGATATTTCCATAAAAAGAAAACAAATCCTGGGATCCTTAAAGTAACAGACTACACACCATTGCTTCCGAGGAAGTGTGTGATGAGACATTGGAGCTTGTATTGGCTACTGTTATAGCACATTTTAAAAAGATTTGCTTTGATTTCACTGATACCCCCAGTTGTCATATAATTTTGGGTGCCTCTTTCTTATGACAACACAAACTAGACAGTTCATTGATTGGCAACCATCCGAAGTACAGTGCACTTCATAATATTGCGAAGGACACTGTTTTCCTAAAGATTGGAGTTCACCACTACATCCCTTATTTGAATGTGCCAATTTAAGCACAATTAAAGATAAAAGAAATATTCCCAAAACCTACGCAGAGTTTCAAGATGTGTTCAGTGAGCAGAGTGCGGATTCCATACCTTCTCATAGGGAATATGATGGTGCCATTGAATTGTTTCCAAATGTTGGGATTTTACATGGTTGGATATATCCTCTGAGCATTAAAGAAAAACACTTCAAGAAATACATAGAGGAAAACTTAGTGAAAGGCTTCAAGAAGTGGAGAAGTGTGGCTCACGGTGTAGAGCAGGCAGACCCGGAAGCTGAGGTCAGACCCGGGACCAGGGTTCAATTCCCGACGCGGCAGGGTCTTGAGCTTAAATGTCCACGGACTCGATAATTCTCGTTTCGGTGCCTGCTCTAATCATGGGTTCTCACTCTGCAACTCTGGGCATTAAGCTTGCTTAATCTCCACAACGGCCCCCCTGCGGCGGGATGCCTGGCATTCACCTTGGGGATGCCCTGTAATAATAATAAGCATTTATTAAGCGCCTGGCTGCACAAAACTGTGTGTCCCCGCGCTGACTGCAAATGCAAACCCATTAGAGGAGCAAAGAACCTTGGGAGATGAGGCTAGTATCTGGGAAATAGATGGGTTTTAAGTTTAGCTCTAAAACTCTTTTCAGATGGCTCCATCCGCAGATGGATCGGCAGAGCATTCCAAAATTTGGTGGCCAGGTAGCGGAAGGATTTTCCGCCCATCTTAGCTTTTGTGATGCGGGGGATTTTAAATAGCATCATGCCCGACGATCTGAGGTCTCTAATCGGCCTATGGATGGTAATAAGATCTCTCAGGTAGCCAGGGCCTTTTTTTTGAGCAATGCGGTATGCATAGCATAGAGTCTTGAATATAATTCTCTCTTTGATAGGGAGCCAGTGAAGCTTGGCAAGCGCCTGTTTAGCAGATGATCTTCGAGGGAGACCGAGCCCTGTAGGGGCTATCTCACAGGGAAAAGCCAGGACGGGTTCCCAAGGCAAGCGCCGGGAAACCTCCGGGTAGCTGTGCGCTCAATAAATGCAATAATAATAATAATAAGGCATTGTACATCTCCTACAGTTCCTCCAATATGTTTCTTCCCAAAATCCATTGAACAGCTGAAATCATGTGTAAAATAGAGAAAACTGAGTAACATCATAGCGAAGAATCGTCATCTGATACCATTGATGTCACTTTAGTAACAACCAGGCCTGGGCGTAGTTCACAGAGTTTTGCTACGTGGAACTCTGTGAAGTTACAAAAAAACTCAGCAAAGTTCCACGAGTGGCGGAGTGCAGTGTGAACTGCAGTTTGTGCTGGTATTCCAGCAGCTCGGGTAGAAATTTCACCTGTGCGGCAGCTCCCGCTCACAAACTTACCATTCACGAAGTTAGCGTTCGCGAGCGGGGAATAAAACTCTGCTGCAGCTTGCGAAACAGAGTTTTCTGCACTCTGCGAGTGTGGAGTGCAGAAAACGCTGCAAACTCCGTGAACGGAGCGAAGTTCGCCGCCCATGCCTAGTACCACCACACTGCCAAGATTTTTACTAAAGAAAATATTAGGGGAGTTTATAATCCTTGTAAGGTATGTGACAAATGGAAAACTACTTTTAATACTAGATATGTCATTTCAAGTATTTGGTCATGTCTTTTGGTTTGTGCAATGCTCCCACTTCTTTTCAACATTTAGTGAACAAAATAGTTATTCTGGACACTTTCATTATTATCTACTTTGATGACATTCTAATTATATCTCAAGTTCTTAAAGCATATCAACAACATGTACAACAAGAATTAAGACATCTATGAGCCCATCCTTATTTGTCAAACTAGATCAATGCATCTTTAAAGTTAATTAAGTACATTACTTGACCTTCGTCCTTTCAGACAAAGGCACCTCAATGGATCTCAAAAAGTGGCTGAATGATCTAAAGCAGGGTTTTCCAATGGCAGTCCTGGAGGGCCAGATCCATTCCAGATCTTTAAAGTACCTACATTTATGTAAATGGGGATATTCCTAAAATCTGGCATGGATCCGTCTCTCCAGAACCGACATTGGAGAACCCTAATCTAAAGCACATAATATCTAGGTGGACTGTAAATCATGGTTCTTAGGGTTTGTAAAGTGTTATCCACTCTTCATCAAATCCTTCTTTACAGTGGCAGCCTATATTGTACACTTGACTAGAAAATGAATTCCATGTTAGTGGGGTATGGGCTGCAGCGCAGCAGGAAGTGTTTGCTCAATCCACACTAGCCTTCATTACAACTGCCATCCTAAGCTACTCTGATCAAACTCTCCCACTGCGTGCATCTTTCTTCAAAGTGGGTTCCACACCGTCACAAGGAGATCCGATGACCGAAGCTGTACACCCTGTAGTCTTCTTGTCAAGAACCTTAATGGCGATGGAGCATAATTATAAAATATGCAGGAAGGAATTATTGGCAATCAAAGATACCTTTGCACACCGGTGACAGCACAAAGAAGAAGCTCTGGATTACGATTAAGTAATGTTTGCTGACCAATTGCCTGAACTCTGACTTGCCCCTTGGATAATGATTTGGTTGATTGGTGAACAGCTGCTAAACAGTTACTTGAACTCTGACTTGCCCCTCGGATTATGATTTGGTTGATTGGTGAACAGTTGCTGAACAACTCTGACTTGCTTCTGGATTACATTTTGATTTTAGTTGCTGTGACTGTAATAATGCTTCCTTCCTGAATTCCTGGTTTGCTTTCAACCCAACAGTTATTTAATAGTCCAAACTGTATTGGAAAAATAAGTCACAGTTCAATCATGTTTCCAAAATATGATTCATACATTTTTTTAAAGACAGACACAATAACCATTAAAATAACAATTATTATTGCCAGCACAGGTTTTTGGTTCCAAAAACATAATGCCTCTTGGAACTTCATTCGGCCCGAAAGTAATAAAAAATTATAAATAATCACTCAATAATCAAATATATCTGGTTATTAAAAACCATTGTGATGATTTCTGGTCCTGGGGGTTTATGAGCTGCCTCACTGCTACTGATCCACCTCTAACCAAGCTTTCTTCATCAGAGCTCTCTCTAGAACCATCCTCAGTTATGACGGAACAACACCTTTGAAGAGGAAGGGAGGGGCCATCTGGCCTTCGACCTACAATATAGGTCCAAATAACTTCTGAAGATGCCAGGTCCAGGCCAACCTGTTAATCATCCAGTAAACAGTTCCAGATTGGATGCAAGCATTGTAATAAAGTTCTACAAGAGAAGCCTCTTTGCAGGGGACAGGAAGAGAAAACCTACCTGAATGTGAGGCACCGAATTTGACATAGGCTGTTGACTTTTCAGAATTGTACTTTTAGAATGTCTTTCTCTTTGCTCAGTGTCTTCATAGTACAGACAGCACTGGAGTGCATTTATTGCCTAGCACACATTGCTGCCTGGTCGACCCAAAGCGCAGTTCATCTCTAGTTCATTCCTAGTGTCACTCCTCTTTACATCTGAGGGCCTCAGTATTCCAGGTGAATGTAGGGGTCTCTTGGCACCTACAGTTTGGAGAGGGCTGATACTAATGATTGCAGTCAACAAAAGTAGCCTCAAGAGCAGTTCAAAACATCTCAGCTTACTTGTGGTAGTCCCGTGCACACACCTATGTAGATCAACACCCATCCATCCACCATCCGTCCAACCATCCTTCCATCCCTCCCTCGCTCCGTATGAAGATCCATGACTTAAGAAATGAGGTAAAGTGGGTAAAACGTGTGATCACATGTAACTAACCGTGGATCTAGACATTGTCTTTCATCAGAGGAACATCCTGGTTAGTTGTATTATTCATTCACTTTCCGCCTTTGCAAATCTCACATTCTGTTTCAGTGCCTGCTGCTTCCCATGTCTCCAGGGCATATTAATTCTTGATGATTGCCTTGCCTTATCTTCCTTTCCTGTTTGGTTTCTGCTCCTTCAGATACCACATACTTGTTATTTTAACCTTCAAGCTTTATTTCCTGGCTCAGGCACACATGCATATACAAACACTCATAGCTTTGGGGTGCTGCTCACTGCCAGAAAAGTTGAGGCCTGACCATCTCTAAACGAGGCAGGCGCACTGAGGGTTTGGAGGGGCCAAGGATACATCATGTTTGTGACATTGTACCCTGTACACCAAACTCTAAATCTACTGGGCTGATCTACACCAAATTACACAAAGCACTCTTTCTGGACCAAGCTCTAGCTTTCTGCCACATTTGGTGTAATTCGGTTCACCTGTTCGTGCGGTAGTTGTGTCTGAATTCGCTCTGGGGAAATTGCATGGGGAAAACACCTTTTGGGACCTGCCTTTTTTTTCAACCCCTGCTTTATGGTTTACCTCAAAACTTTCCAGATAGCAGCTGAAGTGACTAGCAAACCAGGTTTAAAAATGTTGTCAAGATTCACCAAACTGCATCAAAGTTATTAGCAAAGAAAATGCTCTGTCTATGGTTACTAAGTCCTAACCATAACTACCTACTGGCAACCACCAGTAGGCAATCTATCTATATATATCCAGATAATTTTCAATCAATCAAAGGATAAACCTGCTCTCCAGAAGTCATTGAGAGGCTTTATTTTAGTTTGAGTGCAGTTTGATGCAAACAACAATGCGTTTCGGCTTCTGCAAGCCTTGTTCAAATTACATCACATGTATTTACAATCTGATGCATTTGCCTCCTGTGTGGGAATGTGACAAACAGAGAAGACAGACTTCCCCTCTTTTACAAATACTTTATTCAAATACATGCTCTCTTAATGACATGAAACTATTAATGAATATAATAATTATAAGTAGGTATTAGGTATACTTAATGATTAGGTAACATTACTTCTCTAATTTACCATGTTGAACTATTTTTGATAATGCAATAACATTTAACATTGTTTGAAGACTCTACCTCCATTATTTTTTATGGGAGGTTGTCGCAGTGTCAGTCGTTGGCCATGGGTAGTGCTGGAGTTGCCGGAGTTTGTGAATGCTGAAAAGTATTACATTTAATAAAAAGTGTAAACTTACTCAAAGCTTAAGTTGCCTTTAAGAATCAGGCCCTTGGTGAGGAGGAAATGGCCCCAATTTGAAGGGAACTCTCAACCGTAAGTAGCAGACCAAGGTCCGGTGAGTCCAAGTAAAAGTAGAGAATGTGTTTTGCTGAAGGTTACTTAGCGATGCCTAACAGTCCAAGGGAGTAGTTTGCCTTACTACATCTGGGATCAGCAAGCAGTTGTATGGATCTTCAAGTAACTGATGTGCATGATATTTCCATAAAAAGAAAACAAATCCTGGGATCCTTAAAGGAACAGACTACACATCATTGCTTCTGGAGAAGTGTGTGATGAGACATGGGAGCTTGTATTGGCTACTGTTATAGCACATTTTAAAAAGATTTGCTTTGATTTCACTGATACCCCCAGTTGTCATATAATTTTGGGTGCCTCTTTCTTATGACAACACAAACTAGACAGTTCATTGATTGGCAACCATCCGAAGTACAGTGCACTTCATAATATTGCGAAGGACACTGTTTTCCTAAAGACTGGAGTTCACCACTGCATCCCTTATTTGAATGTGCCAATTTAAGCACAATTAAAGATAAAAGAAATATTCCCAAAACCTACACAGAGTTTCAAGATGTGTTCAGTGAGCAGAGTACGGATTCCATACCTTCTCATAGGGAATATGATGGTGCCATTGAATTGTTTCCAAATGTTGGGATTTTACATGGTTGGATATATCCTCTGAGCATTGAAGAAAAACACTTCAAGAAATACATAGAGGAAAACTTAGTGAAAGGCTTCAAGGCATTGTACATCTCCTACAGTTCCTCCAATATGTTTCTTCCCAAAATCCATTGAACAGCTTAAATCATGTGTAGAATATAGAAAAGTGAGTAACATCACAGTGAAGAATCGTTATCTAATACCATTGATTTCACTTTAGTAACAACCAGGCCTGGGCGTAGTTCACAGAGTTTTGCTACGTGGAACTCTGCGAAATTACAAAAAAACTCAGCAAAGTTCCACGAGTGGCGGAGTGCAGTGTGAACTGCAGTTTGTGCTGTTATTCCAGCAGCTCGGGTAGAAATTTCACCTGTGCGGCAGCTCCCGCTCACAAACTTACCATTCACGAAGTTAGCGCTCGCGAGCGGGGAATAAAACTCTGCTGCAGCTTGCGAAACAGAGTTTTCTGCACTCTGCGAGTGTGGAGTGCAGAAAACGCCGCAAACTCCGTGAACGGAGCGAAGTTCGCCGCCCATGCCTAGTAACACCACACTGCCAAGATTTTTACTAAAGAAAATATTAGGGGAGTTTATAATCCTTGTAAGGTATGTGACAAATGGAAAACTACTTGTAATACTAGATATGTCATTTCAAGTATTTGGTCATGTCTTTTGGTTTGTGCAATGCTCCCACTTCTTTTCAACATTTAGTGAACAAAATAGTTATTCTGGGCACTTTCATTATTATCTACTTTGATGACATTCTAATTATATCTCAAGTTCTTAAAGCATATCAACAACATGTACAACAAGAATTAAGACATCTATGAGCCCATCCTTATTTGCCAAACTAGATCACTGCATCTTTAAAGTTAATTAAGTACATTACTTGACCTTCGTCCTTTCAGATAAAGGCACCTGCATGGATCTCAAAAAGTGGCTGAATGATCTAAAGCAGGGTTTTCCAATGGCAGTCCTGGAGGGCCAGATCCATTCCAGATCTTTAAAGTACCTACATTTATGTAAATGGGGATATTCCTAAAATCTGGCATGGATCCGTCTCTCTAGAACCGACATTGGAGAACCCTAATCTAAAGCACATAATATCTAGGAGGACTGTAAATCATGGTTGTTAGGGTTTGTAAAGTGTTATCCACTCTTCATCAAATCCTTCTTTACAGTGGCAGCCTATATTGTACACTTGACTAGAAAATGAATTCCATGTTAGTGGGGTGTGGGGTGCAGCGCAGCAGGAAGTGTTTGCTCAATCCACACTAGCCTTCATTACAACTGCCATCCTAAGCTACTCTGATCAAACTCTCCCACTGCGTGCATCTTCCTTCAAAGTGGGTTCCACACCGTCACAAGGAGATCCGATGACCGAAGCTGTACACCCTGTAGTCTTCTTGTCAAGAACCTTAATGGCGATGGAGCATAATTATAAAATATGCAGGAAGGAATTATTGGCAATCAAAGATACCTTTGCACACCGGTGACAGCACAAAGAAGAAGCTCTGGATTACGATTAAGTAATGTTTGCTGACCAATTGCCTGAACTCTGACTTGCCCCTTGGATAATGATTTGGTTGATTGGTGAACAGCTGCTAAACAGTTACTTGAACTCTGACTTGCCCCTCGGATTATGATTTGGTTGATTGGTGAACAGTTGCTGAACAACTCTGACTTGCTTCTGGATTACATTTTGATTTTAGTTGCTGTGATTGTAATACCGCTTCCTTCCTGAATTCCTGGTTTGCTTTCAACCCAACAGTTATTTAATAGTCCAAACTGTATTGGAAAAATAAGTCACAGTTCAATCATGTTTCCAAAATATGATTCATAATTTTTTTTTAAGACAGACACAATAACCATTAAAATCTGAATTATTATTGCCAGCACAGGTGTTTGGTTCCAAAAACATAATGCCTCTTGGAACTTCATTAGGCCCGAAAGTAATAAAAAAATATAAATAATCACTCAATAATCAAATATATCTGGTTATTAAAAACCATTGTGATGATTTCTGGTCCTGGGGGTTTATGAGCTGCCTCACTGCTACTGATCCACCTCTAACCAAGCTTTCTTCATCAGAGCTCTCTCTAGAACCATCCTCAGTGATGACGGAACAACACCTTTGAAAAGGAAGAAGGGGGCCATCTGGCCTTCGACCTACAATATAGGTCCAAATATCCTCTGAAGATGCCAGGTCCAGGCCAACCTGTTAATCATCCAGTAAACAGTTCCAGATTGGATGCAAGCATTGTAATAAAGTTCTACAAGAGAAGCCTCTTTGCAGGGGACAGGAAGAGAAAACCTACCTGAAAGTGAGGCACCCAGGGTGACATAGGCTGTTGGCTTTTCAGAATTGTACTTTTAGAATGTCTTTCTCTTTTCTCAGTGTCTTCATAGTAGAGACAGCACTGGAGTGCATTTATTGCCTAGCACACATTGCTGCCTGGTCGACCCAAAGCGCAGTTCATCTCTAGTTCATTCCTAGTGTCACTCCTCTTTACATATGAGGGCCTCAGTATCCCAGGTGATTGAAGGGGTCTCTTGGCACCTACAGTTTGGAGAGGGCTGATACTAATGATTGCAGTCAACAAAAGTAGCCTCAAGAGCAGTTCAAAACATCCCAGCTTACTTGTAGTAGTCCAGTGCACACACCCATGTAGATCAACACCCATACATCCAACCATCCTTCCATCCCTCCCTCACTCCGTATGAAGATCCATGACTTAAGAAATGAGGTAAAGTGGGTAAAACGTGTGATCACATGTAACTAACCGTGGATCTAGACATTGTCTTTCATCAGAGGAACATCCTGGTTAGTTGTATTATTCATTCACTTTCTGCCTTTGCAAATCTCACCTTCTGTTTCAGTGCCTGCTGCTTCCCATGTCTCCAGGGCATATTAATTCTTGATGATTGCCTTGCCTTATCTTCCTTTCCTGTTTGGTTTCTGCTCCTTCAGATACCACATACTTGTTATTTTAACCTTCAAGCTTCATTACCTGGCTCAGGCACACATGCATATACAAACACTCATAGCTTTGGGGTGCTGCCCACTGCCAGAAAAGTTGAGGCCTGACCATCTCTAAATGAGGCAGGCGCACTGAGGGTTTGGAGGGGCCAAGGATACATCATGTTTGTGACATTGTACCCTGTACACTAAACTCTAAATCAGGCCTTTATTTTTTAAAAGATCAATAGAGATCAATAATGAGAAAGGTTAAATTACATTCACAGTGAACGCGGTTTGCAAAGAGAAACATAGGTGCTGGATTCACTTACTCCGACTACTGCAAACCACCAGCGACATCATGGTTGCATCATTGAAGTACTTTATATCCAACCTATTAAGAGAAAAGACACACATCAGTAAAGGCTCCGACTCTTTGCACATGCAGACGAGGTGGTAGTCAATAAGGGCCTCCAGGAAGTTGGCTGCCCTCTCGCTCTCTGCTGTTTAATGCTGCTGCCTAGAAAGAGTGTTTGGTGATGCCAAAGAGTGTGTTGATATCACTGCTTTCTTTTGATGACACAGCAATCCTGAAGCCAACAGACCGAGATATGCAGATCACCGTTTTATTTTATTTTTTTCAAAGTTTTATATAACGCTCATGACCCGAAGATGTCGGGTATCAAAGTGCTTTACACGAGCACCAGTTGCGTTACACAAGGTCACATTCATTTTGTGCTAGGCACGGGGAGAATAAGCGATTTGCCCAGAATCACAGAATATTGAGCATCATTGCCGAGACTCGTACCCGGTTCCCCAGATTTGAGATCGATCGTCCTAGCCGCAAGGCCACATCCTCTCCCGTTCTGATCTTTGTGTATGTTAAAGATGGTCCTTTTTGCAGGTTTATCCCCAAGCGTTTTGCTTCCTATTTTTCTGATCCTGTTTTTGTTGGCTATAGGACTCTGGGCACTTTACCACTGCTGATCAGTGCTAAAGTGCATATGCTCTCTGTGTAAATTGTGTTTATGGTTGGTTATCCATGATTGGCATATATGATTTACTGCTAAGTCCATATTAAAGTGAACCTAGTTGTAATCTGCCATGTTTACCTGGCAGGTGCACCTACTTGCCAGGCCCAAACCTTCCCATTTCTTACATGTACGGCACCCCTCAGGTAGGCCCAAGGTATCCCCATGGGTAGGGCGCAGTGTATATGAAAGGTAGGACTTTCACTGGTGTGTTTTACATATCCTGGTATTGGAATACTGTCTATTTCGTGTTTCACTATTGAAAGGCTGTCTGTCCCATAGTTTAACATTGGAGCTAACTCTAACATTATACATGTGTAACATTCAATTGGGATAAGATGCAGAAATGGTGTGAAGGCTCTCTGAACTTAGAATTTAATAACACTCCTTTTAGTGAAGGTGATATTTAAATTGTGTTGGAAAATGCAATTTTTAGAAAGTGAACACAAGGACATGATGGAAGGAGCGCTGAATCAGATACTCACCCCCAGTCACAGATCTGGGTTAAATTCATCATCGTTCTTTAGCTCACTTCGCCATCCCAGTTCAGACCCAGCCATATACAAATCAGTCTTGACCCTGCAACCTATAAGTGTTTTCTTAATTTCACTACCTGTACAGTTATTCCAATTTCCTGGTTGACAAAGTGATTGATGATTTACGTGATTGTGGTCTATATGTTTTATATAGAATAAAGGAGATCTTTTTTAGAACCTGCTGTAGAGTCTCTTTTATGGTGTATTTTGTGTGTCACTGGTGTAAGTGTTGCGCAAACACTTTACACACTACGGGCCCGATTCACAGAACTCACTTAAGACAAAATCCTAAACTTACTACTTTTGGTATTCACAGAAGTTAGGATTTTGTCTTAAGTTTGTCTTAAGACAGACTTAAGACAGGCTTAAGACAAAATCCTAACTTAAGTCTGTCTTAAGACAAACTTAAGACAAAATCCTAACTTCTGTGAATACCAAAGGTAGTAAGTTTAGGATTTTGTCTTAAGTTAGTTCTGTGAATCAGCCCCTAAATCTGGGATAAGCCTGACTGCTCTGCCAAACTATCAAGGGGATGAGCAGGGGTTATCTTCGGTGTGTAACTCCCTTGCCCTGACTAGAGTGGTGGGTTCTGCCTGGCAGAGGTGCATACCCTAGCCAACCAGAAACCCCATTTCTAAGAGTGTGTTTTAGGGAGAAGCACACTGCACTTGAACTGGATGGTGCACAGGCACTCTGCTGTGTTTCTTTATCTCCATGAGAGTGTCAGCCGGGGCCTCTTAATCACTGCTGTGGTTGAGGACCCCAGGGAGTAGGGGTGGGAGCTGATGCCTCCGTTATACCAACTGAGCTCTTTCTGGAAAGGGTGGATGTTGGTATCCTGCACAATGAATAATCACCACTGCTCAGTCAATGCAAGGTTTTCTGAAACTTTTCTGTACTTTTTTGTAATTTTGATGGTAAATGATGCCATGTGGAGAGATTCAAAAAGTCCCAAATCCCAAATCCAAGAGGGACAGATGGGGAAATGTCCCTTCCTTAAATTAACCTCGTATGGAGGTCTTGAACCTTCTCCACATCTTCATTTTACTTTCCAACAGCAACTCCACTAATTCAAGGGGATTATATGAAAGGATTTCTGTATTTGCTGGTGTTGAATAGTTCAGGTTTCTTTGCATCAGAGCATTTATTGGAATGTGACTGGACATCTTAAGGAAGTCTCACTGGAGGTCACTGAAGATGAAACCCACACTTATGTGATGTGATTGCTTGTCTATGCCTGGAATTCTCAGGGATGCTCTCTGGGTTTAGATATGATGAAGGGCCCAGTGGGTCTACACACAACTATAAATAGACACACATGCAGAATATTTGCTCAGAAATTTGTTTGCATTTTCATGGGTTGTATTGATTAATTGGCACAGCATGCTATAAAGTGTTTCTGTATGCGGGCACTGCTCACTAAGGCATTCATTGGGCCTGGCATATGGAGCACGCATTTCTGTGTCTTTAGAGCGCAATATTGTCCCTTTTTAAGGCTGTGTGGGACACCCACAGGAGTGCAGGATGCCTTTAGAGGTAGACAATGGGTACCACACCTGCTCAACAACAACATCACACTCAGTCTTGCTCAAGAAGACTGGGACAAAGGTAGGGACAGAAGCTTCAACTTAAGAGAGATGTATTGGTTTTATATGCGAGTGTTTCCTGCAGGATTGAACAACTGGTAATGAGGAGTGACCACGTCTATTAGTCCAAATGCAAACAGGTTATCTTTGTGTCAACTCATTTACTCCAGTTGTACTTCGCAAGCAGTTTATTTCAATTTCAATGGTAAATCTATGTGGTTTTGAACATTTATAAATTGTTTTGCAGGACAGATGAAGGCATTCCACAGTCCACCCCAAGTACTCCAAGAAGCTTGTAACACTCATCTTTCGCCACTGAGTCTGTATCACGAACAATGTAGGCCTGTGTAACATTCTGGGGTGCCATGCCCATTGGGCTAAAGGAGCTTCACCCCCAGCCCCCTCGTTGCTCATAGCCCAGGCTGGTATCTTTGAGGGTGCTCGCCTCACAGGTAAAGCCTGGGTAGTGCAGAGCACTTATCGTGAAGCCGCGTCGGAGAAAGCGTCACTCAGGGGCATATTGCCAAGGGCACTGTGCCACAAAGATGTCACTTTTAACAAAGTTCCTGTGGCACAATGCCCAGCTCCATATTGACAAAGTGGCTTTAAGCCACTGTCTGTGGCTAAGCACCGCTTTGTAAATATGGTTCTCTTTTACGCAGGTATCTGCGTGAAAGTGGCGTCCAATGGGCGTTCCATCGCAACACCCAATGCTTTTTGGCGCTGCCCCTGATTTACACGGATCTGTAAATCTGAGGCAGCGCCAGAAACGTACGCCGGGCAAGAGCAGGCGTTAGAATCGCGAAACAAGGAGAGATGCTTTTATTTCTTCTCGTTTTTGCTCATTCTATGTGGGCTGCGATCTGCAGTAAACACAGACAGAGATGAACGCCATTAATGATTGTTTATATGTAGCAAGGTGTCCCTTCCTGCACAGAAACAATCATTAAATAATGACAATTTACTACTTCTATGTGTGCTACTTTTAGCGCCCGCGCTAGGGAAAACATGGGTGCGCTGTATTGTTGTAAGTATGACGTATCCCTGCGTTTTGGAAATGTCGGAGTGCGGCGCTGCCAAATTTGGCACATCTCCACGCTCTGAAATTTCATTGTACATATGGCGCTACATTTTCTTTAAAAAAGACAGGTTCAGCGTCTCTGCTGCCATGGATTGTTTCCTCAAGGAGGGAGGGAGGTAACTGGTGAGTCACAACATCCTAGGGTGCGTACCTCATGGTGGGGGCTCTCGCTGTGCAGGGTGATGTGTTTGAGCCTTCACTATTCTTTTAAAGGAGAGCTAATGACTGCCTATTAGCACTGGGATGAGAAACACCATCTGCACTTACAAGGTGATCCCTGCCCCCTCCCCATCTTTACTGATAGATGCCCTTTGAATGTCTAAGAAAACAAGGCAGAAAGTGACAAATTGTATTGCAAACAGGTCTCAATTTCTTGTAGAGATGAGCTGGAACCCAGATACAGCTGAGTCCCTGCATATTGTCGCTGTCCAGATAGAGCAAAGTCCAAGCAAAGATGGAGAAGATGGCATATGAATATAATGTTGTGCTCATTTACAGACAGCTTATTTCTTGCACTGAACTAAGCTGATTCAAGGGAAGACAGAGCTGCTGAGTTGAGTCTAAGATAGGAATTGAGGAGAAGGAGGGAAGGAGGATGAGAGTGAGCCAAAAGGATTGATGGAAGAAATTGTGAAACAAGAAAGAATAAAGAGATAGAGACTCCAGAAACAGAAGAAAGAGAAAGTTTGTGAGAATATAAAGGGAAAAGAGAAGAAAGAAACTAGAGAAGAATGTGACTGAGACATCAAAGAAAGGATGAGTATTAAATGGGAGATGGCAGGGTGAGTGATGTGTGAACAAGCAGCACAACAATGATGCTAAGGCAAATTAGACAGCACATTTCACCAATTCCTTTCCCTTCTGCTCCAGAAGTCTGGATGTCTCCTTGCCAGTGGGTGATGCCAGCCCTGGCAGTGGATGCCACGGGTACCAATCTCCAACGTAAAATCTGTAACACCAGCACTTTGACAGCTTGGGACCTGGGTTCAAATCCAGGTCAGCCCTCAAATGAAAATTGTGCAGTTCTGGACAAATCCTTTAATCTTACTGTGCCTAAACTTTACATATGTGAGATTCTAGTGCAAATCTGAGTAATTCAAAGATTTAAGCCCCCACTTGAGATCACCTCCCGTAATGCCCAGTGCTCTGTTGCTAACCGCCAAGGTCCGTGCAATATACATATCAACAAATACTATTTATGAGCATGTTTTTAACTTATTCCACGTTGTGAATACCACTACTGTTTGAGCTCCTGGTGACCCATCCTCATTTTGTGGCAGCCATATGTCATCCCCCCATCATTTTTTATTAACCCCAGTGCATGCTCCACATTTTTTATGGGATTCATGTAAGTTGACGTCTCTGTGTCTGTGGGAGCACACTCACGCGCTTATTGGGAGAGCCTCCCACAAACCTTGTCTTGTTCCTTTGGCCCATTTGATTCTTATGTGGCTTATGTTGCTCTTTACTAAGAAAAGACACTTCCAATGGGGCTTCAGTGCTTTCTTTTCTGTGTGTCAGACATGAAGACCAGACACCACCTTGCAGACATCTGATGCTCGCAGCTCTGGTGGACACTCTTGAATCCCCAGCAGTGCTAAATGTCTCAGGACAAAGCACTGGTAACGCCAGTAGATCTGGCTAGAAACACAGACAGGAATAAATGCAGTTTGCATCCATTAGAACATTAAAGGCACAGCTGCTGGCTTTGCTAATGTGTGTTCTCATCCTGGCTCAGAGGAAGCCTCCACCCCCATTGCGTGAAGTTGAAGCCCCTTCACTGTGGCTTGAACTACTAGTTCCCGCCCTGAAGTTCAAGTCTAGTTGTGCCCCTGCTTAGCATTTTGGCTCATTCCCAGGTCTACCAGTAATCTGGGAATGCGTCAAAATCCATGGGAGTTAACCATAGGGCTAATCCGCTTGAGGAGTTGAGGGGTAGGTGGGTTCAAGATGGAATAGAATTAGATGACGAGGACTGGCAGTCGGCCGTGTCCTCCCCAAAGGTGGTCGCCATTCCTGCTAGGCTGCGGCTCGTTCTGCTAAAAGTACTACATAAGATCTATGTTACGGGGGCCCGCCACATACATTAGGGTCTTTCTGATACCGGTTTGTGTAGACAGAAGTGTGTTCTCAAGGGTACCTTCCTTCATATCATCTGGAAATGTCAGTATATCACAGAGTACTGGCGCACAATTCACAAAACTATACACAAGGTTTTGGGGGTCTCCTCACTGCCTGAAGCGAGGAGATGCCTCCTGAACATATGGGAACCCACAGACCTAAACTCTGCGCAGACGCAGTGGGCTACATTGGGCTTCATGATAGCGAAAGGGAATAATGCCCAGTTGTGGGGAGCCAAACATCCCCCCACCTTGGAGGTTTGGGAAAACAACTTAGACTGGAGTATGTTTAGGGAAAAGACTGTCGTCATGGCGAGTGGACGCCCTCGAAAGTGGGCATTGACATGGGGACCTTGGAATAGTTATAGAGGAGGGATCTGTGTGCCGCCCAGGGATGCTGTTCTTGATGTACCCCATCCCCGTGAAGTTCCTGATATTGTGTGTGCTCAAGCATCCTGTACTCCCGAATGTGTTATCTTTGGTATGACAACTTTCCTCTGTACTGTGCATTTGACTGATGCTTTGTTCAAATAAAAAGAATTGATAAAAAAAATCTATGGGAATTGTGTGGGAACACCACATAATGCCTATGGAACATCTCCCTGGGGCGGAGTAACGCAACAAAGCAAATTGCACTGTGTGCCACGCAAGGCCAGAGTGGCTTGATAAATTGCATTTTAGGGTTAGCGCCATACATGCACCACGTTGCATGGTGCAATTGCGACGCAAACCCTGAATAAATATGCCCCTATTTGTTATATTACGTTGTAGAATTTGTATGGCGCTTCAATGTAGTGCTACTATTTCCGTGTTGTCTCGTTTCCTCCCTTACAAGTTGTTAACTTTTTTAAGACAGATATTTGTGTGTATAAACTTGAATAGGATAAATGTGCTTAGCATAAGGCGCTTAAAAATATTAAAATACACAACCATGTGATTAGATGAGTGATTTGGCAGAAGTCACAAAGCACAATAGAGGACTGAGTTGGTCCCATAAACACTACTGTTGTTTCTCTGTCACTTGAATGTTATCTTCAGTCGATTAAGGATATAGATTTAAAACCAAGCAAGTTTCAAAAACAGTTCAGGACTGCTATCTGCTGGTACTTGGTTTGATGATTGTTGTATCATATTTCTGAACGTTACCCTGAAAACAACAGTGTGAGAAAGGAAAACATGTTTTACAACTACCACCACTTAGTCTTCACTTCTCACAACCAGCGCTGGCACCAGTAGTTCTCAACATATTGCCCATTAGTAGTTCATTATAGTTTACTAGGTCTTACAGTAACTGTGCCTCCTTTACTGCCAGCCTTGCTTCTCATCAGCAAGGACTATAAGTACAAAGTGTGTGTTTACACACCGCTGGCAGGTTTTCAAAACACGGAAATAAAGGCATTGTCATTTACAATGCCAGGAGCTCAAACTCTTGCAAATGTGAGACCTATTGCATTGCAAATGCTTATTTTAGATCTTATGGAAACTTCCTGCGTGTGTCAGAAGGGGACGACCGTACCTCCTCCTTTTTTTAACTCTGCAGATCACCACATGCTCACAGTCCTGGCTGGGTGCAATGCCTAGTATGAAGTGAGTCTGTGCAAGGGGCTGCCACTGACTGGCCTCTGTAATTTCCATCTGTACATACAAACACACTTGCTGGTCTGTGTACTTGGATATGTTAATGTGTGTTTCTGAGTGTGGGTATGACATATTGTGTGTGTGTCTTATGTGACTGTGCAGACTCAGTGGGTGCACGTGTGCCTGGACGGTATGTCTCTGTGTGTAGGTGTTAATCAAAAACTTTATCTATATACTTTGTTAATGCTTCTTTATTGCAACACAAACCGCCCATACAGGAGTTGTTATAACGAGAACTGTGCGGTGGTTGAGACCAATTTACAGAACAGTGAAGACATGTAGTTGGGTCGATTCTACCTCTGCTCACCAGACAGAATAACTGGTCTTTCCACTTTAATAACTTGAGGCAGAGAGAGCTAAAGAGACTTGTCCAAAATAAACCAGTTCTTTGGCCATGTCCGGAAGCCATGATTAGAACCCTTGTTTTCAAGTGCATGTTAGTATTACAATCTTATGTTTTGTTATGGGATTGGGTGTGTATATTATGTTATGTAAATTTATGTTATTAAGTGGTAATGATGCATTAGATTATGTTATGCTAAGTTATTTTTTACTTATGTTATTGGATCCCTCTGTTATACAACAGATTTTATTCAATGTTCTGATATGTTTTTAGACACCTCTGTTCTAGAACAGATCTTACTCCATGCTGTGTTACGTTATTAACCAAACTAAACAGGTGATGGACCGAATGTGGATCAATGTCACACATTTACCCCAGTCCAAAGATCTGGGCCCAAATCCATCGTTTTTTTGCACTCCACACCACCCTGGGTTAGACAATGGCGATATGCAAATCAGCTCTGACCCTGTGCCCCATGGGAACAGTCCAGTCCGAACTACAAAAGCCATGTCCTTCCCAGAACGGAATCAAGCATCCGAGGACCGGACCGGTTTCGAGGTAACACCTCTCATCAGCCCGGCTAGCTTGACTCCAAGTGGTGTGGAGTGCCTGGGACCCACGTCTGAGCATCCCCAGTGCACTTATGGCGAATTTGCAAACTAAACAGGTGATGGACCGAATGTGGATCAATGTCACACATTTACCACAGTCCAAAGATCTGGGCCCAAATCCATCGTTTTTTTGCACTCCACACCACCCTGGGTTAGACAATGGCGATATGCAAATCAGCTCTGACCCTGTGCCCCATGGGAACAGTCCAGTCCGAACTACAAAAGCCATGTCCTTCCCAGAACGGAATCAAGCATCCGAGGACCGGACCGGTTTCGAGGTAACACCTCTCATCAGCCCGGCTAGCTTGACTCCAAGTGGTGTGGAGTGCCTGGGACCCACGTCTGAGCATCCCCAGTGCACTTATGGCGAATTTGCAAACTGAACAGGTGATGGACCGAATGTGGATCAATGTCACACATTTACCCCAGTCCAAAGATCTGGGCCCAAATCCATCGTTTTTTTGCACTCCACACCACCCTGGGTTAGACAATGGTGATATGCAAATCAGCTCTGACCCTGTGCCCCATGGGAACAGTCCAGTCCGAACTACAAAAGCCATGTCCTTCCCAGAACGGAATCAAGCATCCGAGGACCGGACCGGTTTCGAGGTAACACCTCTCATCAGCCCGGCTAGCTTGACTCCAAGTGGTGTGGAGTGCCTGGGACCCACGTCTGAGCATCCCCAGTGCACTTATGGCGAATTTGCAAACTAAACAGGTGATGGACCGAATGTGGATCAATGTCACACATTTACCCCAGTCCAAAGATCTGGGCCCAAATCCATCGTTTTTTTGCACTCCACACCACCCTGGGTTAGACAATGGCGATATGCAAATCAGCTCTGACCCTGTGCCCCATGGGAACAGTCCAGTCCGAACTACAAAAGCCATGTCCTTCCCAGAACGGAATCAAACATCCGAGGACCGGACCGGTTTCGAGGTAACACAGGTAACACCTCTCATCAGCCCGGCTAGCTTGACTCCAAGTGGTGTGGAGTGCCTGGGACCCACGTCTGAGCATCCCCAGTGCACTTATGGCGAATTTGCAAACTAAACAGGTGATGGACCGAATGTGGATCAATGTCACACATTTACCCCAGTCTAAAGATCTGGGCCCAAATCCATCGTTTTTTTGAACTCCACACCACCCTGGGTTAGACAATGGCGATATGCAAATCAGCTCTGACCCTGTGCCCCATGGGAACAGTCCAGTCCGAACTACAAAAGCCATGTCCTTCCCAGAACGGAATCAAGCATCCGAGGACCGGACCGGTTTCGAGGTAACACCTCTCATCAGCCCGGCTAGCTTGACTCCAAGTGGTGTGGAGTGCCTGGGACCCACGTCTGAGCATCCCCAGTGCACTTATGGCGAATTTGCAAACTAAACAGGTGATGGACCGAATGTGGATCAATGTCACACATTTACCCCAGTCCAAAGATCTGGGCCCAAACCCATCGTTTTTTTGCACTCCACACCACCCTGGGTTAGACAATGGCGATATGCAAATCAGCTCTGACCCTGTGCCCCATGGGAACAGTCCAGTCCGAACTACAAAAGCCATGTCCTTCCCAGAACGGAATCAAGCATCCGAGGACCGGACCGGTTTCGAGGTTACACCTCTCATCAGCCCGGCTAGCTTGACTCCAAGTGGTGTGGAGTGCCTGGGACCCACGTCTGAGCATCCCCAGTGCACTTATGACGAATCTGCAAACGGTGTTGGATTAAGCCCTGATCTCTTGACTGAGTGAGAGTATTCTGTTTAATTCAGAAACTCTGTCCATCACCACCCCCTGTTGTTTAATTATTTTGTCCACCATAAGCGTGGAAGGGTATACTCAGACGTGAGTCCCTTGCTCATTGCACCATCAGGATTCAAGCAAGCCGGGCCGAAGACGGCTGAAATGCCAGAAACCGGTCCCCGGTAGCTTGTTTCCTTCCCAGTGAAAGAATTGGCTTGGTAGTTTGGTTTGCCCTGTTCCCATGATGCACTGGGCCAGGGACAGACTAATTTGCATATAGCCAGGTTCTGTAGCTGGGATGGTGCAGTGAGCTAAAAAACGGTGTTGGATTAAGCCCTGATCTCTTGACTGAGTGAGAGTATTCTGTTTAATTCAGAAACTCTGTCCATCACCACCCCCTGTTGTTTAATTATTTTGTCCACCATAAGCGTGGAAGGGTATACTCAGACGTGAGTCCCTTGCTCATTGCACCATCAGGATTCAAGCAAGCCGGGCCGAAGACGGCTGAAATGCCAGAAACCGGTCCCCGGTAGCTTGTTTCCTTCCCAGTGAAAGAATTGGCTTGGTAGTTTGGTTTGCCCTGTTCCCATGATGCACTGGGCCAGGGACAGACTAATTTGCATATAGCCAGGTTCTGTAGCTGGGATGGTGCAGTGAGCTAAAAAACGGTGTTGGATTAAGCCCTGATCTCTTGACTGAGTGAGAGTATTCTGTTTAATTCAGAAACTCTGTCCATCACCACCCCCTGTTGTTTAATTATTTTGTCCACCATAAGCGTGGAAGGGTATACTCAGACGTGAGTCCCTTGCTCATTGCACCATCAGGATTCAAGCAAGCCGGGCCGAAGACGGCTGAAATGCCAGAAACCGGTCCCCGGTAGCTTGTTTCCTTCCCAGTGAAAGAATTGGCTTGGTAGTTTGGTTTGCCCTGTTCCCATGATGCACTGGGCCAGGGACAGACTAATTTGCATATAGCCAGGTTCTGTAGCTGGGATGGTGCAGTGAGCTAAAAAACGGTGTTGGATTAAGCCCTGATCTCTTGACTGAGTGAGAGTATTCTGTTTAATTCAGAAACTCTGTCCATCACCACCCCCTGTTGTTTAATTATTTTGTCCACCATAAGCGTGGAAGGGTATACTCAGACGTGAGTCCCTTGCTCATTGCACCATCAGGATTCAAGCAAGCCGGGCCGAAGACGGCTGAAATGCCAGAAACCGGTCCCCGGTAGCTTGTTTCCTTCCCAGTGAAAGAATTGGCTTGGTAGTTTGGTTTGCCCTGTTCCCATGATGCACTGGGCCAGGGACAGACTAATTTGCATATAGCCAGGTTCTGTAGCTGGGATGGTGCAGTGAGCTAAAAAACGGTGTTGGATTAAGCCCTGATCTCTTGACTGAGTGAGAGTATTCTGTTTAATTCAGAAACTCTGTCCATCACCACCCCCTGTTGTTTAATTATTTTGTCCACCATAAGCGTGGAAGGGTATACTCAGACGTGAGTCCCTTGCTCATTGCACCATCAGGATTCAAGCAAGCCGGGCCGAAGACGGCTGAAATGCCAGAAACCGGTCCCCGGTAGCTTGTTTCCTTCCCAGTGAAAGAATTGGCTTGGTAGTTTGGTTTGCCCTGTTCCCATGATGCACTGGGCCAGGGACAGACTAATTTGCATATAGCCAGGTTCTGTAGCTGGGATGGTGCAGTGAGCTAAAAAACGGTGTTGGATTAAGCCCTGATCTCTTGACTGAGTGAGAGTATTCTGTTTAATTCAGAAACTCTGTCCATCACCACCCCCTGTTGTTTAATTATTTTTGTGTTACGTTATTAGACACTTCTGTTATATAGCAGATATTATTCCATGTTAGGTTGTGGTATTAAACGTCTCTGTTATGTAACAGAGCATATTCCATTTTGCGCTATGTTATTAGACACCTCTGTTGTATCACAAATCTTATTCCATGTTGGGTTGTGTTAGTAAACACCTCTGTTATATAACAGATCTTATTCCATGTTGCTTTGTTATTAGACACCTCTGTTATATAACAGATCTTATTTCATGTTGTGTTATGTTATTAGACACCTCTGTTATGCAACAGAACTTATTCCATGTTTGTGTTATGTTATTAAAGACCTCTGTTATGTAAAAGAACGCCTTCCATGTTGTGTTATGTTATTAGACACATCTGTTCTATAACCAATTGTATTCCATGTTGTGTATTAGACAGGTATTTTGCTACATTTAATCTCGGGGATTACCATAATAGATAAGGGTTTTGAAGTTGATCACAAACCCTGGGGATAGAAGAATTGCACTAGCTTCTTGTTAGGCCATCGTCCTATGGATTGCATATTGTTTTGCCAACTGTACTGTTGTAAATTTTCTGATTGTCGGATGGGTGCCAGCTTATGCACAACACGGTGGACCTCAGCTGATTCTAGAGACAAGCCAATGACTAAAGTTATAATCATGTGGGGAGCGCGCGCAGCGCCAGACAAGTTGGCCGCCTGACCTTGGAGCGCCACATCGCGACGGGAGCAACTGCAGCATTTTTCACCGTTCCAGCACGAATCTCTCATGGAAATGGTGCGATTCTAAAATCGGAAGTCCCCCTGAGTAGATTTCTTTTACAAAATTCCTGTTTTGTCTTTTTCACGAATTAATTTCTGCAAACTCCAGCAGCATTTTCACTGCCGCCATTTTGTTTTTTCCAAGCAGTAAACTCTTTCCATCTCTCCTCAAACACAATGTTTTTCCATCACTCCCTCCTTTGACTATCACCTACCCAGCCGGAATTCAGGCAAACGCCCCCGCGTCTCTCCTGACCTTATCTGTCCCCTCTCACCTCTCCCTTCCCCCAACCCTCTCCCCTCTCAGCTCCTACTCTTTCCAGCTTCTGTCCTCTGTAAGCATGGGCGGAAAATCCGTTTCGCTCGCGGATTTTGCGGATTTTCGGGAAATTCGCAATCCGCGAGATTCGCGAATCTCCCGCAAAATCCGCAAATCCGCGAGCAGCGGATTTTGCTCGCACTGCTCGCACTGTTCGCGTGAGTTCGCGGCTTCCCAGTACAACTTCGCGCCCCGCGAATAAGTGCTAAATTGCAGAAATACGATCTTAGCAAAACTGAAACTACTTACCAGGTTCAAAAGTTCAGGCTCATCATTAGTAGCCATTTCCTGTAGTGCTTCCTGAGGGGCCCCTCCAGAGTTCAGTTGCCAGTTGCAACTATTATGTGACCCTGCTCTGAACCTCAGAATAGTTACACATATGCCACAAAGGTCCTGAATTACAGCTAAGGGAGACAAGCAGGAGCCAGGCTGGAAGTTAAAATCCATTAATCAGCCCCTAATTCATTATTGTCAGTTGGGGCAGGGCAGGTGTTGTAACTAATTTTGCAACAATGAAAGCACTTAGCAAGTGCAAAAGATCACTAATCAGGGCGCACTAAGGAAGCAGGTGCCAGCTAAAAAAATATTCTGTGACACATTAATCAGCCCCAAATTAATTCAGGTCACTTGAGGCAGGGAAGGTGTGCTTTGCTTTGCCGAAAATATGTACACTGGACAACCAGAGGGTGTGGTGATGAAACAGAGGGTGGCATGGGTGGGCCAGAGGGTGGCATGAGTAGTCAGAGAGTGGCAGTGGTGACAGAGAGTGGCAGTGATGAAGAAGAGTGTCCCAAACAGGCTGGACACGTAGAAACAACAAGTTCGCAAAACTTGCGACCCGACAGGTAAGTTCGCAAATTGCGAAATTGTAAAAACCCTCGCGAACTGGCAGAAACACGGGCGAACACAAAAAAAAAAAATCCGCAAATTCGCGGGAATTCGCGGATTTTGCGGATTGCGAGTTCGCAAATCCGCAAAATTCGCGAACGCGAGATTCGCAAAATTCGCCCATGCTTAGTCCTCTGCCCTCACCTGCCCCTGCCCTTTGTCCCCACCCTGTTTTTCTGCGAACCTCTTCCCTCGGCACTTGAGACCGAACTCTTTTGTCTGATGTCCGATGGAGCTACCCGGTTTAGCTATAGGGGAGATGGGCCGTGGATTTCCATTCTTGGTCGTCACCTACCCAGTCGGTCTTTAGACAGACTTCCTTTCGTCTCTACGGTTGTCCCTCCCCTTATCCTCACTTTCTCACCTCTCCTACCCCCCACTACTTTTCTCTCTCCTTTCTCTCCTCTCCTAATGTATTGCTGATTGTTTGATGTAATGTGTAATTGTTGATCTTTTTCTGTTATATTGTTGAACCACATTGTTGCACTTCCTTTCGTCTCTCCTGTCGTCTTTTCCTGCATCCTCCCTCTATTTATGTCTCTCCTTCTCTCCTCTCTCAATGTATTGAGACTGAACTATTTTGTCTGATGCCCGATGGAGCTGCCTGGTTTAGCTATCGGGGAGATGGGCTGTGGATTCCCTCCTTGGTCATCACCTACTCAGTTGGTCTTTAGACAGACTTCTTTTCGTCTCTCCTTATCGTCTCTTCCCTTATCCTCCCTTTCCCACCTCCCCTGCCCCCTCCACTACTTTTCTCTCTCCTTTCTCTCCTCTCCTAATTGTATTGCCTATTTTTTAATGCATCGTGTAATTGTTGAACTTTTTCTGTTACATTGTTGATTCTCATGTAAAGCGCACTGATACCTTCCGGTCCAGCCAGCGCTATATAAAACTCTTTAAATAAATAAATAAAACATTATGCTGCACCTAATATTTTAGGGTCATTTCCTTTCAATTTAGTCCAGATGTGATTTTATTGTTCCTCAACAATATTCTTTGCGTGCCTGCACTCTGCATTCTAGACTCTTCTGACTGGCTGTGGAGGTCTACTGGTGATTTCTCTTACTTCAACGAAGTTTCTTTCTTCCTTTGCCTTGTGGGCAGGACTAAGAAGTTACTTTTCACTAATAAGAGATAAACCCCCATGCTCCTGTCCCACCTCATACAATTTCTTCATCTCACAATACCAGTAAAATGGCGCAATCTGGATCCTCCAAAGCGACGATTTCGCCAACGTCTTCAATCAAAATGAAGACTCCAACCTCTGCCAACAAACGCCTCAAACAGGACCCTCTTTTCCACCAAAGACTGTCTCTTCAGTCTCTTTGGGCATGGTTCTTGGGGAAATTCGCTCTCTGCGCCCATTCATTGAAGAAACTAACTCTCGCTTGCAAGTGTTGGACTTTAAATGGACATCTATGAAATCTCGCATCACCATAGTGCAACAACATGTCGATGACCTACAGTCTTTACCTACTAAAGTGTCTGCCTTGGAGAGGGAGGTCCATTCACTTAGAAAATTTGCAGAAAACCTTGAAAATAGAAGCAGATGCAATAACCTTCGTTTATATGGTCTTCCCGAAGGATTGGTGGGTAATGACCCTGTCAACTTCTTCAATAATTTTTTGATAAAGCTTCTCGACCTTCCTCCATCTAAAACTTGAACATTCAACAAGCTCACAGGCTGAGTCCCCGCCTGTCTACGTCATCTGCTCCTTCGAACCCGCGAGGTGTCATTTTTCTTTTTTTGCAATTTGCAGACTTGTTGCTAGTCTTAAAAGCAGCTAAACACAAAAAAACAACGTGCTTGGTTAGGCTCAAAATTATTTATCTCCCAGGATGTCTCCTCAGCAACAGCCAAGCGATGGAAAGAATTCCTTGATCTTCATCCAGCCTTATACACCCTTGGAGCATGCTTTGGACTATTTTATCCGTGTTTGTTTAAGGTTACTTTCCAAAATAACACTTCAACTTTTAATGATCCGGCAGATTTGAAGAAATGTATTCACCTGCACTCCACCACATCTATGGAAACTTCTGGTCCTTCTTCTTCCTAATCGTCTTCCAGGCCTTGACTTACTCTTTTTCTTTTCTAGATGCTATGTTTTGAATCGTCTTGACTTACCTTGTTTCTTTTTGCAGGATCCTGTTAGCATTTGTCTTATCACATGTTCTTCTCATTTTTCATTTTTCTTCATCTATATTTCTGCAGGTGTTCTTTTTGGCATGTCTTTGTGTGCGTTTCCTACTTTTTCTCAGGATTCCCTGTTGTGCTGCCTCCTCCCTGGTTTGTGGTGTCATCTTCTCCTTCGTGTCGTCACTCCTTGTATATTTCTTCTAGTGTCCCCTCAGAAGGCATGTATTGCAGTCGTCAATCGTCTTTTATTCATTTGTATCCCCGTTTTGTACTAATTGATGATATGTACTGTCTTCTCTTACTGTTCTTTCAGTTATTGTTTTCCTTCTCCCTCCTTTTCTCCTTTTGCTCCTTCTTTCTACAACTCTCTTCTTTTTCTTTATCCTGTTTCCTTTCTTATGTCTCCTCTTTTTTCTCATTTCTACAACTTTCTCCTTTTTCTTTACTGTTTCACTCTCCTATGGCTTTTATCGTTGATCGCGTTTCTTTAATTGTTTCTCATTATAACATTCTTGTTGGTTCTATTGCTCCATATTTACTGACTATTCTCAAATGTAAGATCGATTATCACACTGTATGCTTAATGAATGCTTATGTTACTTCCATCCTGATAAATTCAGAGTTACTACATGGAATATTAAGAGATTAGGGAACCCCATTAAAAGACAACGAGTGCTGTCCCATTTAGCTAAGTTAAAAACTGATGTTGTTCCACTTCAAGAAACTCATTTGTCTGATGCTGAAGCTTCTAAGTTAAAAAAATGTTGGGTGGGCAATGTTTTTTCTTCTCCAACTTTAGGTAAGAAAAACTGTGTTTTGATTTTCTGTCATAAAAAATGTCATGTCTTGGTTGTTCATTAAGAATCTGTCTCTGATTGTCGTTGGGTTATTGTTAAATTACTTATTGATAAAATACCATTAGTTTTCTTTAACATTTATGGTCCAGTTTCCATTGATAAAACATTCTGGTCACAAATCTCTGATACATTACTTTCGTTTAACGATGACTATATTGTTTTTGGTGGTGACTGTAATCAAATTCATGACCCCAGCTTGGATAGACATTCTCCAGTTAAATTTGTAAACACTAAAATGCATTCACAATTCAGCTCTACCTAGACAAGTAATATCTTTCCTGGGAGACAAGTAATATCTTTCATGGACTTGGCTCAAGCAACGGAATCTGCATTGGGGGTGATCCTGTTGGATGCTGAAAAGGCGTTCAACAGGGTTTCCGGGCCATATATGTAGGATGTTTTGTGATTAAAAGGATTCTGCCCTCAGTTCTGTCAAGCATTTAAGACTCTTTATATATGTCCGGGTCATTTAATATCAGCAGGGGCACAAGGCAAGGGTACCCGTGCTCCTGTCTTTTATTCGCATTACATATTGATTTTGTTTTAATAAACTAAACCAGCACATAGATATTAAGCCAGTCCACCTTCGACATATTGTGTATAGAGCATTCGCTTATGCTGACGATATAGTCATAGTTAGGAGTGATATTGTTACTGCGCTACCTGCAATTAAGCTACTGACTAACCAGTTCTGGTGTTTTTCTGGTTATAAATGAAATATAGAGAAAAACCAAATTCTCTATTCAGGTACTGACCCCCCTGCAAATATGGCAACTGTCACTAAGTAACGTATCTGGGAATAAAAATTACGTTGTCGGTGGGAAAGATTCGGGATTTGAACATCAACCCAGTGATGGAGAAGGTGAATGCAACTTTGGAGAGGTTGGATCACCTTCATTTATCTCTCCATGGGAGATGTAATGTATTAAAAATGCTGGTTTTACCAAAAGATGTATCTATGTTTAGAACAATCCCTTTAGAGTTCTCTTTGTCGTGTTTTAATAAATTAGAGAGGATGTGCTCGAGATTTTTGTGGGGTCTCAAAGACAGAGAAGGGCATTCAAGAAGATGGTATTACCTAGACATCGTGGGGGCTGGTATATCCGATATTTCATGATGTATTATTGGGCAGCTATGATGTAATACATCAGTCCTTTGGTAGTTGGGGATAAAGCTGAACTTCTGCAATGTCATAGACCATCAATTTATGAATTCGGGCTGGGGGATGATACTAATGGGTACCTAGTTAAGGTAATCAAACCCAGTCATTTAAAAAAACAAAATGTAAGAAACTTAAGGCAGCCTATTTAGTATGGAAACAAATCAAACGTAAGATACGGGTTTTAAATTTGAATGCCTACACTTTGTTTTCGGCTTCTGGGTTGCTTCCTATGATCTTTCGAGACCAAGTGCCAATCAGATGGGGCTTAATAGGAATACGATGCTTAGGGGATTTGTTTGATGAGGGCCAATTACTAGCATTCTCAGACCTACAGGAGAAATACGTATTAGGTAAACATTAATTCTTCAAATTTCTCCAAATCCGTAGTTTTCTTGCTTTGTTGGGGTCAGGAAATGGACACAGTTTGTTAAGATTCCTTTAATTGAAAAAATGAAGAAAAAACACCAATCGGTAAATTCTATCAACATTTAGTGGAAACATTTAAGGATGATTTAGACTTTTGGAACTTAAAATGGGAAAATACATTGGGTGTTAATAATATTAATATATATATAAAAGAATCTCTTGAGCTTGCTAATCAAGTTTTAATGACGGGAAGAATCCTCAGTCAACATTATATGGCCCTTTATGATTTATATTATGCACCAAGGAAGATTGCTAAATGGGGGGCAACTGTTGGAATCAAATGTAATAGGTGTGGTTTACCAGCAGCGGGTTCAATACATATGTTTTTTCCATGTCCTAAATTAGGGGAACTTTTTAAAGAAATTGATACATTCTTGGGGTTAATAATGGGATCCCCTGTGACAATAATGGGTGAATTAGTACTAATTGGGGTAGGGTCGGATAGTGTGGCTAACATAAGAACTAGAGCTATAACTTCTTCTTTACTTATAAGTATGGCGGTGGTACGCGCCTATATCACTAACGATTGGATCAGTCCTGGTCCACCCACTTTTATGAACTGGAGCTCAAGCCTGTTAGCCATGTACAATTTAGAGCTATCAATGTATAAAACTAAAGGGAGAAAGAAAAGAGTCATGGGAGCAAAAATGTGGTCCCCAATATCAGAATGGATCTAAAAAATGTGTATTTATGTTTGGTTGTACGAAATGACCTTATTTGTTTTGGGTTGGCATATTAAGTGAATTGCGAAGCTTGTATAAACAATGATTCATTGTCAGGGAAACTCTGCCCACTTATAAGCTTAACAATTTTTCCTTGTTTTATGTGTGATGCCTATGAAATTTCTTTAATTTTTGTCTGAATTGTATCATACCTTTGTGATGTTATTGCTATTTATGTTGCCTTGCTTAAAAAGGGTTAAAAATTATTCAAAGAAAATATTTTAAAAAACAAAATAATTCTGCTCTATCATACTCGGAAAACCATAGTCGATATTTGGAGATTTTGTTACCCAGATCTTTGAAAATACAGTTACTTTTCACAACCACACCAATCGCAATCCCGCCTTGACTATATCTTTTTAAATACATCTTTGGCTCAACATGTCTTCCACTCTGAGATAGGTTCTATTTTAATATAAGACCATGCCCCAATTTTTGTTGATTTTGATTTAATACTTTTTGTCCCATGTGCTGGTAGATGGCGTTTTAATAATTCAATACTTGTGTATCCTAATTTCTCTGGCCAAATCAGCTCTTTCGCTTCTGTATTTTCAGCTATTAATACAACTCTGGAGGTCTCTCCCACCATGATTTGGGATTCTTTCAAAGCAGCCGTGAGAGGCTTCATAATCAATTTTGTCTCGCAAAAGAAAATAGGTTTTGAAAAGCAATCAACTCAAATACTTACTAAAATTAAAAAAACAGAATACGCTTATTATCACTCCAACACTGAATCTAATTTAAAATATATTATTAATGCTAAGCATACTTTTAATAGATTATCCACAGAAGCTTCTCCTTCCTATCTATTGAAAAATAGTTCTCGCTATTACGGGGTCAAAATAAAATGGGGAAGCTATTGGCTAATTACTTAAAAATAAGACTGGATAGAACTAGAATAGAATCATTGCAAAACTCTGCTGGGACCACACTTTTTAAAGACGAAGATATACTAAATGAATTTGTCTCCTTTTATATACATCTTTATACTCCTGAGACTCAACTTCTTAAATCTGATCTACCCTCTTATTTTCAATCTATTAACTCTCCTCCTCAACATATTGCTTTTGATTCATTAGAAAGTGATATCACTTTGGCAGAAATTTCCCATGCTGTTACGGTATTACGACGGGGTAAAACCCTTGGACCTGACAGATTTACTGTTGAGTTCTATGAACACTTTTCTAAGCTTCTTTTTCCAAATCTTCTACTTTTATTTAATTTCTTTATTACAAGCGGTTCTTCCCAGGGCACTTTTAAGGAAGCCATGATTTGTTTAATCTCAGAAGACAATAAGGACCCCTCTTTATGTAAAAATTATCGTCCCATTTTTTTAGTTAATACAGATTATAAGATCTTTGCAAAACTTTTGGCATTGGGCATTGACCCTATTCTACCTGAGCTCATTGGGCCAGAACAATCTGGCTTTGTAAAAGGTCGACTATCCTCTGACAATTCTAGAGTAGTTTTTAACGTCCTTAGCAAGGCCTCTTCCCTAGACTACCCGCTTGCTGATATAGCACTAGATGCTGAAAAAGCATTTGACAGGATTGGTTGGGAATTTATATTTTATGCTTTAAAATTGATAGGTTGTCCTCCCAAATTGATTTCCTTGATTTATTTATTATATTCTGGTCCTAAAGTTTCTATTTTTGCCAATGGTAAAACCTCAGATTATTTTTCTCTCTCTAGAGGGGTACGTCAGGGATGTCCCCTATCACCTTTATTGTTTGTAGTGGCATTAGAACCTCTTTTAACAAAAATTAGACAGGATTCTCTGATCACGGGTTTCCAACTAGTCTCACATCAAGTTAAAATGTCTGTTTACGCAGAAGATATCCTTTTATACTGTTCCAATCCGGATACTTCTCTTCCCCCTTTTCTCCATCATGTTGATACTTTATCTCGGTTATCAGCATACCGCCTCAATTGGGATGAATGTGAAGCTTTGCACCTTAATGTTTTATGCCTTAAGCACTATTTCCTTCTAATGGGAATTTCCTGGCAACCCTCTAAGTTAAAATACTTGGGTCTATGGTCTTCCTCGACTATTTCAGAGACTTTAAAATACAATTTTGATCACATCATCAAAACACTAAATGACACAATTACTAGATGGCATCCTCTTTTTCTCTTTTGGTGGGGTAGATTAGATTTGATTAAGATGATGCTCACCCCCCTCATTCTATACACTCTCTCTATGATTTCTGTGCACATTCAGGGATCTTATTTCAAGAAAATTGATTTGCTTCTACTAAAGTTTCTTGACATTAAATCCTATCACTATGCATTTTCTCTAAAACAAGCCTCCCGTTGGATCTCCATACAAATCTCCCATTGTGGCTATCTATAGAAAAATCTCTTCCCTTTTGACCTTCAAGAGACTCTTGCATTCACTACTAACATCTCCCCCTTGCGCTCATACTTTATTTCTAATACTCGTAAACTTTTAGCTGCTCTCCTACCATCTTCTTATCCTTCCTTCACCTCGTTATCTCAGCAATCCATTTGGCACAATAAATTACTACGTATCAAAAATTACACTTTTTACTGGAAATCTTGGAGATCCAAGGGTTTGATATGGATTTCTCAACTCTTGATTAATACTGAACCCTTATCTTTTGTTGATCTCCAGTCTAAATTTTCTTTTCCTAACTCTTTTAAAACACAATATAATCTTCTACTTCCTTCTCTTAATTAATATCTCCTTACACTCCCACCTATCCCCATTCTTCCTATAACATGTTCTACAATATTTCCCTTACTAGACACTTCCCCCTCTGCGTCTTCTGTTTACAAGTGTTTATTATTGCCTTCAGAACTGAAGACTGAGTTGGCGTGGGAAAGGGATTTAACACAGTGCTGGCCTACCTCTATGTGGGATAAATTGCGGCTAAAGATTCACAAGACGTCAAGCGCTGCTAATACTATCCAAACTCTTTATTTTTTTTATCAATGCCTACTATTCTCCCCTGCGGCATTAGTTTCTTTCTCTTCTAATACTCCATATGACTGCTGGTTCTGTCCCTCTTCAAATGTTGATATAAAACATATGCTATTTGATTGCCATAATATTCATACATTCTGACAATTAGTGTGGTCCCAAATTAACAATATTTTTAGAGTTAATGTTCCCTTTTCCTTACCTACTATTTTCCTAGGTTCACTGTCACCTCATGGGCCTCAATCGCTATCAAACTTTAAGTTGTTATGTATGTATGTATGTATGTATAGGCATTTATATAGCGCACTACTTACCCGGAGGGTCCCAAGGCGCTTCGACCGCTGCGAAACCCTTCCTGGCTTCCCTGAGAGATGGTCCCTTAATGGGTATCTCCAGGGTGAGACCAGGCATCCCCGGCGGTCTGGTGGGGCCGTTAGTGAAGATGAGGCAAGCTAATGCCCAGAGTTGCCGAGTGTGATCGCTGATCAGAGTGGGCACCGAGGCGAGAGAATTATCGAGTCCGCTGACCCTGGTCCAGAAACCTGCCGCGCCGGGAATCGAACCCTGGTCCTGGGCCGTCCTCTGCTCTCGGGTCTGCCGCCTCTAACCAGTGAGCCACACTACTTCATCTAAGTTGTTAGATGTATTATTAGCTATAGCCTTATATTTAATAACTTCAAACTGGAAACATGCGGATGAAGTTTCTTTTAAAGCTTGGGGGAACGCCATATGTTTCCACCACAGACTCGACACCAATTATGTCACCCCTCTCTCTCTAGCAATTAAAAGAGATTTTTTATGGCTCCCACTTACCACGTATCTATCCTGGTTCTTCTTCCAATGTTTCTAATGTTACTGTTGTAAATACATCAGACGATGTCCGTAAACCACCATTAAAATTCCCGTTTTTTTTCTTAAAAATGTGAGATGCTACTGTTTTATGCCTCTGTAAATATCCGCTTTGCCACAGTCGGAAATCCCCCTGCGGTGCGGAGGAATTTCACGTGTGCGTGCTTCGGATGGCCCCCGGCCATCCTCCACACACGCCCACGATGACGTCAGACGGCTGGGGGCCGTCCGGCGCATGGAAGCGGTTATATTACAATATTTTGTTATTGAATATTTGATTTGCATAAAGTGTTTAGTTTCATAGTTAGTTTTTCTCAATCTTTAAACTGTAATAATATAATATTATTATTTTTCCTTTCCCCCTTATTTTTCTCCCTCCTATCCCCTTCTTACGCATAGAATGTTTATTGTAACCATTGTATTTCCTATCCCTTTATATAATCTTAATGTTAACTATGACCTACTTTGCTTATCTTACTGTTGTTCTTTTTCCTCCGGTTTTCAATAAGCTCAAACTTAAAAATAAAAGTTAGAATCATGTTTTATTGGTAACAGTGATGACAAAAGCCATAGGTTTAACCTGTTTAAAGTGAAAAGTTACAAAAGGACAGTAGGCCCGACATTTCTATTTTTAAGCATGTTAAAGCCAATAGGTATTTAAGGGGCGGATTGGTGTTACACCGTGTTAAAGCCTGTAGGCAGGTACTGTATTACTAGGCACCACAGAGTCTTAATTAGTAGGCAAGGGTTGTGGGGTTTATTACCTCTCTTTAACAAACTGTGTGGGTAGAAGATCTGCACTATAATAATCCTTCCAAGACCCTCTTAGGAAGGACAGGTAGATATGGGTGGTTGCCGGGCTCTTTTAATAAAAACAATTATTAAAAATACATTCATTTAAGTACATACATGTGCATACATAGAGGTGCTGTAGGTCCGCCCTCTTCTGCCACTGGTTTGTTTGAATGTTGTTTAATCTCTGCTTCCATCCATCGCAGCAAACTCCCTGGGGCAGTAGATCAGTCCACTTCAGGCATTGGTCCTATTGTGGTGTGAGTGACAGTATTTGCCTGATCAAGTGTGCACATCTGTGTCAGGGCACGGTCTGGTGGGCCAGTCCTTTAGTTTTCCATTTTCTCCTTGCAAATGCCACCCTTCATTTCTGTCCTTCTCCTGCTTTTTAGAGCATTCTGCAGCTTCTCAGTCAGTGCCACCAGGCCACATGCCTGCCACTCATTTCACGTGCAGAGTGATGCCTCCTTCGCAGGCATGGCTTTCAACAGTGGCGTAGGAAGGGGGGTGCGGTGGGTGCGGGCCGCTTTGGGTGTCAAAACATATTTCTGCCATTTTGTCAAGTTGGGGTTGACAAGAACATTTCCACAAAGGGTACCACCTGACCTTGCTACGCCACTGGCTACCAAACCAGGTAATCCATTTAGAATGGTATGTGCTTTATTGTTTTACCATTGCAAAGTGGCCAAGACATTGCTTCTGAAAGTGGTGATCATGTCTGAACCTTAAAAAAACATACACTATCTACAATTCCATTGCAAAATAGCCTTTCGCTTTTATCTTTAAATTTATTTTTTAAATTGCAAACATACATTCCTTTACTTATTGCAATGGCATGCTATATGTTTTTCTACCTTTGTTTTTTAAGTTAGGCTTGTTGTGTTTGTGTGAGCATTCCATTGGAGATTGGTACGGAGATACACCGGTGCACCCCACAGCACACTCCTCGTTGGGGGCAGCAGGTGAAGGCCAAGGGCCCCCACAGCCCACCTGTTTCCCGCTTGCACCCAATCGCTTCACTCTTTTTCCCTGTCGAGAGCACAGGCAGGGAAACATTTTGTTCTTCCACCTGGCGGGAGCTTCTTTACGCCTGTGCACTCTGTAATGATGTGATGACACTGTGATGTCATCTAGAATGGGAATAGATTCTAGAAGGGAATGTTAAGGGTTTCAAGGGATATTGAGTCAGTTAGAGCAGGGACTTAAGAGCTAACATGAAGATCTGTATATAGCTCTAATCAAGGATATATACAAACACATCCTAGTGAGTATATTTATTACAATGGCGACGATAGGCGGAAGAAACACGCAAAATTAGACTTACATAATGCTGATTTGCTGTGAGGAGTCGTCCGTGTGGAAGAATCCTGAACCAGTTGATCGAGCAACAAAAAAAAAAGTTGTGAACGTCTACAGTCGCAATTGCCTGCTGTATCATAAGTGCTCCTGAGGAGCGCGGGGAGGAGCGTAGGACATGGCGCTGGGGAGGAGCGGAGGACATGGCGCTGGGGAGGAGCGGTGGACATGGCGCGGGGGAGGAGCGGTGACCAGCGGCAGACAGGCGGTGAGGACGGGCAGACAGGCGGGAGGAGCGGTGACGAGCGGCAGAGCGGTGAACTGAGGAGCGCGGGGGAGAAGCAGCGGCTGAGGTAAGGCTCCGGGGGGCCCATGGACAATGTCAGGGCAGGCGGGGTCGGGGCAGACGGTGGTCGGGGCAGGTGGGGGACGGGGGGCCCGGGCTGTTGGACAATGTCTGGGCGGGAGGGGTACCGGGCTGCTAGACAATGTCGGGGCGGGCGGGGCTCGGGGAAGCCTGATTGCTCCCAGACAAGGTCGGGACGGGCTGCTAGTTTAAAAAAAGAAGGAAAAATGACTACAGAAAGTGCACGTGATAGTAAATATGAGATCAAAAATGGTTAATGAAGAAGAAAATATGGGAAGTATTTCAAGCACAATTTATAGAAGACCATTGCCATTCAATCTAAATGAACAAGAAAATGTTGTGCAGAGATGGGAAAAGTGGACTAGAAGATTTGAACATTTTTTAAAGGCAACATGCAAAAAATATAACGATGAACAGGCAAAGGATTTATTACTTAATCTTGTAGGAGACGATTTTGAAGATTTAATAGTCACATTTCCGGAGCATGAAAGAAACATTTATGAGGGGCTTATGAAATGTTTAAATACAAAATTTGATCCACAAAGAAACTTGGATTTCAAAAGATATAATTTTAGCATGGCATGTCAACGAGAATATGAAACAATGGGCGATTTTGTAACTAGATTAAAAAACTAGTAACCTTTTGAGAGTTTGATAAATTCAGTAATGAAGAAGCAATGAGGCTAAGAGTAATACAAGGATGTAATTCAATAAAATTTAGGAAAAAACCTTTGGAACGAACATACAATTTACAAGAAATATTGCTCATGGCAAAAACAGAAATGCAAGCAGAAAAACATGCAACAAACATGGAAGAAGGGAGAATCAAAGCAATTGAACAAGTCAAACAGATGCAAATAGAAAATGAGTATAGGAGAGAAGATAGAAGCACAGGTCAGAGGGAAAACACTGAAAAGGGGGGTCCCTTGGCCCCCTGCCCGCATGGCGGTGCGGCGATCCCCTCTCCCCATGCCTCCCGGTGGTGTGGGGGGGCGTGATCTCCCGGGGTCCAATGATTACGCTGGAGGTGTGCGCCACACCACCGGTCGGCCGGCGCCCAACCCCTGATCCGGGAGGTGTGGTGCAGTCTTCCTGGTCAAAGGGGCGGGCGTCGAGGGGTGAGGGGAGGGGGCGCCCCGCCCTCTCCCCGCATCCCCGGGAATAAAGAACGGGGAGCGCTCAGTTGGCCCTTCTTGTCACCTGATGCTCCCCTACACTGGTCGTGCCCCGCGCTCGGGCCTCCTAATTTTCTGTTTTATCTTTCAGGTCAAGGATTGCTGCTAGGAGTGTGTGGTAGCACGACATTAGAAGCAGACAGACGGAGCGTGGATCGTACAGGCCGAAGCGTTCAAGTGGTATACCTGTGTACAGTGGATCTAGGACTGGACTGTAGGACACGCAAGAGTACTGGACGTAGGACACGCAAGAAATCGACAGTAAGAGGAGAGCGGGGGGCTTGCATTTCATCGCTTCGTGTGGCCGCCGGGTGGGTCTACGTTAGAGTTTGGCCACCCCTAACATTCGGAATAGCCGGCGTTGCGGTCGCAGTTGCGTGGTGCTCATAGCCCCCTGCGCATTCTCCGTCTCGTGAAGGTACAGGGTGCACAGGTTGCGAATCCGAGCAGTAAGCGAATCAATCAATAGACAAAATTCCGGGAGCCAAGGAAGCTAAGGGGACAAAAATGGAGTTGATGTTGCAGGCCATGATGCGTAAAATGAATGCCATGGATAAGAGATTGAATAAGGTTGACAGCCTGGAGGCTCAGGTGAAGGAAAGGATTGATGAGATTGCAGGCCCACGCGGTAGACCCAAGCGGCAGATTGCTGCGCCTTTGCTGGAGGGGGATTCCGATTCCTCGCCTAAAAGGAGCAAGTACAAGAGATCGAGGCTCAGTGCACCCGCTCATGCACCTGTGGCGGTGCCCACTAACCAGGAGCCGGTAGTCCCGACTCCCATGGCACTGGCTCCTGCCTTGCCATCAGGGGCCCCTCCTGTCGGGCCGGCGCCGCCTGCCCCAGTTTGCCCACTTCCGTTGCCTCCCGTGCCAGCACCCATGGGGCCCCCCCGCCGGTGCTGCCGGAGTGCGATGCTCCGATCCCACCCGAGCTAACTTCGCAGATAGCGGCTATACTTCCTTGGCTGCAGAAGGGGGGTATGATGCCCTCAACACTAGACCATGCCGATGAGGCGGCCAAGATGGTGGAAAAGATTAGGGCAGGAACAGTTGCGAGTGCGGCTGCGGCCTCTGTTTCTCCTTCTTCTGCAGGTTTGGATGCCGCTCGACCGAACGGAAGCGACGCGGGACCGGTCCCAGTGTCCGGTAATGGTAAGGAGGTAGCCCTGCCTCTCTTAGGGGACGGTATGATCCCGTCTAGGAGTGAAGATTGAGCGCAACATGTTTCTCGGGCGGTGAAAGAGATGATTTGGGCGGGAAAGTACATATATATTTTCTCTTTGCTATTAGACAATAGGGAAATGGAAAATGCCAAAATGCTTAAAGAATGGATGCACCCTAGTGAATGGCGAGTACAGTGTGCGAATGGGGGAGGCCAGATCGTCGGGTAACAATGCAGGCCTCTGGCGGTAAGGTCATGACCAGTGAGCAGCTATTTTAAGGTCTGAGGGGGCGGCATCATCCTTTGGAGGTGTCCGCCCAGGGGTAGGAGGGGTCACTGGCCCCTCCTAGAACTTCAGGGGCAGCTGGTAACGCAAGTTAGGGCCCTCCTTCACTGGTTAAATGGAGTTCACGGGGTGGACCGAGTAATTAACGGGCTTGGCTGCATGGGTGGACCGAGTAATTAACGGGCTCGGCTGCAGGGGCGGACCGGGTAATTAACGGGCCCGGCTGCGCATGCGCACCTGCGTAAGGGCGCAGCTTGTAAGACCTGACACCGGTTAGCGACCTTGCCATATTGCCATAAATGTTAGCATGCAAAAATCTTCAGATGAGGATGTTAGATTCGGTTAGGAAACAAGCTGTATTAGAATCTTGTTAAGGCTAGCCAATCACAATTGTCGATATGAATGTATCTAAATGTTCCTGATTATTTTTGCATAAAAATTGTATATTTTGTTTAACAATTTTATTATTTTGTATCTTAATAAATACGGCCGGGGGGTCTTGCGACCCCCCGCCTTCCAAAGACAAATCACGTTCCGTGTCGTTGTGTTCTGGGTTGATGTGGGTATACAGGGAAAGAGGCGGTAGCCGTCACTGACCATGTGTGCTACAGTTGTGGGTATCAGTTTCCGCATCAGAAAACATGCCCAGCAATGGGACAACAGTGTAAAGAATGTGGAAGGTACCATCATTTTGCAAGTGTATGTAAGTGTAAAAAAAAAATTGGGACAAAAAGAGAAAACTGGAAACAAACTCATCTAAATTAACCCTGGGCGCAGTTCGCGAAGTAGCGCTACGTGTAGCTTCGCAAAGTGCACTTTGCACTACGCGTAGTGAAAAAGCGATCTGAGCTGTACTACGTGAACTGCGTAGTGCGCTGTTTGCGATGATTGCACAGTGCCGGATGCTTGTCCGCACTGTGCAATCATTGAAAACGGCATCTTGCACAGTGCGAGCTGTCGTTTTCTGCCGCTTGAGTAGATTTTTACCCGAGCTATAGCTTTCTAAACGCGGACTGGTAGTTTCTCATCGCGAGCCATTCGCAATGAGAAACCTGACCTCCCCGCGTTGAGAATCTCGCCGGGAGGTTTATTTTCCACGCTCGCGATCGCCAACTTGATGTTGCTGATTGCGAATGAGGAAAAAGTCTCGACGGAGTGTCATTTTGCTCGCTTGCGGCCGCCAACTTGACGTTGATGACCGTTATGCTACGCTACACATGTTCGCACTGTGCGAAGTAGCACAAACTACACGAGCGTAGCATAATTGTACGCCCAGGCCTAATCTAAATGTAAAAAGAAGTAGAAATATGAAATACGTGAGACAAATGGAGGGAATTGACGAAGACTTTGAAGAAGAAGTAGAGGAGTCAGAAAAACTATACATAATGCAAGAAAGCAATGAATTACAATAACTTGACATGATCGGGAGAGAAAATATTGAAAAAACAACGTCCGTAGACTTAATGGTTGGATCTGAAAATGTCCCATTTGTTTTAGACAGTGGAGCAACATGTAACATAATGTGCATAAGTGAGTACATGAAAATAAAAGAACAACCAACTTTGAGCCCATCTAATGTTAGTGTTTTTCAATCGGGTGCTAAGCATCCTGTTTTATGTATAGGAAAATTTGTAGAGACGCTGCAATACAAAGATGTAGTAAGCGAAGAAGACATGCATGTTTTAAGAGGTGAAGTTCCAGGACCATGTTTGTTAAGTAATGTTACTGCTTAATTCATGGGTCTACTAGCAATGAATTGTAACATATAAATGGATCACCCGGTTTTTTAAAAATATCCTAAATTATTTGAAGGACTGGGTAAATTTAAAGGAAAAAAATACTTTGCATATAAATGAAGCAATAAAACCAGTGGCGCAAACGCATAGGAGAGTACCAGTTCACATGCAGGCCAAGGTGGAGAAAGAAATACAAAAATTGCTTGAACAAGATATTATGGAAGAAGTGACAGGAGCAACACCTTGGGTCTCTCCCAGTGTTATTGTATTACAGTGATGATAAATTGGTCTTCGGAAATACTCAAAAAAACCATGGTCAAACACTGGATGATGTATACAGACAATTGCAGGAAGCTGGGTTAGCTTTAAATTTAAAGAAATGTGAAATAAACAAGGAGTTAACATTTTTGGTCATACATTCTCAGCAAAAGGAATGAGGCCTGATCCAGTTAAAGTAACAGCTTTAAATGCAATAGAAAGGCCAAGAGATATATCAGAATTATGATCATTTGATTAATTTCTAGGTATAGCAAGTTACTGTGCACAATATGGAAAATATTTTGCAACAACAAGTTCACCGCTCAGAGAATTAACAAGAAAAGGACGAAAATATCAGTGGAATAATGAGTGTGAAGAAGCATTTAAAGAAATGAAAAAGGAAATATCAAATGCAGCAAATGTGAAATACTTTGATCCACATTTATGTACAGAACTCGTAGTGGATGCCAGACCTGTAGGATTAGGTGCACTTTTGGTGCAGCAGAAACCTGGAAGGGAAACACCTAGGTATGTAGTTTCTCATGTAAGCAAGAGTCTTTCTGAAGTTGAACAAAGATATTAACAACCAGAAAAAGAAAGTTTGGTGGTTGTTTGGGCATGTGAACACTTTCATGATTTCATTTATAGAAAATCATTTGTGATTATTACTGATCATCAAGCTTTAATATCTATTTTTGGGAACCCAAAAACAAAGATGCCACCAAGAATTGAAAGATGGGGAATGAGATTAATGGATTACGATTTTAGAATCATACATAAACCATGGAAAGAGTATAATCCAGCAGATTATTTATCAAGGCATCCATGTAAAACAGAGAGTGAACAACTAGAAGTGGAAGAATATATATGTTTCATAGTCAGATCAGCAGTTTCAGGAATTGTGAAAGAGGATGAGTTTATAGAGGAAACTCAAAAGGGTGGCACACTTCAAGAAGTAAAAAGAATAATACATGAGAATAGATGGACGTTAATGAACAATGGAAGTATATTTGAGATAAATATTAAAAAACAATATATACTAGCATATAAATACATAAGTAGTGAATTATCTGTGACCTTTTAAGAGGAAATAAAATAATAATCACTACAAGTAAGTAAGTAAGTAAGTAAATATTTTATTGTATATGGTTAATTAAAACCTTTACAAAATTTGCAAAGAGAATATAACATAAAATCATTAAAATTAAAAATGAATGAAAACCTACATTTACTCTCTGTTTTAAAAGGAAAGACAGAAAAAATAAAAAAATAAAACAATTTGACATTTGCTGAAATCGGCGTCTTTTGTAATCCTTAATCCTTTGATTTGATACCATTGTTCGCCATTTTTTCAGTTTGCATTATTAGGAGGCTAATAATCACTACAAGTTTATAATGTCGTTTAATTAACCTAGCGCATGAAAGTCATCAGGGCATCTCTGCAACAAAAAAATTCTTGAGAGAAAAGATGTGGTTTCCAAGACTGGATAAACAAGCGGAAGAGGTTATTCAGTCTTGTTACATATGTCAATGTACTTCTAGAGAAAGAGGGATTGAAGTATTGCATATGTCAGAGTTACCGGATGCTGTATGGACAAATGTAGCAGCAGACTTTTATGGACCATTAGATTCCGGACAATACTTGTTAGTGATAATAGATTAATATTCATGTTTCCCTATTGTAAAAATTATTTCATCAACGTCCCTGGCAGCAGTGCTCCCAATACATTCCTAATGTTCTAAAAACAGATAATGGAGCACCATTTAATGGAGATGAATTTAGAAAATGTGTTAGTTATCTAGGAATAGTGCATAGAAGAATAACTCCAATGTGGCCACAAGCAAATGGAATGATAGAAAGACTAATGGCTACAATTAAAAAGGGTGTGCAAAGAGCAACACTTTCACAAAATATCGATAATTCAGGCATTATGTAAAGTTTTGAGAGATTACAGGAATACCCCACATATGTCAACAGGAAAATGTCCATCAGATTTAATGTTTGGGCAAACAAGACAAACTCGCCTACCACATCTTCCAGCAATTCCACCAAAAGATCACAAGGAAATAAAAGAGAAAGACAAGGAGGCAAAAAGAAAAGATGAAATACTATGCAGAAAGTAGAAGGAAGTGTCAAAGTCAAGAATATCGAATTGGTGATCTTGTACTAGTTCGGCAACAGGAAACAAGATAGTCGCAAAGCAGATTTCATCCTGCGCTGTTAGAAGTAACAAGAGTTCATGGAACAGCAGTAACTGCAGAAAGTGATGACAAAATAATAATAAGAAATAAAACATTTTTCAAAAAAATTGAACAAAATGCTATACATGCAAATATAGAACCAAATGATCAACAAAATGAAATGTTAGACAGAAGATCAGAAAGAGTTACAAAGAAGCCAAAGAGATTAATTGAACATTGTTGATTTTATTTTTATTTATTTTTATTTTTTGGGGGAGGGGGAGAAGGTAATGATTTTTTTTTTTTTAATATATTTTTATTGCAGGAATTAGTTCAAGTTACATGCCGGTACCAGGATGCAATAACATTAGCAATGAAATGAAAGAAACCCCAATAGGAAGTACACCGTCTACACAGCCATTCAGCCCACATCCCGGGGGCTGGGCGGCGCTTACGCTAATCCCATGTGGTAGGGTCCGGCAGTCTCCTGGTATCGACCAGGATAAATGTAAGATCTTCTTCTGCTTTTCTAAACCACTGAAAAACACTCAACCCCTCCCATTTAATCCAACCCCCCAGAGGACCAAGAGCCAAGCAAATAGTATGAAAACAACTTCAATTGCGGTGAAAGTTTACTCCGGTTTCCCCTGCCTCTATCTACTACCCTCCCACCCACCCCGCCATTGGTGCGCTAGTGTGTGTACCCAAGAGCTTGCGGTAGGAAACCTATCTCATCATCGAGGAGAAACATGACGAAACATAGTTATTGGGTCGGAGGTTGTACACCCTCATCACTATCTGAGTCATTGGAAGTGTTGTAATCGCGCAGGGCCTGCACCAACGTCTTCCACTCCTATGCTGACTCTAACGCCTTCTCGTTCTGCTGTCGCCTCGCCAGTTGGTACCTCAGGGTGCTCTCCCCAGTAGCCCATTTTAGAAGTTCATTGCGCTATTTAGTGCCCGTTGGACCAACTCCTGCTTTCCAATGTCTGGTTACCTCCCGTTTTGCCAATAGAAGCCCATGGTCGATAAATTTACTGGAGAGTTTGTTTCTGGAAGTGTGAGGGAACCAATGCAGGATTCCAACCGCGGCGTCAAACACCAGGTCCCTCCCAGTAACCTCGTTGAGGGTGTCTCCTATCAACGACCAGTATGAGGATAGCGCAGGGCAAGACCACAACATATGTATGAGATTAGCCGCGGGCGCCCGGCATCTGGGGCAAGCCGCCGTGTCCGAGGCAAAGTATTTCAGTATTTTCTCTGGGGTCAAGTAGGCCCGGTGTAGTATATAAAAGTGAACCAGCTGGAATCGGGTGTGACGGGTGCCCTTCCAGGCGCGGCACATCAGCTGGGCCCATGTAGTCTCCGGTATGTCTTTCCCTATGTCAACTGCCCACCTAGTCCTGAGTATATCCAGCGGAGGTAGCCCCTCGTTGATCAGTCTGGAATATAAGCATGTCACCACCTTGACCGTCCCTGACGACATCATGACAAATTGGCACGCCCCTGACGTCGGAGGTTCCTCCAGACCGTTCTGCCAATACGCCTGAATCGCCCTCACAACCGCCGCGTGAAGTAGGAAATCGCCACGGGGAATGTCAAAGCGATCCAGAATCGCCTGAAACGGTAGCAACACTCCGTCCTCATAGAGGTCACCCACCAATTGTAGCCCTGCGTCTTCCCAATGCCTCAACCGAGACCAATCGCCACCATGTGGCAAGGCGGTGAGCATCCCCAATGGGATCTCCGGAGCATATGGGCGCTTCAGCTCCGCCCGGCTATGTACTCGGTTCCAGCACGACCGTATGGTTCGTTCCTCATGCGTGAGGTCCCTCAAGGCCAACCGTTGTCGCAGTGCAATGTAGGATATAACGTGTCTGGGCATACCGCGCCCCCTCCCCTCCTCCGGGCCTCGAAATTCCCGCGCCACTTCCTGGGTGTAAGTCTGCAATTGGGCAGCTAAGTAGTATTTCTCAAAGTCAGGCACTGCTAGTCCCCCCTCCGATTTTGGTTGCATCAGGGTCTTGAGCGCCACTCTCCGGCGGCCCGATCCCCATAGGAACGTCACCAGCATGGAGTTCAAGGTCCGGAAGGTGGCCGGCGGGATGGAGACCGGGAGCGTCCTAAAGTAATATAGCAGCCGAGGGAGTGCCACCATTTTCAGCAGTGCAATACGTCCAGCCACTGATAGCGGCAGGGTGGCCCAAAAGCCCATAGTACCTCTCAGTGCTCGGATACAGCGGGCAATATTGCCGTCCAGGATATCCGCATGGTCATGATACACATACACCCGTAGGTATTTGAGGCAGCTGGGCTCCCATCTGATCTCTCTGGTGGTATCAGGTCGGGGCTCCCCCTTCCGGACCGGGAACAGGCAAGTTTTCGCCCAGTTCACCTTCAGGCCCGAGAGCTCTCCAAAGGCCGTGAGTGCCGTGTCAGCCCCGGTCAAGGCTTCTCCGGCATCCTCCAGAAATAGCAATAGGTCGTCGGCATAAAGGGAGATGAATTGCTGCCCTGCCGAGGTCCGCAACCCCTGGAAGTAGGCCCCAGTCCGAATTGACAGCGCTAACGGTTCCACTGCGAGTGCAAAGAGCAGGGGGGACAACGAGCATCCCTGCCTCGTGCCCCGTTCCACTGGGTATTGTTGAGAAATCAATGGGCCCGATCGCACCCTGGCCATTGCCGAAGCGTACAGGACCGCGGTCCACCGCAGAAACCCCTCCCCCAGACCAAAGTGTACCAGGACTCTATGGAGGTATGTCCACTCCAAGCTATCAAAAGCCGTTTCTAGGTCGATCGAGAGGATCAAGGGGCTTCAGCGTGGGTCTCCACCAATAGACAAAGCAAGCGACGAATATTCATCGTCGTGTTACGCTTGGGGATGAATCCCGCCTGATCGACATGGACCAGGGAGCTCATGTGGCCTAATAGTCTCGAGGCTAGTATGCTGCTCAAAATCTTGTAGTCAACTGTAAGCATCGAGAGCGGTCGGTAAGATGCCGGATCACTGCCCTCCTTATCTGGTTTGAGGAGGGGGACCACCAAGGCCTCGCACATCGACCCGGGGAGGCACCCCAAGCGCTTCGCCTCCCTATACACCACCAGCAACCTGGGGGCCAGGAGGTCCACGTAGGTGGAGTAAAACTCCACCGGAAGTCCGTCTAGGCCTGGAGTTTTATTTCTCGCCATCCCTTATATGGCGCTACGGATTTCCCCTAGCTCCACATCTCTCCCCAGATCTTTCGCCTGTTCAGGCTCCAGCGTGGGGATCGGCAGTGACTGTAAATATTCGTCGATCGGGGTAGTGTCCTGCGTCAGTCTACTGCGATACAACTCCTCATAATAGCGCAGGTAGCAATCAAGGATCTCGGGTTGGGTGCATACCTCGTTGCCCGCCGGAGTGCGCATGGTCACCGTGGGGGTGGTTCGCCTCATGGGATTAGCCAGCCAGGCTAGGAGCGCTCCCGACTTGTCCCCCTCTGCTAGCGACCTGGTCAAGTAAGCCCTATAGTCGAAGCTACGGAGCCGTTCAACTTCCACAGCCACCGCTTCTCTCGCTGCCAGGGCCTGCCCCTGCAGTTCCGGGTTGCCGGGGCGAAGAAGCTCTATCTCGCGGAGTTTCCTTAGCCAGATCATCTAGAATAACTCTACTCATTCCCACCTTCTTTGTTATGCAATATCCCCGAACCACCACTTTAAATGCATCCCACTCCGTTGCTCTCGACCCAGCCGTACCCTCATTCTCTACAAAGTACTCAGCGATTTTATCCTCCAGTTCTGTCTTAAACACCAGGTCTTCCAAGATCTCGGGAGTAGCTTCCAAGTGGGCACACTGGGGGTACCTGGAAACCACCGGAAGTCTGCTACCAGAGGATTGTGGTCGGAGATGGTCCTTGTCAGGTACTCAGATCTCACGGCCGCGGATACTAGTTCCGCCGATCCCAACAGCCCATCCAGCCGCACGTGCAGCTAGTGCATGCCAGAGAAATGAGAGTAGTCCCGGGCACGCGGGTGTTGTGCTCGCCAAATGTCTGTCAGTCCCCACTGGGCCTGCCATTCCCTTCTACCTTTGGCTACTCGACGAACTGGGGAGTCCGGAAGGGGGGGATGGGATTGGTCGAGATCGACGTCCACCACCGAATTAAAGTCTCCCCCCACTAAGAGGGGTCCCGATAAACAGTGGGCCAAGGAGCCCGACAGTGAGGTCAGGAAAGAGAGTTGGTCCACGTTAGGCGCGTAAATGCAGCAAATGTTCAAGGCTCTGCCCCCCAGGACGCCGGTGATGGCCACAAACCGCCCCTCTGGATCTACCACTGTTTTAGTAACCTGTAAGGGCACCCTGGCTCTCACCCAAATCAACGCGCCTCTCGCATAAGCTGAATACGACGTGTAATACACTTGCCCTCTCCACCTACGCTGTAGCGCCAATCCTTCTGACTTAGTGAGGTGTGTCTCCTGTAGCAGCGCTATTTGTACCCCCCTGCGCACCAGCTAGGCATGGACCCTATGCCGTCTGGACATGGTGTGCAGGCCCCGCACATTCCAGGTAATGCATTTCAGGTTGGATAGATCAGCCATTGTCCCATAGTGTCACACTCAGTTTCCCCCGGTAATGCTCGAGCATGATCAAACTCTCAATTAGACCCACACCAATGGTAGTTGTCCCCTTCAACAACAACAGAACTCCCCCCCAACCCCACACTCCTATCTCACCCCCCAAGAACAGTTCCCAAATAGTACCATCCAGTCCCCATCCAAACCTTACCCTTGAAAACCCCCTCCCCCCAACTAACCTGACGGTAGCCACCGCAGGTATGCCTTAAGGGCTGAGTGAGGGCCGAGCGTCAATAGGGGGTCTCCGCGCCTCAATACTACTGAGACGTGATCGAGCCCCCAATCGTTTAGGTCTGGAAGAAAGTGCAACCCCAACACTCTCCATGTACCGGTAACCAACATCTCCCCCGAGGACCCCCTCGCTCCCACCATCCCCCCCCGTAATCGGAATCAGCTCACCCAAGGTCATCCCTGTCCATCTAGCAGGCCCTCCGCCGAATCTGGGGTTATCACGGGTAGGTTCACACTGTCAGCTTCTGAGTCCTCCGTATCCGACTGACGCCCACCACCACCGGGCTACGAGTCCTCCGCAGCTGGTCCGCCTTGGGAGCCAGATATGTTGGAGACCAACTCCAGCACCCCTCGCCGCTCTGACGCCGTCTCCACCGTCGAGGGCGTGCCCGATCTACCACGGCGACTCCGGATCCTCTTTGATCTCCGTTGACGACCCATCTCCGATGTGGATTGGAAAGAGGATCCAAAGCCGTCCTTGCCTGCTCTGTATAGCTCAAGCCAGCTGCAGACGTCCTCCGGATTGTCAAAGAATTTGGTCGTGCCATCCAGGATGATGCGAAGTTTCGCCGGAAACCACAGGGAGTACTGAATGCCCTCGCTTCGCAGTTCCCGTTTGATCGCCAGGAAGGAGGTACGCTTCCGCTGTGTTTCGTATGTATAGTCCGGGAAAATGTTCACTTGGCTGTTCTCCACCTGATACGGTCCGTTTTGCCTGGCGGAGTTGAGGAGGTGATCCCTGTCACGGAAATGCAGCAGCCGCGCCACTACCGGACGTGAGGAGCGGCCCTGCTGCGGCGGTCTAGCCGGCACCCTGTGTGCTCGCTCCAAGGTGTAAAAGGAGGAGAGCCCCTCAGGCGCCACCACAGTCCGGAGCCAGTCCTCTAGGTAGGCCACCATGTCGCCATTTTCAATTCTCTCTGGTAGGCCCACCACGCGGATGTTATTTCTCCTATTGCACCCTTCTGCGTCCTCCGCCCGTCTCTCCAGGTCTCCAATGCGGGATAGAGCGTCTTTCATGGTAGCAGCCAGAGTCTTTTGCGCGGGTTCCAAGATTCCGATCGAGCTCTCCACGTCTTTAACCCTGTCCGAGAGCTTACCGTGATCTGCTCTGAGCAGGCCCAGACTCGTCGCCACCTGAGCGATGTCCTGCTGGAGGGCCGATCGTGTGTCCGCGATCGCCTCTAGGATTCTATCAAATTGCTGTTGTAACTGCGGGCCCCCCGGCTTTTCCGGATCCAGCCTGTCTTCTTTGTCAGTGGCCTCCGTGTCTGAGGCGACCTGAGCTCCACCTTTAGGACCCTTCGGCTTCCCCATAATTACCGTGTTCTCCAGTGGGGGGCCCAGGAGGTGTCTAGTCGGGGGGGTCCCCGCACACTGCGTCCAATGAATTCGCGTGGGTTCACGCCGCCGTGGGCTGCCAGCCGGGCCCCAATGAAATGGCGCGGGCCTCGTAGTTCCCGACCGTCCGGTGGGCTACAGCGTTCCTGTCCCCGGGACCAACCAGCAGGGGGGGGAAGGTGGGGAGCGGCCGTCGCCGGGAGGCAGCGTCACTTCAGGGTCAGCCAAGCTCCCCAATCATCGCTGTTTTCTGGTGCACCCCCCGATCTCGCCCCTCACCAGGCGGACTGCCCAGGCTTCAAGCTGCTGCTCCCGGTGCACTCACAAGTCCGGGGAGGGGCCCGCGCGCTTTCCACCACTAGGGCACCAGGTACGTCCGACACCAGGCTCAGGGCTGCACCTGGGCGAACCTCACCACTCTCAGCAGCGCAGCACCCCTCGTCGCGCCTGTCGCCTCCCAGGGCCCCCGCGGTGCAGGTGGATCAGGAGCGGTCTTGGCGGGTGTCTCCCCACAGGATCTGCAAAGCCCCGGTCAATCGGACACTCGGCCACAGCTCCGTTCTTCCAGCGGGGGAGGGCTGGTCCGGAGTCGGCGGCCTCCCAGGTCCGCAGTGTGTCCCGGGTCTACGGAGACGGAGCGGGCGCCATCTTGAGCTCCACTCCGCTCTCCTTGCAGACCCTCGTTCTCTCTCCGCCAACTGTTTCTCGGGTCCTCCAAGGCCGCCCCCGAGTCAGCCCTGTCGGCGCACTTCGGCCTGGGGGGGCTGGGGTGCCCGAGACCCTCGATGAACAGGATTAATGCGGGCTCTGTCTCGGAGCCGAGCGTTCAGGCGACCACCGCCATCGACGCTCAAGACACGCCCCCAAGAAGGTAATGATGTGATGACACTGTGATGTCATCTAGAATGGGAATAGATTCTAGAAGGGAATGTTAAGGGTTTCAAGGGATATTGAGTCAGTTAGAGCAGGGACTTAGAGGTAGGGAAAAGACGGTGGGCTGGTGACCCTGGAACAGCATAGCTGAGCTGTGTTCACTACCTATTTTGAAAGTTGTGGCCCCGGGATGGGGTCCTTGGGACCTCTTCAGGATTGGTGAGGAGGGCCATGTGGCCATCCCTCCACTTTATTATAATATTGACCATCAGCCTCAGGTGATTGGGGCCATGGGGCCTCTTAGAGGCTTGTGGAGGGTGGCCACACCGCTCTCCCCTTAATTGTTGACACAACCACATGGGATGCGATCCCCAGAACCCTTTATGGTTCGAGGACGATGTTTGGGCAAGAAAATGAGCCATAAGGTGTTGTATTGTATTTTAGTATTGTTTTAATATGTAGTTTGCTGTTTTGTACTTTGTTTCTTTAAGGCTCGTGGCAGTGCGAGTTATAGAATGTATGTTAGTCATCAAGGTTCCAGCCCAAGGTTTCAGTTGGAGCTGTGCCTTGGACTGTAAGCTGTGCTGCCTGGCGCCTGCCTGTTTTTCCATGTTATTTGTACTTCAATTTAAATTAAATCCCTGAAGAGATCCTGCCTCCTTTGCGTTACTACATAGGGTTAGATACGTAAGTGCATGATATAGGGTTTAGTGGATGGAGTTATAAGTGGGTGCAGTGGGCCCCTCAGGCTGCTTGTCTCAGTGCAGGGCCAAAAATGCCATTTATTCCATCAGCATTTCCTCGGTGGGCTGGAGCCCTTGAATGGACAGTTTTGGAACCCCAGGGCTGCTCCTGGTGCCTCTGTCATTTTCCTCAGATCCCAAGGTTAATTGCAGCAGCACAGGGGGTGTTTAAGAAATAAAGAAAGAGAGGGAAGGTAGAGAGAACGTGATCAGAAATTGAGAAGAGAGAGGGATAGATAGGAGAGGAAGCAACGGAATGGATGGTTGGAACCTGAGAGATTGCACAAGCAAATAAAGGGAGCAGGGCTGGATTGATAATTTTTGAAAGGCTGATTTAGTTTCCCAGCCTGCACTGCCCCGGTGCCATTGCACCTGCTGCGCTATTGACAGCCACACCCTACGCTCGTCGGGATCTTTATTTTAAAGATGATTTTGGCAAGGTGCCTGTGATGTCACTTCCTGTTGAGGTGGATAATGGGAAATGTGGTGATTCATTTCCCATTTAGATAGATAATAAGAAATTGAGTCTGCCTGTTCTTTTTAAATATAGTTTCGGCAGGAAACAAGTGATGTCACTTCCTGATGAGAAGGCTGTTTGGTAATGTGACAATATCAATTCCTGTAGAAATGGATGCAATGAAATGTGGTAATTTCAATTCCAGTTGTGATGAATGCCAACAAATGGGGCCATTGAACGGATTCTTTTCTTTTTCAAAATTGTTTTGTGGCAAACAAGTGATGTAATTTCTGAAATAGATGGATGCTGGGAAATGTGTCACTTCCTTTTGAGATGGATGCATGCTTATTCATAGATGTCATGATGGTAAACGTCAATGTGTATTACCATTCATCAAGTAACATTTTGTGAGAGTTTGTAAGAGTTTCAAAGGCACTAACACTTATTTACCACACTGACGATATTTTGAATTCAGGGTCCTCTGTGTTGTCTGCTCTTGCAAGTGCCATTGGTTAAAGAAGCATTTGCCTCTTGAGTCTTGGTAGAAAGAGGCTTAGGGCCCGATTCACAGAACTAACTTAAGACAAAATCCTAAACTTACTACTTTTGGTATTCACAGAAGTTAGGATTTTGTCTTAAGTTTGTCTTAAGACAGACTTAAGACAGACTTAAGACAGACTTAAGTTAGGATTTTGTCTTATGTTTGTCTTAAGTCTGTCTTAAGTTTGTCTTAGGACAAATTTAAGACACAATCCTAACTTCTGTGAATACCAAAAGTAGTAAGTTTAGGATTTTGTTGTAAGTTAGTTCTGTGAATCGGCCCCAGCAAGATTGATGAATCACATATATTAATTTTTGCATTGAGACTCTGTAATTATAAAAACAACAACGTACATGAAACAAACCAAAGGGAAAAGGCAAATCTTTAAACATAATCAAGCACAATGTACCTGTGTACAGGTAAGGAACGGGAAACTGATATCAAACAAAATCTTAAGGTGCAAATAAGTATGAGATTGACTTGATAAGCTGGAGACTTGACAATAACAAGTTCTTTCCCACCCACTGCACGTGTCATTGCTGTCATGTTGTACACTTGCATTATTGCTTGTTCAAATCTTTAAAATAACAATAGTGCCAGAACATATTGAATGCTCAGCATAAAAAATCTATCATAATAAATAGGATGGTTAAGAATATTAAAACCAGGATACAACAGTGATTAAAAATACCCATAGACTACTCAAAGCTAAGACTGCAGAGTATTAGAGTCTGTCCCAGAATTTATTTATCAAGTTATATCTTAGATCCAATAATTTAGTTAGCTTAGATGCAAAAATACCACATAGTAGGGAAACACATGTTCTATTTATTGCGATATCCCTGATTATTAGCAATGTGTTATTCAAGCGAATAAGCTTCACAGATTTCCATACACCAAACTTTAAAAAAGAGGTTGTTTAGCCTTCCAAATCGAATCGTCATTCTAGTTCTAGCTAGGACTGTGGCATTTAGAAATACATATTTCTTTGGTCTATTATAAGAAAATTATCTTAGAATCAGGGATATATCTTCATTCAACATTTCAATTGGCCTCCTAAAAATATCTCAGTAATAATCTGGCAGTGGACTGGTGGAAAATGTGTGCATTCTATCAGTGACTATTGTAGAAGTCATACAGAGTACGGTATTGGAGCGACTTGTACTTATCTAAGGTGGTCTGTTAAGGAATGGTTTATATCATCACCAACTAGAAAAACATCCGAGCAATTGGCACATTTATGTCTCCATGATTACACACTGACCCCTTTCTCTTGCATAAAATAACCACAGAATCTAGGCATGGATGGGAGCTCGAAGCTCAACATCTTGTAAAGGGTACAGTGTGACATCAACATCATGGAGGTAGATAAACATGTATTCCTGGAAAGATTAAGTTAGTTTTATCTGTTACATTGTCAATGGCTACTAACGAATCATGTAGGTTTGGAGCACAACTAACAACGTTGTTGCATTTGTTGTCAAATATATAAAGGATACTGGAAATGCTAGGTGGGTAAGACCTTGGGCCTTATTTATGGAAAGCGACGCATCGCTGCGTGAAAACAGCAATGCTTCACTTTTCACTGCGCCTTCCTTGCTTCACCAGTGATGCGTCATATTTACAATATGACGCATCATGTCGCAAGGAGTTACAGATACGTCAGTATTTCTGACATATCTGTAGGCGCAAAAATTACGCATTGCTGGAGTGTGTCACAAAAGTGACGCAACTTCAGCAATGGGCGATTTATCATGGGCAAGTCCCATTTCAATGTGCCTGCGTCAGTCTTACGCCTGCTGTGAGGCAGGCGTAATAAAATTATGCATTTGCGTCCTAGAAGTGACGCAGTGAAATCTCATAGATTTCACTGCGTCATTTCTACAAGGCTTACTTGCGTCAAAACGCCCACCCTGCATACATCATACCTGGCGCAGGTATAATGTGGCGCAGGGGTTTACAAAGTGACACATCTACCTAGATGCGTCACTTTGTAAATATGACGCAACATGGCACATTTTTTTACCCTGCTGGTGCGTCACAAAAAGTGACGCACCCACAGGGCAAAAGTGACGCAAGGGCTCATAAAGAAGCCCCCTTATTTTTTTTTACAGAGTTTTATATAGCGCGAACTTGACCCGAATCGGGTATCAGAGCGCTTTACATAGCACCAGTTGCATTACATGAGGATACATTCATTTTTGTTAGGCACGGGGGAATTAAGTGATTTGCCCAGAATCCTTCCCCACATGAGTCTTAAGGAGTTGCTCCATAAGAATTCTTTACATTGACGGGGAGAGTAGACATCCCTGCTTGTTCCATATTTGATTGAAATTCTATTTAGGTGGCTGCTCTTAAAAGAGATGACAGCTTCCGGTCAATGACATACTGCCTCAACCAATTGAATGAAAAACTGATCAATATTCATAGATTTTATTCCCTCCCACATCAGCCACCATCAAACCCGATAAAAGGTTTTTTCTATGCCTATTAGCACACTGAAGATAGGTTGATTAAGAGCTTGAGTGCAGCTGCTCAGGTTCTTAGCAAAGTATAAAGCAACACATACTTGACATATGAGCTAAAAATTAGTTTAGTAAATGCTCTACATTAGATGTTGTGTTATTTTGAAAAACATATTCCAAAGAAATGTCACATAAAAAAAGTTTAACTTTAGAAGGAACACCTCACAAATATCTTTTGCATCGTTTTCTTGTGGATTGGCTGGTTTGTTTTCATTGTGAGCGTGCTCCTCACAAAGACTGCATGCGCCATTGTGGTCTTTCTTCTATGTCACTGGATGTATACGCCACAGTAGTCCTTCTTCTATGTTGCTGGTTTATGTACTATTGTGTTCCTTCTTCACAGTGGCAATAGAAACAGATAATCAAGTCTTACTAATGTCAGCTATAGCTTCTCTTTTCAAATTTCTGGGCATTACTAACAGCCTGTGTCACTGTAGTTTAATGTGTGCTGCTCACTACTCCTACACCTACAAGAAGCCTGTGGTAGAGCAGACTTGTGCTGCTTGCTACAAGGGGAGTACCAGATTATTTCTAATACATTATCGCCCTGGGACCAGTATTGCGTCCTAATTATCTTCTACAAATATATCACTCCATTAGAGTTATAAATATTGTTAATAATAGAAAATCTGCACCCACTGGGATGATATTTATTTCAACGCGATATGTGAAATACATTACTTCTGTCAAACAATTTTTTGTATACGATATTCGGACATAGAACCGCTCACTTGCCTCCTCGTAACAGTGTGTGGTAATGCTGGATTGTGCTGACCACTCTCAGTACAAATAATAAAAGCCTGCATTACTGTAGTCCTGTGCTGCCCACTCTTAAGTCTGACTTTAATGTGCTGATGCTTGCAAATAACCTTTGTGCGTGATCGTGCATGCATGTATTAACATATTTAGGCAAGATTAAACTTGCTAAGAAAAATAACAACTTTCCCTTGTGCCCTTGTTTCTCGCATTCTGCACATAAAGTGATTTTTCTAACGAGTTCCAAATATAAGGCACTTCTGCAGAAAATATCTTGTATTCCTGCGCCAGGAGTGAATTGATCCATTTTCTTATCCGTCATCAATCTTTGCCATAACGTCAGTCATTTTTCTGTCTGTCACCGCATTTTGTACCTGATCTTGAGTGCCACAGTCACCAATGTCAAAATGGTGTTGAATTCTGTGCTTCATTACTGTTAAACTTGATAAATTCACATCTGATTGCAATTTGATGAAATAGTGGTCTGGATAATATCAGTGCCATCCTTTTAACCCATCCTGTGGTGAGGTAAAGAGTCTTGAGCTATGGCCTTTAGAGCCGGTGTTTGCTTTATTCTTTTCCTTCTAGAAGTATTTTAATCATGTGCGTAAGGATTTCTTTGGCTATTTTAGTAGTTTTTATAGCTTTAAGGAGCAAAGGATATCGAATTGATAGGGAGTTTTTCTTCATGTTATTCTAGAAAATGATGTCTTTTGTTTGTGGAGCTCCTTATGGAGAAAATCGTCTTGAAATGTCTCTTCCCTAAGAGTCCTAACGGTAAATAAGTGTGTTAATTGTGATATATATGAAATGTGAAACTCTGACAGTGAAAATTATGAAATTCCGGTTGGATATGTGGATAAAGAAATTTGTCAATAGCAAACACATTCTTCCCTCACACCTGTTTCCGAGTTAGGAAGAGTGATCAAAGTGCAAATGGAAAATGGGATGTGAGCAAACAACTGGATCAGATGTTTAGGTACAGTTAATATTTTCAAACAGGTTTTTCAGATAAATTCCAATTAAATTATCCGATGGTTGTCTATCCAATTAAAATTTCAAAGCAGGTTAAAACATGATCATATGCATACTCTACAAGATATTATAAAACATATAATCGACAATAAATTAGTAGCAATTAAATATTCTCATGTTATTTGTGCTCTTTACATTTTTACTAGTTTTGACATTCATGAAATCATGCTAAGACGGATGCTTTGTTGAGTACATATATGCATGCAAACTTTAATCTCTACCCCGCATACAACTGATATATCTAAGCGGTGATTCGAGGACTTTGCTCCCTTGAGTCTCATCAGCTCTGTTTCTTCCTAAAATACACCCTACAGTTGGATCCTTGGAGGTTTCAGGATTCATTCTTCTTCACCCTGTAGGATCCTGTACCCCTGGCTTTGTGTTCTATAATATCTTTTCTGCACCAGCAATGCCAAAGCTGCCAGAAGGCAAATGCCACAGATCCCGCCAATGAGGGCTGAGTTCGTAGAAAGCTTCTGTTCTTCTTGATATCTTGCCTGCTTGAGGATCATTCCTGAAACATGGAACATAATATTATATTAATTAGTAGATCTGTAGAAACAATTAAAAACAGATGGTCATGGAGTTTAAGAAACATGTTTGCCAAGGAAGCCTCCATGAAATCAAATTGGAATAAAGGCTTTGATTTGTTCTGTTTCATCAATATTTTTCGTTAAAAGCCCCACAGGAGTTAGGAAAGGAGGGAAAGGATGATTTACCTTCAGAAAAATGCGCGCATGCACCTGAAACATTCCAAGTTCTGTTTATTAGGAAGTGAAATATTAATGATTATATAATCAGTATGAAAGCATAGGGGAATGAGTTGGATTAGAGATGATTTACAGGATTTATACAAAATCAATGGAAGCAGTGAGATAATGGAGCATCACCACCTCCACCCATGCACACAGTCGATACTCAGCCTGGAAGGTGCCTTTGTAAGAGATGCAATACCTACAGTGGGTGAAGCTACGTTTGCCTGAAAGCATTACACCCAAGCATGACTATTCTTGACAATAGTTGGAGAAAATATGTTTTTTTATAAAAAAATTGTCTTTGAAAGAGAGTTTTCAAATTAAAAGTGTTTTCATAGGATTTTTCCACTTTTTAATTTAAACTTTGCAACCTTCTTAAAGGTTGGGAAGTTGAAAGATTTTGCAAAAACCTACTTTATATTTGTGGAAAAAAACGAAGTTTAAAGTAACATTATAATTAGGTGAGTATGTCAGTGACAACAATAACGTTTTTGAACTAAAAAAAATACAGAAATGCACCAGTTGTAGTTAGCAGGGCTAAGTGCAAATTGCTCCCCTGCCATGCACTGCTTTTGCCCTCACATATTACATCACTCTTGACATGTTCTATGACATAATATATGACATCACTGATGACATCTCAAATGACATCATTGATGACAATACGGATGGCATAACTCATGACATCTTCCAAGCTGCCTTTGTGCACATTACTCTATAAACTAGTATGGCATTAGAGGCATGAAAGTAAGTACAAAATAGCTCAGAATAATATGAAGCATTGTTAATGCCATCACAGATACAACTCCCTTAGGTGTAGCAAGCATGTGTTATGTGCAACTTTGACTTTATCACATGCACTTCACAGGAAACCTAGTTGACATTAACAATCAACTATAGATTTATGGGAAATCCTCTTAACACACGGTTTTCAATATGTATTGTAAACAACTGTTCAGAGAAAGATGTGTTTCTCTAGATCCTCAAGGCCTGTTGTATATCTAATGCCCTACTATGAACAGTCTTTACCTGTATCAAACCTGTCACAGTCATTGAGCCTACAGTGATATTGGTAGAAAAGTGGGTACTGCAAACAGTATTTATAATATGGAGACAGTTTACTCTGTACCAACTCTCATGGGAAACACACCACAGAGTATTAGAAAGTATCTACTGAAAACAGTGGATGCTCCATGCATTACCTGTCCAAAAAAAGACTATTCACCTAGAATAACCAAGGTCTCAGGGAGCTAAAGATCATACTAACTGCAGCCTTCATACTGGGATGAAAAGTTTACAGGTAACCCATCTTCTGAAGCAAAACAAGCACATGTACATAGGTTAGTACCTGGTGTACGAAGTCTTCTGTGTTATGTAGAAATTGTCAAGCTGAGACGATTCTGCCCAATAACTTAAGGCTGCTTACAATACCTGGGCCCTCATTTACGAAAAGTGACGCATCGCTGCGAGAAAACAGCAATGTGTCACTTTTCATTGTACCCTCCTCCCGACACCAATGGTGTGTCATATTTACAGTATGATGCATCATGTCGCATGGAGTTACAGATACGTTAGTATTTCTGACGTATCTGTAGGCGCAAAAATGACGCATTGCTGGAGTGTGTCACAAAAGTGAGGCAACCCCAGCAATGGGTCATTACATACGGGCGAGTCCCATGTTAAATGTGCCTGCATCAGTCTTACGCCTGCCATGAGGCAGACGTAAGGTATTGACAAATTTGCGTCCTAGAAGTGGCGCAGTGACATCTTATAGATTTCACTGCGTCACTTCTACAACCCTTTCTTGCGTAGGATTTCAGCCCCTGCATACATTATACCTGGCGCAGGTATAATGTGGCGCAGGGGTTTACATAGTGACGTATCTGCACAGCTGCGTCACTTTGTAAATATGGCACTTCACGGTGCATTTTTTACACCGCTGGTGCATCACATAAAGTGACTTAAGGGCTCATAAATAAGCACCTTAGTAAGTAGAACTTGGAATCTTTGCCCTGTTGGGAACTCTTTCTGCAGTACCAGAAAACGTGTGTGGAACATGCAGTTGCCTGCACATAGAGTTATTCATCAATACAAAGATTTAAAACCTGTTCAATGCCTCAACACACCTAAGATGCATTAGGAGCATATGAGTTTTGTATACACTTACACCAGTTAGCGGGACACAGGCTGTACACAATTAGATAGGAAAATAATATGGTAGTTACCTGCCACTATGTAAGCTATAAAGCAAACATACTCTTTGGATGATGTCATCGGTGATGTCATTAATGTTATCATAGAACATGTCATAAGTAATGCAATATGTGAGGTCATAAGCAGAGCATTTTGGGGATGCAAGTTAATGATACCTTAGCTAACTACAACTGGTGAATTTCTGCGGTTGTTTCCGTTCAAAATGTTAATGTTGTCATTGAGAAAATCGCCTAACTATGGTAATATTTTATTACCATAGCTAAGCTCCTCTCCCCGAACCTTGGGGCCTATTAGGATTGCGGTGAATTCACATCCTCCGGGCCGGTGGAAGCCACCGCCGGCCCGGAGGATGCGGATTCACCGCTGCGGACCTCCAAAACACCACCAGCCACATTAGGATGGCGGTGTTATCAGCAGCAGACAGCAAGTCCGTCCGCCGCTGATCCGCAGGATGTTGTCTGCAATTTGGAGGCGGTGTCTGCAAGACACCGCCAGCCAAATTACCAAGGGCGAGGAAACATGCTTTTCCGCTGCGGATTTTCCGCCGTGGAAAAGCATGTGTACCTTTGCTTCTGGGGGCCCGTTGCGGGCCCCCAGGGTGTTGGGGGTGCACATGGGGGGTACTTATATATGCATGTACTTATATATGCATGCACAAAGCGGCAGGCACCGCACGGTGCCTGCCGCTTTGTGCATGCATATGCAATGCATGCAATTTTAACCTTGCGGCGGACGCTGCTTCAAGCAGCACCCGCCAAAAAGTTAAAGATACGGGATGTGACCGCCAGGGAGGCAGTCACATCCTAATTTACATGGAGGGAACGCCGCAGCCCCTGCGGACGGTCCCTACACCTCGGGGGTGGCGGACAGGCGCAGGTCCGTCCGCCATCATAATCGGGCCCTTAATTAGGCCTCAGGAATCCCTGCTCTGGGGCCAAATATAATTAACAAGGGGAGGAGGGTTAAGTGGCTCCCTTTCTCCGAGCCTTCATAGGCCCCAGGTACCCCATCACTCTGGCAATTTTTCATTTAAAAGGGGGAGAGGGCTGCACAGCCCCCCTCACCTTAGATTTTGACCCCAGTGGATGGGAATCCCAGGGCCTCCTTCCCTGTTAAATTGTATAAAAATAGAGAGGGTGCATGCACACCCTCCTCCCTAAGGCTGTTTAGGCCCGGGACCCATCCCCTGGGCCAAAGGTAATAAAAAAAGGGGATGAGGTGTGCAGCCGTTCCCCAACCTTATTAGGCCTGGGGACCCCATCCCGAGGAGCTGAGTAATTAATAAAGGGAGGAGGGCATGACGTTCCCTTCCCTTTTTTATTATATGTGGCCCCAGGGGATAGGATCCCTAGGACCTATTAAGGCTTGGGAAGGGGTGCCACATGCAAATGAAGAATTGGGAGCCCACAGGAAGAGGGTGAATTTTCTATATGAGATTGTGGGATAATACTCAGGAGGGGACGAAAGTGTGACAAAAGTATGCAAATGTGCTCCATAGGGCCACTGTGAAGTGTTATTATTGTCGACCAGGGATGATCATTTCGACATCAGATCGTATGTCTTAAGTGCAGGAGAGAACTAACCCCTCTGAACGTAGTGAGGTTCTGTCTCCCCTGTGGCGTCCTAGGTAAACCATCATCCTACCCAATGAATGGAAATGAATGGAAGAGAACCCACAACACTGGAACACTGGAAGAGGTTGGTGAACCTAACAAGAAGTAAATTACACTGATTTGCAATCAACTATGTTGGACCACAAGTGGTCCTGGGCCCCATCCAGCTTTCAACAAGTGAAAAGGACCTCAGACTTAAGGGTCCCAGTAACACCAGGCTCCACAGGCAGGCTCAGGAGTGTGCCTTTGGTGAATCTGCAGGAATACAACAATTATGGGTGGAATGCTTGACTCAATCTCAGCCACTGGTAATTATTCAGGCCACATCCCAGTCCATTGATTTTTTACACATTATGCCACTTTAGATGAGACCCAGCCTTATGCAATCAGCCTTGACCCTGCTATAGTAGGAACAGTCCAGCCCAACCTACCAGGTCAGGTCCTCCCTGAACCAGAACCAAGCGATGCAAGACCCGGTTTCATTCTAGCTGGGACTCTTCAATCAGGTGCAGCTTGGTTTCAGGGTCTCAGTGAGAACAAGGCTGCTTGGCGGAGCTGGAAACCTTCCAGTCTAAAGTATCCGAGTCCATTACACACCTGAGTAAGGAGGTGGACAACCCAAAGAAGAAGGCACTAACAACCCTAGAATTATTTGTATAATAATGTGACCGGATGTTTAACACGGTTGAGCAATGAAAATATTTGCTTCCTGTCAAACTGCACAACCAAGGGAATATGTTTCCTGCGGTTTTGGGGATATCAAGAAAAGTAGAGACCCACAAACATGATCGGAGGGTGAACATATACAAAGCTAAATTGGCAATGCTGCAGCATTATCAAACCCATGGTTCCTCTGTCACATTTAGAAGTGAGGGAGCAGTGGGGCTTCTCAGTCCCCCCCTCACTTGACAGAGACTCAACTGGTTCTGGTAGTGGAACCCATTGACCTGGTTGCATGTTAGCCGCAAGGCTACCAGGTTCCTGTGTCACTCGCCCAACCCTATTTTGGCCCTGACATGCTGGGAGATTATTTGATTATTCACGGCGTTTCAGGGTCATTGTTTTTTTGTTTTATTAAACAAACTCCCATTGTGTTACAGCATCCTAAGGTTGTAATGATGGCGGCATGGTGATGTCACTAGTCTTTGGTAAGAAGTTATTAGCAAATAAATGACTGATGTTCTTGTTACATGTGTGTCTGATGTCAGAACATGTCTATAAGAAGATATATGAAGCAAAACATTGTATATATCACCCACTTAATATAAACATATTTTCACCCCCTCCAGTGCTATGAATACCTCTTGTTACCCATAAGTACTTGAGTGTCTTTTCTTACTTGTCACCAGTTCTGACATGTAATGCAACCATACTGTTGGACTTACCATGGTTAAAAACAATGGGTCCCTGTGAAAGTCTTGCTGACTGGGGATGGCTCCCTGACCCACTGCTGTCCCTCTTATGCCTCTGTCCAGAGCATCCTTGAGTGCAGTGGTTGGGAGAAGAGTCATTGTGGCAAACAATGACATCGCAATGGAGATAGACCTCTGGAGAATCTCCAAATTTGAACACATGGAATTCAAAGTGCTGAGCTCTCGGATTGGAAGATTCATAACTGTGCAGAGTTGAGTCCATGAAGCATCTGTATGAAGGGTAAAGACGGAGACAGACAGATGTATTACCTTAACTAAGCAAAATAACATGTGGGTCAGGTGTACAAAATGGAGCATCATTAAGAAAACCTACAAACTATTCCTTGAAGTGTTTCACTCATCACAGTAGAAAGAATCGGACTAAGAAAGAGGTTGAAGATCTGATATTCCACACAATGTGTGCATCACTACTATGAAGCGTGCTCTATTCACCCTGAGACGTTCAAGCAACGTATGTAAAGTGATGTGATGTAATATCAATTTGTAAAGTGCTCTAATACTGAGACAGTGTGCCATAACTGACAGGATAGCAAACAGAAGATTGCCCAATTGAGAAACAGACAGGTCTGCAAAGCTTTTAGAAATGCAGACAGGTAGTCATGCATCCTAAGGTAAGAAGGCAAGGAGTTCCATAACTTTGCCGCAGCAGCAGAAAAAAATAGTATTTCTGCAGGTCCAGCAAACCTTAGAAACTCGTACAAGGCGAGCTTCAACGTATCTCTGGCTATGGATAGGGATCTAACCAAGGAACTCGCCCTGCAGATTTTGAGAGCCCAACCAATGAAATGCCTCAAACACAATGTATATTTCTGTAAATGCAGTTCACCTTGGTCCTGGAAGCTAATACACTCCTTGAACATTGGTGCAAAGTTCTTTTGTTTATTTTCCGCAGAAATTAACAATTGAGTATAGTGAGCATAGCAAGTGAACCTCAATCCAAAAGAGTGAATTAGTGCAGCCAAAGGTACAGATTACCAAGTGTTGGGCTTACTGCAGAGCCATGAAGAACACCCCAAACACTTCTTTGAATCCTTATTGAAAGGACCTCATCTTTACAGCCTGAGCCCTCTCAGATATGCATGATCGTAGACAGGCGAATGCATTGACCTCTATGCCAGTCTCCATCAACTGCTCCGTTATCTGAGTGTGGCAGACATGTCGAAGGCTGCAGACAAATCCAGTGACACCGAGGCAGAGGAATAGCCATGGCTGGCTAGGAGTCCATGGTTATTCAGGCCAAGAGAGTAAGGTTGTCTCAGCCCCATGGCCAAACAAGAGCAAGACTGGGCCTCATCAAAACTCCTATCCTGTTTAAAGAAGGCTGAGAATTGAGTATTCTATGTAACGCTGTAAGGCATCTGTTTCCTCCTGTTGTCACTTTTCACTCTGCTTTGGAGGTGCTCAGCCTTTTCCTATCTGATGACCTACCTTCAACCTCTGTACTATTGTGTGTCTTTTGCCATGATCCAGACATCCTTTCTCCTTGTCAGCTGCCCCAGTCTCCAGGGACCAGTCCTCTAATGTCTTTATCCAACCGGTTTCTGTCCTGCTCTCTCATATTCAGTTGTAGAACCTATGAGTAGTTCCTGAGCCTAGTAATTGCCTAAATCATGCTCCCTACCCTTGAGTGCAACCTACCCTTGAGTGCACCCTACCCTTGATCATATCCAGACATGGAGATCCAAAATAAATGACAGATATTAAGAAACTCACTAGAATTAGATGACAGCTGAAGCATCAATGAATGATCAGGGTGAAATTAATGCTACATAGACTCAGATAAACAGTTTACTAAAAAGGAAACAGGGCAGCGAAGAATATGAATCAAAAGTAACCCTGGGCAAAGCACTATGCCACGCTCGCGGAGTTTGCGAAGTTTGCGCAACTTCGCACTACGCGAGCTGCACGTAGCACAGTACGAACATGCGTAGTGCAGCGCTCATTTATTGCTTGTTCACGGTCCTGAACGTCATGTTCGCGACCGCGAGCAAGCAAAATTACATCCCGGCGAGATTCTCAACGCAGGGAGGTAAGGTTTCTCATTGTGAGTGGTTGCGCATGCTCGCGACCGCTTTCAATGAGAAACTACCAGTTTGCGTTGAGAAAGCTGCAGCTCGAGTAATAATCTACTCCAGCAGCAGAAAACTACAGCTTGCACTGTGCAAGATGCCGTTTTTAATGATTGCACAGTGCCGGATGCTTGTCTGCACTGTGCAATTATTGAAAACGCATCTTGCACAGTGCGAACGTGCTACTACGCAGCTCGCGTAGTGCTACGTGAAGTTCGAGTAGTGCGAAGTGCACTTCGCGTAGCTTCGCGTATCGCTACTTCGCGAACTACACCCACCCTTAATCAAAAGCAGGGGTAGAAGGAGGATTGGGCTAGGTTCACTCTCCTATGTGTTCAAAGTATAGCAAAAAGGATCCGTGGATGACGGATCAAAAGAACCTGGCCAAGGATATACGGGTGGTTCACCAATTGGGTGGAAACCAACCTCTATTAGCCGAAAAGAAAATTTTATTTTTTTGAGTCCCCTCACTCACCCAGGGTTGCCCCTAGGTGACATGCTTCATCATTGGGGCCATCCCAAGCATCTACTGCTTGGGGCACGCTGCGACTTGCGGAGTCCCGTAGGAGTACTTACGTTATTTTGTGAGGATATGTGTAGTTTAGTTTAGGGGGGGTGGTGTAAGTGATATTTAAAAATGTACCTAACTAGTGAGCCAAAGTTTTATTCCTGCTCCCAGTTGGCAAGGATAAAAAGGGTTAATAAAAGGGAAAAATAACTAATATGTAATTATAATCCCTAGTATTATGGCAACATGTTTCAGGTATCCCCTAAACCTCTACTTTTGGACAACTAAGGGACCAGCCCCTGGTGTACCACTCCATGCAGGACCTATAATTAAGTGAAAATAAATATAATGAATTCACACCTAATGTGTGAGCATTTCCAAAAAATACTAACACTGGGCAAAGCGTAGTTTGCGAAGTTTGCGCTGCTTCGCACTACGCATGTAGCACAGTGCAAACACGCGTAGCGTAGCATAGTGCAGCGGTCATTTTTTGCTTGCTCGCGGTCCTCAACGTCCAAGAGCAAGGAAAATGACATCCCGGCGAGACTTTTTCCTCGTTCGCGATCAGCAACATCAAGTTGTCGGGCGTGGAAAATAAACCTCCCCGCGAGATTTCCAACGTGGGGAGGTCAGGTTTCCCATTGCGAGTGGTTGCGTATGCTCGCGATGAGAAACTACCAGTCCGAATTGAGAAAGCTGCCGCTCGAGTAAAAATCTACTCGAGCGGCAGAAAACTACAGCTCGCACTGTGCAAGATGCTGGTTTTGATGATTGCACAGTGCCGGATGCTTGTCCGCACTGTGCAATCATTGAAAATGGCATCTTGCACAGTGCGAACAGGGTACTACACAGTTCGCGTAGTGCTACGCGTAGCTCGCGTATTGTGAAGTGCACTTCGCGTAGCTATGCATAGCGCTACTTTGCGAACTACGCCCAGGATTAAAAAATACATAAGGTTGATTCTGAACAAGTAGTATTTATTTTATGGACAAATTGCGCCTCATGGTCTGTCTGGGTGGAGGGGCCTGTGTGGAAATTGAAGAAATTGATGTACATAAACAGCATTAATTTCCCTTCTTCTCCCACTCCTCTCCCTGTGAGCACCATGAATACCGTAAATTATTGACCGTATCATTCTGCCAGTAAGAGCCCATACCCATATGCATATGTATAGCCATCCTAGGCACCACGGCCTTTTACCCATTGGAATCCCCGGCTTCCCTCCTGCGCGTATCTTAAACCCCCTCTCTCATGCATAGACCATGAAACCCTCTCCCTCTGCGCGACCCTGCTGTGAAAGGCAACCCTTCTGCTTGACCCGCACAAAACCCCCCATTCCCTCTTGAAGAGGCAATCCTTCACCTTAGCTGACATAGCCCTCCCCAGCTGCACCTGACTGCCCCCGCTCTCTCATGTACGGGTCATAAGATCTTTCTCTCTATGCGACTCTGCCCTTGTGTCCCCTCTGGCTCCCCCCTCCCCCTTCCTTCTCCTCACATGGGCAAGTCATAAACCTTCTTCTGCAAGACCCTGTCCTTGAGAGTCACGGCCGCGCCTGACCAACACCTCCTTTCCTTCCATGAATGCCCCTCTGTTGACAAGCCTCCCCTCCGCGCTCGATTGTCCACGCGGCATGAATACCACTCCTTTGATGACCCTTCCCCCGAGTCCGGCTGACCACACATGTCCGAGGCCATCGCCTGAGCCAGGAGATACCATTTACTGCCCTTATTGTATGAAGTCACTCCTCTTCAAAGGACCCACTATTGATCCTGGCCACCCCACCCCCTGGGCTATGATCAGGCGCACACATCCTAAACAGTTGACGGAACACTCAGCTGCGTGATTGCCCTCCCCTCTTATCAGCAGGTCAAGGGTCCCTATTGTGAACATATGTGGGGTAGGATTGACACGAGGATTATAGGGATGTCTTTTCTTTTGCGTCACACTGTCCTGATTGTAATGTCAAGTGTTTTGTAAGGTATAAAAGAAGGAGTCTCAGCTCACTTGTTAGAGCACCTCCTGAAAGACACCGTGTTTCGTGTCCGAAATGACTGGCTCTCCTCATGAGAATTAAACTCTGTTCTTGATTCCTGCTTCCAGCGCCCGTCTCTTTATTTGGTAACTATTCGACATGGGAACTAAGAGGTGGTTTGCGCCAGCGGCCTGGGCATCGGTAGTAATCTGGGCTCCTGTTCCACAATTGGCGTCCCAACGCGGGGTCCATCAGTGACATAAGGTTCGGTAAGAGAGATCCAGACGAAGAAGTGAACATCTAAATGATCGGAGTATACCTGCCTTGAGAGGGCCCTCGCCCGGCTGCCGATCGAAAAGAACTTCACCAATTCTGAACGGACCTCTCTCGAGTGACCTATTGTCCTGACTGGAATCCCACAGGAATGCTACATGGAGTAAGAGAACGATCGGGCGCTGGAAGAGGAAGACGAAGAACTGCCCGTATGGTCCGGTCCGGGTAAGATTAAGTAGGGTGTTTTTACGCCTGATTGGTAGGGTGGTTCTATCCACCTGATTGATTGATTGTTTGTATTGGAATCGGTATTTGTATACTGATATTGTTGGTATTGGTTCATTTAGCTTTGAATGCTACTTGACATATTGGTTCTCTTCTTGAGAACGAGACATTCTCTGTTTGCAAACAGCGGGAATAGGAACGTCGTCCCTCTTTGCAGATAGAGAAGGGTAGGTAATGCAGACTTTTGTCCCCGTTGTAATCCGTCATGCCTACTTTTCTCCCCACTGATTGTTTGAAATCGATTAATAATCGATTGTTGCTCTTTGAGATCTTCCCTGTCCACAAACAGAGACGAATAGGAATATTCTGTTTCCTTTATGGATAGCGAAGGGCAGGTAATGCAGACATTTGTCCCCGTTGTAATCCGTCATGCCTGTTTTTCTCCCCACTGATTGATTGGTTGCCTGGACATTGTTGTTCCAGGAATTGTTTCGTTTGAGGTATTTTCTACTTGCAAACAACGTGGAATAGAAATATTCTGTCTAGTCTTTGCAAGTAGTAAAGGGTAGGTTATGCCCCTTTGTGAATTCGTCAGTCCTACCCACTCCCCACTGATTGGTTATTTGGGGGGTAGCTCGCATGGTCCGCCCAGGAGACTACCCTTATGGAGGACATATGCTCCCCGCTCATGGCCATTTAGTGGAAGTAGACCATCTGGTCCGCCCAGGAGGCTACCCTAGTAAGTGGAAGTACATTGCTTGGTCTGTCCAGGATGATACCCTAATGAAGGAATATATGTTCCCCTTTTGATCGATAATCTAGTTCCACCCCGGACCATTTATTGGAGGGAACTCGTCTGGTCCGTCCAGAAGTACCCCCTAGTGAAAAGGACACATAAAAATATGAAGTGATCACCGTTCCCTACTAACAGAAAACTTTAGCTCGAAACACGCTAAGGAAGAGAAAGAAAAATAAAAAGAAATCAGGCTAAGTCAGTAACCCCCTGATGAGCTTTTGACTTCACTAAAAATAAGAAACATTAGAAATAGTTCGTAATAAGAAATATAAAATGGCGAAAAGTTTGACAGCAAAAATAGCCACGAGGTAGCTAGGTTTCGCTGCCTATTTCTGCTCCCAACATGTCTGCCTCATTGCCCACCACGCCCAAATAACCGTCACATGAAATAGAAACAATTCAATAGGTACCTACCCCCATTCCGGAAGCTCCCGAAGTGCAACAGGTCCGCGGTTACGCCCATCCGGAAGGCGGGGCCTCGAGGCATGCGGGGCTCGCCTGGCCGCGGTCAGTAGGAGATGATGGTGGGCAGGCGGCCCAAAGAATGATAAGGACCTCTCCACCTTTCCCTCTTCTGCCGCCCTGCAGGCCGCGGGGAGAGAGGGGGCTGTCTTGCCTCGGCCACCGACCACCCCTCTCTCTCACCCGATCCGGCTTTCGTCGAAGGCCGAAGCCAAAGCGAGGATGGCGGCATTTCTTTGTGCTATAATGGCCGCAACTACACCCAACGCCTGACAGTTGCAGGTAGTCCCGCCACATGCCATCGCCTGGATAGTTACAGGTAGTCCCGCCACATGTCAAAAAGGGGGGGGATGTCTTGCCTCGGCCACCGACCCCCCCCCCATCTTCAATGGCCGGCACAGCCAATACCGAAGCGCTGGAGCCGAAGAACGGCGCGGGGTCGCTGGAAGGGGGAGGCGGCGCGAACGAGCCTCCCCCACCTCCCTCCAGGTGGAGGCTTCCAGCGACACCCCAATGCTCTTACTTAAAGAGGGTCAACATCAAAAAGCGGTCTTTTGCCCAGGACGGGCACGCGCCCCATGCCTTCTCTCCTCAACCTTGAAGATTCTATGAGAGCCGGGGGGCACCCCGATCCCTCCACATGGGCGCCCCCGTCCCCCTCGCCGGGAACAGCGACATCGGTGCACTCCTGCCGGCGCCAGCTTCACTTTGGAAAATGGCTAAGGTGCAGCCACGGCAGAGGCTTGTTTAGTTCCGGAGGAACACCAGAATGACCCGGTAGGAAAATTGTTGCCGCCCTCCTCACTCTTTGACTGTTGTTAGACTGTTACCACATGATTCAAAACTTTTTGAACTACCAACGGAAGGTTCTGGTCCAACCACGAGTCATTGGAGACATTCTGACTGTGCTGGAACCAGCCTGACCTCGCCCAAAATGGCACCGACTCAAAATGAGACTTTTTGAATAAACTTTGTTGCACCCTGACCGCGCAGCTTTTTGTCCCGAGATATGTATGCAGTTTTTTGGATAATGAAAGTAGATATGAAGGATATTGAGTATGTGCTCGAACAAAGAACTGATTTAGGGTGGGTACTGATTATGATTTGGAAAATGAATTGGTGTAATTTAGATAATGGATGAGCATTGGATAATGAATTTATGAATTAATTAAAAATGAATTACCGACATGCATCATGCTTGCTCTGTAGGGAAGTTTAATACGATGTTATTGCACTGCTGCACTTTATGCAATGAACTGCCACCAACTTCGTTCTTCTTGTGTACAGTCTCAATCTGCTCCGTGGCCGGTCCACTGGGTTGTAGGCCTGTATTTATACATCAACGCTTTTTATTAAAAGTATTTTGAAAACGAAAGCATAGTTGTAGCGGTTGCATTAATGAGTTTTGGATGTTTTACTACAATGAGCGAAGAATAAGTATGATGAAACATGAAGGTTAAAAAGGATCAGATATTTAGCAGCTACATTATGTGTCACAGGCAGCCGGAAAAGTGTTTTAGACGCCCTTAAAACGACACCACAGAAATACCACCTGACCGCCACCCTTGCACCCAACAAAAGGGGTTGCGACCAAGTAACTCATGTAGATACGCAGATCGTCAAATGATTATCTATCTGACATCATTGGTCCCTCTGGGCTTAAACGCCGAGACGGTAACGAAATGCAGTACGTGGAGATAGGTCGAGTAAGTGGTAGGTAAACACATTTTCGGACTACTGCATGCTGATGTGCTTTGAATGCTGCCCCCCACCCCTTCTTTCTCCTCCCTTCTGCAGGTCACGTCAGAACGTCGGCTGAAGTGTGGGAGAGCGATGGTCAAACCACCGACGAAAAGGGAAAGAGGGAATATGTGTGTAGTCGTTATGACGATAAGTTTTCAAAAAGACGTAGACTTAAACATGACTGTTCCTCCTTAGAACATAGCGACTGGGAGGATGGACTGACATAGAAACTTGACGGGTACTGTATGACGACGATTGATTAAGAAATAACACGTTAGACAATGTAACTAGACATTTGACTAGGTAGGGTAAGGACAAGGAAAAAGTGTGTGGGTAAGGGTTACCACGGCACCACCCGTCTGGGAAGTTAGAAATGTTGCTGATGTTCAAAATGCACTGCCCCCTTTCTCACACTCTTATAGATATAGCCAAGCTGTCCGACTGTTCTCCCGATCAATACTTGCCGTTGCCTCAGCCTGGAGAACTTCCCACCAAAGGAAGGAACTGAAAAATGGTTTAAGATCCAACCATGGGTAAATAGCACGACCAGGTTAATTTCTGATCGACTAACCGAGGTGTAAGTATTGGCAATTGAGAACGCTCGCAGAGATAACAAGCGAGAAGGAAAAGGAGGGAAGGGTAGAAAGAGCTAAGCACGTAGATAAATAGGATAGAAAAGATACGTAGGATATAATATGGATTTTGTTGGCCACCTGTTGTTTTCTGTTTTGTCGTGAAATGTCTTATATATGTAATACATGTGCTGTCTTCCTTGTCTGAGTTTGTGTGTATGTAATGTACGGATTTATGTCTTCCCTCTGTCTGTATTTGCGTGTTGCCTGACCTTTGCTGTTCTGTGTTGTGAGCGCACTAAATGACCTATTCTCGTACACGTCTCTCTCTCTCTCTCTCTCTCTCTCTCTACATGTCATACGTGTACCGAATGGCTCGTTTAGATTGCGGGCGACTCCCACTCTCTATGAGAGTCTCCCTATTTTCTATCCCTCTTTGTGGTAAAATTGTGCCCCACCGGCACCAGTCTGATTAGATACTTATTGAACGCGAAGGTGTTCAGCGAAATTGACCGAAACTAAAATGATTGTATCTCGCCATATTACTACCTCTCCTTTCTGCAAAATGAATGAACTTGAATTGGCTGAGAAGGAAAGGACAGGTAAGACGACTAAGGTCCCCCAAATCTGGCCATTTATAGGGGAACTGTATGTCAATGGCACCTTATTCTGTTCATCAGAGACGAACGCCAGCGCCTAGATTGACCCCCAATATCCAGATTGCCCCACCCCCTTTGCACCTAAGCGCGAATACCCGAAGGATCCCCACCCCACTTGATTGACCCCAGCTGCTGTCCCGGATATAAACATAATGACCATGAGTAACTGTCGTCCCTCGAGAAAACCTTGTTTTGCCCTGACTCCCGATGATAACGCCCCCGCCCTGTTTGAAAAGGTTAGCCAGCCTTGAAGGGAAATGTTAGACTGTTAAGGCTCAGGTTAGAAAGACGAGTCTCCCTGGAGGCTCCGAAATGTTGAGTTTGATGAAGTACACAGTTGATAAAAGTCTGACTTTCCTCCATATGTGACCTGTGTAGACAATGAATAAAACTTGGCATGAACTCAGTAGGAATGCCGACATATGCACTGCTTGGTAAATGAACCTCTGACTGTGACCAATGAGCGTATCTCCCAAATGCGTAAAATTGAGGGAGGAATTCACATACGTAGATATCTTCTTCTGCCATCTCTCTAAAACCTTGTTTTGTACCTATTCAAAGATTCACGATCACCGAAGGAGAAGGGTCAGATGTGACGTACAGCCTGGCTGCAGATCTTGGGACCCGTGTGACCTCGACCAAAGGTGGAGCTGCAGAGCAACAAGATACGGGACGAGACCGCAATTTCAACGTGGAAAATGAAAAATGACGGGCCGCCTTGAAGCCCTTCGTCTGCTAACCCACGTGTGCCTGGAGTCTCTGTCCCCCTTATTTGGGCCCGATTGATGGGCCTGCCTGCTTGTTATCCTTTGCTCCCTTGGTCCCTTTTGTGTGTCCCAGGAACTCTGACCCAACTCCGCCCCCCCTCCTATCGACTATTTGAACAACACTCACCCTCTTTTCCACGTGACTTTTTGCCAAAGGGAAGAACTGCACTCAAGTGGAGTAGGGTGTTGCCACGGAAATATAGGTGCCGAGCAAAAAGCGCCGCCAAACGGATTGTTTAGGGAACAGGACTGTGGTCTAACAGCCGAGGACTGGCCGCACCCTGCAACGCGTAAGGATAGAGCCGAGCTGGACCTATAGCTCCACCGCCGGTGCTCAACAGCGCCAACGAAAGTACACGGACTAGAGCCTACCAGTGATGGCTCACTGATAAAAAGACACTGTGACGAAGAAATCTTGTGTATTTAACTGAATTCCGCTCTCAACTACCTGGTCAAAACTGTTCATTGGTCACATTTTTAAGTCAGAAACACTTATGCTATGTAGTGTGCTTAATTGTTAGGAACTCAACGAAATGCAATTTCCTATGTGCTGCATTCTGCCCATCACCTCAACTGTCTATGATTGTATGCCAAATGTTAGTATCGACAAAATGCTAATTCTTCAACGATGCCTGTCTATCTGTAACCCCATCAATTGCAAAAATGAACGCTGTAATGTAAAAAGGGGCGACTGTGGAAATTGAAGAAATTGATGTACATAAACAGCATTCATTTCCCTTCTTTTCCCACTCCTCTCCCTGTGAGCACCATGAATACCGTAAATTATTGACCCTATCATTCTGCCAGTAAGAGCCCATACCCATATGCATATGTATAGCCATCCTAGGCACCACGGCCTTTTACCCATTGGAATCCCCGGCTTCCCTCCTGCGCGTATCTTAAACCCCCTCTCTCATGCATAGACCATGAAACCCTCTCCCTCTGCGCGACCCTGCTGTGAAAGGCAACCCTTCTGCTTGACCCGCACAAAACCCCCCATTCCCTCTTGAAGAGGCAATCCTTCGCCTTAGCTGACATAGCCCTCCCCAGCTGCACCTGACTGCCCCCGCTCTCTCATGTACGGGTCATAAGATCTTTCTCTCTATGCGACTCTGCCCTTGTGTCCCCTCTGGCTCCCCCCTCCCCCTTCCTTCTCCTCACATGGGCAAGTCATAAACCTTCTTCTGCAAGAGCCTGTCCTTGAGAGTCACGGCCGCGCCTGACCAACACCTCCTTTCCTTCCATGAATGCCCCTCTGTTGACAAGCCTCCCCTCCGCGCTCGATTGTCCACGCGGCATGAATACCACTCCTTTGATGACCCTTCCCCCGAGTCCGGCTGACCACAAATGTCCGAGGCCATCGCCTGAGCCAGGAGATACCATTTACTGCCCTTATTGTATGAAGTCACTCCTCTTCAAAGGACCCACTATTGATCCTGGCCACCCCACCCCCTGGGCTATGATCAGGCGCACACATCCTAAACAGTTGACGGAACACTCAGCTGCGTGATTGCCCTCCCCTCTTATCAGCAGGTCAAGGGTCCCTATTGTGAACATATGTGGGGTAGGATTGACACGAGGATTATAGGGATGTCTTTTCTTTTGCGTCACACTGTCCTGATTGTAATGTCAAGTGTTTTGTAAGGTATAAAAGAAGGAGTCTCAGCTCACTTGTTAGAGCACCTCCTGAAAGACACCGTGTTTCGTGTCCGAAATGACTGGCTCTCCTCATGAGAATTAAACTCTGTTCTTGATTCCTGCCTCCAGCGCCCGTCTCTTTATTTGGTAACTATTCGACATGGGAACTAAGAGGCGGTTTGCGCCAGCGGCCTGGGCATCGGTAGTAATCTGGGCTCCTGTTCCACACCTGTAGAAGCTGAGCTCAGCAACCCTCCGTCAATATGACCTACTCGATCCCAGGGTGGACGTCATCTGGTCAACAGGCTCAAGATGAAACATAGTAAAGGCCAGAAGAGGAAGGACATTATGCCACCCATCCCTATTTAGGATGGATGGTGTAAGGCATGGGTAGTCACAAACATTTTTCTAGGGGCACAAAGTTTGGTGTTTAATGTGACCGAGGGCTGAACTGATGCCAGCGGGGGTGTAAAGTCAGTGTAGGGGAAGCAAAGCATGTCTATTTAGTGAACTCAAATGCACAATGTCAACCTTCAAAACCGTGGATGAATCTCGGCTTCTCCACTTGAATAAATTGTGTGACCCTGGGCAATGGTTTTATTTCAATTTCCCTCCTTTTTAGGTCTCGCTGAGTCAGCGCACATGCACTGCTCGGAGAGACTTTAGTAGGTAAGCTTTCAAAGTGCTGCTGGCTAGGTGACAAGCTTCCATTCACGTGAGCGTGCACGCGCGAACTGCCAGCCTTCAGCGCCATCTGTCTTTCCTCTTGCTTGCTCCCTGCCTCCTTCCCTCCCCTTGCCTTCACGCTTACAAGCATTCGGGATTCTCCCAATGCGTGCATCTTCATCAGGCAATATCACGCCCACCTTAAATTTCTCTTCCATCGCTGCCTCAATGTGCTTTCTCTTTCCACAAACTTCATGTTTGTGTTCCTTTATTTTGAGATGCTTTTAGTATTACTGTTTTGTGACTTAAGGAACATTAAGGAAATGTTACTGTGAAACTGGACAACGTTCACAGTGTTTATTTCTGATGGTAGCAGCTGCTTCATGTTTGGTGCACTATTCAGGGAGTCCTTTCGCTGGCCCTTTCATGAGGGCATGATGAGGAAGCTGGAAACTTTTGGCACATTCTTTTTAAAAGCACAGCTTGTTGGCGACTGGTTACTCGATTAGACCTATGTTGCGCTTTAGATCTCAAAGCGCTATGGTGGGTGCAGCAGTTATAACTCATGAAATATGGGGTGCAACTCACAAGGAGGGGGCAGGTTTGAGTGCACATTGGTTGCAATCGAACTCTTAAGATGATGGGCTGTGTGTATCCATTATCAGCACTCAGTCTTCGCTAAGTGATCTTGTTTTGTTGTTGTGTCAATACTTTGCTGAGCCCGTTTGACTTACAACGTGCTTTCTCTTTCTCCAAACTCAATGTTACGGAATCTATTAAGGAGGTCTTGGACATTGGAGGGAAGGTGATATTGGTTCTGCTGGATTTGTCGGCAGCTTTTGATACCGTCCCTCACTACCGTCTTCTCTCAAGACTCCAGGTTTGAGAGGGACGGCTTTTAGTTGGTTTGAGTCTTTTCTATCTGACCGCCAACAAACAATCTGGGCCCCTCCATTCTCAGCCTCAGTGCCTCCGTTGGAGGTGGGAGTTCCTCAGGGGTCAATCCTGAATCCCACTCTTTTTAATATATATATGTCCCCCTTGGCAGCATTGGCTGCGTCTTACGGAGCCCAGATTGTATCCTATGCTGACGACACGCAGCTTCTTTTTACTTGTAAAAAGAACACCGACTTTAATGGCGACAAGATCAAGGGCTGTCTAGGGGCCGTCTTTTCTTGGTTCCAATTGAATCAATTAAAGCGCAACTCGTATAAATCTTAGGTTCTCTTTTTTGGCTGCCCCCCTGACCTCTATTGGAAATCTTGGTGGCCGGCTGATATGTTCCCTCCTTCAGCTGCCACTTCCATGGCAAAAAACTTGGGAGTGAAAGTGGACAATGGGCTGACTCTTAAACCTCAGATTCTGGGTCTAGTGGGGCAGTGTTTCGGCCTCTTAAAAGTTCTGAGGAAATTTCTCCCCTTTTTTATCTCCCGTCCACAGGAGGATCACGGTTCAGGCCTTGATTGGCTCACAGCTCGAATATGCCAATGTACTATACTTGCGCCTCCCCGAGTATCTGCTTACCCACCTACAAACTGTGCAAAACTCATCCGCACGGGCAATCTTTGGCCTTAGTCGTAGGTCCAAGACTTCTGCTCTACTAAAATCACTTCACTGGCTGCCAGTGCGCAAACGCATTTTTTTCAAGACTCTCACTATGGCGTTTAAAGCCCTCTATGGCACTGGCTCGCTCTATCTAAGGAAAAGAATATGTTTCTCTTATCCTTCCAGATCCCTACAATCTGCCTCGCTAGCATTGGCTACTGTTCCGGATATTAAACAAGCTCGCATTGGGGGACGCTCGTATAAACTTCTGGCACCCCAATTATGGAACAAAGTGCCTCTGTCTCTCCGGAAGCTAGACAACCTTCTCCCTTCAGGAAGGAACTTAACCACATGCGCGCTAGTGGAATTCTGCACCTATGCTGAGATTTTAAAAAACCCATGTTACATGACGAGCTGGGCTTGTCATCAGCGTGCGAGGAGGCTACACCATGACGAGCCCAGCTCTTCATGAGCCTGGAAGGGGTTAAAACATGGTTGTTTGGACAATAGCCTCGGTGATCTTGTGGTCTCTGCTTTCTAGGTCTGATAGCGCCGGGACACTCTGCCCGAGTAGCTGAGCGCTCTACAAGACTCCCCCTAACATAACAATGTTTGTGTTCCTTTATTTTGAGATGCTTTTAGTATTACTGTCACACACACACAACCACAACCACACACACAACCGCGCACGCACACACACAACCACACACACACACACAACCACACACACAAATACACCCACAGCCAAATACACACACAACCACAACCATACCCAACCACACACAACCCCACACACAATCCCATGCAGAACCACACACACAACCACACATACACAACCACACACACAACCACATGCACAACCGCACACACAATGACACACACAACCACACACACAAACACACACACAAACACACACACACAACTACACCCAACCACACCCACAATCACACATACAATCGCACACACAGACACACAACCACACACACAAACACACAACCACACACACACAACCACACACGCACACATCCACACACACACACACACAACCACACACACACACAACCACACACAACCACACACACAACCACACATCCACAACCACATGACTCACACAACCACACACACGACCACAACCACACACACATAACCAGACACACAACCACACACAACCACATACACACACACAACCACACACAACCACACAACTACACACACCCACAACCACACACAACCTCACAGCCACACCCACAACCACACACACGCAACCACAACCACACACAACCACACAATCACACACAACCACACACACAACCACACACACAACCACACATAGCAACACACACAAACCCACACACACAACAACATGCACAACCACACACAACCACACCCACAACCACACACACACACACAACCACACCCAACCACACACACAACCACACATACAACCACACACACACCCACACACACAAACAACCACACACACACAAACACACACAACCACACACACACACCCATGCACACACCCACACACACACAACCACACACACAACCCCAAACACAACACACACGCAACCCCACACACACAACCACACAACCACACATACCCACAACCACACACACACAACCACAACCACACACACACAACCAAAACCACACACACAACCAGCCAACCACACACACAACAACACACACAACAACACACACAACCACACACAACCACACACACAACCACACCCAACCACCCAACCAGACAACCACACACACAACCACACACACAACCACACACACAACCACAAACACAACCACAAACACAACCACAAACACACAACCACACACACAGCCACAACCACACACACAACTACAACCACACAACCACACCCACACACAACCACACACACAACCACACATACAATCACACACACGCAAAACCACACCCAACCACACACACACAACCATACACACACACAACCACACACACACTCAACCAAACACACAACCACACCCAACCACACACACACACAACCACACACACAACCACACACACAACCCCATTCACGTACACACACACAACCACACCCCCAGCCACACACCCAACCACACACGCAACTACACACACACCACACACACACAACCACACCCAGCCACACAACCACACACACAACCACAAACACACAACCACGCATACAACCACACACACACACAACCACACACACACACAACCATACACACACAACCACACACAAAAACCCCACACACAACCAACCACACACACAACCATGCACACAGCCACACACACACACACAACACAACCACACACACACAACCACACACACAACCACAACAGCACACACACAACCACATACACAACCAAACACACACAACCGCGCACACCCACACAACCACACGCACCCACAACCACAACCACACAGCCATACACGCAACCACCAACCACACACACAACCACCCAACCACACACACAACCACACACACAACCACTCACAACCACACACACAACCACACCCACAACCACACACACAACTAAACACACACAACCACACACAACCACACACACAACCACAGCACTCACACAATCACACACACAACCAGACACACACAACCACACACACAACCACACACACAAGCACACACACACAAGCACACACACACAACTACAACCACACGCACAACCACACATACAACCACACACACACAACCACACACAAACCCTCATAACCACACACAACCACACGCACACAACCACACACACAACTACACACACAACCGCACACAAAACCACACACACAACCACACACACAACCACCCATACAACCACACAACCACCCATACAACCACACACAACCAGCCCATACAACCACACACACACGACACACACAACTACACACAACTACACACACATAAACACACACAACCACACACACACACAACCACACACACAACCACACACACACTCACACACACTCACACACAACCACGCACAACACACACAATAACACACACAACCACACACACAACCCCACACACAACCCCACACACAACCACATACACACACAACCACACACACCCAACCAACCACACAACCACACACACCACACACACAACGACACCCACAACCACACCCACAACCACACACAACCACACACACAACCACATACACAACCACAAACAGCCACACCCAACTACACCCAACTACACACAACCACACACACACCACCCATCGTACACAAGAACACCATCCGCATCTCGACCAAATCCGACGAAACCTCCACCGCCGCTGAACACCTCCACTTCCAGATACACACCGACCCCAAGACCACCATCCGAGGCACCCTCATCTACAGACCCCCGGGACCACGCACACAATTCAGTGAAGACATTGCAGACTTCATCAGCCCGCACGCCCTTCCCTCCGTCGACTACATCCTCCTAGGGGACCTCAACTTCCACCTGGAACACAACAACGACAGAAACACCACCACCCTGCTGGACAACCTCACCAACCTCGGACGCAAGCAACTGGTGAACACCCCCACCCACTACGCCGGCCACACGCTTGACCCTGTCTTCTCATCCAGGAAGCACATCTCCTTCAGCCACTCTACCGGACTCCGCTGGACCGACCACAGCTGCGTCCACTTCAGCTTCAGAAGAACCACGACCCACCACCACCCGCAACAGGTTCCCCGCCGGAGCTGGAGCAAGATCACCGCCAAGCAGCTCACCGCCTCCCTCAGCCAGAACACTCCCACCAGCACAACGGACCCCCACGAAGCAGCCAGCAACCTCACCAAGTGGCTCACCAACTGCGCTGATGACCTCGCACCACTAAAGAACCCTCCCAGCAGACCCGGCAGCAAGAAAACCCCCTGGTTCACCGACGAACTAAAGGACTCCAAGAAGAACTGCCGCAGCCTCGAGAAAGCCTGGCGGCTCGACCAGACCACAGACAACAGGACCGCCCTCAAGCACGCCACCCGCAAAAACCATCAGCTGATCCGCGCCACCAAGAAGACGGCACTCAAAGAACAACTGGACAACAACGCCCAAGACAGCAAGGAACTCTTCAACATCGTCAAAGAGTTCTCCAACCCCAGCGCCGGAAACAACGACATCACTCCCTCGCAAGACCTCTGCAACTCACTCGCCTTGTTCTTCCACCGCAAGAGCTTCGACGCACCAACCACGCACCCAGCCATCGAACCAACGCCTGCCACCACCACCACCCTCTGCATTTGGACCCTGATCAGCACCAAAGACACCACCCGCGCGATGAACTCCATCCACTCCGGATCACCATCCGACCCCTGCCCACACCACGTCTTCAACAAAGCCGACGCCATCATCGCACCCCATCCCCGGGACATCATCAACACCTCCTTCCACACCGCGTACTTCCCGGAGAGCTGGAAGCACGCCGAGCTTACCGCTCTCCTGAAGAAACCAACGGCGGACCCCACCAACCTCAAGAACTACCGTCCCATCTCGCTCATTCCTTTTCTTCCCAAAGTCATCGAGAAGACCATCAACAGACAGCTCGCCGCCTTCCTCGAGACGAACGAATCCCTCGACCCCTCGCAGTCCGGGTTTCGGGCCAAACACAGCACCGAGACCGCCCTGATCACAGCCACTGATGACATCAGAGCCCTGATCGACAACGGGGAAACAGCGGCCCTCATCCTCCTGGACCTCTCTGCGGCGTTCGACACTGTCTGCCACCGCACCCTAGTGCAGCGCCTCAGCAACATCGGAATCCAAGAGAAAGCACTGGAGTGTATCATCTCGTTCCTCGACGGAAGAACCCAGAGAGTCCGCCTCCCCCCGTTCAGATCCGAGGCCACCGAAGTCATCTGCGGCGTACCACAAGGATCTTCTCTCAGCCCAACCCTCTTCAACGTCTACATGAGCCCCCTCGCAGCCATCGCACGCCAACACAACCTCAACATCATCTCCTACGCCAACGACAACCAACTGATCCTCTCCCTCACCAACGACCCCGCGACTGCCAGAGCCAGCCAACACGAAGGGATGAAAGACGTCGCCGATTGGATGAAGAACAGCCGCCTGAAACTGAACTCAGACAAGACGGAAGTCCTCATCCTGGGATCATCACCCTCCGCCTGGGACGACTACCTGTGGCCCCCGCCCTGGGCACCGCTCCCAAGCCAAAGGACCACGCACGCAACCTGGGCTTCATCCTGGACTACTCCCTCTCGATGACTAGTCAAGTCAACGCCGTTTCCTCATCATGCTTCAACACCCTGCGCATGCTCCGCAAGATCTTCAGATGGATCCGCACAGAAACCAGGAAGACCGTTACCCAGGCACTCGTCACCAGCCGACTGGACTACGGGAACACCCTTCACGCCGGAACCACAGCCAAACTTCAAAAAAGACTCCAACGCATCCAGAACGACTCCGCACGACTCATCCTGGACATCCCCCGACAAAGCAACATCACCGGACACCTTAGAGACCTGCATTGTCTCCCCGTCAGCAAGAGAATCACGTTCAGACTCCTCACCCACGCACACAAGGCTCTCCACGACCTGGGCCCCAAGTACCTCAACGACCGCATGACCTTCTACACGCCCACCCGCCAGCTACGATCGACCAGCCATGCCCTCGCCACCGTACCACGCATCCGCAGAGCCACTGCCGGAGGAAGATCCTTCTCCTACCTGGTAGCCAAGACTTGGAACTCCCTCCCCACCCACCTTCGGCGAACCCAAGACCATCTCTCCTTCAGGAAGCAGCTCGAGACCTGGCTGTTCGAGCAGTAACATACGCTTCTCCCCCAGCTCCTTGAGACCCTTCCGGGTGATTAGCGCGCTTTACAAAAGCCGTGATTGATTGATTGATTGATTGACCCCCCCAGCCACTCACTGACTATCAGCCTCCTCTCAGCCAGGTAGCGTGATCGCAATCAGTTTCACTTTCACACTATCTTACGTCTCATCTTCCTGACACTCACTCCTCACCTCTCTGCCACTCACCCTTGACCCTCCTGGCACTAGACCGGTTTCCCCCAAGAACAAAAAATTACAAGCAATAGGTCTCGCCTTTGGGACCTTATAAGTGTTTAGCCACACAACAGTTGGTATTGTTGCACCAAGGATATTGTGCTGCATAACTAAATATTTATAAGGTCCCAAATGCTAGACCTCTTGGTCATTGGCTGCTTATTCTTCACAGTCACATATAAGGTGAATTTGAAATGAAATACACTTTTTGAATTTTAAAAAGACTATCGTTTTTTTTCCATGTTTGCTGTCTTTCAAAATGAAGGTGTACCTAAAGTTAAGGGCCTAGTTACTTTTTTTCCCTAACTGCAATTAACCTTTAAATAAGTACTTACTGTATTAAAAAAAAAATCATGTTAGTGCTGAGTCGACTGGAGTAAACAGGGGGGCACATGTAAAGGTCAGGAGGGCCGCATGCGGCCCCCGTGCCGTACTTTGAGTATCACTAGTGTAAGGCCTTTTTTTCCTGTCTGTCACTTTGAGGAAAAGCCTGGCAGTGAGGGACAGAAAAAAACACAATAATGACCCCCCACACCCTGGATGAAAAATTCCCACAGTGTGAGATCATCAGTGTTATGTTTTTCAGAAACAAATTCCCACTTTGGAAGTTTGTTTTTGAAGAAAAAAATAATCTAAAATGTGGTGGCCGTCCACCAAACATTTAGGCCTTCGTTGATGGGGATTTGGCTTTGGGCAGCGGAGCAAGGCTGCTTGCTGCACGACCCCACGCCCAAGTGAAAGGGCAGGAATGGTGCATTCCTGTCCTTTGCCCCTGCAATGGCGCCATTTCAGCAACCTTGCTCCAACTTATGCCCCCTTGCACTACGGCGCAAGGGTGCCTGTGTTGACGGCAGGATAGTTTTAGTGCAGGAAGGAGCACCATCCTTCCCATAAGCAATCCTAAGAGGTGTTTTCCTCTTTCGATGTGTGCAGCAGAATGCAACAAACATAGAAAAAAGAAAGAAATGAGGAGAAATAAAGATATTTTTCCTCGTTACACCTCACCTCGGGCAGCATAAGGATTACATGCTCTTGTAAATCTAGGGGAGCATCAAAAGCCATGGGTGTTGCGTGGGAACACCAAACGTAAGGCCCAGGGAACTCCTCTTGAGCGCAGAGCAAGGCAACGCAGCGATTTGCGCTGCCTTGCCTTACTCCATATGTATCAGGACATTTAAAGGCATACATAGTCGCTTTGCGTGGCCTCATAGGTATGATTTTGGTATTTGCCCTGCCAGAGCATCACAAACGTGATGCTCGGGCTGCGTAAGGAGCTCGTAAAAATGCCCCTAAGTGCTTTGAAAGGAACTACTGTGAAGCCGGCTCCGTTTAATGCACAGAGATAACTGCTGGCCCGGCATGTCATTTGTAATGTTGACAGGCAGAAAACCATCAAGATAGTGGAAGTAACGTCCTTCGACATCCCGACGTACACTACCCCTTCGGCCAAACTCAAAATCAATCCAGAGTACCCAAATTTTACTGTGACTTTGTATCCGCTTGTATTTATTAGTTAAATGTATTGTATCTTACAAGGTTTTTTAACCGAATAAAGATTGAATTGAATCCAGAGTATGCAATGATGTGCCTCAATACTCCCTCATGCGTTTATTTTTTACATAGGGTGGTCATATAGCTATATTAAACAAAGGCGGTTGACACTTTGTGGTAGTATATTAGGTCACAGTTTCTATCAGAAAAGCGCTTTAGGTGTTGCTAATAATTTGGGCCGCATTGAACAAATCTTCAAGAAATGTTTAAAAAAGTTCTTCCAAGTCAGCTCCTTCCTGGAGAGGTTTAGGGTGATTTATCAAGCTGGGACTGAAAAAAAGAGGGGACCAAAAACACGTTTTCCCCATGCAAATTTCCGTAGAAATATTTTAAAAGTGATAGAGAAAAATTGGCTGAACAGAATTGCACTACATTTGGCAGAAAGTTAGATCTTTACTTAGAAAGTGTGCTTCTTTGATTTGCTGTAAATCTATTCTGTTTTTTAGAGGAAATATAGTGATGTCTGGAGGGTTGGTCCCATAGGAATACTGGGGTGCTGGGAAGTCATTTTTTCCATTGGACCTTTCAGTCCCCACGTGAGGTCTTGCTGACTTCTGCAAGACCAGGCGCATTCCACCCAAATGGTCTTGCAGGGAGAACGATGGGGTGTCACGGAACCGTGTAAGTGTTAAAAAAAACATCAAGAACTGAAGCTTACACTATCCGGTTGTACCTTGAAGAGCTACTTCTGAGTCAGAACCATGGGAGTACCACTGTACGAAAAACAAAAATAGACAATGTGGACTAAGGGTCTGTGGGGGGGAGGGTTAGCCAACCATGGGCATTTGGCCATTAATATAAGGGAAGTTGGCTGCCAGTGGGGGTTTGGCGTGGGTCCTGCAGGAAACCCTATGGAAGGCACAGCCCAAGGCCATACAAGATGGGAGTGTTGAGATACAATGGAAGGGTTGGGCGCTGGAACAGACTACGTGCTAGGCCCTGTAGACAACCCAATGCCGGGCACAGTCAAACACCATGCATAGCTTGGGGAGGACATCCATGGTCGGGTTGCAAGCAGGGCATGGCTGCGTGCCAGGCCCTGTGTCTAACCGCCCACTACTCACTGTTAAAAGTTATACACAATGAGGGAGTTGGCAGAATATGTTTAAAAAAAAAGAAATTCACTGAAATAAACAAAGATTAAAGTGAAGTTATAGTTAGGTTTACCGTATATAAAAAAAACTAGAAATTTATTTAAAAACAAAGATTGAAGTGACGTTACGGAAACGTCTTGTAATATTATTTTACTTTACATTTAAAAAAACTAGAAATTCACTGAAAAAACAAAACTTAAAGTGTTTTTATAGTTACGTCTTGAGATAAAATAAAACAAAACATCCTACTGAAATTCACAAGCTATACTTTACTAAACTAACTATACCTTGCGTCCCCACGATGTGCTGCTTATGATCTCACCTAGTACATCCCTCATGACATTCAATTACATTATTAATGACATCACTGATGGCATCTTAGATGACATCATCAGGGATAGAGGCCTGCTGGGGTCTGTGTCTGTCTTTCAATAAATTAACTTTTTTTTAAATGTAGCTTGTTTTCCCTAAAAGAAATGGGGCTGTGTTCAAAAAGAAAAAAATACTTTTTTTGGGTTGTTTAAGAGTTGGCAGTGGTCCCGTGAGCTACTACCTACTCTTCAACAAACCTTTTTGACATTCACAAAGGGGAGGGGGTCCCAAAGGCAGCCTTTGCCTCTTGAGTATGCTTTACCGTCTCCTTTGAGGTATCAGTATAATATCAATGTTTTGCAACTACATTTCGGTTGCAAAACATTGAAACATTAGATATCGATTTGATATTTTGAAGGGACATCTACAGCATGTCCCTTCTGGGTACTGAATCAGTATCCATTCACAATCCCATTTTGGGAGTCAGAAAAACTTTTCCAACTCCTAAAAAGAGATTATAACATAAGAAAAAGCTAATTGGTACGTTTGAAACCATTAAAATGCTTAGTACATTTTGTCCCTTATTCAGTGTGAAAAATGAATCAAGCCATGGGCATGACCAGGGGAAGAACCATCTTATTCCAGTTACTGAACAGTAAAACAGAGCGACTCAATAGTGGAAATCAGCCTAACATGACAGGTCGTGAATGAGCGAATGGACCTCTGACGTTTTCCGCAGGGATACAAATGATTTTAATTTAGGGAAAATCGTTCGAAGATTATGTTTAATGGCATTGATATCCACAAAGACCAGTCCAATGTTCCCCAGTGAGCCAGACACATGCTGCAGATGAAGGAATGAAGAAAGAGAGTGTGTCCACCTGTGGTGGACTTCATCTAAAACCTCATCCTTCTGGAAAGAGATTCTGAGTCCATAAAGGTATTGTTGGGTTACAAACTCATTCAACCCAGAGGTGGTGCTGCTGGATCTGAAAAATGAGACCTCTTAAGATATTGCAGGAAGGACTCTGGAAGATAATATGCCCGTAAGAAGACCTAAAACACCCTAATCATCAGTGGTGTTGCAAACTGTGGGATGTGTGATGAATAGCACCTACTACTCTGACAAACTCATAATCAGAGCCCATTCATGTATAAGCAGTTGATGGGGGGAGGGGTGTAGATCCTAGGATCTCCAAGGGGAACCCCAGCTTTGACCTTATCCTGTTGCGTTTAACCCCACACACCGCTGCCTGCATGGCCTGAGAGATACAGCCCACCGCTAGTGGGGCCCGCATCCCTCACCGATTGCGCGCCAACTGCCATTTCTTCAGCTGTGATGTGGCCACACTTCCAAAATGGCAGTGTGCTCCGAAGAGCCTTAGAAGACGTCGGCGCCGAAGGCTATTGGAGAAGTGCTGTGGAAGGTGCAGAGACCTGGTGGGTGACCCCGCACCCTTTTGGGTCGGTCCGATCACTTTGGGCTGTCCAGCTGACATCTGAGTAGCCTTGCCGCCTATGCAGATGCTGGCATGAGATTCCCATGACATCTGAGTGCAAGCCGCAGAGGGGAGGCCCACAGGACATTCAGACCAGCCCCTGCAACAGGGATCAGGAGTGCGGGAGGCCCCCCAGGAAGCTCCTGAGTCTGCAGTTGAGACAGTTTGGGCTGGTTTGCAGCCCAAGAAGTGTTCAGAATGGGTGTTACCACTCCCAAGATGACGGCCCCTCACCAAAAACATTTTCTCCTCGAGGCGGCAGACCTAGGCACCAGAGACTGCTGATTCAATACCCCGTTGCATGGTGCTGTAGGTGAGGGTTTCTTCTGCCTGCTTGGAGGGCCTGGCTGAGCATGTAGGCTCCTGGCCATCCCACTACATAACTGGGGCTCCCGCGCTATCTTTGGAATAGGCTTACTTTTCTGGTGCACCACGGAAGTGTCCAGAATCTTTGCGATCCCCAACACTGATGTGGGAATGTCCTCCCCCTCCCGCCACTCTCCCCCCCACCACAGTGGGCTCTGAGTTGTGCTTGATTATGGATGGCTGAGAGAGAGATGGTTACAAGACTCCCTATATAAGGAACCCAGACCTTTGCCACAAACTGCACTGCCTTGATTACTATTGTCCAACCTTCCTGGGGGCAGGGATGGACCACTGCCTTTCCCTTACTGTTGTGCATGGCATTTGATGTGGAGAGGAGGCCCTCTCATTGACTATTGACCCCCGTGCAGGGCTGTGCTTGGCCGCATTCACCAGTTGGGGGCCCACTGATCCAGCTGAGAGTCTGCTTCCCACCCTGTTTCTTTTATGTCCTATCCCTCCCTTCCTTCTATGGGACTCATCCTGGAGATACACAGATGATACTGATATGTACCCTCTCTGTCCGTTTGAAAGTTTGGTGAGACCCATAGTGTTGGTTAATTTCTCCAGTCAGCCCTCCCACTTAGCCCGCCACAATGTCGTGCTCTGGCTGTGGGAAGGAGGCTCAAGGTCCAGGGCCCACACTATCTCCAGTGACTAGCGACTAGTGAGACGCATACTCTGACTTAGTTACAATATCTCAGGACAAGTTGGATTCGACTCTTCTGGCCATTAAAGACACTAAAGACAACTCTTGAGCACAAAATAGAAACAGTGGTTGTGGACCTTGGCCTCCCCTAGGGCTGATCACCGTAAACTATGGACCTCATAGCGGCCATACATCTTACCTTGCAGGTACTGGTCCCCACGACTGCGGATCTGAAAACACAAATGAGGGGTGGGGGTGGTTGTTTGATTGGGTCTAATTCCTTGAGGCCTGAGCGGAAGATTCTGAGGGCTGAGCACGCAGGAAAAATACCCGGGTGATGGGTATGCATGAGAAGTCTCGAATATGGTGGCCTTCTTCGAGACCTGGCTGCGGGAGAGAGTGACACTGAAGTGCTTGTCCCCGTTCTTCGCACTGTAGAGGACCCACAGTGTGCCCAGCTGACCCCTCCCCGGTGGGCCACCTAGGCCTGTTGTAGCACGCCTTCTACACCTCCGTGGCAGAGACCAGATACTCAAATGTGCCAGAGACCATGGAGACCTTCAAGTAGATGAAAGTCAGATAATTATTTTCCTGGATTTTACCATGGTGGTCCAGAAATGAGGGACTCTTTTCTTTTTTGGAGGTCAAGCGTAAGCTCCGAGAATTTGGTATCCAATATGCTATGCTCTACCCTGCCCGACTGTGAGTAATCACTACCCATGGGATGAAATTCTTCCTTGAAACCAAGGAGGAGTGGGACTGACTTGGCTTGAGCCTGGAATGTCGAGGGCATGGCAGGTGTCCTCGGAATTGACCCTGGCATAGGAGAGGACGAATCAGTGCCCATTCATCAGACCAAGCCATAAGGACCGACAGAGTGCTGTTGATGCAGCGGCTAAGATTGCGACCTCTGGTCCAGACGGCATTCACCTGAGGAGGGGGCAGCCTCCAGTGGCCCTAATATTGGCACAGACTCAGACTCTGCCCTACAAACCGACCGGAGTTGGGAACCACCTGAGGTCACTGCGCAATCTGCAGATGGACCAATTTATTGCACTGGGCCTGTGATGTTCTCTTTTCTATTCTACTTTCTGTCTACTTGGGGCTCTTCCCCTTCCTCTGTTCTTTATTCCCTACTGAACTTGCATGTAGGGCCTTTTGCTCTTTCTTTACAGTGAGGCCAAGGGGATTCTCTCCTTTTGACATGATACCCTGGGAGTAATTATGTCAAATATTTGGTATGTGGCTATGGGGTGGGTGCCCTTCGGGGGTCCCTTTCCCCCTTTTTTGGGGGGGAGTCCATGGCTCATGCCTATCGCCCCCTGTTTAGTTTTTGGGTATATTTGTGATGCACAGATTTGACTAGCTGTAGTGGTTTTATGATTTGGATGGAGGGTCGTTACCTTAGTGTCCTGGTGAGGGGGCAGTGATTTGTTGGATTGTTTTTTGAGGTTACCTGGGGTCCTGTGGCGGTCCGCTCCTTCACCTCCTCCATCTGGACTTGGTTCTATATACCCCTGCTTGGGTAGCTTGAATCCAATGGCATGGGGAGCACCAGTTTTGGGGTATCACCCATCTTCAGCCAGGGTAGCTTGAATCCAATGGCATGGCGAGCATGGGACCCATGTCTGCGCATACCCATCTCACTTCCGGCAACTACAGCAACACAAAAAGATGATGGACGGAATGATGAGCATTGTAACACTTTCACCTCCAGTACAGAGGTCTGGGCCAAAATCCATTGGTATTTTACTCATTAAGCCATTCTAGTTTGGACCCAGCCATATGCAAATCAGTCTTAACCCTGCTCCCCATAGGAACAGTCAAGCCCAAACTGCCAGGCCATGTCCTCCCTTAACCAGGAAAAAAGGATCCTAGGACCAGTTTCGGTGTATCAGCCAGCTGGCTTGAATCCAGTGGCATGGTGAGCACGGGACTCACGTCTGGGCAGACCCTTACCACCTAGGGTGACAAATGCAAAAAGAACAATTGATGAGCGGAATGCTCCACATTACCAAACATTCAACCCTAGTACAGAGATCAGAGCCTTAATCCATCGTATTTTTGCTCACCATGCCATTCCAGTTTGTACCCAGCAATATGCAAATCATTCTTGACCCTGCTCCCCATGTGAACAATCGAGCCCGAACTGCCAGGTCCGGTCCTCCCTAGACCAGAAAAAAAAGCATCCTTGGACTGGTTTTGGGGCATCGCCCCTCATCAGCCGGGCTAGCTTGAATCCAATAGCATGGTGAGCACTGGATACACGTCTGGGCATACCTTTCCCAATTGTGGCTTCTATAGCAACATGAACAGATGATGGACAGAATGCTTTTTGTGGTGCTATCACTTCGATGTGACCTAAAGTGGACTTCACAGATAAGCTTGTGGATCTGATAGCTACTCATGCCCTGGCTTCTAGCAAATTTGTATTACTGGGTGATTTTAATTTTCATGGCGAGTTACACCCGTCTCCCGAAGTGAACAAGCTCATCACTGACATGGAACATCTGGGGCTCTCCCAAAAAGTCCAAGGACCTACCCACAATGAGGGGCACACTCTTGATTTATTATATGCTAACATTGACTCATTTGTGTATGATGCGCCATGGCCCCTTACCTGGTCGGATCACTCCATGATCAAATTTATGAGCCCACCTGGTCTACTGACACCTACGGGACGGTCTGCTGGGAAAGACCAACGGTTTCAGCGAACATGGAATAAGCTAACCCCCCAGGCATTTGAGGAAGTTTTCTCGGCACTTCGGGTCTTAGAGGAAGGGAGGTTTCTAAAGCCCTGTAGACCTTTACGGTAAAACTGGGGAGAACCTTAGACACAATTATTCCAGAAAAACAGAAGCCCAAACTCCTCTTGAGTCGTCGCTCAGCACAATGGTATACCTCCGAACTAAGGCAGGAAAAATCCGCCTGCAAAAGACTGGAGAGAAGTTGGCGACGAAGTAAATCCCCCCAGTCAAAGACACTTTTCAAATCTTAACAAAAACAAAAATGTGTGTGGAGGGTCAAGGGGCATATTTACCGACCTGTCTGCTAACACCCCTGCTCAGACTATGAAACATACAACAAAACAGACCAGGTCTAACGATGGTGTGTAACTGTACCAGTGACTGAGAAACAGATAGAATGCATGTGTGCATCACTGTCGTGGGTGGTTATTGGCAACATATAACTAGAAAGAATCCCATCAGACCACCCTTATTGGTGGAGTTTACGTCACGTGGGAGTCGTTGATCATACCATACCACATATGGCCATATAGTGCCGTAGTGGGAATGGATGTCAGTAATCTAGCCATAGAGTTTGCCATTAAGTGGACATAATAAAGTGCAGTGCTCAGGTGATAATGGTGAAATAAAATTGACTACTTTAGTTCTGACAAAGTGTACATACAGAAACTTCGGTGTCAAAAATTAAAAACGCCTGGTGAAAAGTCTACCCTATGGCGCTGTGCAGGACGGTCTGTGCAGGACGGTCGACATGTTTCAGCCTGTGGGACATTATCCCGGCTTTCTTCAGGACCATATATATAAGGAAGCTACTGCAATTACAACCACAAGCAATGTGTTGGGTAAAAAACTAATACATATCTACCAGAAATTCAAACGTTTTAGGCGTCCACTGGTGGGAGAAGATTGTCTTCTTCCCAGCCTTGTGTGGGTGAAGACCTCACCTCACCCGGCAACCCGGCAACCGCTTCCGCTTGGCTCACACACCAGGGCACCGACGGACAGAGCGGGGCCTCCTACTCCCGAGCGGTTGCCGGGTGAGGTGAGGTCTTCACCCACACAAGGCTGGGAAGAAGACAATCTTCTCCCACCAGTGGACGCCTAAAACGTTTGAATTTCTGGTAGATATGTATCAGTTTTTTACCCAACACATTGCTTGTGGTTGTAATTGCAGTAGCTTCCTTATATATATGGTCCTGAAGAAAGCCGGGATAATGTCCCACAGGCTGAAACATGTCGACCGTCCTGCACAGACCGTCCTGCACAGCGCCATAGGGTAGACTTTTCACCAGGCGTTTTTAATTTTTGACACCGAAGTTTCTGTATGTACACTTTGTCAGAACTAAAGTAGTCAATTTTATTTCACCATTATCACCTGAGCACTGCACTTTATTATGTCCACTTAATGGCAAACTCTATGGCTAGATTACTGACATCCATTCCCACTACGGCACTATATGGCAATATGTGGTATGGTATGATCAACGACTCCCACGTGACGTAAACTCCACCAATAAGGGTGGTCTGATGGGATTCTTTCTAGTTATATGTTGCCAATAACCACCCACGACAGTGATGCACACATGCATTCTATCTGTTTCTCAGTCACTGGTACAGTTACACACCATCGTTAGACCTGGTCTGTTTTGTTGTATGTTTCACTTTTCAAATCTTCTCTGACAAATTACCATCGCAATTTAAGGGTAGCGAGATGAGTGTTCATAGCGAACCAAATCGAAAGTGCTACAAATTCCTCTCACGATTCAGAAAAGGGGGTGGTGATGAACAGAGTGTCTGAATTAAGCAGACCACTCTTACCCAGTCCAAAGATCAGGGCTTGATCCATCACCGTTATTTAGCTCACTGCACCATCCCAGGTCAGAACCTGGCTATATGCAAATTAGTCTGTCCCTGGCCCAGTGCATCATGGGAACAGGGCAGACCAAACTACCAAGCCAATTCTTCACCAGAAAGGAGACAAGCTACCGGGGACCGGTTTCTGGCATTTCAGCCGTCGTCGGCCCGGCTTGCTTGAATCCTGATGGTGCAGTGAGCAAGGGACTCATGTCTGAGTATACCCTGCCACACCTATAGTGGCCAAAAACGATTCAGAAAAGGGGGTGGTGATGAACAGAGTGTCTGAATTAAGCAGACCACTCTTACCCAGTCCAAAGATCAGGGATTGATCCATCACCGTTATTTAGCTCACTGCACCATCCCAGCTCAGAACCTGGCTATATGCAAATTAGTCTGTCCCTGGCCCAGTGCATCATGGGAACAGGGCAGACCAAACTACCAAGCCAATTCTTCACCAGAAAGGAGAAAAGCTACCGGGGACCGGTTTCTGGCATTTCAGCCGTCGTAGGCCCGGCTTGCTTGAATCCTGATGGTGCAGTGAGCAAGGGACTCACATCTGAGTATACCCTTCCACGCTTAGGGTGAACAAAATATTTAACAACAAGGGGTGGTGATGGACAGAGTTTCTGAATTAAGCAGAATACTCTCACCCAGTCAAGAGATCAGGGCTAGATCCAACACCGTTTTTTAGCTCACTGCACCATCCCAGTTCAGAACCTGGCTATATGCAAATTAGTCTGTTCCTGTCCCAGTGCATGATGGAAACAGGGCAAACCAAACTACCAAGCCAATTCTTACACTGGGAAGGAAACAAGCTTCCGGGGACCGGTTTCTGGCATTTCAGCCATCGTCGGCCCGGCTTGCTTGAATCCTGATGGTGCAATGAGCAAGGGACTCACATCTGAGTATACACTTCCACGCTTAGGGTGGACAAAATATTTAACAAGCCTTCCTGTCTCCTTGAGAGAAATCCCACCGTATCAAATTTTCAGGAAACTCCTAAAGGCTTTCCTGTACTAAAGGCTCCCTCCTCTCTGTTTCTTTCCTCGGATAGGGTCTGAGTAAGCGCCGAGATGCCTCAAGGTGATTCGAGCGCTATACAAGAGAGTATAACATAACATAAGATAACCTTTGCTTTAGGGGGCGGTTTGTACTGCCGCATTGGATCCAGTTAGATCAAAGCAGGTTTGGGCTGGGCTGCACCTAACACGGAAAAAGAGGATCAACGTTTTTGGGCTGAGTGGGTTTTGTAACTTCAGCTGGTAAACAATAATGTACTCAATAAAGGTGCAAACTCTTACAGAAAGGCCAGTCTGGGATTTGCGAGTCAAGGACATGTCCTGTAGCTTTCCTGCAGTTTGGGGTCAGTTTTCACTCTTTTCTAGGATAATACTTCTCCTGTTTTGTTAAGGGTCTTTTCAGCTTTCCATTCTGCGTAGGTTCCTTTGCCTTTTACTCTGATACTGAAGAAAACATTTTGAGCAACAAAGGGTGGGCCCATCCTCTTCTTTTATTCTTCTGAAGGCAATGCTGGGATTCAGTCTGAAAATGGAATATTTTTACAGCCTCCATCATGTTGGGTAAATTTAAGGATAGTAGATAAGCATTTTTAATTCTTCTCTCAAGTCATTGTAGAACATGGCTACGGCAGCTTCATCAATCCATCCCGTCTCTGCCTTTGATTGATAACATTTGGTCATATTGGAAAGGATATCACGAGTTCCCTGCTTTAACATGAGCAAATTGGCATGAGCTGACTGCAATGTCTGTTTTTGGAATAAGATACTGAAGAATTGTCAAACGAAGTCTGAATAGTACCTTAATAATGGGCACTCTCCATTTATTTGAGGTGTGGCCCCAGCGAATGCATCTTAGGACAAATTAGAGAGAACAAATGTAAATTTAGCTGGTTCTACTTGATATAGCTGAGGTTGACTGAGAAAATCCAGTTTGCACTGAGTGACAAAAGACTAAACTTTTCAAGGTTTGCCTGAAACTTTTCCAGGAAATGCCAAAACGATGAGGCCTATTAACTGGGGCGAACCGTGCCTGGGATATGAATCTATGGCGTTTCTTCAGCCACCATGACAGGGCTTTCAACCATCGCTGCAGATGGTTTCGGTACTAGAGTGTTAATCGCGAGCCACCTCCTATTCATCCTGAATCTTACTAATGGTTTGTGCCACAGCCTGAAGTGGATTAAGATCTGAATCCATGCCACTATGTGAGCCTGGAAAACTGTCAGGGATGAGGCAATTCCCAAGTGGGAGAGCCAGGCTCTGGACTCAGATGGAAGATGGAATCTCTACCAATTTCCCTTTTAGAACTTCTCAATACGCGGAAAGATAGTCCAATGTCCTGGATCAGTCCAGAAATGGAAATCAGGGAATAAGGATAAGAGAAGACAGGAGAGACTGGGTCTAGAGATAAGGTAAGAAGAGCAAGAGAAAAATCACACTAATAAGAGGTTGAGAGTTGCTCTACATGTCTGGACTGAACTTCATTAAAGATTACGGTAACCAGTCCTGAAGGCACTAGGAAATATTCAGAGGCCTGGAAGCTTCTGGCGGCCCTTCAGACAAAGCAGCAGCAGTGATGGGACCAAACGACAGGAGGTAAGACAACCAGGTAAAAGGGAAACATCAACCTGAAAAAGGAATAACAAAACAAAAGTGGAGGAAATGCAATATAGTGATCAACTAAGCGAGAGCAGGAGCATACAACAAGCAAACTGTTGGCAAGCACCATCTTGCTAGTTTGTAGCCTTGTTATAGGGACCAGGAGCTGCTGTGCTTTCTCTACTGGCCCTGACCTCGACTGGTCTGTTCTTGACCCTCTACCTGTGGGCCAGCCACCAACCCTTCAAGGTCTTTTGTGACTCTCTTGGACAGATACAAACTCTTTTCCAGCATGTTCCTACATGAAATCCTGGCAGCTGGATATACATTGAAGAAGAGAGGATTGAGGAGTCACCTGCCTGTGATGTGAATGGTGACGAGCAGAGCTGTGGAAGCATGACAATCGGGCCCAATTCTGCATGATTTGATCCAATCGAAGATCCCTGGACTCCTGCTGGTCTTCAGTGTCAAAGGCGTCTTAAAGGTCCAGTAGGTGTACTGTGCCATCGTCAAAGAGCTTTCCAACCCCAGCGCAGGAAACAACGACATCACCCCATCGCAAGACCTCTGCAACTCCCTGGCTTCATACTTCCACAACAAGATCGCGGACATACACAACAGCTTCAACAACCAACCAACGCACACCATGACCGAACAACCACCCCCCACCACCACCCTCCACGCCTGGACCCCGATCAGCACCGAAGACACCATCCGCACGATGAACTCCATCCACTCCGGATCACCGACCGACCCCTGCCCTCACCACGTCTTCAACAAAGCCGACGCTGTCATCGCACCCCACCTGCGAGACATCATCAACACATCCCTCGACACCACCATCTTCCCCGAGAGCTGGAAACACGCCGAACTCAGCGCCCTACTCAAGAAACCAACAGCGGACCCCACCGACCTCAAGAATTACCGCCCCATCTCGCTCCTCCCGTTTCCAGCCAAAGTCATCGAGAAGACCGTCAACAAGCAGATGGCCGCTTTCCTCGAGACGAACGGATCCCTTGACCCCTCACAGTCCGGCTTCCGAGCCAACCACAGCACCGAGACCGCCCTCATCGCCGCCACCGACGACATCCGAGCCCTGATGGACAATGGAGAAACAGCGGCCCTCATCCTCCTAGACCTCTCCGCGGTATTCGACACGGTCTGCCACCACACCCTAGTACGCGTCTCAGCAACGTCGGAATCCAGGACAAGGCGCTGGAGTGGATCACCTCCTTCCTCGACGGGAGAACACAGAGAGTCCGCCTACCACCGTACAAGTCAGAGGCCACCGAAGTCATCTGCGGCGTCCCCCAAGGATCATCTCTGAGCCCCACCCTCTTCAACGTCTACATGAGCCCCCTCGCGGCCATCGTACGCAAACACAACCTCAGCATAATCTCCTACGCCGACGACACCCAGCTGATCCTCTCCCTGACCAACGACCCCGCCGCCGCCAGAGCCAACCTGCACGAAGGGATGAAAGAGGTAGCCGAGTGGATGACGACCAGCCGCCTGAAACTGAACTCGGACAAGACGGAGGTCCTCATCCTGGGCTCCTCTCCCTCCGCCTGGGACGACTCCTGGTGGCCTCCCGCCCTGGGCACCGCACCCAAACCGACAGACCATGCACGCAACCTGGGCTTCATCCTGGACTCCTCCCTCTCCATGACCAGGCAAGTCAACAACGTCTCCTCGGCATGCTTCAACATCCTACGCATGCTACGGAAGATCTTCTGGTGGATCCCCACCGAGACCAGGAAGACCGTCACCCAGGCCCTCGTCACCAGCCGACTGGACTACGGCAACGCCCTCTACGCCGGGACCACCGCCAAGCTCCAGAAGAGACTCCAGCGGATCCAGAACGCCTCAGCCAGACTCATCCTCGACATCCCACGAACCAGCCACATCTCCGGACATCTGCGAGACCTTCACTGGCTCCCCGTCAACAAAAGAATCACCTTCCGCCTCCTCACCCACGCACACAAAGCCCTACACGACCAAGGCCCGAGCTACCTCAACAGCCGAGTCAACTTCTACGCTCCCAAACGCCACCTCCGATCAGCCAACCACGCCCTCGCCGCCGTCCCCCGCATCCGAAGAGCAACTACAGGAGGAAGGTCCTTCTCCCACCTGGCCGCCAAGACCTGGAACTCCCTCCCGACCGACCTGCGCCTGACCCAAGACCACCTCTCCTTCAGGAAGAAGCTGAAGACCTGGCTGTTCGAGCAGTAGCGGCTCCCCCCCCCCCCCCAGCGCCTTGAGACCCCACGGGTATGTAGCGCGCTTTATAAGTGTCACTGATTGATTGATTGATTGTGCCCCCTCCACCAGATCCTATGGTGTTCAGGAGATCATCCCACGTGGAAATGAATACTCACTTAGTACTTTTAACTGGGCTGAGCCCAATCTTTCTGCATGGGAGGAGTGTGGTTGTTCAATACACAGGAGACCTGTGCAAAGGGTCTTTGTCAATGAGTTTGCCTAGGAGCAATCCTTCAGATATTGATCTGTTATTTGCCTGGCCAGTCTGGTTAAGTTCCTGCTTCTTTAGTTGGGGTTAATGTGGTATGTTTTCATGCTGGTCTTTAACTCTCCAGTTGTAGAGATAAGTTAATAACCTCTTTGACCAGTATGGCACAGAGCGGTCTACCACAATGCTTTTGAATACATATGGAGGGTGGTCTGCCGGCTTTGCTGCTATCGTTATAAGTTTCTTTTGGTTTGATGTTATTAGTTAAATTTTGCTAGTTGAAGGAGCACTGTTAACATGGTTAGCAGTAGAGCGTGTTTCAAGCCAGCTAAGCTACTGTTTGCCTTTGGAACTCAGAGGCTCTTTTAAGAAGCTCAAATGTGGACATGTAGCACGTGAAATGCAATGAGAGTAGTGAGTTCTCTTGCTTTTATGATGGGTGTTGTGTATATTTTGTGGAGCTGTTATAGCTGGTTGTCTTTCATAGCTTCTGGTTTAGGTTCTAAGTAGATTTACAGGTGAGTTGAAGAGGTTGTTGCTGAGTTGTTATATCAGGAGCTGTTATGTTGAAGGCAAGTAATTGCAATTTATAAAATTATTTTGGGAACATTGCTGGGTCCAGAGGCACACTAGCAGTGAGTTCTTCTTCGAAGGAGTTTTACGCTTACGTTCTTCCTGGTGCAGCGTCATCTCCTAGCCATATGATGAAGACAAGATCAGGGTTGGGGTCAGCTAGCTGGTCAAGAGGCGGACTAGCAGTGGATTCTTCTTCGAAGGAGTTTTAGGTTGAAGTTATTCCTGGTGCAGCGTCATCTCCTAGCCATATGATGAAGCAAAGATCAAGGTTGTGGTCAGCTAGCTGGTCATGCTAAAGATCAGGCATTGATTAGCTTGAATGATAGTTTATCAATAGTTTGCCCTGCCTCTGATGTATTCACTTGTTGGTTACATGATGCCGATAGGAGTTTTTAATGGGGAAGCAGGACACTGTTATGAAATGGCATTAAATTAAACTCTGCAGCTGGTGTTATTGAAGAAGGTGTGGGTGACTTCTCTGATGATTCCTCTGGTGATTCTTCTGGCTGATGTAACAAGTGGAAAGGAAGTTATAGATTCCCTTGTTTCCCTTGGCATCATACTTTAAAGACACCCTAGGATCTAGCACGTTAGTTGAGGAAAGGTTAGTAGACCCAAGATGTGTTCTGTTGGCTGCTGTGGCTGTAATGGCAGCAGTGGAAGGACTGTTGTTTCCTCATGTCTGGTTGAAAGACTTGAATAAGAAGGTGTCTCAAAATCTAGCCCATTCGGTGAGCAGGAGTCAGCAGATTGCTTTAGTGAGTGGACGCACGGCTGACTACACTGGACCTCACCGTGTGCCATGAGGCAGAGACTAAACCTGAACCTCTGTATGTTGTACCAAGCCTGGACTCAAACTTATCTATTGCTGTGATAGTACATCTCACTTTTTTACTTCATCTTTCTCCACAAACACTGCAATATTTACAAATGGATGGTTTTCTAGGAAAACAATGATATGTCTGTTAGAATCATGATGTATTGCTTAATTAAGGACTAAATTAATATATTTTTGTTCTGATCAGTATTTACTAATGATCAGTAAGCTTCAACAATACAGTTGTAGTAGCCAGTCCTTGTGCATTATACATGAATATAGAACCCACTGCTGTAGATTGTAAGGATACTACAAGTCATTATGGAGTTTGTAACCATTTAGAGGAGGTGGGCCAAAAGAAAAGGAGAGGGTATTTTATTCTTTTTACTGCATCGTTACACACCCCCTTCCCACAAACTGCTTCAATGAATACTGTCTCGCTCTTTTGTATGAGAGAGATTGTATGGTTGCGGACATGAAGAATTAATATTGTGAAATGTACCCATCTGAAACAGTATTTTGTTGTACAAAGATATTAGAATCGGATTAATGTAAGTCAGATTTTAAAAAAACACTATTGTCCAGAATGTATATAAACCCACTGAGAGATCCCATCTTTTCTGCAAAGACTCCAGGGTGCAAAAAAAAACATTTTGACATAAATATCTCTTTTCTGCTGATCACTGTTCATTTTAGAAAAACAGATCATAAGAACAACAAGCCAGTTCTTTTCACAGTTTAATCTACACATGCAATGCTACTCTGAGATCTGCATTTCACCCTAGCTGCCAGCTCTGGCAAGAAGCATTATAACATCACTCATCTGTGATAACTTATTACATTTGAGCAGCAACACCACATGCTTATTGCAGGTAACCAGAGACATCACAAATTAACTAAAATAAGGGTTTTATGTTCTTATGTGTGCATGTATGTATAATATGCCACTTCTATAGTGTAAACCACCCTGAAAGGCAGGTGCTGTTCAGGTTGTATATTGGAATATCATTAGTAAAAGAACATATGACAGAAATATAGTGTCTAACTTTCTTTTACAAACATATTGTCCTATTTTCTGCAGACATTGTATTATTACCACTGCTGGGTGTTAGCTTTGTAAAGTATATTTAGGACACAATATTTCTGCAAGGTTAGATTTTGGTTACAGTATTCTGAGATCATAGAGCTGGTTGTTATAGTTTTGTAGATGATACAGATGGATGTGAGAGGGTGAAGACTTGAACAACAGTTCTTATATTGCTATCTGGCAGGAATGGTTTAACTTTCCTCAGTAGATAGAGATTGCAATGTGCCCCTTGGGAGAGTAAGGCTGGTGTCCAACATGGACCTAGGTGAATGGGTATTGGGTGAAAGGGGTTTCGAACCCATGTTCTTGCCACTGAGCAAAGTTTGGATCTGGAAAATAGCATGAATTATGTTTGTGGTGGGGGTTATGCTTCAGGTCTGAGCTGGATACTGGGTCTGAATAAATTGTCAGAGGCCTTGGATGTCTGGAGCAAAGGACACTTTCATGTTGACCTGTGTGTCATTGGCAGTTTGGTGAACTGTGGTGCTGAGACTGGTGAGTGGTTCCATGTAGGGTTTGAACATATGGGGGACAGCATGAAACTGAGAGGGGGGGGGGGGTCTGCACGTAAGAGGAAGCTTCTGTGACATGGAGGTCCCCTTGTAAATAGATACCTGCAGCCACACCAACATCTGCTTCTACATGTAGGAATATATTATTATGTGTATTTATATCCAAGTTAAGCTACTTAATAATGAAGGACTGTGTTATTTCACAGTTATTTGGTGTATTCATGGAGAAATGCATTTGTCTGACGTCTCACCCGTTCTTCAGCAGACTGTAGGATTCTTCGTCTGGAGTCAAGGATGGGGAGGAGTTACAGTTTTCGGTATGTATCTGGAGGTTGTCATCATCAGACTCCACCTTAAATTCGACGTATATCCTCCCATGAAGGTCAATCTCATGAGGAAACACTGTGATTGGCTCATTGAAGGCGCTGCTCTGGTAGAAACTCATCGAGACGTTGTGATGCCCAAGCGCCACCTTGGAGGTGACCATGGGGTGGAACTGAAGGATCAAGGTCTCGTTATCCACCATCTCACACCTCAGCGGTACCTCAATCCTGTGCACGGCGGTATTCGGGACGCTGCCATAGACTGTATTCACATACGCTGTTTTACCATCTTCAGACTTAAAGAAGAAACAAATGCAAGCGGTGAGCAGAGCCATTCAAGGAGCTTTCAGAGAGACAATAAAATGGTACAATTTATCCATGGCTGGAACGTGGAGTATAACCGGTCCCTTTGAACTTCAAGAAATGGTGGAGCCAATCAAGAGGTTGGTTCTGGATTTGGTTTGTCACATCAGTCTCTAACAGACTGCTTTGTCTGAGGACTTCGAAGCAGTCCTGGTAGTGCGAATCACAGAATTAGGTTTGACACTTTCCTGTAGAGAAAGCAGTGCCCTTTCCAGCATCTCAGTATCTCTGAAACACAGGAATTTTAAAGGGGAGGCATTCCCAGCATTTTAGGCCTCTGTATGTACCACGATTTGTGTCCTTCATAAGTCTTTCTTCCAAGACTCCACAGAGGAGAGTCCTCTTTATGTATATCCAAAGTACAAAGTCCTGTTTAGTAAAACACAATGCGGGCCACAGAGGTCTTTCAGTGGCGGAACAAAACATGAGGGGCCCCTGCAAGAAATTCTGAAGGGGCCCCTCACACCCACATCAATAGGGGCTGAGGAGGCCCCCTCCAGTATGGATAAGCCTGGGGACTCCCCGCAATGTTGGGGCTGCGGGGCCTTTGTTACTCTCCTGTGGCTTCAGGCCTTCCATAAACCTCAATTTTGCTTGTGCAGAATTCATTCAATTACCTTATAACTTCTAGTGGGTCACTTTTTTTCTTTCATTGAGACCCAATTAATGTGTTGTGTTTTTAGATCGTGCCTAGGCAGCACTTGCGCTGTCTCTTTGAGATATGCTGTATTCAGGATATAAGCATAGAGCTCCACCCACATACCGCCCATCTTTTTAATTGCCTCCTGTCATTGTCCTTTGTAAATGGTGGCTTTTCATTAGTCAATAGGCTTATTAGTAGTCCCAACTTTATACCGCCTTTTCTCTTCTACAAACCTCCCATGAGGACACCCCCTGTTATATGTGTTGTTACTCTGTATTTTTTATTTACAGCATCGGAGCACAATTTTCTTAAATGGCTTTTGCATTAAATAAATATTTAGAAACAAAAAGCTTGCAGCCGCCATTCTTTTCAATTTGTTTACTTTTGTTACACTTGCGGCACTCGTGCTTGAACTTTAACATCGTAAGCTAAAGCGTGGGGGCTGTGATTGCTTCAAAAGTAAAGAAATTGAAAAAAAATGTGTTGGTCTTTTCTTTACTTTTGAAGCAATTGCAGCTCCCGCACTGTAGCTTAAAATGTTTAAAGCTAAAGTGTGAGTGCCGCAATTGATTTGCAATTACTAAAAGTTTGAGCTATTGGTGTTGCATTATTATTAGCAACGTCAATAGCTCAAACTTTCAGTAATACAAGACTTATTGCATTGCAAATGCTTGTGTATTTTGCTTTTGAAGTTGGGTGGTGTAAATACAATCACCTGCCCCATTGGTTACGCTTAGGCCGTAGGAGCCTGCAGCCGCAGTGGAACAGGCTGACCCACGTGAAGTGCCCTATTGTTTACTTTCAACAGTTGGGGATAATCAGCTTGTTGCCGTCTTTTGTTTCCATGATTACAGAACTAGTGGCCACTGTGATGGCGATGGCCATTTTGGAATGCGTGCCTTTTATCTAAATAGAACCTCTGAGCATATTTCTACTACAAGTATGTTGTTGTTAGTATTAGAAGGGGAGCATTTTCTCATCTTTAAGTACAATAATGCTAATAATAATTTGTAGAATATTCTATAAAATTTCAAATATAAATAGCAGCCGCACGCCCTTTACTTAGTGACTGGAAATATGTATAATGATGTGTTTTTCAGACCTACATGTTTGCTTTACGTTTTTGAAACCCTCCACTCTTCTGTAATTCATGATAGCCGCCTCGTTAGTGTACGGCCGCCTAGTTGCAGTATGCTCATGCTCATTGCGGGTTGTCCGCCTGTCCTTATTGATCCTTGCTCTTCCATACAGAGCAGTGCCCGGAGTGTGGTTCTCTGCTGCTGCTAGGAGGAGTACTACGGATGTGACTGGTAAGGCCAGGAACCGAGGGGCATATTAACAAGGAGATGCGTTTATTATAGCAAACCACGCTTAGCGCGATTTACTCTATCGTTGGATTACATCGCTGTGTTAGCGACGTATTAACAACGTTTTGCTAACAGTCGATGTAATTCCAGCAATAGAGGGCGATTCACAGGAATAGCACATGAAATCCAGCGATGATTTCACAGTACTAATGTACAGTTTGCTAATAGGCAGGTGTGGACTCAACCTGACAATCCACCTCCCATTGTCAAGATGGCTAAGTCAGGTTTTAATCAGGCGTTAAATACCAGCGATAAGCACGGTTAGCGCAACTTTTATCATCGCTTCGCGGGTCTACTGCATGGCTTGCTAATATTGCAAAGCCGTGTTAGCGAGCATTCCCATGTTGTTTAGCTCAGGAAAGCCTACTTTGCATGTCATTAGCGATATTGATCGCTGACATGCAAAGTCACAAGGAAAAACGCGCTAACTCTTGTTAGAGTGTCATTGGTGATATTGAGATTAAAGAATCGCCTCTTTTTCGCCGCTATGTGCCGAAAAAGCCGCGATGTATCTCTTGATAATATGCCCCAGAGCCTTTAGTACTCTGAACCGAGGGCAGCAGAGTAGTTTAGGTGGGTACAGGGACCTTAGGGGACAGGGTGGAAAGGGGCATTAGAGTCATGTTCACAGAAGTATGTAGGGGCTATGCATAACTCTATTAGCTTCATACCCGGCCTCCCAAAATGAGCCTCCGTCACCGGTGCCAATAAACCTTTGCTCGCTTTCCACCAGTCCATGCTCCTGGCCCTCTCTCTTCACTATTCCTTCTCCCAGTTCTCCTGTCTTTCTGTAGCCAACCAACTCCCCACCTTGATGTCTTTTTAGCTGTCTCTCCTCTCTCGATGCACTCATTGCTTTCGCCCATCTTTTTACCCCTGCTCTTCTCTCTCTATTTCCCACTCTCCGCCCATACTACATTCCCCCATACGCAATGCCGACCCTTTCCCTCTTCTGTAACCTTTCATCTCTTCCTTTATGAAATCTCATCATGGTAGTCAGGTTTACTTTTATTCACAACCAAACACATTAGCGCCACTTTACAAAGTTTGCCAGTGAAGCGCTACTTTTGTTTTCCCTACTTTCTTTGAAGAACAGTGTTCACTTCTCCTGCTCTGCTGCTGCCCCTCCCCCTCTCTCTTTCTTTCTCTTCCTCTTATTCCCTCTCTTTGACTCTGCCTTGCTCCTCCTCACTTGCTAAAAACCATAAAATTGGAAAACGTTTAATATGATCCTTATCAGCGGTTTTCGTTATTTTAGTTTATAAAATGTGTACCACAGCTCTGTGTCCAGGGATGTGGTCTTTTTAACCCATACTAATTACTTTTTGTAAAGATAAGAGCAATCTGCAATCAAACAGGTCCCTTCTGGCCCTGTAGTCATGTTCTTAACTTTTCAGGCAAAAACACTCAAATATTTTTGAATAATAAGTGTGATAGTATTACAGTAACTATCTTGTTCCTGCTTACATTTCACATGCTTTACTTAATCTTGCATTTGTTGTTACTTTTTTTTTCTAGCCAGCACATTACTCTTATCTCCTCTCCCTCATAACCTATGTCCTATTTTCTGGTTACCAGTGGAGCGAGGGCATACAAATGGCATCAGCGCTCTGTAAATATCATCACTCCACTGCATACAAAAAAAATAAAAACATTGTCATTTTCAAAGCCAAGAGCTCTAACTTTCACAAATGCAAAACCAATTGCATTGTAAATACTTGTTTATACGCCCCCTCCACTCCACTTCAAACCAAAACACATGGGGAAAAACATTGTAATTTACCATGCCAATAGCTCTAACTCTTGCAAATGCGAGACCTATTGCATTGCAAATGCTTGTTTGTACATACTGTGGAGAGAGTGGATTGGCTCCTATCTGAGATTGCAGTACACACTTACTGGGTCATATTGCTAATATTTGCACCGCAGGGTTTCTCCACATTGGTCCCTTTATTAGTTAGGTCTCGACTGAGACAGCACGACAATCTATTATTTAAAAAATTAAAATGCTAAAAAGGGGTTTAACCTGTCATTACTTCATTGTCACCTTTATTTTCTTCCTTTCCGTTGGAGAGCGTCTCTGTGCATGTTGGTCTTCCTTTCTCTCTGCGGGTTGTTTTTATTTCTGGAGCTTGGACCGTTCAATTTCTAGATGAGAGTTTCTTCCACACGGCTTGCACTTGGATTGTGAGCGTGTATTGTTTCTTGCCATGTTCTTTTTACACGCTCCTACGCTGCTCTGGCTTGTGCTTTTTTGCTGCTTTTTCTACCTTCATTTTTGCTAAATTGTCTTGGGGTCACTACCCCATTTCTTTCCCCAATTTTCAAATCTTCGCTTTCCAGTGAACTGCTTTTCTTCGGTCAGTCTTTTCCGAGATGCGTAACAAAACAATTGATTACATTTTAATAAAGTCACATGTTGCAGCATTCACTAAGGTGTTAGAATGGAAATGTGTTTCTGCTTTAATTATGCATTAATCATGTAAAGTTAGCATTCCTGGCGCCATTTTATGTTTGGCCACCATTTGAGTCATGATCGAAACTAATGTCTGTTTCTCCGAGACACCGATTTCTGGTGAGTTTAATGTTTCCAAGGTTGAGCCTTGCTTTGCTAATGAATGTAATGTAATGCAAATTGAATACAGTGTTCTTGTTAGTGCATACCTTTCCCACCAGATAGAGGCCTCTCTCCCACTAGTCTAGAGGTGGGCTCGTCAGGATGACCTTCACATGGAGATGGTGTGTGCCTTATCCTTCTGTACTCCTTTGTTCAGCTGCACCTGCTCGGAAAGTTCCATGGTGGGCGTGCCTTTATTGGTTCAGAATCAGACATAATGTATCTCTAAGTCTGCTAATGTCAGTCCCCTCAACAGCACTCCTAGGCGATTGGGCAGACTGGGTTCTGCTCAAGTGTATCTGAATAAACATGGATTGGTTTGTATTCTCTACAGTCTGACCGACTCCTGATTTGGTACGGAAGACTGTGTGGTGGTCGGGAGTGACCCGGGTGACTCTAATCAGGTTGCTTCTTTCAAACGGCAAGTCTGTTTATGGCTCCAACTCGTTTTGGTCACATTATTCATTAATATAATTATCAATATTATTATTATTATGATTTGCACTGCGCATCAAATCATCCCCAGAGGTATCTCTTGGCGTCCTTGGAGGCACACTACTGGTAGCTTATGACAGGATGGCAATTAGAACAACCAGGTTTTTAACAGCTTCTTAAACTGCCCCAGAGTTGAGCGGGCTCGTATCTCATCTGGTAGTCTGTTCCAATGAAAGGGGGCAAGATGAGAGAATGCATGCCCCCCATTTAACTTTGCTACTTTTGCGGGGCCAGACCAATTTCCGATTGCTCGATCTAAATTGACGTACAGGAACATATGGGATTAGCTTCTTCCTTAGGTACACCGGATCGGTCCCCTGCAGTGCTTTAAACACTATGGTTGAGAGCTTAAACACTGCTCTCTTCCTAATAGGCAGCCAGTGCAGTTGTTGCAAGAGAGGTAGTGACGGAGTGCGGACTGGTTTGTTGAGTGCCAGCCACGAAGCCATGTTTTGGACAGCCTGTAGCCTAGATGCAAGATCTTCACTAATTCCTACTAGTAATAGATTGCCGTAATCTAATCTACTGACTAGATGTGCCTGTATTAAGGTCTTTCTGGCCTCCAGGGGGATCCACTGGAAAATGTTCCTCTGCATCCGCATTATTCCAAAGCACATTCAGTGTAATGCTGCCATCCCACCCAATTTGGGAAAACTGACGTAAATTATATTTCTAAATATTACCAACTGGTGATGTTGGTGCTTGTCTAAAAGAAAGTGTATGGCTGCTGTTAGCAGTTCAAAGGTTGTGTATATTTATAACACAACATACAATTCTCATACCATAATATGCTATACAATAACAGGCCATGGTGTACCATACCATACCATAGCATACCATACCATTGCATACGACAGGTCATGCCATACCATGCCATACCATATTTATTTATTTGTGTCTTTTATATAGCGCGCAGCTACCCCAACGGGGTGTCCCGGCGCTTGTGCTTAAAGTACTAAATCCTGTCAGGGGACGCAGTTAGCAGAAGAGAAACGTTTTGAGCGCTTTGCGGAACGGAAGTTCCTCCTGGATCTTACGCAGGGAAATGGGAAGTTTGTTCCACTGAGAGGAGGCACAGAACGAGCTTTTTTAAATCTGGGAGAGACCAGTAAAAATGTGGAATTAGAACGGAGACTTCTGACGTTGCTGTAGGGACAGAGGCATGATAATAGATAGGCAGATTCATGTACTTTTGTGGCCCGATAGGCCAAAGTCAGAGCTTTAAACTCGGCCCTTTTGTGGACAGGCAACCAGTGTAATTTACGATGATAAGGTGTTATATGTTCTCGGAGAGAGATGCCACAAACTAGCCGAACAGCGGCATTTTGAACTATTTGCAACCTATGGCACAGGCTTGTGGTTAATCCAAGGTAGAGACCATTGGCATAGTCCAGATGAGATGTAATTAATGCCTGGACTATTGTTTTTCTAGTATTGCTAGGTAAATAGTTAATGAATTTTTTGATCATCCTGATTTTAGAAAAACAGGCGGCGGAGACTGAGTGAACTTGGCTCTGGAAGGAGAGACTAGTGTCCCATCTCACCCCAAGGTTTCTTACTGATTCCGTAGGAGAGGGGGCAAGGCTCCGATCCGCCGGCCACCAGAGGTTCGAGTCCAGAGGGGAGGATTGATGAAAAAAAAGAACCTCGGTCTTTCCTGCGTTCAATCTCAGGAAGTTGTTGTCCATCCACCGAGCTATGTCTCGGAGACAGGATCAAATGTGGTTAGGGTGGAATCGTTGTATTAGAGCAGAAGCAGAATGTCGTCTGCGTAAAATGTAATCTTAATTCCTATCTGGGAGATTAACTCGGCCAGGGGAGAAAAATAAACATTAAATAAAAGAGGACTCAATGAGGAGCCCTGGGACACCCCCCATTTGAGTGGGCGGCTAGTGGAGGTGTAAGGTGGAGTAGACACTTGTTGTGTGCGATTGGACAGAAAAGAAGAAATCCAGTTGAGTGCCATACCCTGGATGCCTAGTGATCGGAGGCGGTTGAGCGGGACAGGATAAGAGACTGTGTTGAATGCTGTGGAAAGATCCAGCAGCACCAACACCGCTCTCGAACCCCTGTCCAGCGTCCAACGTACTGAGTCGGCCATTTCTATCAGGGCTGACTCAGTACTATGACCGGATCGGAACCCGTGTTGGGAATCGTGGAATAGGCCGTTAGATTCTATAAATCCGGCGAGTTGCTGGTGCGCCAGTTTTTCAAGAATCTTGGCCGGGGCAGAAAGTAGGGAAATAGGCCTACCAGTAGATGTTCTACTCATGCAGCAGCTTTCTCAATGTGCACACTGGTCTACGCACCCGCTATTCACATTTCAACTTGTACTTAGTATAAATTCATTTGTCAGTATGCACAATAAAAGGACAAAATTCAATGAGCTCTTCAAATAATCAAAAGTCTTTACTGATGTTCTTGTGTTCTTTAATTCTAGTGATATTACCCAGCCAACACGTATTTCGTCATGGGGAATTACCCACTTGACTTCTTCAGGGCTGTCTGTAAAATTATAGGGCCATATGTATCAAGGAACCAATTTGCGATTCTATAATAGCGATTTTTAAGAAATCGCTATTTCAGAATCGCAAATCGGTATGTATCAAGAAAATCTCAATTTTTTAGCGATTCCCTGATATTCCTTAATTGCGAAATCGCAATTAAGGAATACTTTCCCATTCATTTCTATGGGCCAGGAGGCCCATGGGAAGGAATGGGAAATTTGCGATTCGCAATTTGCTAATCGCAAATTGAGAAGAATTTCAAGGGTGCAGGGGTGTCTAAAGGACACCCTATTGCACCCCTGAAATAAGCATGTGGTGCACATGGATGCCCTAAGGGCATGTATGTGAGTCACATGGCACTTAGAAAAATGCTATAATTGGCATTTTTCAAGAAATTCGCAAATTACCACCAACTTGAAGTTGGTGGTAATTTGCGATTCCTTAGGGACAATTTGCTTTTATTTTACTTCATACATTGCATTTAAGGAATCGCAAAATTTGCGATTCCTTGAATGCAATCGCAAAATAAGGAATCAAAAATTTTGCGATTCCTTATTTTGCACCCAAATTCCATTTTGCGCAAATGAGTTCGCAAACGCCGAAATTCTGTGAATTTCGGCGTTTGCGAACCCATTTGGCCTTGATACATATGGCCCATAGTCTCTTGTACGTTCTCCCCGCCGGTTCTACTTCCGTCCCGGCTGTTACTGGGCTATTTCTTTTTTAACTCTGCTATTTCTATCTTATGTCGGCCGATCAACCTCAAGTGTGTGTTCATAATCATGGTGCTGCTCTCTATTCTGACATTTCTCCTTTCTAAGTTGGAATCAGCTTCCAGTTGATTCTGGGTATTGTCAGTCTCTTAGCAAGTACACTCTGTTACTTCATCTGTCTTCACGAGCACCCGTATGACCCAGAAGTCTTTCTCAATGTGGACGGTCACAACCTGCCACGACTGCCCGTGTTGAGAAAATCTTGCCGGGTGATGTTCTAGTACCCGGAAATCGCACCAGAGGACTCAATCAATCAATCAGGAGTTTGTTAAAGCGCGACTACTCACCCGTAGGGGTCTCAAGGCGCTAGTGTGCAGGTTCCATTCCATCAAGGGGGGGGTCTGTCGAAGAGCCAGGTTTTGAGGTTTCTTGCGAAGATGGGGAGCGATGTTGTCTGTCTGAGGTGGAGCGGAAGGGCGTTCCATGCTTTGGCCGCGAGGAAGGAGAAGGAGCGGCCTCCCGATCTGGTCTTTCTGGTGCAGGGGACCACGGTGTAGGAAAGCTGGGCTGATCGTAGGGTCCATTGGGGTGCGTGGAATTTGAGTCGGCTGTTCAGGTATGCTGGTCCGGTGCCGTGGAGGGCCTTGTGTGCGTGGGTGAGCATCTTCAAGTTGATTCTCGCCTCGACGGGGAGCCAGTGGAGTGTGCGCAGGTGCTGGGAGATGTGGCAGTGTTTTGGCAGGTTGAGGACCAGTCTTGCGGCGGCGTTCTGGATGTTCTGTAGCTTGCGGATGAGGTTTTTGTTTATTCCGGCGTAGAGTGTGTTGCCGTAGTCGAGTCTGCTGGTGACCAGGGCGTGAGTGACTGTCTTTCGGTGTTCGAGGGGGATCCATTTCAAGGTCTTACGAAGGAGGCGGAGGGTGTGGAAGCAGGAAGATGAGACAGAGTTGATCTGGCGGTCCATTTTGAGCTCAGAGTCCAGGATGATTCCCAGGTTGCGTGCGTGGTCTGTGGGGGTTGGCGGGTTTCCGAGGGTGGTGGGCCAGCAGGTGTCGCCCCAGGCGTCGGGGTTTGGGCCCATGATGTGTACTTCTGTTTTGTTGGTGTTTAGTTGTAGGCAGCTGTTTTTCATCCATTTGGCGACGGCTTCCATGCCTTCTCGAAAGTTGCGTCTGGGGGTGTTGGGCTCGTTGGGTAGGGAGAGGATGAGCTGGGTGTCTTCTGCGTATGACACGATGTTGAGTCCGTAGGTTCGGACGATGGGTGCAAGTGGAGACATGTAGACGTTGAAGAGCGTCGGGCTGAGGGAGGAGCCCTGGGGGACTCCGCAGGTGGTAGGTGTGGGGTCCGAGAGGAAAGGGGGGAGTCTGACCCGCTGCGTCCTGCCGGAGAGGAAGGAGCAGATCCAGTCGAGGGCCTTGTCCTGGATTCCTGCATCGAAGAGTCTGCGTATTAGGGTGCGGTGGGAGACTGTGTCGAACGCCGCTGATAGGTTCGAGGAGGATGAGAGCTACTGTTTCTCCTTTGTCCAGTAAGGTGCGGATGTCGTCTGTTGCGGCGAGGAGGGCGGTTTCCGTACTGTGTTTTTTTCTGAAGCCGGATTGGGAGGAGTCGAGGATGTTGTGTTCTTCAATGAATGTGGCGAGTTGGCTGTTGATGGCTTTCTCGATTACTTTTGCTGGGAACGGGAGCAAGGAGATGGGTCTGTAGTTTTTGAGGTCGGTGGGGTCCGCCGAGGGTTTCTTTAGGAGGGGGTTGACCTCGGCGTCTTTCCAGTCGTCGGGGAACGAGGCGGTCGCCAGGGAGCGGTTGATGGTTTGGCGGAGCATGGGTGCGAGGGTGTTGGCGGCTCTGTTGAAGATGTGGTGGGGGCAGGGGTCCGTGGGGTCCCCTGAGTGGATTGACTTCATTGTCTTCAGTGTGTCTTCGGTGGTGAGGGCTGTCCAGTTATCAATCGCTGGTTTCCGGGTGTCGGGGGTGGTTGGTGAGGGTTCAGTGTGTTGGTTGTCTTCGTCGAAGTTGTCGTAGATGCTCTTGATTTTGTGGTGGAAAAAGATGCTGAGTTTGTCGCAGAGGTCTTGTGAGGGAGGGATGTCGGTAGACTCGCTGGTGGGTTGGGCGAACTCCTTGATGATGCTGAAGAGTTCCTTGCTGTTGTGTGCGTGGGTGGAGATTCTGTCTTCAATCGCTTTTTTCCTCGTTTCTCTGATGAGTTGATGGTGGGCGTTGGTGGCGGCTCTGAAGATGTTGTGGGCTTCTGTGGATTTGGTGTTTCTCCAGGCCTTTTCGAGGCGGCGGCATGTGCACCTGGACTCTCGAAGTTCGGTGGTAAACCATCTGGCTTTCTTGGCACGGGTATTGTTGTTTTTCTTGAGGAGGGCTATGGTGTTGGTGCTGTCCGAGATCCATCTATGCAGGGTTCGGGCTGCGGTGTTGGGGTCGTCGTTTTCCGCGATGGTTGGGGTGGAGTTGTTGAGTGAGGAGGTGAGCTGGTCATCAGTGATTTTGGTCCAGTTCCTTTGTGAAAGCAGGTGCTGGTGTCTGTGGATGGTGGGTGTTCTGAAGGTGAAGTGGACGCAACGATGGTCGGTCCATGGGAGTTCGGTGGTGTGGCTGAAGGTGATGGAGTTTCCTGTAGTGAAGAGGGGGTCGAGGGTGTGTCCTGCTGAGTGCGTGGGCTCGGTCACAATCTGGCGGAGTCCAATGTTGTGGACTCAAATTCTTGCTCACCAACTTAACACTGGCAAGCCGCGTGTGAGAAAAAACGTTATCACGTGACGGTTGGGACGGTTGAGTTTTATGGGAACTCCGTGATACAAGTGTAAGGTGGAGTGGGCAAAACCCAGAAAATTCTGCCAGTGGAGCGGAGTTTTTCGCTCACCCCTGTTCCTAACACAGACTGACACTTGCCATGCAAATGGAAGTAAATGCCGCTGCTCAACACTCTCTGAGTCTTCTCCACTCTGGGCCTGCAGTCATTTCAGAAAATCTGGCACCATAAGCACCAAGAGAAACTTGAGTAGTACCAAGGCGCTTCCATTACAAATGTCAGCATTCTATGAACTATGGATAGGTGACAGATTGTACTCAGTACCACCTCTTCTAAGCTGACAGGGGTACACATCTTCTGTCTACTAAGCACTCATTTATCTGGTTGGAACACAAGCATAACTTGCAGCGCTTGTAATTTAAAATTATCTTTAGAAATCCGTTCTTCACTAACTTCAAAATGTTTTCCCTAGTTTATCTGTATTTCTACACCATGATGGAACAATTTTCAGAGTGGGCATGCTGCTATGAGTGCTACATCACTGAAGTCAACAAGAAATGTGAAAAATTCAAGTGTCACACTAAGAAAAAGAGTATAAAATGAGCTACTCCAATTCAGCAGGAGAGTGATAATGGTGTGGGATGTAGAGGGTGGTTCATTTTGGAGTGCACTGTTGCAAATATATTATCAAAGCATGGTGTGCCCTTGCAATGTCTAATACAGACAGCACATTTCCCATTTATTTCACAACACAATTTGTGCACACACGCTATGTAACTGAAAAAAAAATATATAGGGCACAAATGTTAAGTAATGTGTGGGATTTTAGTGAGTATTTGTCATTTGCACATCACCAAGTAGAGTCTTGGTTTGCTTTGATCCTAATAAAATCTTTCTTTCCATTACACTTCAGAATTACAAAATCATGTGCTTCATTTGTGTCTAATGCTGATATGTTTTGAAGTATTTGAACAGTTCATTTACAGGTATTCACAGCCTGTCCTTTCACGCTGCCCGCAGGCAAGTAAGATTGTAAGATAGTTCACATAATTCACCTTACAAAATCCTCCCACTTTGCAGTCAGAGAATGAAAAGTAAATGCAAATCCCCATTTTAAAAGAATAAGCACCAATTTGTCAGAAGACAGCCTGATCTGTGAGCTCTGTCATTTAACACACAGAAAATTTGAAAAGATAACAAAACTATTTAATGGCATCTTTGTTGGTCATTCACTTTATGAATTACAGCAAGGTTATTTTGGGGGGTCCTGCAGCACCCTCAGAACCCCTACGCCCAGCACCTATGCGGCCATGTAAAACATAAATTGTGGACTTTGATTTCGCCAAGTGAATGTGGTGTAATTTACTCAAGCATGATGTCTGAGAAAAACCGCAGGGTGGGGTAATTCGCTAATGACTCGGAAACCTGGATGCACTGATGGCCCCCCTCTCCTAAATAAGTCTTTAATACTTACAAGCACTTGGGTGCCACACTTATCGAACGGCATGGTGATGACAGCCCACTGACCCTCCGTTCGAGCTTGGCACTCTGGGCTGTTGAGGTGAACATCGTGAATCGATAGTTCGGCATCGGTGACCAAGCTGAGGGGGAGGCGGTATTCAGCGTGGCGGGAGAGGCAAGTCAGTTCAGGCTCTTCTTCAGGATCCTCAGGCTCTTCTGGTCCTGGAAAAGATTAGAAGAGTGTCCCCGTCTGTGACTGCACCGTATTGTATTGCAACATTTATATAGTTCTCTAGTGGGGCACTGGAGCACTTTCCTACATGGATAGCACACTACAGAATGTAAGGTATTTGGTTGGAAGTGAGTTGTCTTTGTTTTGATTCTGTGTGGGAAGTGTTTCCATGTTGTGTGTGAGTAACACTGTGGTGAGGTTATCGCCAGCCGTGGACGCTGCAGGTAAGAGCAGCGGTCCGGCTGGGGGGGATTTCGAGAGACGATCACAAGGGACAATTTAAGAAATAATTCATTTTCCCGTGTGGTCATCTCTCGGAATCCACCCTCACCTGGCCCCACCGCTCTTACTTGCAGTGGCAGCGGCTGGTTATTGTGTTATGGGATGCAGCGCTTATTCGCATGATGGATGAAGATGTGTGAAGGTAGGTGCCCAGTTTATGGTTTTCAGCAAGCTGGCAGCATAAAATAGTTCTGCAGGACTCTTTATGGTATTTTTAAGGTTCAGAGCCCAATTAACTGGTTACTGCACTGGGCTGTCAATTCTGAGATATGTTGTATAAAGTTTGTGGTCCTGAGCAAGTAAAGGCTATTCCAAGGAGGTTACACTGTTGGGTATAAAGTAAGGGAGAGTGAAAGGTAAAAAAACAAGCATTAGAAATGCAATAGGTCTCGCAGCATTAGAGTTAGTGCTTTTAGAATTGTTTATGGGTTTTTTGGTAAATCTTTAGCATTTTTGTTTCCTGTAGCCAATGCTAAAGAATTTAAAAAAAAAAGCCATAAACATTTCTAAAAGCTCTAACTCAAATTCTCCGAGACCTATTGCATTAGAAATGCAATAGGTCTCGCAGTAGGAAAGTTTGAGCTATAGGTGTTATTTATTTTTTTGTTTTTTATTTATGTGTTGTTTTTTCTAAATAGCTAAATTAATAGCTTTCTTCTTTACAAAGCCAATAGTTATAATTTTTGTAAATGTGACACCTCTAGCATTTGTAAAGCAACATGTTTTGTATTAACGGGACTTATATGTGACTTATATGTATTGATATTAAAAAAATCAATGGCTTTAAAAAACAATTAATAATTAATACGTAAATAAAATGGATTTTATTTTATATTGCCAATAGCTTAAAGTTTATTAAATATATTTAGTGAAGATGCTGTGGTTGCGCTGAGTGAGGGTGAGTGAGGGTGAGTGAGGGTGAGGGTGAGTGAGGGTGAGGGTGAATGTGAGTGAGTGAGGGTGAGTGAGGGTGAGTGAGGGAGGGTGAGTGAGTGAGGGTGAGTGAGTGAGGGTGAGTGAGTGAGGGTAAGTGAGTGAGTGAGGGTGAGTGAGGGTGAGGGGGTGAGAGGGTGAGGGTGAGTGAGGGGGTGAGGGGTTGAGGGTGAGTGAGGGTGAGGGGTTGAGGGTGAGTGAGGGTGAGGTGTTGAGGGTGAGTGAGGGTGAGGTGTTGAGGGTGAGTGAGGGTGAGTGAGGGTGAGGTGTTGAGGGTGAGTGAGGGTGAGGCGTTGAGGGTGAGGTGTTGAGGGTGAGGTGTTGAGGGTGAGTGAGGGTGAGGTGTTGAGGGTGAGTGAGGGTGAGGGTGAGTGAGGGTGAGGTGTTGAGGGTGAGTGAGGGTGAGGCGTTGAGGGTGAGGTGTTGAGGGTGAGGCGTTGAGGGTGAGTGAGGGTGAGGGGTTGAGGGTGAGGCTGAGGGGTTGAGGGTGAGTGAGGGTGAGTGAGAGTGAGGGTGAGTGAGGGGTTGAGGGTGAGTGAGGGTGAGGGGTTGAGGGTGAGTGAGGGGTTGAGGGTGAGTGAGGGTGAGTGAGGGTGAGGGTGAGTGAGGGTGAGTGTGGGTGAGGGTGAAGGTGGGTGAGGGTGAGTGAGGGTGGGTGAGTGTGAGGGTGAGTGAGGGTGAGTGAGGTGAGTGAGGGTGAGTGAGGGTGAGTGTGGGTGAGTGTGGGTGAGTGTGGGTGAGTGTGGGTGAGTGAGGGTGAGGGAGGGTGAGGGGTTGAGGGTGAGTGAGGGTGAGGGGTTGAGGGTGAGTGAAGGTGAGGGGTTGAGGGTGAGTGAGGGTGAGGGGTTGAGGGTGAATGGGGGTGGGTGAGGGGTTGAGGGTGAGGGGTTGAGGGTGAGGGGTTGAGGGTGAGGGGTTGAGGGTGAGTGAGGGTGAGGGGTTGAGGGTGAGTGAGGGTGAGGGTGAGTGAGGGTGGGTGAGGGTGGGTGAAGGTGAGTGAGGGTGAGTGAGGGTGAGTGTGGGTGAGTGTGGGTGAGTGTGGGTGAGTGTGGGTGAGTGTGGGTGAGTGTGGGTGAGGGATTGAGGGTGAGGGGTTGAGGGTGAGTGAGGGTGAGGGGTTGAGGGTGAGTGAGGGTGAGTGAGGGTGAGTGAGGGTGAGGGTGAGTGAGGGTGAGGGTGAGTGAGGGTGAGTGTGGGTGAGGGTGAGTGAGGGTGAGTGTGGGTGAGGGTGAAGGTGGGTGAGGGTGAGTGAGGGTGGGTGAGTGTGAGGGTGAGTGAGGGTGAGTGAGGGTGAGTGAGGGTGAGTGAGGGTGAGTGTGGGTGAGTGTGGGTGAGTGTGGGTGAGTGTGGGTGAGTGTGGGTGAGTGAGGGTGAGGGTGAGTGAGGGTGAGGGGTTGAGGGTGAGTGAGGGTGAGGGGTTGAGGGTGAGTGAGGGTGGCGAGGCTCGTGGTTGTACGCAATTGACTGGGAAAACTCGAAAGACCATGATCTGTGGAACGCCCTGCACACAATGCAAACCTCACCGCCATCTTGGAACTATTTCCTTATCAAAACAATGGGAGTGATGATCTAAGCACTAATTAAAAAACAAAATGCAATTGTTTTTAAGTTTGTTGTTTTATTGAGCACTCTGACGATCTTTTAGGCTTGAATATGTGGTTTACAAAAAGTTTAATGAACCGGAACCCCTGCCTCATTTCCTTAAACAGCAGGCGCGGTTTGGAGGCGCTGCCCGTATAGTTAATTCCTCGTTTCTTTATAGTTTTGACACAATTTAGAAATTGACCTGCAGGGGGTTGGCTGGCTCGTAGCAAGGACTTTTCGCCATGCAATTAGAATGTTTCGAAACATCTTTCCGGGTGCGGTTGGCAGCAGAGTGCTTCCAAGTGAAAGATGAGGCAAGTTCACAATTCCCATGTGTAAACAAAGCCAGGCGTGAATAGCAAGTCCCTTTCCTGTGTTACGGTCCGATCATTCTTCCTCACTAAAACAAGAAGCAGCCACCATGTTGAAGCCGGGGCGTGACGTTGCAAAATGTGCCTGCTCCGTGCGTGAGAGAGATGGCTTACTACAGCATGAGTTGCTTAATACCCCAGTACTAGCGCCTAATTAAAAAGTCTGTGTCTTCTTTTATCAGTACGGCGCCCACTGAGCTTCATGGAGCGTGGGGCCGTGAAACGTGCACCGTGCTGACAAAAAGCTTGTGGCCACGCACAGAAGTGCCCCATGTAAATAATAAAATAAAACTAAATGAAATTAAAAAAGAAGCACTGATGAGCAGCGGCAATGGGGGAAAGGAACATTAAAAAAAAAAAAAAAAGAGAGAGATATCGCACACAACCACTTAAGAACCAGAGCGTAAGGAAGCTGTACTTTACCGGTGCACCTCAACCTGAAGGGAAGTGACATGTCGGAACAAGCCTTTCACCGTAACACGGCGGGCAGGGGAGGGGGCGGGCAGGGGAGGGGGCGGAGAGGGGAGAAGTGCGACACGGCAGGCAGGCAGGGGAGGAGAGTAGGAGGAGGAGGGGGGAGGAGAGTAGGGGAGGCACGGCCTAGCGGCAGGCAGGCAGGGGAGGAGAGGAGGAGGGGGGAGGAGAGTAGGGGAGGCACGGCCTAGCGGCCGTGCAATCAAGTAGTGAGGGGGCGGAGCTGGGGGAGGCTGTGAGAGAGAGTAGGCAAGGCAGGCGGCTGGGGGCATGTGCACGCGCATTTAAGCTCAATGCGCATGCGCATTGAGCTTAAATTTCTCGTGCACTGCAAGGAATCGCCACGATTCCTTGCAGTGTGGATAAAGAGCGGATAAGTGCCAATACTCTCGCCTTGCTCGATGCGCATGCGCATCGACAGGCGAGACCTAAAAAGAACACTGATGGGCAGGGTTAAGAGAACGTGCTCATGTGGTCTCCCCTAAGTCAACATTCAAAAATATGTGGGGGCGTGGCCAACCGAGCTGCGAGATGGCTGCTTCCTAGCGAGCTCCGCCGGCTAGGGTATAAAATCCTGAATTAATCCTTCAAAAGTACTGCTGTGGAGGAATAACTGCTCAACTCTGTATCGCGGCAACACGGGGCACAAAGCAACCGCTGCAGGACCGGAGAAAAATGCTGCCGTGCTGGGGCAGCCGAAGCTAGTGCCGGCTACGCCGCAGGCAGCGGTCCGCTAGAGGTGACACTGCGGGCGGTCCGCGCTGAATTCCAGTCCGGGGCCGATAAGGCCTCAAAATCGTCTGTAAGACGCAGCGGAGACCGACGCAGAGCTGCGAGTGTGGTGATAACTGCGGAAGGCAGACACATCGACATATACTGTGCACCGACGGGACCTACGTGACAGCCCGGGTACGCAAATTAAATTGGGTGAAAATATCGCGCATTACAGAGGAGCTAACACCGGGGGCTTTCACGTGGACGGCAAGAGGCGGTAGCGGGGCACCAGAAGTGCCGAGAGGGCCACAACTGGCTCCCACAGGCCTGTTAAAGACTAAAACTCGGGCCAAAGACTTAACATGAGGCAGTAGTTGCTGAGGCCTTCTACAGCGCGTAGTACATCGGGGGCATCTACGGCCGGGGTGCAGGCGCACAGACAAAGCTGGGCCAACCTCGTCATTATATGCTTCTGTTATACGGCGTTTGTGTCGTTTGCAACATAGGTGCTGCACAGCATTACCAAAGAAGCGTCAGGGTCCCTCAGCGTATAATGCCAACACCCGCAGTGTTGTTATGAGTCGCTGCGTTGCCGAGCCTCCTCCTAATAGGCGCAGCGGCCCATCATTCCATCTGGCGCCTGTGCAGGTGACTCTCCCAACTGCTCCATTTAATACTCTGCGCAGTGGATACAGCCCCGCATTGATTGTGGCGTGGGGGAAAGGCGAGCCGCCACTGCCTTCTCAAAAAAAGGACAGATCTGCATGCCCAGAAGTGCGGATAGAGGCTGAGGTACTATCCTGGGTGGCCGCGGAGGTGTGGGTGACGATACGGTGGGCACCACAGGTAATGTCCCAGAACCCCTGAAATATCGATAGGGGTAACAAGCCTCTTGCCACAGATCCGCTATTTGGTTGGACACTCTGCCAAGGTGCCAAGCCTCCATTCTGTACGGGACACGGCCATGCGCGTGATGTAATCTGGGTTCTCATGAGGTGTTTGACGAGACAGCGGCTGTATTCCCCCAACGCCAAGCATTTAATTCTGTACCACGGCTCCAGCTTTCTGTGGGAGTGGAGCAGCCCGAGCTGGTCTTGCTCACAAAAGTCTTTCAAGTGCCTAGACGTGAAATCGGTGGGTAGGGCGCTGTGATGTTCCAATGATAAGGACTCCGGGCGGCTTGAGGGGGACCTCGGGTGTGTTCCTTAGTTGATAATCCTATACATACCTGGGTGTAGGCCGAGGAGCGATTCTGTCCTGATCAGCAACCACCTGCTAATACGCCCTAAACTCTTACATCCAGAGTAACAATGGGGAAGCCGGACGCAAAGCAACCGAAGATGACATTTGAGAATAAAAGAAACACCAGACAAACCGAGCAAGACCAAGATACATCTGAGGCGATGACTCAAAATGACACTGCGGTGTGGACAAGGGGAAGACGTTCGATCCCTTATGTTGGAGATGAGATCTAACCTGAAAAATATTGACGCAAAATTAGATACCTTGACCTCCCAACTGGACTCTGTACGAACTCAAGTATCTACACACGAGACGAGGCTGGACTGCCTCGAGAATAGGCAGACCGAATTCCACGAATTCAGGGCTGAAACGAAGGAACAACTCTTACATATGGACAAATTGCTGTCGGTGATCAGGGAAAAGAACGATGATTTGGAGGCAAGATCACGACGCAATAACCTCCTTGGAATTCCTGACACCACGGCTATACCAAAAATGGAGACGTACATTGCAGACCTTCTACATGAACTATTCGATCCACACTTGTCCCAGGTGTTTGTTGTAGAACGTGCGCACAGGGCGCTTGGCCCTAAACCACCAGTGGGAGGAACACCGAGGCCCATCCTGGCAAAACTGTTAAATTATCAGGATAGAGGCCTGATATTGAGTCTGGCAAGAGAGAAGGGACAGGTAACGCATAAGGGGAACAATATTTCCTTTTACCCTGATTTTACCCCAGCGGTACAAGCTGCTCAAAGAGAGTTCCTTCCAGCTAAACGCCTTCTACGACAGGCGGAAATTCCCTACTCTCTTTTATATTCACCGAAACTCAAAGTGTCTCATGATGGTTAGGCCCATTTATTTGCAGATGCTAAATCGGCCCTTAAATTTGCTAAACATGTATGTAAGTCAAACCCGGGCTCTGCGGCGCCGAGCTAAGCTGCTGTGGGGGGCAATGATAACCTTAGCGATAATGATTGATGGTATTTAGGCACAGTGTTTAACCTAATGTTTGCTATATTCCTTAACATGTGGTATCGCATTTAAATGTGCTTGCTTATGGTTAGACATCCGAGATGTTATGCGTAGTGTTTATCGCCCTTAAAACAATGCTAATGCGCTAAAACAGGGAAATCCATGCTACATTTGGTTAATAAGGTGGCATGTTTTTGCCACCTGTCTGTTCACAGTGACCTCCACGGGCAGGCTTAAAAGACTCCCTGGCCACCCTGTATCTACAGGGGTGTATGCCGGCGGTTCCATGCCCCCACGGGAAGTCTCCCTATGTTTGCTATATCCATGTTTCGAATTGGGGGTGGGGGGGATTTGTCTCAACCTAATTGGGGGGTTGGAGTGGGGGGGGGGACAGGTTTGTGGGTTGGTTGGTATGCACTGATGTATATGCTTTTTGTATATCCCTGGGTCACGTTGGGACATGTCCATTATGCAGATGTGTCTCTGTTTTTCTCTATTACTACAACACATCACCTCTTGGGGAGCGTAGAGTAACATTTAACATCCTCACATGGAATATTAGAGGACTCAATGTTGGCAGGAAAGCCAGGCTAGTTCATGCATATTTAACAAGGCACAACATAGATATTTGCTTTCTGCAAAAAACACACCTGAATGTTAGGCCATCGCACAAGTTGAAACATGCTAGATGGGCAGGGGTACACTCTGCAATATATTCAAACTATGCACGGGGTGTCGCTGTCCTTATCAGAAGAGGATTCGACTGAAAGATGACCGCTGAGTACATAGACCCTGAGGGACGATATCTTATTTTACATGGAAAGCTGGGAGTTACTCCAATGGTCTTTGCGGCAGTGTACGAGGGAGAAGGCACACGCTGCTCGTGATTGAAAACTGATGGGTTGTGGACAGTGAATAAATACGTCTTTGGTGACCCCCTGATCATGATGCACAGAAGGATTTGATTGCTATCCTTCATAATAAGGCCATTTATGCCCTGCACATTTGATGTCCTGAAAATTAAAAATGGAAAAAAAAGGGATTTGACTACGGCTACACATAATAAGGCCGTTAATGCCATTCACAGCTGAAATTTTGAAAACGCATAATATAAAAAGTCCTGAGAGAAAACCTTGAAAAAAATACGTAGGAATACCTTTCGCCCTGAAGAAGTCCTACGGACGAAACGCGTTGGCTACGTTTTTTTACTTGAAGATTGTCAATAAAAGCAAGAAAAGAACTTTAAGTCCTACTGAAGTATTTTCTTTCGGACTATTGTATTGAATGTTATTGTCAAATGCACACTGTGTGGGGTGCTGAACCATTGTGTTGTTTTGAATTATGTTGGAAGTCTTGGGGTATATGACTTCAGGTTATTAGCACCCACAACAAATCTACTGGACCATAATAGATTGGATAAAGTGCAGCTTTTTTGGCCCGATACCCCTGTTCTAGTGTTTTGAATAAATATTTGTGTAGTTTGTGTACAGTTATGTCAGTCTCACTCAGTTGTTGCCAGTTCCTTCATGACTTTGGTCCTGGATTAGAACTTGGTGGATGGGTTACTCCATCACAAAGGTGACGGATATCCCGTCTGCGAAAATGTACATCTCATAGGCTATAATGGGATTCATATTTCAGAGGACGGGATATCCGTCACCGTTGTGATGGAGTATCCCATCCGCTGAGATCTAAATCAGGTCCTTTGTTTTTTATGAACTATCACATATTTTTTAGGCAAAAGCCTCAGTCTGTCCTTGTTCTTTTGGGGTTGTGGCCTTCAGAGCTCGACAGTCGTCTCCATCTTCTGCTGGCGGGGTTCCATTGGCGGGTTCCCTTCTTCTTCCTCCTGGTAGAACCTCTCCCTGTGGTCACCCCAGCCTCCCTCTTGCACCGCACGCTGCAGCGTGAGAAATGTGGGGTCACTGAAGGAGTTAAAGCCAAGATCCCGCTGCAGTGTCTTAACCCCTAATACTTTGTCTCACCCCTGGTTTCACTGGCTTTTCACTTGTCTCCTCCGGCTATCAATTGCCATATCTTTGACTCCTCTTCCAAATTCTTCAAAGTGCCTCTACTTTACCAGACTCTCTATGTTCTTAGATTAATAAGAACAAGAATAGGCCATGCTCTGCCCTACTCCCTGGGGCATTTATAATATACCCACCTAGACCTACCACTGCATAGCGTACTGGCCTCTTCAATATGCATAGAGGCTTGTGGCTATACCCACAACAAAATTCGCATACATCGAGAAAATTCATTGTAAACTGCATAAATTATGGTCTTCATGGTATGTATGTAGGTTACTAAGGCACACAGAGCATTCACTGAAATGCATGTTCTGCACACTGAGACACATACAATCTATACCCCAAGCATAACCTGAACCGAGTTAATACCGAAGCCGGTTGAAATATAGACATTATATAATGAGTTCCACATATTGTACCAATATGCATAAGATATATACTCATAGATCCTATACAAAATATGTTGGAGTGCATATGTGATGGAATTAGGAATTGCTTAGGCTAAAAAATTTAAGAAAATTGTTTTTACCCTACCAATGAACTCCTTGGGGTCTCTGATTGCCTGAGGTGCATCAGTGCATTTAATTCCCTCTTCTCAACACCTGTCTGACATCTTGACCCAATCTAGTACTTTTCAATGTGTGACATTGTACATTAAAGCTCAGTTCTTGCTACATTGTGTTGGCAGCCCATGTCCTTCTAATTCTAAATCTGTATACCTGCCACTGCCCAAAAATCCATGTGCGTTACGGGCAGTCCAATGCCCTGCCCCATCCGTATATCTAAAATGGAAGCTCGAGCCCTGGGCAATGCAATTAAAAAAGTTATCCACCTTGGGTATCTTTATAAAGTTGTACAAAATTGAAACATCCTATATAAAATAGTTTTTTCCAGGATAAAAACACGCAAAATGTTTTCTGTAGGAGAATTGTTGTGTAAAAAAATTATTTTCAGGAAAATTAACCCTAAAATCTATTTTGATTGAAATTGAATTCATATTTGAGTGTTGCAAAGATGGATATCTTTGCATGTTTATGAATCTTTTAACTTTGCCCAAGAAATTCGAATTATCCCTAGTAAGAATGTGGGCACGTGTTGCTAGGTGAATGAGGTCAGCATTTTTTTCTTATATTTATTTCCCTTTGAATGGAAAGCAAACATGCCAAACATCATGGAAAACCTCAAAGAATTTCTAGAGACCCCTCCACATTTTTTGACGAGACTAAAATACAATTATAAAGGCACACTTTTCCTCAAATCAAACCTACCCAAAAAGAAAGATGTAATGAATACAAAATAGTAGAATACCTGAAAAGAAGCCAAGTGAATATCCATAGCTTATAAAATTTTCCACTCCGTAAACATAAATCATAAACTTCTCCGACTGATGATATATTTCATGTTGTCCTCCTTTTTTTCCAAGCATCACTTCCCAACCAGTGAAACCTTCCAGGTGTCGGACGGTCACTACATTATCACTCAGCGGTCTGTGGTCCAGCAGAAACTCCGATAACGAGGAGGACGGAGACACAATAAAAAGGTAGTTGTAATAAAAGTCTTGTGTGACAAACTTGTAGTATCTCCTTGAGAAGTTGTTTGGTGGGACGATTGCTATAAAAGGATCGAATTTGAATTTTAGAGCAGTCCGGCTCCCTTGGAAGAGGTAGGTGACCATGATGGGCTCAGAGGAGTTCACAAGAATCCCATCGCCTAGGTTCAGCCTGACATTGGAACCAGGCTCAAGGCGATAATGTTCCATGGTTCCTCCGGGATGATGAATGTCAACAGTTGTGTTTGACCTGGCGGCAAGGATATAAATCTTGTCTTTCTCTTTCTTAGACATCAGTGGGAATGTGACAAAGGTTTGTCCCCAGCTTTCAACAGGAAATAGCTGCTCAACGAGAATGTCACATCCTCCAGACAGTTCACACCAGTAGCACTTGTTACCACTGAAAACTGCCACTGGTGTTGAAGATGTGACTCTTGTACCAGTTAAATCGCTTTCACTTTCAAGAAGAAGAACCTGTTGGGGGCCCAGGAGAAAGGAGAAGGTCTGCATGTTGGTGTATGTGGTTCCATTGAAGGACAAGGCGCCGACAACTGTGACCGACACCTGAGTCTCAAAGTCTTCGCCATTGCCAACAGCAAATTGGTTCTTGTGACCAGCACCAGGAGTAAAAATATAGTACTCGGTACCCAGTTCCTGTCTAGAGAGACAGGCCATAGCATCTGCCGTCATGGGAGCATAATTGAAAGCAATGACAGAAATGTCCGCGTCTGAGCTCACCGTCAATAGTTTGGTCGACAGCTCGCCTTGCTTTAGCATGTACATTGATGCCACTTTCACCTCTATGGTGCTGTTCTTCCCCAGTAGCACCATCTCGCTGTAGGGTGGATTGGGCACCGTGATGTGCACTGTGCAAGGTGTATCATAGCTGCTCAGCTGTAGTGCAAGGTGGGCTGGACTTTCAAGTGTGTCCATAAAGACAACATAGAATGTTCTTCCTAGGGGGGAAAAAGAATAAGAGACATTTTACTAAGTTGATAATTATCATTGTGAACTTTCTGATTACTTACAAATATGCCGTTTCTATGTTTGCAGACTCTGCATAATGTAGAAAAAGATCACAAACTGAGCTCAAACAGATATGGAGAGGGTTGATGGGAGAAAAGGTCTTGCAACTATGTGGACTCTTTTAGGGGACTCAGTATGAGATCGACTGTTTCACCCAGAGCACAACTCTGGGAGAATACTGTGACTTACTATTCTAAGTGCCTCCTGGCAAACAATTATTGAGTCCACAAACAAAAACCCATTATTTTCAGGCCTCAAAACACCAGAACCTTTCACAGATGCAAAGAATGTGGGCGACTACAGTCGGACCCTTGCGTACACCCTGCAGCAATATGGGAGGAGCAGATAATGCCCCTCCCTCAAGCTCAAGCATGCACTGCATCGCTACCCCCCAAACCACCTCCCACACCCATCAACCCTCCTTCTGACACTTTCTGAATGCTCACTGCAGGCAGAAAATCACTGCTGCCCCCACCCCCCATCCCCACATGACAGAAGATCTGGTATCTCAGATATGTGCAATTATTCCTCATTCTAGGGGGGAAAAGTATGACTTGCCAGAATTTGGTATGGGGATACTAGCCAGAATTATAGATGTTGCCCCCCCACCACCATATCCATGCACCAATTATTTGGCAACTCAAGGACCTAGGTTTGCAGCAGAGGCTTAGGTGGTATCACCACCGTTATAAAACAGTGTCTACCCAAAGCCATTTGAGTGTTGTCATAAGCTTCCCACCACCCCTGCTGCTAGAACCTTTTCCGAGGCATTCACCACTCATACCGTGAAGAGCACCTCCATGCTACTCCTGAAAGCTGTCGTCTTTCATTACCCACTTGTTCTAAATCAGGCAGTCCAATGTGGATCCACACAGCCTGAACAAATTCAACCTTCTTAGTATCAGCCCGGAGTACGTAAATGAACTTGGCAAAGGTTGTGTATACGGGTAGTCCAAAAAACTGTCATGCATCATGAACTACAGGACCCTTATTGGTCATTCTATAAACACACCCCTCACGCCTACCTGCACATAACACGTTTATTTGTCACTCATACATCCAACCTTCGAAATCTTTTCTTGATGCTGAATTACAGATGTCTACTGCTGACCAAATGTATGTCAGTCATTTTATCATCCATACAGAATGAAAGGGTGAGTAGACCCATCAGGATTTCAACCTGTGACTATGAATTCAAACATAGATCCCTGATATGTTCTTATGTTAGCTAAAGCTGTAGGCCTGAAATGCAACCCCTGACAACTCGCACTTTAGGATTAATGTTCTGAATTTCATATACACTATGGAAGCTGTTCTTTCTCATCTTTTGCATTACAGGCATTCCTTAGGCATAATAATGTGTTTGTTTCAGCAGCTAGGCAAGGAGAGAAGAAGTTACAATCCTTTAACTTGGAGGTGATAAAGGAAAGAAGTTGGTTTCACACGGGAGAAGCACGAAAACCAAGGAAGAATTGTTGCCAGGGATGTACATGGAGAACACTGCTGAAGCGTAAGCTGATGACTGTACCCATTGTGGAGTGTGTGCGAGAGGTGCACAATGGGAAATTAACAGGGGATAACTGTTGGAATTGGGGATAGTGCCCACATCTCTTTGCCTTTGGAGAGGGAGCGTCTCAGAACAAGCTCTTCCTCTTGTCATAGTGGCTTTATTCTGCTTGACTCATCTTAACGGTGGAGGGACTTCTTTGGAAGACTCCATGACTGATACTTTTCCTCTTGATTCGAAACGCTTACTTATTAACGTAGGGATGTCATCTTAGTGATCCAGTAGGGATAGAATGTAATGCTTTTATTCAACAAGCCTCGATGCAGGGACATTTGGACTCTTGCTTCTTGATTGTCTTTATCTTCCTTCCCGAGTTAATCGTTTTGCTAATGTTGCCCCGTCTGAATTGGGTGCATAGATTTGATGTTATGCTGTTTCCGTTGTATTTCTATACCCTCGTGTTGATGTGTGTTTATGCTCAGTTATTTTTGACTTTGAACTAAATCTAATTAACCTTCCTAAATTGTCATTTGGTAATTATTTATCAGGAAACGGTGTTTCTAAATTGAGTGTGCATTAATGATTTTCTCACCTTCACACTTTCATGCTGCTTAAAAGACCCATCGGAGTGTGTCTCTAGATATTTTCCAGAACGACGAAATGGCCCTTTCAGTTGGTAGCAGAGTAGGATGGTTTGCACATGATTTAAGAGGTGAATCTAGAATTGGTTTAGCATAGGTGCTGCCTAGAACCCCAAAAGCCCTGAACCAGAGCCTAGTTATCGAGAATGGAAGGCGACAAATCCGGCGGAGACCAACGGAGTTTGACAGTGCGGCGAAATCAGCTGCGGAAGTGAGTATTAACAGGATGTGTGTAGAATGTTAAATTCCAGGAATGGCTTGACTGTGTGATATTTTGTTTACAGAGTTAGAGGGAAAATTGAGTGAATGTGGTTTTGGGTCGGATGTGGCCGAAAGTTTGAGATTTTAGTTGCTGGTCCCGCAGTGGCCTAAGATCCCGGGATATTGGAAGGTGTAGAAGACACAGCAATTCTGATTGTCTGACTGTAGAATTGAGGAATTGTCATGAGATGTCATCGGTAGTTCCACTTAAAGACAGGGAACTTTGTGTGAATGGGACGTATGGGAATCGTCTAGTGGACCTTGTGTACAAGGGTCAACTCTAATGATTTGGGTGACACATGCTGGTCGAGGGTCACTGGGTGCGAATGCTCTTGAGTGGTTGACTTCTATCGAACTTTTAGAATGGCAGACAATTATGGACTTAAGAGGATTGTCGAGTGTATGCGTGCGGAGAAATTGTGAAGGAGGGTGAGTTGCTGCAAGGAGTGAGAGTGACGTCAGACTGTTTCGTGCTGTGATAGGTTGGTTGGTGTTACACCACGCTGGGATTGGTTGGTGGTCATTGGGAATACTCTGTGGCTGGCAGAGATAATTTCACCATATTAATTGAACAAGAATTGCATTTTTGTGGGGAAAGTTTAGAAAGAGTCAGAAATCATGCAATACTTTAAGGTGTTCCGGGATCTCTTCAGAGGTGATAAAGGGGCTGTTACTCGACTGGGCAAAGAGGTACCACCGGAGAACTCTCCAGCTCACGATATGGGGACAAAGGTTGGGCTCCATACTATAATTTGGCTCCAAAAGTGACACAAAATCACTAAAATGGAGGGGAAATTGTCATTTCCATGCTTTGGCCCATTCAGGCTAGAGATATTGAACCAATTTAGGGGGACGATGTTTGCAATGTGACCTTTTCCCAGACCCACACAGTTTGAAACGTTAGATGGGTGAATGCGTGCAGCTTATGCTAAGCAGAGAGAGACATTTCAAGGGAGAATGATGAAAACCATGAGAATGTATCAGGATGAACAGTGGGATGCTAGGTTCAAGAGGTGGAGAGTGGAAACCATCGAGGGAGAGAGATTATATCCAGTGTTGGTAGGGGATAAAGAATCGCGAACAGAGAAACGGGGAGAAGGGCACATGGGAGTGACAGCAGTGATATTGAAGACAGCTTATTGGAAGCGTTGTTACCTGAACATCCACCACTTTACAGTTTAAAATAAGGAGGAGTGGGATGAAGTCTGGATGGCTCTGACAATGTGGGAGGTGTATCAACCCCAGTGGCTCCTGTTCCAGGGGTCGTGGGAATGATATCAGCAGGAACAAGGGTGACAGGAGTGTCCGTCTTGGGAGGTATGGAACCGATTGATGACAGCGCTACTTCACAGCTACCGAAACCTGTTACAGTACTAGTTACCATTGAACCTGTTGTTCCTGTTTATGACTCAAGCCCAACAGTAATCCTTAGCCAGAGACAGTCCATGCAAGTGGAAGGGACTTCTTTGGCAAGAACAGGGAGTGCAAATATGGGTTTCCGTTCTGTAGGGCTTATGGAATCCAGTACTCCCCTAGCGACTACCGCCGATCCTTCTGGAGTACGGATTGGTTCAAGCACAGTAAGATCTGTACCTATGGTAAGCACCAGCTTAGATCAGCACATATGGGATACTCCTGTGAGAGGACATAGCAGTATGCCTCAAGAAGCAAGTACAAGTCAGAGGACATCGAGAACCAGCACATCTTAGACATAGAGGACGTAGAGTCAATTGTTGAGGGACCATAATAACAGCAAAGAGAGCCAGAATAGTAAGTTGTGTCAGGACACCATGAAGTCTGCAATGAAGGTGAAGCTAGTGGATGTGGTGAGAATGAAGGCGGAATTTGAGGAAATCATTGGTGGGAGTCTACCTCTAGACAGAATAGTGATCAATGAGCGTCATGCATCGCTGTTTATGGCTAAGGATGCCACCTGGAGGTCAAGGCAAGAAGTTGTCGGATCTGGCTCAGGGGTATGAAGGCATTGCAGTGAAATCACAGGCTTACCTACAGTGACCAAGAGTTAGAGGAAATGAGAGTGACTGGATTGAGGATGCACATACGGGAACTGGTAATAGGTATAAGGACTTGGAATATGCTGGATAAGTGGGAAGAGAAGTGGTCAAGGAAGAAGAGCGCATGAAAGATAAAAGGAGAGATGCTTCCTTCCAGAGGGGGAATGCAGGGAATAGAGGCATACCCATTGCGAGAAGTGCCTAGCAGTGTGTATGTAAATGGCCCTTGGATTCGGGGTGCTCTTGCTGCGTTCACTAATTTTTTTCCAAGACTAAGAGAGAAACCTTCTGAGTGGTATAAGCAAGTTGATCGATTTGTTAAGATCTTGTAAATGTTGTGGATTGATTTAAACACCTTGTTCAAAATTGTGGTTCCTTGTGATCTATGGTCTGCTTGTAAGATAGCTGTCAAGTGGCCTAGTGCTGAGCAAGAAAGGGACTCAGTAAATCATGGTCCTTCCCCTTCAGTCATGAAAAAGTAGGATCAGGTGATCACGTAGTTGTAGTCCAAAATAGCCCAGTAACACATTAATTGGGTCAAGATAGATGGAACGACCTAGGAGCCTAAGGAGTCGGTACACGCCTATTATGAAAGGCGTTAGATACCCTTGGGACCATGTGTGTCCAAATTTATGACTGGATTGAGGCCGAAGATAAACCTCATGACCCAACAGCATCTGATCTGCTGGCAAATAAAAATCCGTAGACAAAATCATACAGTATGCCAGGTACTACAGTAATGAGTTAGAGTCCAAACATAGGAGGATAAAGGAGAAACTGATGTTAGTCAAAATACTTAATGCTCAGAAAGGAGAGTAGGTGCAGAGGATGGTGGGAGCTGTAACATATGGTCAGGGGAATGCCACAAGAGGCTTACAAGTACAACAGTTTGGAGGGTCAACTGGTCAGGGAAGAGTAATTGGTATCCCTATAGATCTGAAGACAGGGCTAGACTTTGCCACCCTGAAGGAGTCCACTGCATGTCATTTTTCTGTCACAAGGTAAGGCACTAGAAGAGTGAGTGTCTCCTCAATCCTGCGAACCAAGACCAAGGAGGAGAACTCATCCTGATAGCAGATGGTGTGAACCAGTTACAGGCAGTGACCAGGCCAAGATCATTTAATGCAGGAGGGAATCAGAACCAATTAGTGCAAGTGCCACAGCTTCCGAGAATTGCACAGGTTGATTGGACATACCACCAGATGCCCTTGATTTAGTGTCTGGACGGATTTGGTCTGGCCTGTCCTTATGGCAGTACCTGAGACAGGAGGAAGACTGTTCACTTGGCGCAGTCTTGGAGGTAGACCAGAATGGATCCTACGTAGAAGCAGACGTGGATGGTCATCCCATTATACACTTGATTGATACTAGTGCTACCCGTTCTACTGTGAGATCTACAGTAACCCCAAACCTGCCCCTCTCTGGAAAATCGATCCAAGTTGTAGGAGTCGCTAATAAGAAGATGACAATTCCTTTGGCGGAAGAAAGGCCATTGAAAATCGGGACCTTCCAGGATCACCATCAGTTCGTGGTGTGTCATTCCAGCCCAGTGAGTTTATTAGGGCGTGAGGTGCTGTGCAAACTGAATTGTACCATCTACTACACACAAAAGGAAATTGAGTTGCAAACAAATGACAAAGACATTGTAGTGTAGTCCCTAAAGTACCCTGTCATGCAGGACCTACAACGTTTACGGATAACATATACTGTGGGTCTGGTGGCAGACAGACATTGTACACCCCCGCCCCATATATTAGCATATGGTTTGCATTAGCTAGCTCGCAGTGCCACTAGCCTCTCCAGCTATCAGAGAGATACGTTTTAGCAACCTCAGAACACAATAACCTCAGACTCGTGGAAACAATATTTTACTTTTCACCCAGTCACTCATGCCTGCTTGTTTTTGCTCTCAGAGAGATACAGAGAAGCAACAGTCAAACATACTTACAACAAGAATTTATTGTACATTGGTTCTTCTCATGTAGAATAAGTGCGCTGTTGCGATTGTAACAGTAGCAGAGATATAGAATCAGCAGTGAATAAAAAGGAATAGTATTGTTCTACCATTTTACAATAGTCATGAACCCATACATGAATTTGAAATGCATTTATAAAATAAAGTGCGTACTCCTTTGATGCCTGACTAGATGTACCTAGGGGTACCTCGCATGTGAGTCGGTGCTTTAGAGCCTAAGCCTAAGAGCCTAAGAGCCAAGAATCCCACTAGGCTGTTAGTCGAACCCCATACCTGAATAGTGAAACTGTGGGACTTCGTCCTGGACTTGAGCTGGACATCCCGCAAGAGATCGTCAGACCACAGTCAGCTAGAGCGATGGCATTCCCGAGCTGCAGCGTCTCTGGTCAATGTGCCAGTGTGAAGTCTCAAGCTGCTCCTGCTTTCTGATAGCAAGAGATGCTGTATTCATACAGTCTATGTACGTGTGTTTCCCATTGTTCAGTATAAGGATGACGTTGGGGATTAAACCTCGTGCGTCGATGGGAGAGGTGAAGTGTACCCCCTGGAGAGTGTACTCATCAATTATTCATTTGCGCTAAGGATGACGTCTTAGCAATATCGATCTATCTGGCAGAACCCACCCTCGTCATAGAACTAGGTGAAAGGTTTAGTCCATAAAAGGCTGCAGACCTTATAAGGCGTGATGTCCGTATAAGGCATTCTGTCCTTATTTGGAGTTATGTCCTCATAAGGCTCGTTCATATGAAATGACAGGAGCTTATGTAGGGAAAGTGTACAATGTTCCCTGGACCTATAGTAGGGTACCGATATGAAATATAACAACATTGCTTTCAAATTAGCAAACCAGAACCTTTCCACTACTGTGTTTCCCTTGCTGACAGTGGAAGACATGCCACGAGATCTCAGAGACACTGTTTCAACAGTGGTGTGGGACTTTTCATGAGAGGAAATCAGATTGAATGGAGGAGTTGAGCCAGTCCGCATACAGGTCAAGCCAAATGCAGAATTTGCAAGAACACCTCAGTATAATCTCACCCCAGAAACGGTGCTAGGTATTACACCTTTCATTGAGTCCATGATTGCACAGGGCATCCTAAGGAGATCGTGCGAAGTCCATGCAACTCTCCTATTTTGTGTTTGCAGAAACCTAGTGGAAAATATTGCATTGTTCAAGACCTCAGGAAAATTAACAGCATAGTGATCCCATGTTGTCCTGTGGCACCGAAGCCATCTGTGATCCTATTCCAGATTCCTTGTGAAGCAGCATGGTTTACAGTGATTGACCTCCGTCAGGCATTTTTCTGTATCCCATTGCGTGAAGAAAGAAAGCCAATTTTTATTCGCTTTCCATCTAGAAAACCGTTTCTTAGCATGGTGTCGTATCCCATAAGGGTATACTGAAAGTCCAGCAAACCACACAAGATGATGGACAGAATATTGCACATTGGCATTGCTGTTCGCCCCATGTGAGAAGAGTGGCGTACTCACTACGCCACTGGAGTCAAGCTATCCTGGCTGATGACGACTGATAGTCAGAAACCGGTCCTAGGATGCTTGTTTCCGGTCCAGTGAAGACATGGCTTGGCAGTTCAGGCTGGATTGTTCCCATGAGGCACAGGGTCAAGAATGATTTGCAAATGGAAAAAAGCTCCCTAGCACACGTTATAGATTATTGTTTTTCTCAGTATACAAGTGTTTCCACCATTCGTCACTCTTGCATTCATAAATGATTCTTGTCCATAAGGTCCGGTAGATTCTTTTGAAGTTTTATTTCTGGAATTTCACAGCCAACACGTGTTTCGTCGTATTAGGAATGTAACCCACGACTTTCTCAAGGCTGCACATGTAAAAGAAAAGAACATAAAATATTGTTTTTGGGACTTATGACAAAGTCCTAATGTTTACTGTTAGATATTCACACTGGTATAAGTCAATTATTATCCGTACTAAGCCATCGTTTTGCATTAGTACTGTGAATGGAAGGTCTGGGTGGTGGTTAGAAAGTTATATACATTTGTAAAAAGGTGAAAAAATTCATGTATTAACAATCAATTTACATTTGAAGTTTAACACATAATGTACCTCTGTTTTCCAGTAGGTCTATGAGCCCGGTATAGAACGGAGAGACCAAGTGCTGTATTATTATTAGCCGTGGTTAGTGCTTCATATTGTAAACTTTACGGGTGTGGGAAGAGATATAGTTTCAGTGGAGCGCTATAAATTCCATGGGTGTGAGAAGTAATATAGTTTCAGTGGAGCGCCGCATGCAAAATATCAGAAAAGGAATTTGAATTCTGTGAAATACCTCATTCCTGAGTAAATCGGTCGTATCTGTAAACATGATGAGAATGAAAGAACCTGTCAGAGTAAATTCCTTCAAGTTTACTTAATAAACAAAATTCCAAAATAGAACAAGGATGCCTTCCACAATGCCCCTGTGAGGTACACAAGCCTGTGCCCAACACTAGCGGGGTGATTACAGTTGAAGAAAATAGGAAAGGTTTTAAGGCAAACAAGCGTTTTTCTGTTGACATATACATTGCACAGAAAATATCAAGTAGCACTATTACATCAGTTTCAACAACCAAATATGTTTGTATAAGGTGCATGAGCAAGTCGACGGCATTTCGGTTCCCCTAAAGGGTCATGGGAACCATCATCAGGACACACAAATAATTGCCTTATTTCACTAAACCTCCAATTGCCTAAGGGAAAATAGGGGAAAATAAGAAAAGTACAAACTTTAAGAACAAGGCATCAATAATTAGAAAATACAATAGAGTGACTCTTTGTGCAGGGTGCAAAAAGACTCGATATGCCGGGTGAAGATATCGCACTGTCCCTACACGTGAAGAGGTGGTGGCGGCAGTGAATCTAAATGGTCTAAGTTTGTGTGTTCAACCATGCTAGTCAGTGCCTCTTAGCGATATTACTTCAAGGCAGAAGGCAGTAGAGACGTGAACAGGCACACGGATCGAAGTGCACGTGGTGTTTTAAAATGGTAGTGCCTATTTAGAACCTATTTACAATCCGCCATAGTGGGTAAAATCATGTTTTGGCCGGACTGGGAGGCGCGCTCTGCTTACCGAGGCAGTGCGTAGTTGTCAAGGGGCAAGTCGTTGCTCAAAATTAGCCCGGACCGCCAGCCCTATACGGGGGGATAATCTAGATGTTAGAAGGAGGGAAATAGTCCAAGTGAAACTATGCGGAGCGTACCATGCAGATAATCTTACCGAATTAGGACAGCGGATTCCGTGTTACAGGGTCGTAACCGGACGACGCCAAGGTAAGCCTGTATGGAACAGAAGAGTGTTTGAGAAATTGGACCGCAAGGTGTCTGTCAAGGCTTAAGTCTACGCAGTGCTGTTTTACTCACCACAATCGGCGGTCATGGAGGTATTCCCTGGCGTGCTGGTGTGCTCAAACCAGGAAGTGAAGAAGGGGCGGGTGTGTTGTGATTGGCCAGTGCACGTGAGGATTCGAACATAGAAATAAACGAGGGGTGTAAGTTGTGGGGGCCATCTTAGGTGATGTCTAAGGTGATTCTACATGCAGGGTGACATTTCAGAATTACAATATCAGAAAACGTTGTCTGAACAGACAGTTGTTAGGCACTTAGTCCAGAGTCTTTGAAGTATATGTACACAGACTAGATTAAAGCAGTCCATTCCTCTTGCAGGTTCAGGCCCGAATTTAATTTTGAGGATTCGAACATAGAAATAAACGAGGGGTGTAAGTTGTGGGGGCCATCTTAGGTGATGTCTAAGGTGATTCTACATGCAGGGTGACATTTCAGAATTACAATATCAGAAAATGTTGTCTGAACAGACAGTTGTTAGGCACTTAGTCCAGAGTCTTTGAAGTATATGTACACAGACTAGATTAAAGCAGTCCATTCCTCTTGCAGGTTCAGGCCCGAATTTAATTTTTTGTTTTGTCTGGCCTACAAATTGTAATAGTGCTAATCTCATTTATGCAATTCTCTGTCCGTGCAATCTCATATATGTAGGCCAGACAAAACAAAAAATTTAATTGCGAATATCCCAGCATCACAGCCGCATCAGGTGCAAAACAGCAAATGCACCCCTGGTTGAACATTTCTTAAACAGAGGTCATACTGAAAATGAGATCCGTTGGACAGTTATCACACAAGTCATGATACCACCAAGAGGGGGCGACCTAACACGTATGCTGAACAGAGAAGAATTGAAGTGGATATTGAAGACAGACAGCCTGAATTCGGGCCTGAACCAGGCAAGATTCGTTTATTTCTATGTTCGAATCCTCACGTGCACTGGCCAATCACAACACACCCGCCCCTTCTTCACTTCCTGGTTTGAGCACACCAGCACGCCAGGGAATACCTCCATGACCGCCGATTGTGGTGAGTAAAACAGCACTGCGTAGACTTAAGCCTTGACAGACACCTTGCGGTCCAATTTCTCAAACACTCTTCTGTTCCATACAGGCTTACCTTGGCGTCGTCCGGTTACGACCCTGTAACACGGAATCCGCTGTCCTAATTCGGTAAGATTATCTGCATGGTACGCTCCGCATAGTTTCACTTGGACTATTTCCCTCCTTCTAACATCTAGATTATCCCCCCGTATAAGGCTGGCGGTCCGGGCTAATTTTGAGCAACGACTTGCCCCTTGACAACTACGCACTGCCTCGGTAAGCAGAGCGCGCCTCCCAGTCCGGCCAAAACATGATTTTACCCACTATGGCGGATTGTAAATAGGTTCTAAATAGGCACTACCGTTTTAAAACACCACGTGCACTTCGATCCGTGTGCCTGTTCACGTCTCTACTGCCTTCTGCCTTGAAGTAATATCGCTAAGAGGCACTGACTAGCATGGTTGAACACACGAACTTAGACCATTTAGATTCACTGCCGCCACCACCTCTTCACGTGTAGGGACAGTGCGATATCTTCACCCGGCATATCGTGTCTTTTTGCACCCTGCACAAAGAGTCACTCTATTGTATTTTCTAATTATTGATGCCTTGTTCTTAAAGTTTGTACTTTTCTTATTTTCCCCTATTTTCCCTTAGGCAATTTGAGGTTTAGTGAAATAAGGCAATTATTTGTTTGTCCTGATGATGGTTCCCATGACCCTTTAGGGGAACCGAAACGCCGTCGACTTGCTCATGCACCTTATACAAACATATTTGGTTGTTGAAACTGATGTAATGGTGCTACTTGATATTTTCTGTGCAATGTATATGTAAACAGAAAAACGCTTGTTTGCCTTAAAACCTTTCCTATTTTCCGGCCTGAGGAGGGGCACAAGTCCTATGATAAAGCATGACACCTCTCGGGGTGTGTGAGGGCATCACGAAGAAAGACCTGTCTTTCCCCTTCACCCTTTTTTCCTCCAAACCCCCCACCATCACATAGGAACTGCATACCCTCTTTGAACACTATCCTAAAATTGAGGTTAGCTAAAGTATGTGCTTCAACATCTTTGATGTGGCCTGTTGCTGCCCCACGAAATACTCATTTGGAGAGTTATGCATTTGCCTGCTGTGCCTGCCAATGAACTTGTGAACATTACAGATTTGGCCTTGACTACTGTAAAGGATTGGCTAACGTGGTTTGTTCTGTGTCTCATCAGGTTGAAGCAGTGACTGCACTGATATCAAGGGATCTCTGTTACGAGTCATGATCTGTACCCAGGAGACTGAGTCTTCATCAAAAGACACGTGATGAAAAACTGACATTTTTTTTCCTGTGGCCGAGACCTTACTTCTGCACTTATATTGTCCACCAAGCCAACTTTGCCTGGTAGAATAAATGCCCAAACTGAAGCTTTAATGCGTAATCATTGGATATATCGCCTGTCTCTTACCTCTCTGTCTCTATCCAACTGGTCAGAGGTAGCCAAAAAGCAAATCTTTTCTTCCTGATAATATTCTTCAAGGACAATAGCCAATCCTTATACATGCAGGGTTTGCATTCTCTCACTTCCTACAAATCTCTCTTCGTGCCAACAATATTAAATAGAATAGTATTTTCGACTTTTCTCCATCAATTTTTTCTTGTGCAGTAAATAATCAAAAAAGGATGATAGAGACGCTTACCTGAATTTGCGTCTTAAGAATATAGGATAAGGCCTTACTCACATCTTCCCAAAATGACTGTATTCCCGGACAGTCCGCAAACATGTGTACATCGTCTGCCTAGTTTTGCCCGCATTCGGGGCATGCTACAAATCCACCATTCCCAAACTTCGACAGTCTGAGGATTGAAAACAGATGGTTTCCTCTTAAATAGGCAGGTTTAACCACTTGATATAGGAGGAAAACTGTCTTGATCCTCATTGGCATGTTCCATACTAAGTGATACTGATGATTATAACTGCTGTGAAGTGTGGTGGAGTACTGAATTGGGTCCATGCCTATCACACCCATTGAGTTTTGGGTCCCTCTGATGAAACAGCTCCTCTCCCTGAAGAATTTCCAGCCGTAACTGAAAGGTCAAAGGAGGTCAGGGGAGGGGACAAACCAAGCTGTAGAGGTACCTGAAGAGGCTGGATACACACTAGATCAATCTGAGGGTGGTCAAGCTACACAAGACCCTGGCATAGACTCTGAGGGAGATGGTACCGTTGTAAGTGATAGGGAGTCTGACTCAGTGGAAGAGACTGGTGTGACAAGAAGTCGTAAGCAGTCCAGTAAGAAAGATGCTGTAAATGAGACATGGCCTTCGAGACAGATGAGGAAGAACCTGAGACTTGCATCTGAAAGAGAACTTGCACCAATAAGTGAGACGTCAGAGTTGGATCTGAGTGAGACAGAGCAGGACACAGAAAGTCACAGAAGATCCAGAAGAGCTAGAGTGCCTTGTTGGAGGTATTCCTCTCCCGAGTCGACTTATCTGGTCGCAAACTCCAGGGAGTGCGAGGTTCGAGAACTCAGTGCTGGTGGTCGAGATCCTGCTGAGAGTTCCTGGACTTGAAGGAAATGCACTTCTGTCATTGACTGCTCCTTTCCCACCAAGGCTAAGTGGCTTAAGAACTCTGATTGTGGAAGGCATTGAATTCACATGCTTCAGAGCACTGCAGTCTCCTCAAGAGACTGCAGCATTTAGAGCTGCTTTACTACAACAAGATATTGAGGAGATTGGCTCTGACCTGATAAGGGATGTGAATTGAACTGTGAACTGTAAATAATTTGTTTGTAGAAGATTACCTAGGCCTGAGTGGAAGAAGACTAAATTTAGGGATTTAATCTAAAAGAAGAAGAGGGAAGAGGGCTAGGGAGCTTTCTGAACAGTGTAAATCCAGTAAAGAAGGGACAGTTGAAAAATAAATTTCCAAGGCCCCAAAGGTTGCTTAAGAACGTTGTCATACGTGGAGAGTGGCAGAGAAAAGAGACACTGTGTACTATTCTACTCCTTGAACAGTGATCTGAGCCACTCTAAAATGGAGTCTGGAAATTTGAATCGTAGGCACATAGTATTGTGGGTGCACTAATTGTAGGGGTGATTGTAGTCATAGCTGTAGTTATTATAGAATCAATTTTAAGTGCATATGAAAGCGAGGAGCATGGGGTAGGAGTGCACGAAACATCCACACCTAATACTGCTTTCTCAAAGGAGGGTACTCTAGGATCTGAGAAAGGTTTAATAGAACAAACTAGTCGCTTCCTTCAGGTAGACCTCTGTAATGGAGATTATACATTAAATGCTTACACTATGTTGGTGTATGAGTACTAGACACTATGGAAGTTAGTGATTGTTATTTGTGCATGCAACTTCCCGCATCAGTTGAAGAGGGAATCATTTACCAACACTTGCCCTGTGACCTATGGCATTAGTTGTAGCTTACTCCTTAGTATGTTCTATGGAAAGGGTCATTATGAGTACTACTCCAGTTATGACGTGGTACTTTCAGAAATATCTGTATATAGAAATTTGAATAAGTACGATGCCCGAAGGAGAGTAGAGAGAATGGAAAATTATTTTGCACCAATTGCAACATTAGACCCTGCTTACATGCAGAGACATAATTTAACCTGCACATTAACAGATATAGAAAAGAGATTTAAAGACAAAGTAGAAGATAGACATAGGGGATTAGTTAACAATGTTGATAACACGGAAAAAGATTCTCATTGGACCAAGGAGAAATTGGCTCCTAAGGCTAAAGGGAGTTCTGGTCTGATAGCTTTAGATTGACAACAACGAGGAAAGCTTTGCATACTTCAAGCTGAGAGTAGTTACAATTCTCTATTTGTAGGACAGAGTGTACGCAATTATATATTTTTGGTGAATGGCCCTTGGAAGATGTTTTTGTAGGAGTCAGTTTGCATGGTATCTGGAGCATATTTATTTTGTGAAGAGAATGCGTATGTACGTTTGCCGAGCAAATGGTATGGTACATGTTATTTGGTGGTTGTGTTTCTGAAAATACACCATGTGGATGATTTGTAGAGTTCTGAAGAAAGGCCGAAAAGTAGGGAAAAACCTGGATTCAGTGCTAAAGAGGTTTGTGGGAGATATCTTCCAAACAATAATACCTAGTTTGGGAACAGTGCTTAATTATGTCAAGATTAGGAAACTGTCTATTATAGTGGATAAGTTGTCTGCTAACACAGCTTAGTTGTTGCTACTCATTGATGGGGAGGTGGTCTTGATAAGGGGGATGGTGATGCAGAACCAGCTTGCATTAGATGTCCTGCTCGCAAAAGTGGGCAGAGTCTGTCAGATGCTGAAGGTCCAACAGTGTTGCATTCATATCCCAGATAAAAGTAAAGATCTGAAGGGATATATTAGTAATATCACTGATATACATCAGGAGATACAAGAATTGGCAGAGGAAGGAGTTTGGGATAAGAGTGGAAAAGGATTTTCTCTCTGAACCCAAGGAAATCAACTGCGGAGTGCCCCAGAGATCATCACTGAACCCAACCATTTTCAACATCTACATGGCCTCCCTAGCCACCATCGTCAGACAGAATGGCATCAGCATAGTGGCCTACACCACCGACACCCAGCTCATCCTCTCACTCACCAAAGACCCCACCACCAGACTCAACTTCCAGGAAGGAATGCAGGACGTCACATCCTTGATGAGCAACAGCTGCCTGAAGCTCAACTCGGAGAAGTCAGAAGTCCTTGTCCTCGGAACTACCCCATCAGCATGGAACAACACCTCGTGGCCCGACGCCCTCGGCACCCCTCTGACACCCACAGACCACGCCAGAATCCTCGGCTTCATACTCAACTCCTCCCTCCCCATGAACAGACAGGTCAACGCTGTCGCATCCAGCTGCTACAACACCCTCCGCACTCTCTGCAAGACTTTCAAATGGAGCCATCCTGAGTTAAGGAAGACAGCCACCCACGCACTTGTAACCAGCAAACTGGACTACGGAAATGCCCTCTTTGCCGGCATGAACAAGTCACTTCTTCGCAAACTCCAGACGATGCAGAACACCGCAGCCAGACTCGTCCTCGGCATCCCTTGATACGAGCACATCAGCCATCACCTACGAAATCTCCACTGGCTCACCGTCGAGAAGAGAGTCACTTTCAAGATACTCACCCACGCCTACAAATGCCTCCACAACACTGGACTCCAATACCTCAACAAAAGAATCAACTTCCACGTACCCAAAAGAATACTCCGATACAACCTTGTCCTCACCAAAACCCCACACATCTGCAGAACCAAATGAGGGGGAAGAGCTTTCTCATACATCAGGGCCAAGACCTGAAAGCAGCTCCCACTTAACATCAGACATGCCCCCTCTCTAAGCACCTTTAGGAAGGCTCTCAAGACCTGCCTCTTTGACTGAACGGAACTACAGTAACCCCCCCCCCCCCCAGCTCCTTGAAACCCTCATGGGTGAGTAGCATGCTTACAATACCCTGATTGATTGATTGATTGATTGATTGATTGATTTATTGATTTGGCGCAGTTGGAAGGTGGTTTACAAATCTGAGAAGTAGACTCTTTGGATACATCTTGAAGCCGATACTGATTATAAAAATCTGGTGCAGAGACAGAATATGTAGTTGTTGGACCCGGCCTATTAGGCAGGTTCACCCCTAGACTTTTTGCGTTTTCCTAGCCTATTTATGGAACCTGGTGTTGGTGATTTTAGGCCTCTGCGCACTTTTTCACTGTGGTACAGTGTAAAGTGCTTGAGCTCTCTGTGGATGAATGGTGAGTGACCTGCCCTCCCATAGGAATGAATGGGGAATATGTATGCCCATGGTAGTTCCTGATGCGTGGGGAGTGCAGGGGCGAGTTTGGTATGAGAGAACTCGTGAGAATGAATGCCGCAAAATGATGTATGCGACATGGCTGTGTCTAGTCTAGAAGTCCTACTTTTGGAAGTTGGCATATTTGTGCAAGTTGGTGCTAGCGTGTGATTGGCTGGTGAGCCTGGCCCAGAGTGCATGGGCCTGCTTGTGGATTGACTGTCTGGTTTGAGGATGACAGGGGCTGGAGAGCCCAGGAGGTTGTCTGAAGTCAGCCCATGGATGAAAGGCAGCATCTGCTGCCAGGGAAGTGGGAGGAGATGGCACCTGATAGTGAAGGGCTGTTCCTGTGTAACTACAAAGCTGGCTCCACCTCCCGCTGGGCGACTGACACCTCTGTCCCTGATACTGAAGGGGACTTCCCTCTAAACCAGTCCAGCTGGTTCTCACACTGCCTGCTTCAAAGGACTTCAAAGAACTTCAAAGGTTTTGCACTGTATAAAAAGGGGTTGTATCCCCTTCCAAATTGTTCTTGTTTTCAACTTGAATCTGCCAGGAGCATGCTGCTGCTGGGGCTCAGGGGGATCCCTGGGCTCTGCCCAGCTCCTGGACATCTGATGGACTGCTGGGGGACTCTTCCTGGCTGTCCCCCTGTCTGGCTGCATCTTTAAGGACTTCTTGAGCATTCTGTGGACCCTTCTTGCTGTAGGGGTCTGCTCTGGGGACCTTTGGCGCCTGGGAGCGCTGTGCCGTGATCCTGGCGCTTGAGAGCGCTCCTGGCTGCATTACGAGCGTTTCGTTGCACGCATTTTGCGTGAGGATTGGCGGGTGCCACCCCGCTTATTTGATTATTTGCTTCGCGAGTGCCCACCTCGCTTATGGCCGTAATTTTTATTTACTCGAGGTAGCCCACTCCTCGGTAAACTCGGCCCCCGCCTGCCTGCCTAAGAAGGGCCGCTGCGCTGCCCGCAGCGACCCGGAAGTACCTGGCCGGCCGGCCAATCTCAGCGCGGCCGGCCGGAAGTCCCGCCCCCGCAGCCCGAGAGGAGAGAAGCTGCCCGGGGGAGAAGAAGAAGGACGAGTGATGGCGGCGCCGGTGTAAGCAGGACTCCCGTGTCTTGGGGAGAGCCCTGCTGGTGACCTGGATGATGTTGCCGGTCTCCCGTGATCGAGAGGGAGACCGGAGACGAGGAGAGCCCCGACGCGAAGGCCGAGAGCAGCTGAGGTTGCAGGCGGGACTCCGTGATGGAAGAGGAGCCCCGCGCTGCACAGAAGGAGAAGCCGCCGCCCGGAGGAGCCCCGCCCAGGAGAGCCCGGTGAGTTGAAGGGCTGGGGGGCTCCGCGTGGGCCACTGTTGGTGCCTGCTGAAGGCACAGTGCCTGCGAAGAGCGGCCCCACTTGGCAGCGGGCCGCTCCAGCATCTGGGGGCATGTCGATGAGCTCCGTGCGGTGCCGGTCGAGGCACCAAGTAAGGGCGACCCCGAATGGCAGTGGGTCGCCCCACCGTGATTACAGAGCTGCGAAGGGCTCTTGAGGGCCCATCTTGCTGCGTGTTGGTGCCGGTCGAGGCACCAAGTAAGGGCGACCCCGAATGGCAGTGGGTCGCCCCACCGTGATTACAGAGCTGCGAAGGGCTCTTGAGGGCCCATCTTGCTGCGTGTTGGTGCCGCTTCGAGGCACAGAGACAGGGCGGCCCCGGATGGCAGTGGGTCGCCCCAACGCTGAGAGAGCCTGTGTGGCTCAGAGGGGCCATATGTGTTTTTAAGAGCCTGTGTGGCTCCAACGTTTGTCCAGTGTTGGCCAGAGCCTGTGTGGCTCCAACGTGCACAGTGTATGTGTTTTAGAGCCTGTGTGGCTCCAGCCTGGGCGCAGTTTGCTCCTAAGGGCCAGTGAGGGCCCTGGCGCAGTTCTTTTGTTCTCCAGGTGCCCAGCACTTAGTGGGCACCTGCCACGTTTAGGCTTTTTGTACTTTGGACTGGCGCTGCATGGCAGCGCGCCCTGACTTTGGACCCAGGGCATCCTTGCCCCAACAAGGCCAGTTGGCCTAGGGACTGCCACAGGTAGTGGCTTATGTGGTGTAGGCGCAATGCGATTTCTATGCTTTTAAATAGTAATTGCCTACTGTGTGTTGTTTGCGCTATTGACTTATATTAGGCACCTCTGAATGTTTATGCATTATGTGTCTTCCTTTCCATGCGCTGCACCTCTGAATGGTTAGTCATCATGTGTCTTCTTGCGCTGCACCCCTGAATGTATTTTATTGCATCATGTGCTCTATTCTTACTCCTCTGAATGTAGGTTATTGCATCATGGGTAATGTGTCCTTTTCCTAGACCCCTAAATGCTGAGTGATACTTAGGTGGTTGTCTTTTCTACTCCTCTGAATGTAGGTTTATTGCATCATGAGTAATGTACTCTTTCTTAGACCCCTAATGCTGTGTGATACTTAGGTGGTTCTTCTTTCTTAGTACAGGTGGTCCTAGTAAGGTCCTGGTTCCTGTTACCAGTGGTTACTGGTTGTTATCTTTGTGATTACCATTTTATGTTTTACTATTTCATTCTAGAAGTGATTTTATATTCTACATTTTATCTAGAAGTGCTATATCTGAATATGACAGTGGCCCTTGTGGCCCTGTCCTGTGTACATAATCCCTGTGAATATTGCCTGTGCCAGTGGCACAATGTATATGTGTGATTTTATCTGATGTGTTTTTACAATACAAAAGTTATTTTTATAATAACCTTGTGTGGAGTCTCTTCTGTGGTGTGCCTAGTATGTTGTTGCTGTTGTGCGCTGGCGCAAATGCTTTACACATTGCCTCCGAGTTTAGCCTTACTGCTTGAGCCAAGCTACCAAGGGGGTGAGCAGAGGTTATCTTGGCGTGTGACTTCCTTGCCCTGACTAGAATGGTGGTTTCTGCCTGGCTTTGGCGTCAGCCTTAGCCTACCAGAAATAGCCAGTTCTAACATTGGTGGTCAGCGGTGCGGATTTGGAACTTGTGTTTGCGCAGTGCCATAGCGACAACTGGCTACATTACAAAACTCTACAATTGTTTTTTCAGATAGTCACATGTTTGGGATTATTGTTTTTGATTTTTTTTTCCTCAAGAGTGTCATTTTCAAATGTGTTTCTGCACTTTATGTTTAGTGGCAGATGAGAGAAAGTGATAGGGCGGGACGCCAGTAGAGGGGGAGGTTCCCATAGCTTAGGAATCCCTTGCTGGGTCCAATGTCCAATCCCAAATCCTGTCCCGGTGTGGGTAAATGGAAGAGAGGGAGTGTGAGGAGAAATGACTAGCTCAGGAGGGTGGTTGTTCCCTGAGTGTAGTGTGTGTCTGGATTCCCCAGTGTGGTAGGATCCAGTGGTGGCAGCTTTAATGTGTCCAGTGTGTTAATTCCCATTCCCCGCTCCCAGAGTTTGGTACCTGTGTCACGTGTGGTCAGGTTGAGTGATCAGGGGTGGTGGAAACTGCCTTACCAGTCCGAGGGGGGGGAGTGTGCGAATGAGTGATGTGCTGAACTGGAGGAGTTGGTGTGAGTTTTCTTTTTGTTAAAGAGCTTGCATGAGAGGTGTACCTCTGGTGGTGTGCAGGAGGTCCTGCAGAGGCACTGGACAAGAAGGTGGATGTCTGGCGGTGTGCTAGATGTCTTGCAGAGGCATTAGGGAGTGGTTCCAAAAGGAGTGGCTTGTGTATCTGATGATCCTGTAAAGGGGAAGAGGTTCATGTGTAACCCAGCTTGGTCCCAGTAGCATGGTCGGGGTGTAGGGGCTCACGCCCTGTCTCAGTGGAGGCGGAGTGAGTGTGGGACGGTGTGTCCCACGTTGGCCTGAAACCCTATCTCAGGGCCTGGAGGGTTCCTTAAGGGAGCGCCAGGTCAGGGGCCTAAGCTGTACATAGGTCATTTGAGGAGGATCTTCCTGTGTCTAGAGGACGGGGAGTGTCTGTAACCAGAACTCCGGCGGTCCTAGTGTTGGGCAGTACCGCTCCTAAGTGGAGGGTCCAGAAGTCCTGGCTCGCTGAGCATTTGACCGTCTAGAGTGCTTGACCATTTGTGGGGCCTCTGGAGGTTGTTCCCCGAGGAGGGGGGAAAGCCAGGTTGGGGTGTGGCCTAACCTGTAAGGAATACTGGAGGAGAGTGTGCCGCTGATACGCCGCTGGCGTGTGCTCTGTCTAGCCTGAGACATACTGGAACTGGAAGGGGGTGCAGAGGGACGGTGTCCTTACTTCTGACCCCGGTGTAACCTGAGGGTTTAGATCTTAGGTTGGGAGATTAGGAAACTTCTAGGTCAAGAGGAATCTATACCAAAGTGGATCAGCTGAAGAGACTGAGGGGGCTGCCCTTGCTGTGTGTTCTGGGGCTCACCTGCAGTTTGTTGTTTTCACTAAGGTAGAGGAAAGGGGGCTTTGCTGTGTGCTGTGTCCCCCCACCTGCTTGAAGAGTAACTGTGCTGTGTGCTTTGTACCTCAGAAGTGAAATAGTTTCCAGGTGGTAGACCAGTGATGGAGTGAGGTCCTGATCTGGTAGGAGAATTGTGTTCTGGTGAAGTGCTTTTCTGTGAGGGTGCGGAAACCCAGAAGTAGAGGTAGGGTGGGGCATTCTTGCCCGTGACCTCTGGTCAGCTTGAGGGTATGGTCCCTAGGTTGATGGATCAGTGGTAGTTGTAGCTACACTGAGAGAGAGAGTGGAGAATGGCTATTGTATGCCAGGGGTTACTACCCCCCACTCTGTGGATTAGTTAGGACCTGTGATTTGGATGGCCTATGGCCTGGTCTTGGCTGTGGATGACTAGTGTGTACCAGTGGGGTACCCTAGTTGAGTCAGAGAGTTATTATGTGGAGGAAACCATGTAGGTTCAGAGTGGCGAAAAACTGGACGGTGTCCCTGCTGTGCAAGGCCGTGTCCGTGGTTTTGTCGCCCAAAGCAGTGAAGCCCATCAGTGGTGTGATTGGTCTACCCTGCGTTTTGGCTGGAAGGGGGTTGTGTTGGACCCGGCCTATTAGGCAGGTTCACCCCTAGACTTTTTGCGTTTTCCTAGCCTATTTATGGAACCTGGTGTTGGTGATTTTAGGCCTCTGCGCACTTTTTCACTGTGGTACAGTGTAAAGTGCTTGAGCTCTCTGTGGATGAATGGTGAGTGACCTGCCCTCCCATAGGAATGAATGGGGAATATGTATGCCCATGGTAGTTCCTGATGCGTGGGGAGTGCAGGGGCGAGTTTGGTATGAGAGAACTCGTGAGAATGAATGCCGCAAAATGATGTATGCGACATGGCTGTGTCTAGTCTAGAAGTCCTACTTTTGGAAGTTGGCATATTTGTGCAAGTTGGTGCTAGCGTGTGATTGGCTGGTGAGCCTGGCCCAGAGTGCATGGGCCTGCTTGTGGATTGACTGTCTGGTTTGAGGATGACAGGGGCTGGAGAGCCCAGGAGGTTGTCTGAAGTCAGCCCATGGATGAAAGGCAGCATCTGCTGCCAGGGAAGTGGGAGGAGATGGCACCTGATAGTGAAGGGCTGTTCCTGTGTAACTACAAAGCTGGCTCCACCTCCCGCTGGGCGACTGACACCTCTGTCCCTGATACTGAAGGGGACTTCCCTCTAAACCAGTCCAGCTGGTTCTCACACTGCCTGCTTCAAAGGACTTCAAAGAACTTCAAAGGTTTTGCACTGTATAAAAAGGGGTTGTATCCCCTTCCAAATTGTTCTTGTTTTCAACTTGAATCTGCCAGGAGCATGCTGCTGCTGGGGCTCAGGGGGATCCCTGGGCTCTGCCCAGCTCCTGGACATCTGATGGACTGCTGGGGGACTCTTCCTGGCTGTCCCCCTGTCTGGCTGCATCTTTAAGGACTTCTTGAGCATTCTGTGGACCCTTCTTGCTGTAGGGGTCTGCTCTGGGGACCTTTGGCGCCTGGGAGCGCTGTGCCGTGATCCTGGCGCTTGAGAGCGCTCCTGGCTGCATTACGAGCGTTTCGTTGCACGCATTTTGCGTGAGGATTGGCGGGTGCCACCCCGCTTATTTGATTATTTGCTTCGCGAGTGCCCACCTCGCTTATGGCCGTAATTTTTATTTACTCGAGGTAGCCCACTCCTCGGTAAACTCGGCCCCCGCCTGCCTGCCTAAGAAGGGCCGCTGCGCTGCCCGCAGCGACCCGGAAGTACCTGGCCGGCCGGCCAATCTCAGCGCGGCCGGCCGGAAGTCCCGCCCCCGCAGCCCGAGAGGAGAGAAGCTGCCCGGGGGAGAAGAAGAAGGACGAGTGATGGCGGCGCCGGTGTAAGCAGGACTCCCGTGTCTTGGGGAGAGCCCTGCTGGTGACCTGGATGATGTTGCCGGTCTCCCGTGATCGAGAGGGAGACCGGAGACGAGGAGAGCCCCGACGCGAAGGCCGAGAGCAGCTGAGGTTGAAGGCGGGACTCCGTGATGGAAGAGGAGCCCCGCGCTGCACAGAAGGAGAAGCCGCCGCCCGGAGGAGCCCCGCCCAGGAGAGCCCGGTGAGTTGAAGGGCTGGGGGGCTCCGCGTGGGCCACTGTTGGTGCCTGCTGAAGGCACAGTGCCTGCGAAGAGCGGCCCCACTTGGCAGCGGGCCGCTCCAGCATCTGGGGGCATGTCGATGAGCTCCGTGCGGTGCCGGTCGAGGCACCAAGTAAGGGCGACCCCGAATGGCAGTGGGTCGCCCCACCGTGATTACAGAGCTGCGAAGGGCTCTTGAGGGCCCATCTTGCTGCGTGTTGGTGCCGGTCGAGGCACCAAGTAAGGGCGACCCCGAATGGCAGTGGGTCGCCCCACCGTGATTACAGAGCTGCGAAGGGCTCTTGAGGGCCCATCTTGCTGCGTGTTGGTGCCGCTTCGAGGCACAGAGACAGGGCGGCCCCGGATGGCAGTGGGTCGCCCCAACGCTGAGAGAGCCTGTGTGGCTCAGAGGGGCCATATGTGTTTTTAAGAGCCTGTGTGGCTCCAACGTTTGTCCAGTGTTGGCCAGAGCCTGTGTGGCTCCAACGTGCACAGTGTATGTGTTTTAGAGCCTGTGTGGCTCCAGCCTGGGCGCAGTTTGCTCCTAAGGGCCAGTGAGGGCCCTGGCGCAGTTCTTTTGTTCTCCAGGTGCCCAGCACTTAGTGGGCACCTGCCACGTTTAGGCTTTTTGTACTTTGGACTGGCGCTGCATGGCAGCGCGCCCTGACTTTGGACCCAGGGCATCCTTGCCCCAACAAGGCCAGTTGGCCTAGGGACTGCCACAGGTAGTGGCTTATGTGGTGTAGGCGCAATGCGATTTCTATGCTTTTAAATAGTAATTGCCTACTGTGTGTTGTTTGCGCTATTGACTTATATTAGGCACCTCTGAATGTTTATGCATTATGTGTCTTCCTTTCCATGCGCTGCACCTCTGAATGGTTAGTCATCATGTGTCTTCTTGCGCTGCACCCCTGAATGTATTTTATTGCATCATGTGCTCTATTCTTACTCCTCTGAATGTAGGTTATTGCATCATGGGTAATGTGTCCTTTTCCTAGACCCCTAAATGCTGAGTGATACTTAGGTGGTTGTCTTTTCTACTCCTCTGAATGTAGGTTTATTGCATCATGAGTAATGTACTCTTTCTTAGACCCCTAATGCTGTGTGATACTTAGGTGGTTCTTCTTTCTTAGTACAGGTGGTCCTAGTAAGGTCCTGGTTCCTGTTACCAGTGGTTACTGGTTGTTATCTTTGTGATTACCATTTTATGTTTTACTATTTCATTCTAGAAGTGATTTTATATTCTACATTTTATCTAGAAGTGCTATATCTGAATATGACAGTGGCCCTTGTGGCCCTGTCCTGTGTACATAATCCCTGTGAATATTGCCTGTGCCAGTGGCACAATGTATATGTGTGATTTTATCTGATGTGTTTTTACAATACAAAAGTTATTTTTATAATAACCTTGTGTGGAGTCTCTTCTGTGGTGTGCCTAGTATGTTGTTGCTGTTGTGCGCTGGCGCAAATGCTTTACACATTGCCTCCGAGTTTAGCCTTACTGCTTGAGCCAAGCTACCAAGGGGGTGAGCAGAGGTTATCTTGGCGTGTGACTTCCTTGCCCTGACTAGAATGGTGGTTTCTGCCTGGCTTTGGCGTCAGCCTTAGCCTACCAGAAATAGCCAGTTCTAACAGTAGTACAAAATATTGAGTTGCACAAACATAGAGACATTAATATTGTGGGTCAGAAATATCGACAGCAACAGTATTGTGGTCAAGAATATTGACTTAAGGTAAGTAATATCGATTTTAAAAATATCGTTTGCAAAGATATAGTTGTAATGTTTTTTTTATTATTGTTATGTATTTTAGTATATATTTTATATGTATGTGATGAATGTATTTTTAATATATGTGTTAAATGTTTAGTAGTGATTAATTTCTTTTTTTGCTCTTTTAGTACAGTATCGGTTTGTGGGTTTATAGAGGAATAGGGTGGGAAGTAATATAATTATAGTAAATGTATTGATTCATTTTTGGTGTATTAATATGTGTTTAATTGAAATGTTCTAGTGTTAAATATGTAAAGTAATTTTTTATTAATTAATTAATAAGTGGTTGTTAATTAATTTTAAGTAATTGGTAATTAATTGGGGTAATTGTCTAATTATTTATAGGTGTGTTACGGTGTTTATAGGTGTACATGGTGGGAAGTATTTATTTTTAATTCATGAATTAATAATTGGTTGTTAATTAATTTTAATTAATTAATTGCGTATACATTTTGTTAATTTTGTAATTAATTTTAGGTGTGTGTTGCGGTGTTTATAGTTGTAAAGGGTAGGAAGTATTTTATTTTTAATTTATGAAATAATAATTGGTTGTTAATTAAATTTCATTAATTTGTAAATCATTTTGGTAATTGTGTACTTAATTTTAGATGTGTGTTGTGTTTTTTAGGTGTAAGGGGTGGGAAAGGTGGGAAGTAATTTATTTTTAATTGATGAATTATTAATTGGTTGTTAATTAATTGTAATTAATTAATTGGTAATTTATTATGGTAATTGTGTAATTAATTTTAGGTGTGTGTTGTGGTGTTTATAGGAGTAAAGGGTGTGAAGTAATTTGTGTTTAATAAATTAATATATAGTTGTTAATTAATCTTAATTATTTGTTATTTATTTTGGGTAATTATTTATTTTTGTGTGTGTTGTTTTTACTTTTAAAGGGGTAAAATTTGGGTATTAAATACATTTGAATCATATAATTATAGTTGTTAATAGTAATAGTTGTTCATTTTAAAATAAGTTGTAATTGTGTTTTATAGTTTAATTTAGGTGTTTGTTGTGGATATTATAGTGTTAAAGTGTGTGTTGTCAATTAATGTTTATTAGTTTTTTTATTAATGATATTTCTTAAATTGATTATTAGTTATATAAATAAATGTATTTACAAATATTGAAGTGTTTTGTTATTGGTGTGATGTTATAGGGTAGGAAATAAAATAATTACATTTATGTTTTAATTAATTTTTGTGTTTCTAAATATTTTCTAGTTTAAAATAATTATTTTATTGTAAATGTATTTATTCTATTTTATTTAATATTTGTAGGTTTTTGTTATATGTTAATAATAATTTAATATGTGTTATTTTTCTATGTTTAATATTTTTTTTATAATGTTTGTTAATGTTTTGTCTTTTTTTAATATATATATATTTTTAAAGTGTTTGAATGTGAATAGTATTTTTGCATTTGCATTTACTGGAGTGGTAATAGTAATTGTTACCCATCCGCTATACATCAATTTCCCTACTGTTGCACTCACCGGCAATCCCTTTAATACTTTTTTTGCATGCGAATGGCGGCGGCGACCCACTTGGGTTTTACGGAACCACCAGTCCCAGAGAGCATTGCTTCAGGTGTTACACCTGTGTATAATTACTGTGGGTATTTACTGGTGCTTGCAGCTTGCCGTCATGTCACATGGTCTGCCACTAAAGAGGGCGTTGGCCCGAAACGCGTCTGGCAGGAAAAGGACTTTGTTCGCGGCTCGCGTCCTTGCGTTGGCATTAATTCCTACCTGTAAGTGCATTCCCACCTAGGGGCAACTCTTTCTTCCATTTGTTAGCGGCCAGCCCGGTCGCGGGTTTGCACTACCGCGGACAAACTGCAGGTCCACAGCTACCTCATTTGGGCAGCTTACTGTGGTACAGGAGGTGCCTTTTACTTGCGGGGTGCTTGTGGGGTCATTGGCAATGCTTTTAATACTTTTTGCATGTGAATTGCGGCGGTGACCCACTTGGGTGCTACTAAACCACCAGTCCCAGAAAGCTTTGCTTCAGGTGTTACACCTGTGTATATTTACCGTGGGTATTTACTGGTGCTTGCAGCTTGCCGTCATGTCACATGGTCTGCCACTGAAGAGGGCGTTGGCCCAAAACGTGTCTGGCAGGAAAAGGACTTTGTTCGCGGCTCGCGCCCTTGCGTTGGCATTAATTCCTACCTGTAAGTGCATTCCCACCTAGGGGCAACTCTTTCTTCCATTTGTTAGCGGCCAGCCCGGTCGCAGGTTTGCACTACCGCGGACAAACTGCGGGTCCACAGCTACCTCATTAGGCAGCTTACTGTGGTACAGGAGGTGCCTTTTACTTGCGGGGTGCTTGCGGGGACATTGGCAATCCTTTTAATACTTTTTGCATGTGAATTGCGGCGGCGACCCACTTGGGTGCTACTAAACCACCAGTCCCAGAAAGCTTTGCTTCAGGTGTTACACCTGTGTATAATTACTGTGGGTATTTACTGGTGCTTGCAGCTTGCCGTCATGTCACATGGTCTGCCACTGAAGAGGGCGTTGGCCCGAAACGCGTCTGGCAGGAAAAGGACTTTGTTCGCGGCTCGCGTCCTTGCGTTGGCATTAATTCCTACCTGTAAGTGCATTCCCACCTAGGGGCAACTCTTTCTTCCATTTGTTAGCGGCCAGCCCGGTCGCGGGTTTGCACTACCGCGGACAAACTGCAGGTCCACAGCTACCTCATTTGGGCAGCTTACTGTGGTACAGGAGGTGCCTTTTACTTGCGGGGTGCTTGTGGGGTCATTGGCAATGCTTTTAATACTTTTTGCATGTGAATTGCGGCGGTGACCCACTTGGGTGCTACTAAACCACCAGTCCCAGAAAGCTTTGCTTCAGGTGTTACACCTGTGTATAATTACTGTGGGTATTTACTGGTGCTTGCAGCTTGCCGTCATGTCACATGGTCTGCCACTGAAGAGGGCGTTGGCCCAAAACGTGTCTGGCAGGAAAAGGACTTTGTTCGCGGCTCCCGCCCTTGCGTTGGCGTTAATTCCTACCTGTAAGTGCATTCCCACCTAGGGGCAACTCTTTCTTCCATTTGTTAGCGGCCAGCCCGGTCGCAGGTTTGCACTACCGCGGACAAACTGCGGGTCCACAGCTACCTCATTAGGCAGCTTACTGTGGTACAGGAGGTGCCTTTTACTTGCGGGGTGCTTGCAGGGACATTGGCAATCCTTTTAATACTTTTTGCATGTGAATTGCGGCGGCGACCCACTTGGGTGCTACTAAACCACCAGTCCCAGAAAGCTTTGCTTCAGGTGTTACACCTGTGTATAATTACTGTGGGTATTTACTGGTGCTTGCAGCTTGCCGTCATGTCACATGGTCTGCCACTGAAGAGGGCGTTGGCCCGAAACGCGTCTGGCAGGAAAAGGACTTTGTTTGCGGCTCGCGCCCTTGCGTTGGCATTAATTCCTACCTGTAAGTGCATTCCCACCTAGGGGCAACTCTTTCTTCCATTTGTTAGCGGCCAGCCCGGTCGCGGGTTTGCACTACCGCGGACAAACTGCGGGTCCACAGCTACCTCATTTGGGCAGCTTACTGTGGTACAGGAGGTGCCTTTTACTTGCGGGGTGCTTGCGGGGACATTGGCAATCCTTTTAATACTTTTTGCATGTGAATTGCGGCGGCGACCCACTTGGGTGCTACTAAACCACCAGTCCCAGAAAGCTTTGCTTCAGGTGTTACACCTGTATATAATTACTGTGGGTATTTACTGGTGCTTGCAGCTTGCTATCATGTCACATGGTCTACCACTGAAGAGGGCGTTGGCCCGAAACGCGTCTGGCAGGAAAAGGACTTTGTTCGCGGCTCGCGCCCTTGCATTGGCATTAATTCCTACCTGTAAGTGCATTCCCACCTAGGGGCAACTCTTTCTTCCATTTGTTAGCGGCCAGCCCGGTCGCGGGTTTGCACTACCGCGGACAAACTGCGGGTCCACAGCTACCTCATTTGGGCAGCTTACTGTGGTACAGGAGGTGCCTTTTACTTGCGGGGTGCTTGCGGGGACATTGGCAATCCTTTTAATACTTTTTGCATGTGAATTGCGGCGGCGACCCACTTGGGTGGTACTAAACCACCAGTCCCAGAAAGCTTTGCTTCAGGTGTTACACCTGTGTATAATTACTGTGGGTATTTACTGATGCTTGCAGCTTGCCGTCATGTCACATGGTCTGCCACTGAAGAGGGCGTTGGCCCGAAATGCGTCTGGCAGGAAAAGGACTTTGTTCGCGGCTCGCGCCCTTGTGTTGGCATTAATTCCTACCTGTAAGTGCATTCCCACCTAGGGGCAACTCTTTCTTCTATATATATATATAATATATATATATATATATATATATATATATATATATATATATATATATATATATATATATATATACATTATTATGTTTGTGTGTTTAATATTTTAATTACGTTTAATTGGAATATTTTCTAAAAATATATTTTAAATTAAATTTCATTTGTTATTATATATTTTGTATTTGATATATATGTAAATCAATATTTTTTACATCTATATTTCTTACATCAATATTTTTGTACTTACCTGTGTAGGTACGGGAGACAATATTTTTGTATTCTATATTTTTTTCTATATTTTTAACATCAATGTTTTTGTCATCGATATTCTATCAGTGAACCTAATAATCTGTATCATTGTTCTAGTTGGAATGATGAGTGCACATGAATGGCATAAGGTGAGAACTCCTTAAAGGAAAGGGAGAGACAGATGGAGAGACTGCAAGACAGTTACTTTGGGAATTTGAAGAGAATGGAGGCGTTCAGTCATAGAAGGCTGGCTTCTAAATCTATTTAGGTCAGTCTATTCTACAGGGGGGTTTTGAAAATTATTATGATGACTCAATGTTATCACAGGGGGAGCTAGTAGAGTGGAGATTTTGTATTGCATTTTGCCCATTTGTAGGGGTGCACAATAATCACGTGTAGAGAGCACCCACATAGAATTGTGTCTTGTGTAAATGTGAGTATTAGAATTGTGAACCATGTTAACATATCTATGTGACATATTTTAGTTTACGGACAAGTAGTATGAAGAATTAACGTAGGAAATGAATGTAACTAGCAGAAAACACTAACATGGAGAAGCTTTGTTGTGAAGTTTGACATTACTCATGTACTAAATGTGTTTACTAATAATACTTTCTATAATTTGATAAATGTGTTAGTCGAGATGTAAAATAGTTGTGCAACCTGTGATTTTTAAATTATAGGTTCTTATATTAGCTAAAGCTGTAGGCCTGAAATACAACACCTGACAACTCTTGCTTTACGATTAATGTTCTGAATTTCATGTGTACTGTGGAAGCTGTTCTTTCTCACGTTTTGTGTTGCAGGTAGACAAGCATTCTTTAGCCAAAATAATGTCTTTGTTTCAGCAGCTAGGCAAGGAGAGAAGGAGTTACAATTGTATAATTTGGAGACGACAAGGAAAAGACGATGGTTTCACACAGAAGAAGGCAAGAGAACCAAGGACGAATTGTTGCAAGGGGTGTACATGGAGAACACCTTGGAAAAGTACACTCATGACTGTACACATTGTGGAATACGTGTGAGAGGTGGAGGATGGGATATCTACCTGTGGATAACTGGTTGTTGGGAGTAGGGATAGTGCCCACATCCTCTTTGCCTTTGGTGAGGGAGTATCTCAGATCGAGCTCTTCCTCTTGTGATAGTGACTTTATGCTGCTTGACCCGTCTTAACGGTGGCGGGACTTCTTAGGAAGACTCCACGACTAGCACTTTTCCTCTTGATTCGAAATGCTTACTCATCAATGCACGTATGTCATCTTAGCGATAGAGTTGGGACATAATTAAATGCTTTTCATTCACCAACCCTTGATGCAGGGACATTTTAACTCTTGCTCCTTGATTGTCTCTATCCCCCTTCTCGAGTTAATAGTTTTGCTTTTCTTGCACCGTATGAATTGGATGCGTAGATTTGGTTTTATGCTGCTTCCTTTGTATTTCTACACGCTCGTGTTGAGGTGTGTTTATGTCCAGCTATTTTGGACTTTGAAATAATTCTAATTAACCTTCTTAAATTGTCCTTTGGTCATTATGTATCAGGAAGTAGTGTTTCTAAATTGACTGTGCATTATGTTTTTCTTTCCTTCACGCTGCCATGATGCTTAAAAAAACCCATCGGAGTGTGTCTCTAGAAAAGTTCCAGAAACGACTAAATGGCCCTTTCACCATCCAGGCTAAGCCAATCAGACTCATTGCATCTTAAATCACCCTCTGTCAGGCTCAGCTAGCGTCTCTTCTAGGCGTTCTGTCTACTAACTTTATCTTCTAATTGCTTCATAAATATTTCATGGAGTAGTTTATTGAAACCCACTATTTGTTCAAGGAGTGTCAACCTCATAGACATTTCTGGAGATTAGTCCCTTGACAACCATATTCATACCTCAATTTTTCATCAGTCTCTCATACATGTGTTCCTATATATATTATATGGCCCAAACGAATAAACACTATGGAGTTTATCTTATTTTCTCTTTTATTTGTTGTTATTTTTGAGTAGCTGCAAAAAGGCAACTACTAAAAAATTCACTAGCTCTCTATTCACCATTCCTATAGCAGGAAACAGTACATACATCAGTTCTCTTATTCTCCCAAAGATACTTTGTCTAACTTAGGTCTGAGAAATTTCACAATACCATTTTGTTTAAAACATAACCCCCCTGTTCCTTCTTACATATTCTTATTACACTCACTAGATTTACTCCACGTCACCACAACCACACTCCCCCTTCCTATAAAATATTAATCCATAGCTAAACAAGGAATAGGTCTTGAAAAATCACATTCATTTCTGCAATTGGTATATACACCTTATCGATTCTCTGTACTTATATTCACTAATAGGGAATAGAATAATATCGGGCATTCCACATATTATGTGTTCTTTGTTATTCCTTCTGTGTTACCTTTTCTTATAATATTGGATATGATCTTCTTTGTTACTCTTTACACAATAGTCATGGAAACATCATAGGACACACAACAAACCTCTGAAAATCTCTTTATCATGCATAAGATATCCATTTCCTTTTCCGTGTATTCATTAATAGGGAATATGATCATTTCCTTAGTTTTTATACCTCTTTCATCTTAGTTGTCACTTTCCATCCATTTGTCCATTTTATACGATTTTATCAAAATAGTGTTTATTCGTTTGGACCACATATATATATATATAGGGTCATATGTATGAGAGACTGATGAACAATTGAGGTTTGAAAATAGTTGTCAAGAGATGTATCTCTAGAAAAAGTTTTGTCCTGCCCTAGGAACCATTATTGGTAACCAGGGGCACCTTCTCTTTAGATATTTTAACCTCACAGACATTGCCAGCTCCTGCCATCTCCACATCAAACACACACATCCTAGGTCCGCTGAGAGTCAATATTCAGAAACACACGTGGCCTTCACTCTTTCACAGCGTTTTAGGTCTCGGGATGAAGCTGCTTCCGGTCAGAGAATTAATGTCCTCTAGTGGGGCTTCAGAACCCGCCCCCCTGCTCTGTCTCTCCACCATTGGCTGGCTTCCTAAAAGGAGGACAGCCATTGGAGGAGAGAGCCTCTCCCTCCAAAGAAGCCCCGTCTTTTTCGGATTCGGGGGCGTGATTTTTTGCATTCTTTAGCCCTGTGACGTCGTCTGTCACTCAGGGCGCAAAACCACGCCCCCAAATCCGAAAAATTTCAGGGTTGCCGGACGCCATTTTGGTGCTCGAGCAGCGTCAACCGAGGACATCAGGTAAGCCTCTGCCCCCCTGTTTGTGCAGTTCTTAGTGCACCCGTCAACACATGGGGCCGCTTGGGGGAGAAAGAAGACTGCTCTTGAGCCTCTCGGGGCTCTGTCACGCACTTTGCCCCCTGAGCCCTCCTGGGCTCTACAGAAATGCGTCCATCTCGGTGGATTCCCCCATTGGGGACTCGGAACTTGCAATTGCCCCTGGGAGCCTCGGGGCTCCAAATCGCCAAATGCCGCCTTGAGATAGGGGAGCGGCCAGCTGTCTGCTGGGGCCGCTCTACCCTCACACTGCGAGGCCCCCACCCGGGTCGCTGCACTCACCGGTACTTGGCGCGGGGCTTCTCTTCCTCGGGGCCTTGCTGGACGTCTCCTCTGGTGCCGCAGGCGGGGCTCCCCTCCTCTGGGGCCTCGCCGGCGGCCGTGCCTCTGCCACTGCTCTCCGGGGCTCTCCTCCTTTGTCACCCGCAGAAAGTTAAATGTATCCATTGCATTCCCAGTTGTTTCTCGACACTTTACAGGATCAGCGATTTTGTACAAAATAAACACCCCAGGAAGCGAAGCGCTGAGCTCAGCAGTTCTGTGAAGGAGAATGGCTTCTCCCAGCTCCGGCGGTGCCCTGGTTAGCATTCCAGGGGCGCAGGGCGGGAAAGACAGACAGCAGGGCAGGCGGGCTGTAGACCCGAGTCACTGGGGTCGGACTGCTCGACGGGACCGGGACAGGAGGATTCGAGAGGCGAGCTACTGAGATTAGAAAATATACGGCTACAGGAACTGGAAGGCGAGGAGGCCGCTGATTCGGAAGACTTGAAAGGCACCGGGATCTGATGGTTTGATAACTCACGGTTTTATTTCAGGCCATGGGATAGCTCATTTATTGTCCCGTACGTGCATTATTTAGGCTATTGTGCATCACTAAAATGATGGAGTGACTGTTCTTCATGTCGTATTTACAGTCCACGTCCCCAGTTCTGTTGTGCTTGCTTTCTCCGGGAACAGTACTGTTTTTTTAGCCTGGAAAATGCTTGTACTTTTAAGTGAAGTGCAATAATCTGTCTCTCTCTCATCTGTCCCTCCTCAAAGTACGCCACTTCACTTAAACTTTTGGTGTTTTGTGCAGAACATCTTGCACGGAGTAAAGAATGCCCTCGAGTACAAAGCGCAGAGTACGGATTAGACTCGAATGAAAAAAAAAAAGTGTGTGCGAGAGCAGGACAACGAGCACCCCACTCCCCACCCGGCGCTCACACTGTTCCACATAAGGAGAAAGTGGGCCGGGGAGGAGGGAGGTCGACACCAGCCGCACTGGGGGGGCTTGATGCCTCGTGATAAACATGTTTGGCCCCCTCCCGGGGATGAAGGCAGACACCGGGCGGCGGCAGAGTGTGGGTACAGCTGCAGCCGGACTCCTGTAGGCGGCTGCACTCTTGAATAAAGGGGGTTGCTGAGTTAATAATGACAAAGATTACCTGGAAAGGGGTGGGTAAAGTTTAGATAGCTCTCAACCTACCAGGGATTTTTATCAGAGTTACCTGACATTGGAAGTTCTGGTACAGGGTAAACGTTCCACTGAAGTGATGAGAATTTGGGGAATAGGGCAGAGTCTGTTCCGCTTTTGGAAACAAATTGTCTCACGGGTCCTTCAGCTATTGCACCACCTCCAAAACAAGGAATGTGGATATTATAAATAATGTAAACAGATTATTAGTTTGTGGAGACCTAGCTTCTGCTCTTGAAGGGAGGGCCCGCCTCACCTGTTTACACACGTGCAGATGTGCTGTTCTTTCTGACCAGATGTGCCGTCCCGTCACTGAGAGGAAGTTGCCCTGTGTGCAGCCGGTTGCACAGCACACATTAAAGGAACCCGAACTACACATATACCAGCTGACGTAGGTTGGGTGATGTTTAATATTAATGTGTGTACATATTTTTGCAGATGTTATTTAGAGAGTATATCTCACCGTACATCCGGAATACTTTTTGTTTTCTAAAATACAGGGATGACTTCAAACGAAGGGCAAAGTATGCCGTTTGAAAGTTAAATAGACTTCAGCACGGTAACGTTTGTAGAAGGCAATCAACGTGTGTAAGGGTATAGACGTCTGTTCTTAAATATGTTATGCTCCATGCATTTGTATAGCCCATTATACCCATCTGTATAGTGCAGCACCTCCTTTGGAATCTGGGCACACTTTACATGCTGAGGTGCTCGCTCAGAGGCACACTGTTCTGTGCACTTTGCATTTCCTTGTTCTCTGTTGATTCAATGATGATTCTATTGGATATTGGCCGGCCTGGTTAGAATGGGGTATGCATTGTTTACTGAAAGCACGGTCTTGCATTGGGCCGGCTAGATCCTGTTATGTATTTCTGCAGGATACTGTGTGCATGGTTATGCTTGTAGAAGGAGTTTGCCGATTGTTTTCTTCTTTTGGGGTGCACGCCTGTGAAGTGTTGGTCATCATTGGCATCTGGTGTAAGCTGCAGGTCACGAGTTCGAATCCGACCTACGCCAAATGTCTCATCTTTAACGTGCCGGTAATTTGATCACCATTTTATTGGGAAGAATAAAACTGGCTATTTACAACATTTTGAAACCGAAGTGATTTAAGGAGCATTGTTAAAAACGTATTTTACAACAGATGTTCTATTTCAAATAATTCTTTCCAAAAACCATGTTCTCAAGATATTTCCAGTTATAGTCTGTTTATGTGATCACAGTGCATCGGCCAAGGATCATACTCCCTCATCACTGTCCCCTCACTTTTAAACATCACGTCAAATTTTTATTTTCTTACCAGTAGATTTTCTGTGAGCAAACATACAAACGCTGCTCAGTTGACATTACCTTTGATACAAGAACGTTTTCAGTTCATTCAGAATTCTTGGTGTATTTACTATGAAAGGAGCACCTAATCTACACTGAATGATTTATTAATAATTTAATTATATTGCATGAGAAATATAGTGCTGGAAAAGGAAAAAAGCAGTGTAGGAGCCAGAACAACGTGGCGGCAGATGGTGGGCGGAGCCCAGCGGGCCAGAGATAGGCACAGTCAGCCTATTCATTATTTTTACAACCTCTCCTCTGCAAAGAAATTGGCTAAAAGGTGAAAAGCTTCAGTAAAAACCGTTCTGGCTTACTTTATAAGTCTCAGTAGAGCAAATTTTCTAACTGTACTGCCTTTTGTCACTTCCCCTAGCAGAATTCAAATTCTGGTGAGAATACACTCCTGTTTCTGGCACGAAAGCATGAGACTTTTCTTTTTTTTACAAAATGGCCCAAGTAGTACGTTTTTGATCAGCCTCATCTCTGTGTCCATCAACTGTGTTTTTTGGGTCATGTGCTGATGCCAGGATTAGAACCCATTTCTGCAGGTTACAAGGACAAAATTAGTATATTTGAATATGGTAATAAAAACCTGGGTTCTGAAATGAAAAGAAGCCTATGGGTAGGTAACTTACAACTTGTTCCCCCGTCCTACTTTACAACTATATAAATGGGTGCCTTCCAACAATAGGGAGAATGGATTTTTAGGAAGGAAAAATATGTAAAATGCTTACGTAATTGCTATGGGTAGGGTAAAAAGGTAAGGTCGAAAGAATGATCTGAAATGGATGTTAGTAAATGTATCTCCTGCTTACGAATAAAAGAACCATAAAAGAAGGAGGTGTGATGTTAAGCTTGATTTAATGATTTGCCAAATTCTAGAAAGTATGCTCCTTTGGAACATCAAATAGTTAATTGCTGTTCTCATTAAAATACTCATCATGATCGACCAGAGCACAAGTGGCTGCTATACGTCTCTGTTTCTTCCTCCCCGGCCCTCTTCACTGTTTCTCTCCCTCTCCGTGCCTCTCCCTCTCCGAGGCCGCTCCGCCCGAGACACAGATATCATACCGGCGAGCAGTCACACTGAGGAGAAGAACCCGGAGGAGTGTGCAGGTACGGGCGTGAGTGCAGCAGCATGTGACGATTGGACAAAGTAATCAGAGCAGAGAAATAGCTCTTTAAAGGATTCCCCTTCCCCTACAACTCTCATGCCGTATCTTCTCCACTAGTTAAAAGTGAGCAGTGTGAGCACACACACATCAATGCTAAGCTATTGCCATTGTAAATGACAATGCCATTTATTTATATGTTTTCAAAACCAACACATAAATAAAAAAAATTGTCATTTACAATGCCAATAGCTCTAACTTTTGCAAAGGCGAGACCGTTGCAGTGTAAATGTGTGGGGGCCTCTCTGTGTGAGTGTGGGGGGGGGACTCTGTGTGTGTTTGTTGGGGCTCTCTGTGTGTGTGTGCGGGGCTCTCTATGTGTGAGGAACTGTGTGTGTGTGTGTGTGGGGGGGGCTCTCTGTGTGTGTGTGTGTGGGGCTCTGTGTGTGTGTGAGGGGGGGCTCTGTGTGTGTGTGGGGCTCTGAGTGTGTGTGCGGCTCTCTCTGTGTGTGGCTCTCTGTTTGTGTGTGTGTGTGTGTGTGTGGCTGTGTGTGTGTGTGGCTCTCTGTGTGTGTGTGGCTTTCTGTTTGTGTGGCTCTGTGTCCACGAATACTCTCTACTACTCTCTAATGCTCACCTATTTCCATTGTAAATAACAATACCATTTATTTATGTTTAAAAAAGAAAAAATGGAAAAAAAATGTTATGAGCAATGCCAATAGCTCTACCTCTAATAATGCCGAGACCATTGCATTGTAAATGCTTGTTAGATGTTGTCACTACCTGTCCTTAGATTCACGAACGGAATAAACTCACTCTTTGAAGCTGTGGTACTCGCATGTTCTCTCCTAGGAGTTACCAGGGACGCTGCAAATCAAAATAAAAGAACGGATGTCACGATTCATGAAGTTTTCATCTTTCTCTTTCAAGTGAAATTAGACCACATTTTAAAGTAATTATTGAAAAGAAAATGTCAGCCTCCCGTTGAGAGATATATGCTGCTCTTTATGCGGTTGTTACTTTAGAAATCACATTTAGGACGTGATGCTCGGGCTGTCAGTCCAAGGTTGGGGGTGAGGGGAGCTGGTGTGTAGTAAGAGTGCCAAAGACCCTTAATGTAAACAACGAAAAATACACCCCTCCCCCAGGGTATTTCTATTACGGGGATTGGTTGGGCTCCCCTTCGCCCTGTGTCACGGTGCCACTGCACCTGCTGCACCCCTGATAGATACACCCCTGGATGGGTCACCTCCTCTACACAGTTTATTTTTTTCCTGTTCTTTCTTTACTTTGATAGGTTTCGGTGAAATAAAAGCCCAGAGAACCTCCCTCAACATGTCGGTTATGTGGCATTTTCATGATTCAAGGCAGCTTACACCTCGGCCAGCTAGGGGGCGGGGCAGCCTAGTGGTCATGGGCCACTGAGCATCTAGGTGAGCCCGTTTGTGGCTGGGGTGAGGTGGGCAGGTAAGAGCAGCCAACAAACATTGGTGAAACGTCGGAATAGTCATTGCTGAAGTGTGTGAGAAAGCCAGCGAGGCTGACATCCGCTCTTTGTAAGACTCTGACCTGTCAAAGTTGTGAGTTGTTGGTACTGGGCACCGAACCCTCACTGCCCAGCCCCCCTCCCTCCACGCTTTCCCGACCCCCTGCGGCCCTCACCTGCCTTCCTGACCTCTCCGGCCCTCTTTAATGCAAGGATCTGAGTGTTTCTTATGTTCTTGTATGTGGACAGCCGGTTGTGAAGTTAACAAGGCTATAAGAACGCTCTACATAGGGACTGCACTCTCCGGACTCACCCTTAATAGTAAAAATTGATGAACAACATCACAACACAACCCAATTCTATTACAGGACCAGAGGCTTCAGATTATGCTTCCTCTTTCATTTACTGCAAACAAACAGCAGCCAATAAGATCATTTGTAACATTTAGAAACAAAAACATTCCCAGAATGCTCAACGTGGATATACAATAACCATAGAGACTAGCCGTATATAACAGTCATTAAACGGGAACACTTCCTCTTTCTTTGCTGATCCTCACAGAGATACGTGCTCGACTTTGTCTCTTGCCTTTTCTCTTGCTAATTGGTTCTTTGATGGTTACTACTGCTAGGGTTTACTATTGTTGACTATTTCTCATAGTCACATCAGGGCCACATGAAACCCCCGCCCCACATGCCCAAACCCGCAAATAACACAAAGACACAAATGTTAGGTTTGGGTAAAAATTGCTGCAGGTTTATTACATACAACATATGTAATGACGGTGGGTTAGCTTACGGGCGATCCTAGGGCAGGCCGCATTCTCGCCACCTGCCCGCCTGTTGAGCCAAACAACACAGTGGCGAACCACCCAACTGTTGTACAATTACCATAATTATAATGACACGCCCATTGCGGGGCGTGACTAGGCAAACCCCTGGTTGCGCAGGCCCACAACCGCCCGAAGGACTACTGGGGCGCCGACACGGATTCCTGCACCTCCCATGAGGTTACAGGTTAGGCTCTGAGGTTATGCTCTGGCACCCCTATGTGCCCGCTGACGTCCAGCGTTTGCACCTCTCTTCTTCCGGATCGCCCAGTAACTCCGCCTGCAACGAAAAATAAACATATTACAAGCTCCCCCCGGAGCCCCCTCAAGCCGACACTCTGGGTTCGAGGAAGGGCGGGAAAAGAGTGTCCCAACATGGAACTGCGACGTCCGGGGCGGCAAAGAGGGCTCCCCAGCAGGGCAGAGGTCTGATGTACTCCAGACTGCTCCTCCCCACCGCCCCGGACGTGCATCACTACCAGTCTCCACCAACCAGGGGAGACTGCCTCAGGAGAGGAACTACTGCGTCATGCGGGGGCGGGACAGCCCTCCGTGACTAGGAGCCCGCCCTCCTGATGGCCACTGCGTGGCCTCGGGCAGGCGCATAGTCACATCAGGGCCACATGAAACCCCCGCCCCACATGCCCAAACCCGCAAATAACACAAAGACACAAATGTTAGGTTTGGGTAAAAATTGCTGCAGGTTTATTACATACAACATATGTAATGACGGTGGGTTAGCTTACGGGCGATCCTAGGGCAGGCCGCATTCTCGCCACCTGCCCGCCTGTTGAGCCAAACAACACAGTGGCGAACCACCCAACTGTTGTACAATTACCATAATTATAATGACACGCCCATTGCGGTGCGTGACTAGGCAAACCCCCGGTTGCGCAGGCCCACAACCGCCCGAAGGACTACTGGGGCGCCGACACGGATTCCTGCACCTCCCATGAGGTTACAGGTTAGGCTCTGAGGTTATGCTCTGGCACCCCTATGTGCCCGCTGACGTCCAGCGTTTGCACCTCTCTTCTTCCGGATCGCCCAGTAACTCCACCACAGCCCGTGAGGTGGTTCCCGCTGCCGCACGGGCACCCCCACCATTATTACTGCTCTTTACCTGCAACCTACACCTAGAATTGCTACCTCCAGACAGAGGAGGAACAAGGCAACGCCCATAGGCGTGGGGTGCTACCATCGGGCACCAATAAACCTGTCCTACAACCCCTCAGGGAAACAAAAGGGATAGGAAGGGGCCCCTACTCCAGAGGCCCTAGGTAACATGACATAGGCTGTCCAGCGCAAACCACTGGGACACCAACATATCCCTTCCCCCTGAGCGTCAGAAAACTGCGCCAGGAGTCACTGATACATCTGAATCACTGTCTTCATAATCCAGCAGGGAGAGTAAGTTTGCTTACTGACACGAGGGAATAGGAGGGCACCGAACATACTATAGAACTTGGACGAGTCCCAGTTAAGCGATAATCCGGGTCCACAGGCCAAACAGCCGGCGTCCCCTGCCCTCTTAGGTTTTTGGCTGGAAGCGGCTTCAGACATAGTACCATTAAGTTAGCTAGACTGAAGGCCGACTACGACCACCTCCCGGGGACCGCAGCGCCTGCAACCGAGAGCCCCCTCGGCTGACCTGCACAGGGGCATGCATGGATAAATGCCAGCCACTCCGACACCAATAGGCATAACCACCCGGGGACAATCCCTCTACCCCAATAGGGTAGACTATCCCAGGCAAGAGACCAGGTGATAGGAAGGGCCCCCCAGCAGAGAATCTCTCCCGAATAAACACCCTTAATAGTAAAAATTGATGAACAACATCACAACACAACCCAATTCTATTACAGGACCAGAGGCTTCAGATTATGCTTCCTCTTTCATTTACTGCAAACAAACAGCAGCCAATAAGATCATTTGTAACATTTAGAAACAAAAACATTCCCAGAATGCTCAACGTGGATATACAATAACCATAGAGACTAGCCGTATATAACAGTCATTAAACGGGAACACTTCCTCTTTCTTTGCTGATCCTCACAGAGATACGTGCTCGAGACCAGGTGATAGGAAGGGCCCCCCAGCAGAGAATCTCTCCCGAATAAACAAGCGCTGTCACAAAACCAATCAACTGCCAGATTACGCTTCAGCAACTAAACCCCAAAGGATAAAGAAGTCTATTGCAGTGCCCAAATGCATATATTGGTATGACTAGCGACGTGGTCGTGAAAGTGAAAAACAGGAAAAACCACGTAATACAGGCCTCCCCATTCCAGCCTGCCGGCTGCAAGTCTATCCTACCACAGGGATAACTTGTCCCAAGGGTAACCAGGAAACTAGGACCCCCCCCCCAAAGGGATAGAGAACTGACACGGGGGGGGGGCACTGGATAAGAGACCAGATAGGATATTCTCCAGTCTGCTAGGGGCCCACCCAAAAGTATAACGTTTTTTCTTGTGCCTGGTGTGTAAAGCGTGCAATACCCATTGCACCACACACAGGTTGGCATGTTTGCCAACCCAGCACGGCACAATCCTTGTGCTGCACCCCTTTCGCCCACCCAAATACTAGGTGGTACTATCAACTCCCAGAGTTCTGAGCATTTCTGATTACCCTAGTTCGTAATTCAACACCCAGGAATTCGCTTACATGACCCGCTCAGAGGTAGCCTAGGAATAGCCACACCCTAAAACCACTGGCATAAGAGAACATGCCTAACAGGGACGCATTTCTTGGAAAAGGGTTTAGTTTGACCGAGGTAACATAGGGGGTGGAGTCCTCATGTGGATCCATTCAGAAATCTCTGGTATGACACAGTACTTAGCCTGGTGAGTGTTACAGAGGATACGAAAAGTGTGAGGAGGAAAATTCAGCCCACCCAAATGTGCTGAGTACAGTCTGGGTAGATGGTTCAATCCCAGGCGGAAGAGTCTGCCCACGGTTTAGTAGCTTAATGTTGTCAGAAATTGGTTGGTTAGCATGAAACAAAACATATGGGAACAATACACCTGTACTAGCGCTTACTTCGTCGACCGGGCACGCCAGGGCCGTACATATGGCATTGGCTTATTAGCCATGAACACTCACTTGTTTAGCATAACACTTAACTCCGGAGCTGGGGGGGTTACGCCAGTCTGCATACTGCCAAGTACAGGTTGCTTAAGAGAGATATTTTTAAAATTGGAGTGTAAATATGAGTGACAGTTCAATAGCTTAAGGAGACGCTTACCTGTACGACGAGGGAAAAGGCAATTGCTCCGCAAGGGATCGTAATATCAGATCATTATGATTTGTGCCTTAGCGCATACCTGTTTGTAGGCTTGTATACCCACACCTTATTCACACACATACATAATATTTATTGTAACTGTCAAACCCTAAAACCCCTAGTATTTCAAATAGCAAGCCTCCCAGTTTAACTGGAGAAATTACGGGGGACCTATACATAGGTGACAAAGTTGAGACTATGTAAGTGTGGCATATCCAGTCTTTTACGTGTGGCATACGGATGTCTTATGTCTAACACTTCGCTGCTTGTAAGAAAAGGACAGAAAGGAGGTCGGACGTCATGCCTATGTAGTAGTATGATGACCTCTATAGTGGTAAATGGGACCCAGTTCTAGCGTAGGTGCTACGAAATAATAATTAACATAAAACGATACTGGGTTTTCATTGGAGATTACCTGCGTGTCAGATGCAAGGCAGAACTATAAATTAAAGTAGTCGTGCGTCGCTAAGACGCCATGTTACGTACCGTAACATGGCCCGGAGTGCCAGCCCTAGGAAGGTGATAGATTGATAAAATTGCAGCCATGAACAACTACGGCAATGAGGAGGACAAGTGTCCTTGGTGCCACTTCTCCCGCTGCCGCTACGCTCCTGTTTATGTCTATCTCAGAGAGGGAGCGTCTTCATATAAGAACAGGTGTAGAGTCTTATTCTCCAATTCTTGTCCAGCCTACAGCTATAATAATAACATGCCAGTTCTATCCCATGCTATGCTGATGACATACTCCCCCCCACACCATTGCTGATAACCTGCAATGCTGATCTATAGCTTGATGAGGGAGTACCAGTGCTACATTAGAGCTATGAGCTATAGTATTAAGCTATAAAAGGAAACCCGATACATGTACTACATGACGACCAGTGTCACTACCACTTCCAGAATTTACAAGGGCCAAGACAGTCCTTAAACATCTATTACTAGCTCAAATGGGCAGGACATACTTGGATCTCTTCGGCAGCTCATGCTAAAACCCAGGACGAAAGATCAGATGAAAGATGGGTAGAAAGCGGGCGGGTCATCATGTCCTTATCGTGCCCGCATCATGCCTCGATGAAACAGCACCAGTGCTGCCTAGAAGAGACCTAATGCCTATACACTGCATGTATAAAAACTAAGTATAACCAACTGGTAATGGCCCTGCTTCTGTAAGCCAAAACATTAGCGCGACCGCCAGGCACCCGTGGTGTTGTAACTTCCTGCCCTTCTACACTCTGTGCAAGTCTAGTAAGATAGGTATGCTCGGCGGACACACTAGGGTTTGAGCGGGGGAGCCGTGGAGAGAAGAGCACATTGTAGGATAAATGGCCTAAAGAGCATTCCTAAAATATTAACTCTCACGACCAGGGGTCTGGTCGTTGACCTTCTAACAAATGACTGGGTGTGGACTAAAGAACACCGCAGTACACACCAACCGCCACGACCAGTGGGAAACCTAGGGCATCAAATAGCGCGTGCCAGCACATTTAAGTCAGGGGAAAGCGTGTATCATCCCCTAGGGAAAACAGGGGGCCATGTGAACAAACCCAGAATAGTTATTTTGGCCAACCAGAATTACCTGCCTAAGTATCTATACAACGCTTTCAGATTGGGGCTCGGGCCTCATGTTTTGTGCTTTCCTGCTAGGCTGCATGGCTACTCTACCCCCCCATATACAAGGCTAGCGGCATCTTTAAAATTCTGATTTAGGTAAGAGGCCTAAACAATTGCTGCTAGAACTGGGAACTGAGCTAGGGGACTTGCAGCCCTGAGGGGGGCGGGGGGGGGGGGGAGGAGATGCGTCTATGGAATACCCTGAAGCTACCTCATAAATGCGGACAATAGTGAGCCATTCATATACGATGAACCACCTCATTAAAGAACATATCAAAGCAAGCCGCAGATATAACAACAACATAATATCCTCCCACCCACAACCAAAGCTTGATACAGCTACGGTACACAAACACGTGCTTCGCGAAGGAATAAATAATTTAGCCAAAGACAATTAAAGTATGCGGCACAGGTAGGATCTAGTGTTCTCGACGTTATTTCCATCAACCGTACTGATATTGCAAGTAACTCCCATTCGAGTCCCACGACGATAATGAACTCCGCACGAGACAATACCTACCCTTACTCACTGCTATATGTGACAATGTAATATAAATGTGGGAGACTTGATGCAACAGAAGTCGGATGACAAAATACGCGCGGTACTACAAAGGGAGGAGACTTAACATGACTAAGACCCCAAACTGCTAATACTACCTAGCAGGAAGCCAGATGCAACGAATCGGATACCTGAGGCCCACTCAGCCCCACGCCCCCCATTTGCCAGCGAACATCCCTCACAAGGAGTGATTTAAGACCAAATAGTACATTTTTCACTCTTGGCTGGGGAAATCAACCTTGCAGTACCTGAATTAAGTGCCCCCTATGTTCCCTGGTGCTCGCAGATTATTCATTAGCATTAATAGCGGCGTCAATAAAATAAGAGTCGGGAAAGTTTCTCTTGAATAAATGCAAGTTCTACCTCTGGCGGGGAAATTCCAGGGCGCAATTAAGCTTTGCAAATCTCTAAGCATGATAAACAACCTTCATTCATGTTTTGAAATAAACATACAATGAAGATGCATAGTGCCAAGAACCAATTTTACCGAGCAGCGTGGAGTGAATATTTTAAATAGACAGAATACTTAAAATGAAGAACAGCGAGACCGAGCAGCCAGTTTTTCATTTTGTTAGCATTCTTTCCAAGAGCACCAGCGCCCTAATAGGTCCCGGAAAACAATCTGAAAGGGTAAATGGCAAAATTAGGTGTAAAGGCCCACACCATAAGTGCTGCACGGGACGGTAGCAAAAATCACATGCTTAAGAAGCTGACCCTCGTGACTAACACCGCGGGAGGTATACAAACCGGCTGCATCGCAAGCCAGACGTCCATGAATTTCCCCAGCCTAGTGGACAACTAATCATTGCCAAATTGCATTGTATGAACGGGCGCGGAGTGCACCAAAACCCCCCACTGCAACACACAGACAAGGTCCGGCGGAAAGGCCCGCCCAACACCCCCGGCGCGGGGCGAGGGTGGGGGGGGGGGGGGATTTGGTCGGCAGAATTCCGCCCGGTCCCCGGAAGAAACACTGAATAAGCGATTAACGAATTCGGAGCAAACACCCTTAAGGTCATAACGGCCGTCGAGGCCTGACCTAAATTGTACTGACAAATTGTACTCCATTTCCGACCTCAGCTGGATGAAAGGCCAGGAGTGGACTAGGTGGGAATAGAACCAGTGACCCAGAGGTTGATCACAGTTTCCAGTCGTGTACGAACTAGTCCATTGCGCGACCCGACCCGACATGGAATGAACAAGGCATGAGCACGCATCGGGTCATTACAGGCGACCAGGCTTGACCTAAGACTCTCGTTCATAACCTCGTAAACTTGGCATACAGCTTGGGAAACGCACTGCATCCATAGTGACCTAGCAACGCACCGCCACCAATTGACCTAGTCGCACTTGCCGCCCCACTCTGGGGCCCATATTATGCCTTCTCAGACCCTCCTCCGAATCGAGCAGCATTGCGTGCCAGATGCCGAAATTCCCACACAACATCACTTAAACCACATGTAATCCCAAGGTCCGTGAACACTTAGGAATGAACGATCGCATATCTGTTAGTACATGCTAACTGCTGATGTGGAGAACAGGGCTGATCCATCACATCTCCCCTTATCTACGTCAATGCATCTACAAGAAAAGTTTATTCACGATCGCCAAAAGCCCGCGCACCACACAGCGTGCTGTAACCCTTAGAACATGAAATCACCGTCGGAATTGGAATACCGCATTACCACGTAGTGCTCGAGGGCACCGCGTCTAGGCACGCACAAGGACAACGAGGGGCTAGAAGAGCGACTCTAAAGCAAACCACGATCCCCCTTGCTCAACACATATCGCTGCTCGGATACCCGGCATACAATCAAGCTAGTGATTGTCCAGGATCACACAATTGGAATGTGGACTGGAACCCTATTTCCGGTTCTCAAAAGGGGGCACACAAAAGTGACTGGCCCCGTCTAGTTTCGACCGAGTAGTCCGAAAACCGTTCTATATGAAGCATACAAGGCAAGCAGAATGCTACACTATTGAAACCCTTGCAATTTCAAGCCAGATGTAAATCGCGGTACCGCACTCATGGTTAGACACCGCCTCTGCAGCCTGCGGTTACGCATCGAACAATACTGCCGGGGTTGTGCGCACTAACATTTCAATAACAATGCATATACGGACCTCCGCAGCCGGTGCGAGAACCTTCGCCCTATTGATTTAGACTGGTACTGGCCGCACGAGGCCCGAACTCCACTCTTTCCCACACCGGAACAAAAACATTCAAAACTGCCCGGCATGCCAACGCTTACAGCTGTGAGCGCGGGGACCGCACACCACCGCGTGCAGCACCCCTCACCGCCCCCACCTCACACCCCTGGGGCACATCACCCGACGGAGGATGCAAAGCGTGACCCGCGGAGGTCAAAACCGCGATAAGACCACCCCTGACTCACCGCAACAGAAGCCCACCAGGCGACCGCAGGAAAAACCGCACACCGACGCCAAACAACGCCTCTGGACGGACCGACCCGGAGCAACAGCGCTTGAGCCGCGGGTGAGCAGGGGAAAAGAGTGTCCCAACATGGAACTGCGACGTCCGGGGCGGAGTTACTGGGCGATCCGGAAGAAGAGAGGTGCAAACGCTGGACGTCAGCGGGCACATAGGGGTGCCAGAGCATAACCTCAGAGCCTAACCTGTAACCTCATGGGAGGTGCAGGAATCCGTGTCGGCGCCCCAGTAGTCCTTCGGGCGGTTGTGGGCCTGCGCAACCGGGGGTTTGCCTAGTCACGCCCCGCAATGGGCGTGTCATTATAATTATGGTAATTGTACAACAGTTGGGTGGTTCGCCACTGTGTTGTTTGGCTCAACAGGCGGGCAGGTGGCGAGAATGCGGCCTGCCCTAGGATCGCCCGTAAGCTAACCCACCGTCATTACATATGTTGTATGTAATAAACCTGCAGCAATTTTTACCCAAACCTAATACTTGTGGCTTTGTGTTATTTGCGTGTTTGGGCATGTGGGGCGGGGGTTCATGTGGCCCTGATGTGACTATGCGCCTGCCCGAGGCCACGCAGTGGCCATCAGGAGGGCGGGCTCCTAGTCACGGAGGGCTGTCCCGCCCCCGCATGACGCAGTAGTTCCTCTCCTGAGGCAGTCTCCCCTGGTTGGTGGAGACTGGTAGTGATGCACGTCCGGGGCGGTGGGGAGGAGCCGTCTGGTGTACATCAGACCCCTGCCCTGTTGGGGAGGCCTCTTTGCCGCCCCGGACGTCGCAGTTCCATGTTGGGACACTCTTTTCGAGGAACTCTCGGAAAGGCCTGACTCCTACGTCATATGCACGTGCAGGTTGGCACAGTGTGTCCTAGAATGTATGTATATTCGCTAGTCTATAGTTGGAGCGGGCTACGATATCTTGCTACTTTAGAACTAGATATGTGTGGGGGGAAGATGGGACGGGCAGTGTATGGCACTGGGAAAATTTTCTACATTAATATTAGGAAAGATGACGCTGTGCAGGTTAACTGCCGCGCGTTCCTCGACTGCAAAACTGTCCTGGAAGGCCAAAGCTGACGGTTATTCTGAATGCCTGCCGAACAGCACACAACCTGCCGCGGCAAGCATCCCAAGGGTGGTGCGATAACTCGCGCCTCTGGCATGTGTATGCACACGTGAAGTCGTCGTCCTTGTCTAAATATTCAGGTTACTACATTATTAGGCAGTAACCTCCTGGTGTGTCGGCGAGTGACTATGTGTACCTTCAGCCTGCTAGTCCACAGCGAGTGAATTTAGCCGGCGTTGTGCTATTGAATTGCTCATAAGAGATACCTTGCATATCAGGGGTACTTCAGTGCAGGAAGGTCCCTTCCGTGTCCACATTCTCCGACGATGTGTAGGCTGCCTGTGGCTGGGCCATACGGGATATTGTACATTTGAGTTGTTGCTTGGGGTACTTCTGTGCAGGGAGGTCCCTACCGTGTCCACATTCTCCGACGTTGTGTAGGCTGCCTGTGGCCGGGCCATACAGGATATTCTACATTTGAGTTGTTGCTTGGCGCATGTTATGTGAGATCTGTGGTCACGTTCGTAAAACCACTTTAGCCAATGCCCAGCTTGTGTACATTTAATCGGTATATCCGTGTGCTTGCTGCGCTGCGTTAAAGCCAGAACATATTTGCAATACCATCAGTAGCATGGTGTTTGTCTCGCCAGTTGGCCTGGTTGGTGCGAGTCTGCAGGAGCCACGGTATAGGACTTTGAGGGGTGGGGGGGTCTCGGCCCGGGTCGGTCACAGCCCGGGGAGGCTTCTACCCGGTTCCCACGCATTAGGTGCCATGCACTTCTTCCCGTGTCGGAAAACATGTGTCATGTAATACTACTGGAGCTAGGTATTGCGCTGCGTTGCCTAAGCAGTGCCTCGCGCGTGCCATTTCGTCCGGAAATACATCCTCACCTGGTTTTGGTTCAGGGATAGCTCAATGGGTTTCAGCTTTGTCACAGATACTCTTGTTATTTCAGTTATAAGTTACAATCAGAAAGTAGTACAGTGATGCAATTATCTGTCCTCAAAGAGTTGCCTGCAAACCGCAAGTTAAAGGTTTGAATCCTTATGGTTTCCTCCCAGCCTTTACATTACCCTAATGTTCCCAAAATGGGTTGATTTGGTTAGGAATGTTCTCCTATTATAATGCCAATTCCGTCCACTGTCGATGTTTTGAGTCCAGAGTTTGTGCTTTGCCTTTCCAAACACTCTTAAAGATTCTGTCCACTGGTAGGGATGCATTTTCTTTCCCACTCCTTGTGATCAGGCTTGTCTGGTTATATTTTCTTCGTCCCGTTTAATGCGTGTGGGGGATGTTAAGTGCTCGGACTCCCTACCCTGGGTGCTATAAAACAAATGAAATGCATGTGAGAAACATGCCCTATACTGAATTCTTCAGCATCGCGAGTGACTTCTCCGGGAGCTTTCCACTCACCTTCATATCCCAGCTGCTCTGTTGCACACAGGTTTAGGTTACGGACCTTTCCGATCGTGTCCCCCTTTAGGCACCTCAATGCGCCCCCCCCCCCCCCAGGCCCTCGGTCCCTGCCTCACTTCCAGGGAAATATTCCTGTCCACGTTGTTTCCTAGTTGATGAAACTCGCTTTGCCCTGATTAAAACTTGCTGGCATGCGCCATTTGATGCCCAGGGTTAGCCAATGGTCGGCCACGAGTTGTGGCTGTCGGCGAGTGCGTGGACAGGCGTTATCGCGGGCTTGATATTCCTGCCTGGATATCGGTTTTCTTTCAATTCCAGTCATTCCTTACCAGTTCGGATCTTTTATTAGAGTACGATGATGCCGCTGGTCAATTTTCAAGCATTAGAACTTTATACGAGGACTGGAGAGAGCTGTGCCCGGCTACGAAGCGTTTCTAGGGCTGTCTTGGCACACGTGTGCACTTGTTGGATGCAAATTGTCATCCAGTTACTAGACGCATAGGTTGTTGGGCGGAGCGCGGAATCCCTTCAGAGTCCCTCCCCAGTCTTGGCCATGGGTTGCATCCATCTTCGTCCGGTAGCTCTCTTCGCTACTCCAGTATAGACGCTCCTACATGTGCATCATTCTAGTCTCGTCTTCCCTTGCGAATAGTCCAGCCCTTCCTGCCAATCCTGGCCCTCCCTGGTTTGGATACAAGCATCCTGGTTCTCGGTGTCGGGGCACACGTATTTTATGCGCTGGCTTGGCTGGCCTGCCAATAGCCACCTCCCCCCCTTTAACAGAGGTACCCCCCCCCCCGTCTTGAGACCAGCTACTTTTCTTCCTATACATTCCGTTACGAAATTGAGTACATTCAATCCCCAGATGATTATCAGATGTCGGTCGCATGCTTTACACCTGTTGGGTTTAGGACTTGATGCATGTTGTTTTAGCCCAGGCGCGGCCTGGTTAGGTTTCGAGTGGCAGGCACGATTAGGGTATGATGCCCCTCCCGTTTGCTGCCCATCTGCTTTTATCTGTTCTTTCGTCCGGGGTTTTTAGCATGAGTTGCCATTGAGATCCTAGTATGACCGGCTCTTTCGGGCTAAGAAATAGATGCTCTCTGACTGATTTGCCCCTTGTAAAGTCTGGAAGTGGTAGGGACACTGGTCATCATGTCGGATATGTTCGGTTTCTTCTATAGCTTAATACTATAGCTTATAACTTGACCCTTATGTAGCCCTGGTACTCCCCCATCTAGCTATAGGCCAGCATTACAGGTTATCAGCAATGGTGTGGGTGGGAGTATGTCATCAGCTTAGCATGTGTTAGAACTGGCATGATAATATTTTAGCTGTATGCTGGACAAGAAATTATGTATAAGACCCTACCCCTGTTCTTATATGACCAGACCAGTTTGTCAAGACCAGTTTCCCTGAGTTACTTTACGTGTTAGCTTGTGGGTCGTTACAAGTGGAAAAGGGTCCGGTAGGCATGCTGCATGAGTGTATTATGTGCAGATGGTGGGGTGTTTTAAGGGTCTAGTACGCACTTTTAGTGGTGGCCCAAGCCAGAGAGCAGGCAACTGGCTGTGTATATGGGGTGGGGGCGGTCTTTTACCCCATCTGTACTCCTTGGAAGGAACCCCGGAGCCGGGGGAAGTTTACCCTACAACGTGGCTCCTTCTAGGCCACGGTAGGGGCTTGTATTTAGGGTGAAGTGACATTACACTAGTGATGATGGCTGCAATTTCATCTCCCTTTCTCCTTCCTGGGGCCCAAATTCTTCCTCTTAACAGTGCCTAGGTCACACTCATTGCCCTATTAGACAGGCACCATGCACCCAAACCTTGCGATTCATGCTCAAAGTAAACAAGACTAAACACAGCTATAGATAGCGCTGCACTTCGGCCCATGTTACGTAAGTAACCTGTCGTCTGGGCATCGCACGACTTCTTTAGTTTGATAGTCTGCCATGTATCTGACGCGCAGGTATTCTCCTAAGAAAATCCAGCATCTTTATGTTTTGTTATTTTCAAAGTACTTACGTTACCTTGACCCCATTTACCACAAAGAGGTCTTCATCCTAATAGTTAGGCACAACGGCCGATCACTTTTGGTCCTTTTCTAACATGAGGTGAAGTGCTGGACATAGACATTCTTATGTCTGGTCATAAACAAGACTGGATTTGCCACCTACATATTCCCAGACGTTGTCAGCTATGTTGGGTCCTCGTAATTACTCCAGTAAGTTAAACGGGAGGCTTGCTATTATTTGTAATACTGGGGGTTTAATTGTTTGACAGCCCAGGCTAAGTATTGAGTTACACCTGAGAATTCTGAATGGATCTACATGTGTTGCATTACTAACTAGGGTAATCATATATATGCTTAGAACTCTAAGAGTTGATAGTACCCCCCCTAATTTTGGGCAGGCGAAGGGGGTGCAGCACAAGTGTTTGTGCCAGTCTCGTCGGCAAACTTGCCACCCTGTGTGGGGTGCAATAGGTTTAGCACGCAGTGCACACCAGACACCCAAGTACAAGAACAAACGTTACATAGGCTATGTTTGCACCGGTGCAAGTGTTAAGATAAGCACGTGAAAAATAGCAAACAGTGCGTTAAGAGAAGTGGCGTGGTGTGCAACAAAGAGTACCAACACAGGTACATAGAGAGCACTGCAATAATGGCAACCACTTTAAACCACTTTAAACTGAGAAATTCTACCTGTGCACCCTTGATAACGGCACATGTGTTGCCCTCCCATGTTGGTGGGGTCTTACGTCATAGTCATTCCCCCCCCCCCTTCCTTTGGTTCTCCTGCCTTATTTAGGAATTAATGCATTACCTAGGGGGGGGCATGTGTTTTCGGCTGTCCACGTGGTTTTCAGTTTGTCTTTTGCAAGACCACTTCGCTAGTCACTCCAATTTATGCATTTGAGTACTGCAATAGACTTTTGTATCCTGTGGGGATTAGTTGCTGAAGCGTAGTAGGGCAGTTGATTGGTTCTGTGACAGCGCTTGTTTATTCGGGAGGGATACTCTGCTGGGGGGGCCCTTCCCATCACCTGGTCTCTTGCCTGGAATAGTCTTCCCTATTGGGGTAGAGGGTTTGTTCCCGGGTGGATATGGCTATTGGTGTCGCGGTGGCTGGCATTTATCCATGCATGCCCCTGCACAGGTCAGCTGAGGGGTCTCTCCGTTGCAGGCGCTGCGGTCCCCGGGAAGTGGTCGTAGTCGGCCTTCAGTCTAGCTATCTAACTGTACTATGTCTGAAGCCGCTTCCAGCCAAAAAACCTAAGTGGGCAGGGGATGCCGGCTGTTTGGCCTGTGGACCCGGGTTATCGCTTAACTGGGACTCGTCCAAGTTCTATAGTATGTTCGGTGCCCTCCTATTCCCTCGTGTCAGTAAGCGCACTTCCTCTCCCTGCTGGATTATGAAGACAGGGAGTCAGATGTATCGCTGACTTCTGGGCGCAGTTTCCTGACGCTCAGGGGGAAGGGATATGTTGGTGTCCCAGCGGCTGGCGCTGGACAGCCTATTTCATGTTACCTAGGGCCTCTGTAGTAGGGGCCCCTTCTTATCCCCTTTTTGTTTCCCTGTGGGGGTTTTAGGACAGGTTTATTGGTGCCTGATGGTGGCTCCCCACGCCTATGAGCGTTGCCTTGTTCCTCCTCTGCCTGGAGGTAGCAATTCTAGGTGTAGGTTGCAGGTAAAGAGCAGTAATTTTGGTGGGGGGGCCCGTGCGGCAGCGGGAACCACCTCACGGGCTGTGGCGGAGTTACTGGGCGATCCGGAAGAAGAGAGGTGCAAACGCTGGACGTCAGCGGGCACATAGGGGTGCCAGAGCATAACCTCAGAGCCTAACCTGTAACCTCATGGGAGGTGCAGGAATCCGTGTCGGCGCCCCAGTAGTCCTTCGGGCGGTTGTGGGCCTGCGCAACCGGGGGTTTGCCTAGTCACGCCCCGCAATGGGCGTGTCATTATAAATATGGTAATTGTACAACAGTTGGGTGGTTCGCCACTGTGTTGTTTGGCTCAACAGGCGGGCAGGTGGCGAGAATGCGGCCTGCCCTAGGATCGCCCGTAAGCTAACCCACCGTCATTACATATGTTGTATGTAATAAACCTGCAGCAATTTTTACCCAAACCTAATACTTGTGGCTTTGTGTTATTTGCGGGCTTGGGCATGTGGGGCGGGGGTTCATGTGGCCCTGATGTGACTATGCGCCTGCCCGAGGCCACGCAGTGGCCATCAGGAGGGCGGGCTCCTAGTCACGGAGGGCTGTCCCGCCCCCGCATGACGCGGTAGTTCCTCTCCTGAGGCAGTCTCCCCTGGTTGGTGGAGACTGGTAGTGATGCACGTCCGGGGCGGTGGGGAGGAGCCGTCTGGTGTACATCAGACCCCTGCCCTGTTGGGGAGGCCTCTTTGCCGCCCCGGACGTCGCAGTTCCATGTTGGGACACTCTTTAGAGTCCCAACCCGAGCCCGGACTGTCAATAATCGTTGAGGTGGGTCCCTAGAAGTCCTTTAGAGTGTTCTATCTGGTATCTTACCCGGTGCCCCCCCCCCCCGGTGTCGGTTCCCTATCCCTAGGGGGGGGGATCCTAGTTAACTTAGGACAAGCTATCCCTGTGGTAGGATAGACTGGCAGCCGGCAGGCCGGACTGGGGGGCATGTGTTATCGGCTGTCCCCGTGGTTTTTTCTGTTTTCACTTGTTAGACCACGTCGCTAGTTATTCCAATATATACATTTGCATACTGCAATAGACTTCTGTATTCTGTAGGGGTTATGCCAATGGGTGCCTGAGTGGCTTTTATTTCTCCAGGCATATCCCTGCGCAGGTCAGGAGCTTAGGGGGCTCTCCGTTGCAGGCGCAGTTCTCCCCGGGAGGTGGTTGTAAGATGGCTTACAGACTAGTTAACTTATGGTATCATGGCCGATGCTGCTTACCAGCCCAAAACCCAAGTCGGCCTTCAGTCTAGCTAACTTAACGGTATGTCTGAAGCCGCTTCCAGCCTAAAACCTAGAGGGCAGGGGATGCCGGCTGTTTGGCCTGGGAACCCGGATTATCGCTTATCTGGGACTCGTCCAAGTTCTATAGTATGTCCGGTGCCCTCATATTCCCTCGTGTCAGTGGGCACAATTACTCTCCCTGCTGGATTATGAAGACAGTAATTCTGATGTATCTGTGACTCCATGGCGCAGTTTTCCGACGCTCTGTGGGAAGGGATATGGTGGTGTCCCAACGGCTTGCGCTGGACAGCCTATTTCATGTTACTGAGGGCCTCTGTGGTAGGGGCCCCTTCCTATCCCTTTAGTTTCCCTGAGGCGTTGTAGGACAGGTTTATTGGTGCCTGATGGTAGCACCCCACGCCTTGGGCGTTGCCCTGTTCCTCCTCTGTCTGGAGGTAGCAATTCTAGGTGTAGGTTGCAGGTAAAGAGCAGTAATAATGGTGGGGGGCCCGTGCGGCAGCGGGAACCACCTCACGGGCTGTGGCGGAGTTACTGGGCGATCCGGAAGAAGAGAGGTGCAAACGCTGGACGTCAGCGGGCACATAGGGGTGCCAGAGCATAACCTCAGAGCCTAACCTGGAACCTCATGGGAGGTGCAGGAATCCGTGTCGGCGCCCCAGTAGTCCTTCGGGCGGTTGTGGGCCTGTGCAACCGGGGGTTTGCCTAGTCACGCCCAGCAAATGGGCGTGTCAGTATAATTATGGTATTTGTACAACAGTTGGGTGGTTCGCCACTGTGTTGTTTGGCTCAACAGGCGGGCAGGTGGCGAGAATGCGGCCTGCCCTAGGATCGCCCGTAAGCTAACCCACCGTCATTACATATGTTGTATGTAATAAACCTGCAGCAATTTTTACCCAAACCTAACATTTGTGTCCTTGTGTTATTTGCGGGTTTGGGCATGTGGGGCGGGGGTTCATGTGGCCCTGATGTGACTATGCGCCTGCCCGAGGCCACGCAGTGGCCATCAGGAGGGCGGGCTCCTAGTCACGGAGGGCTGTCCCGCCCCCCCATGACGCAGTAGTTCCTCTCCTGAGGCAGTCTCCCCTGGTTGGTGGAGACTGGTATTGATGCACGTCCGGGGCGGTGGGGAGGAGCCGTCTGGAGTTCATCAGACCTCTGCCCTGCTGGGGAGGCCTCTTTGCCGCCCCGGACGTCGCAGTTCCATGTTGGGACACTCTGTGGTAGGGGCCCCTTCCTATGTGTCCCGCAAGATCGCGACGGCGTCCGGGCGGCAAAGAGGCTTAGGAGAAGGTCACCGCAGCATAAGTACCCCTGAAGCCCCTCCCCGCCGCCCGGACGAGATTCTCGGCAGGCCGCCTCCTCCAACCGGTGAGGCGGAAGTGCCGGACATACAAGTGGGGGCGGGACCGCCCTCCTTGACTAGGTGCCCGCCCTCTTGATGGCCACTGCGTGGCCTCGGGCAGGCGCATAGTCAACTCAGGGCGACATAACATTCCCCCGCCCCACATACCCAAACCCGCAAAGGAAACACAGACAATTATAAGTTTGAGTAAAAAATTGCTGCAGGATTTATTTACATACAACATATGTAAAGATGGTGGGTTAGCTTACGGGCGATCCAGGACAGGCCGCATTCTCGCCACCTGTCCGCCTGTTTGAGCCAAACAGCACAGTGGCGAACCACCCAACTGCTGTATAATAGAATTAAATACTGACACACCCATTTGCTGGGCGTGACTAGGCAAACCCCCGGCTGCACAGGCCCACAACCGCCCGAAGGACTACTGGGGCGCCGACACGGATTCCTGCACCTCCCATGAGGTTACAGGTTAGGCTCTGGCACCCCTATGTGCCCGCTGAAGTACGTCATTTGCACCTCTCTTCTTCCGGATCGCCCCGTAACTCCGACACAGCCTGTGCGGTGGTCACCGCTGCCGCACAGGCCCCCCACCATTGTCACCTATTCTACCTGCAACCTCTGCTCATGAGTGCCTCTTTTAAGTCCAGCAGAAAGAGGTCTAAGCCAACCGGCGTGAGGTGAACACCATCTTCCTCGAAATACCCCTTGACCTTTTCCTGAATCAAGTCATGTTTAATGAAACCCAGCCCTCTGCGCTGCGTAAACTTTTTCATGGCCGCATTTATGCGCCTTCTAGTTCTCTCGATTGCCTCGCTAGAGTGTCCCAACATGGAACTGCGACGTCCGGGGCGGCAAAGAGGCCTCCCCAACAGGGCAGGGGTCTGATGTACACCAGACGGCTCCTCCCCACCGCCCCGGACGTGCATCACTACCAGTCTCCACCAACCAGGGGAGACTGCCTCAGGAGAGGAACTACCGCGTCATGCGGGGGCGGGACAGCCCTCCGTGACTAGGAGCCCGCCCTCCTGATGGCCACTGCGTGGCCTCGGGCAGGCGCATAGTCACATCAGGGCCACATGAACCCCCGCCCCACATGCCCAAACCCGCAAATAACACAAAGCCACAAGTATTAGGTTTGGGTAAAAATTGCTGCAGGTTTATTACATACAACATATGTAATGACGGTGGGTTAGCTTACGGGCGATCCTAGGGCAGGCCGCATTCTCGCCACCTGCCCGCCTGTTGAGCCAAACAACACAGTGGCGAACCACCCAACTGTTGTACAATTACCATAATTATAATGACACGCCCATTGCGGGGCGTGACTAGGCAAACCCCCGGTTGCGCAGGCCCACAACCGCCCGAAGGACTACTGGGGCGCCGACACGGATTCCTGCACCTCCCATGAGGTTACAGGTTAGGCTCTGAGGTTATGCTCTGGCACCCCTATGTGCCCGCTGACGTCCAGCGTTTGCACCTCTCTTCTTCCGGATCGCCCAGTAACTCCGCCACAGCCCGTGAGGTGGTTCCCGCTGCCGCACGGGCCCCCCCACCAAAATTACTGCTCTTTACCTGCAACCTACACCTAGAATTGCTACCTCCAGGCAGAGGAGGAACAAGGCAACGCTCATAGGCGTGGGGAGCCACCATCAGGCACCAATAAACCTGTCCTAAAACCCCCACAGGGAAACAAAAAGGGGATAAGAAGGGGCCCCTACTACAGAGGCCCTAGGTAACATGAAATAGGCTGTCCAGCGCCAGCCGCTGGGACACCAACATATCCCTTCCCCCTGAGCGTCAGGAAACTGCGCCCAGAAGTCAGCGATACATCTGACTCCCTGTCTTCATAATCCAGCAGGGAGAGGAAGTGCGCTTACTGACACGAGGGAATAGGAGGGCACCGAACATACTATAGAACTTGGACGAGTCCCAGTTAAGCGATAACCCGGGTCCACAGGCCAAACAGCCGGCATCCCCTGCCCACTTAGGTTTTTTGGCTGGAAGCGGCTTCAGACATAGTACAGTTAGATAGCTAGACTGAAGGCCGACTACGACCACTTCCCGGGGACCGCAGCGCCTGCAACGGAGAGACCCCTCAGCTGACCTGTGCAGGGGCATGCATGGATAAATGCCAGCCACTCCGACACCAATAGCCATATCCACCCGGGAACAAACCCTCTACCCCAATAGGGAAGACTATTCCAGGCAAGAGACCAGGTGATGGGAAGGGCCCCCCCAGCAGAGTATCCCTCCCGAATAAACAAGCGCTGTCACAGAACCAATCAACTGCCCTACTACGCTTCAGCAACTATTCCCCACAGGATACAAAAGTCTATTGCAGTACTCAAATGCATAAATTGGAGTGACTAGCGAAGTGGTCTTGCAAAAGACAAACTGAAAACCACGTGGACAGCCGAAAACACATGCCCCCCCTAGGTAATGCATTAATTCCTAAATAAGGCAGGAGAACCAAAGGAAGGGGGGGGGGGAATGACTATGACGTAAGACCCTACCAACATGGGAGGGCAACACATGTGCCGTTATCAAGGGTGCACAGTTAGAATTTCTCAGTTTAAAGTGGTTTAAAGTGGTTGCCATTATTGCAGTGCTCTCTATGTACCTGTGTTGGTACTCTTTGTTGCACACCACGCCACTTCTCTTAACGCACTGTTTGCTATTTTTCACGTGCTTATCTTAACACTTGCACCGGTGCAAACATAGCCTATGTAACGTTTGTTCTTGTACTTGGGTGTCTGGTGTGCACTGCGTGCTAAACCTATTGCACCCCACACAGGGTGGCAAGTTTGCCGACGAGACTGGCACAAACACTAATGCTGCACCCCCTTCGCCTGCCCAAAATTAGGGGGGGTACTATCAACTCTTAGAGTTCTAAGCATATATATGATTACCCTAGTTAGTAATGCAACACATGTAGATCCATTCAGAATTCTCAGGTGTAACTCAATACTTAGCCTGGGCTGTCAAACAATTAAACCCCCAGTATTACAAATAATAGCAAGCCTCCCGTTTAACTTACTGGAGTTATTACGAGGACCCAACATAGCTGACAACGTCTGGGAATATGTAGGTGGCAAATCCAGTCTTGTTTATGACCAGACATAAGAATGTCTATGTCCAGCACTTCACCTCATGTTAGAAAAGGACCAAAAGTGATCGGCCGTTGTGCCTAACTATTAGGATGAAGACCTCTTTGTGGTAAATGGGGTCAAGGTAACGTAAGTACTTTGAAAATAACAAAACATAAAGATGCTGGATTTTCTTAGGAGAATACCTGCGCGTCAGATACATGGCAGACTATCAAACTAAAGAAGTCGTGCGTTGCCCAGACGACAGGTTACTTACGTAACATGGGCCGAAGTGCAGCGCTATCTATAGCTGTGTTTAGTCTTGTTTACTTTGAGCATGAATCGCAAGGTTTGGGTGCATGGTGCCTGTCTAATAGGGCAATGAGTGTGACCTAGGCACTGTTAAGAGGAAGAATATGGGCCCCAGGAAGGAGAAAGGGAGATGAAATTGCAGCCATCATCACTAGTGTAATGTCACTTCACCCTAAATACAAGCCCCTACCGTGGCCTAGAAGGAGCCACGTTGTAGGGTAAACTTCCCCCGGCTCCGGGGTTCCTTCCAAGGAGTACAGATGGGGTAAAAGACCGCCCCCACCCCATATACACAGCCAGTTGCCTGCTCTCTGGCTTGGGCCACCACTAAAAGTGCGTACTAGACCCTTAAAACACCCCACCATCTGCACATAATACACTCATGCAGCATGCCTACCGGACCCTTTTCCACTTGTAACGACCCACAAGCTAACACGTAAAGTAACTCAGGGAAACTGGTCTTGACAAACTGGTCTGGTCATATAAGAACAGGGGTAGGGTCTTATACATAATTTCTTGTCCAGCATACAGCTAAAATATTATCATGCCAGTTCTAACACATGCTAAGCTGATGACATACTCCCACCCACACCATTGCTGATAACCTGTAATGCTGGCCTATAGCTAGATGGGGGAGTACCAGGGCTACATAAGGGTCAAGTTATAAGCTATAGTATTAAGCTATAGAAGAAACTGAACATATCCGACATGATGACCAGTGTCCCTACCACTTCCAGACTTTACAAGGGGCAAAAGAGTCAGAGAGCATCTATTTCTTAGCCCGAAAGAGCCGGTCATACTAGGATCTCAATGGCAACTCATGCTAAAAACCCCGGACGAAAGAACAGATAAAAGCAGATGGGCAGCAAACGGGAGGGGCATCATGCCCTAATCGTGCCTGCCACTCGAAACCTAACCAGGCCGCGCCTGGGCTAAAACAACATGCATCAAGTCCTAAACCCAACAGGTGTAAAGCATGCGACCGACATCTGATAATCATCTGGGGATTGAATGTACTCAATTTCGTAACGGAATGTATAGGAAGAAAAGTAGCTGGTCTCAAGACGGGGGGGGGTACCTCTGTTAAAGGGGGGGAGGTGGCTATTGGCAGGCCAGCCAAGCCAGCGCATAAAATACGTGTGCCCCGACACCGAGAACCAGGATGCTTGTATCCAAACCAGGGAGGGCCAGGATTGGCAGGAAGGGCTGGACTATTCGCAAGGGAAGACGAGACTAGAATAATGCACATGTAGGAGCGTCTATACTGGAGTGGCGAAGAGAGCTACCGGACGAAGATGGATGCAACCCATGGCCAAGACTGGGGAGGGACTCTGAAGGGATTCCGCGCTCCGCCCAACAACCTATGCGTCTAGTAACTGGATGACAATTTGCATCCAACAAGTGCACACTTGTGCCAAGACAACCCTAGAAACGCTTCGTAGCCGGGCACAGCTCTCTCCAGTCCTCGTATAAAGTTCTAATGCTTGAAAATTGACCAGCGGCATCATCGTACTCTAATAAAGGATCCGAACTGGTAAGGAATGACTGGAATTGAAAGAAAACCGATATCCAGGCAGGAATATCAAGCCCGCGATAACGCCTGTCCACGCACTCGCCGACAGCCACAACTCGTGGCCGACCATTGGCTAACCCTGGGCATCAAATGGCGCATGCCAGCAAGTTTTAATCAGGGCAAAGCGAGTTTCATCAACTAGGAAACAACGTGGACAGGAATATTTCCCTGGAAGTGAGGCAGGGACCGAGGGCCTGGGGGGGGGTGGGGCGCATTGAGGTGCCTAAAGGGGGACACGATGTGAAAGGCCCGTAACCTAAACCTGTGTGCAACAGAGCAGCTGGGATATGAAGGTGAGTGGAAAGCTCCCGGAGAAGTCACTCGCGATGCTGAAGAATTCAGTATAGGGCATGTTTCTCACATGCATTTCATTTGTTTTATAGCACCCAGGGTAGGGAGTCCGAGCACTTAACATCCCCCACACGCATTAAACGGGACGAAGAAAATATAACCAGACAAGCCTGATCACAAGGAGTGGGAAAGAAAATGCATCCCTACCAGTGGACAGAATCTTTAAGAGTGTTTGGAAAGGCAAAGCACAAACTCTGGACTCAAAACATCGACAGTGGACGGAATTGGCATTATAATAGGAGAACATTCCTAACCAAATCAACCCATTTTGGGAACATTAGGGTAATGTAAAGGCTGGGAGGAAACCATAAGGATTCAAACCTTTAACTTGCGGTTTGCAGGCAACTCTTTGAGGACAGATAATTGCATCACTGTACTACTTTCTGATTGTAACTTATAACTGAAATAACAAGAGTATCTGTGACAAAGCTGAAACCCATTGAGCTATCCCTGAACCAAAACCAGGTGAGGATGTATTTCCGGACGAAATGGCACGCGCGAGGCACTGCTTAGGTAACGCAGCGCAATACCTAGCTCCAGTAGTATTACATGACACATGTTTTCCGACACGGGAAGAAGTGCATGGCACCTAATGCGTGGGAACCGGGTAGAAGCCTCCCCGGGCTGTGACCGACCCGGGCCGAGACCCCCCCACCCCTCAAAGTCCTATACCGTGGCTCCTGCAGACTCGCACCAACCAGGCCAACTGGCGAGACAGACACCATGCTACTGAAGGTATTGCAAATATGTTCTGGCTTTAACGCAGCGCAGCAAGCACACGGATATACCGATTAAATGTACACAAGCTGGGCATTGGCTAAAGTGGTTTTACGAACGTGACCACAGATCTCACATAATATGCGCCAAGCAACAACTCAAATGTAGAATATCCTGTATGGCCCGGCCACAGGCAGCCTACACAACGTCGGAGAATGTGGACACGGTAGGGACCTCCCTGCACAGAAGTACCCCAAGCAACAACTCAAATGTACAATATCCCGTATGGCCCAGCCACAGGCAGCCTACACATCGTCGGAGAATGTGGACACGGAAGGGACCTTCCTGCACTGAAGTACCCCTGATATGCAAGGTATCTCTTATGAGCAATTCAATAGCACAACGCCGGCTAAATTCACTCGCTGTGGACTAGCAGGCTGAAGGTACACATAGTCACTCGCCGACACACCAGGAGGTTACTGCCTAATAATGTAGTAACCTGAATATTTAGACAAGGACGACGACTTCACGTGTGCATACACATGCCAGAGGCGCGAGTTATCGCACCACCCTTGGGATGCTTGCCGCGGCAGGTTGTGTGCTGTTCGGCAGGCATTCAGAATAACCGTCAGCTCTGGCCTTCCAGGACAGTTTTGCAGTCGAGGAACGCGCGGCAGTTAACCTGCACAGCGTCATCTTTCCTAATATTAATGTAGAAAATTTTCCCAGTGCCATACACTGCCCGTCCCATCTTCCCCCCCACACATATCTAGTTCTAAAGTAGCAAGATATCGTAGCCCGCTCCAACTATAGACTAGCGAATATACATACATTCTAGGACACACTGTGCCAACCTGCACGTGCACATGACGTAGGAGTCAGGCCTTTCCGAGAGTTCCTGGATTAATTCATCCACCTTCCGAGCCCCCAGCTCCGCCGAAAGCAGAGGTGGCCTGAGCCTCCAATCACACGTTACAGAGGTATTAGAAGATCACATTTCGGGACAGCTCACTGAAATTACAAAATGCGGATCGAAGCACTATCGAAATGCCTCCCAGAGTGAACGGCGGAGTTTACCAGCCGCCCATCGCACCCTGCAGCAGCACGGACACCGTAACCACATGTGATGACTTTACCTCCGATTCAAGAACACAACAAGCGCCCGGAGCTGGTCGTATTTGCTTTGCAAATGTGCCACGTATCGGAAACGTGGGCTTTGAGCGAGTAGAAGGCCATCCTTTGTGGAAGTCCTTTGTTTATCTCCAGGCTCAGGGCATGGGAAGCATTCTTATCAGCACTGGGACCAGCTCCTGAAACCGGAAGGTTTGGGGACGGGGGCGGTGTTACGATAAACACGTGAGAAATAGCAAACAGTGCGTTCAGAGAAGTGGCGTGGCTGGCAACAATGAGTACCACACACAGGTACATAGGGAGCACTGCAATAATGGCAAACACGTAAAATTGAGAAATACTACCTGTACACTCCTGATAACAGCACATGTGTTGCTCTACCATGAATAGGGAAGGTCGTATGTCAATAGTCATTTCCCTCCTTCCTTTGGTCCTGCTGTCTATCTTTCATCTTAGGCTCGGGTACCTGTTGGCAGCCCACCCGCGGTCTGCAGCCTTAGTGTAACAATCAATTCAGGTATAAGGTGAACATCGGTGGCTACCACAGCCCGAGCCCGGACTGTCAATAATCGTTGAGGTGGGTCCCTAGAAGTCCTTTAGAGTGTTCTATCTGGTATCTTACCCGGTGCCCCCCCCCCGGTGTCGGTTCCCTATCCCTAGGGGGGGGGATCCTAGTTAACTTAGGACAAGCTATCCCTGTGGTAGGATAGACTGGCAGCCGGCAGGCCGGACTGGGGGGCATGTGTTATCGGCTGTCCCCGTGGTTTTTTCTGTTTTCACTTGTTAGACCACGTCGCTAGTTATTCCAATATATACATTTGCATACTGCAATAGACTTCTGTATTCTGTAGGGGTTATGCCAATGGGTGCCTGAGTGGCTTTTATTTCTCCAGGCATATCCCTGCGCAGGTCAGGAGCTTAGGGGGCTCTCCGTTGCAGGCGCAGTTCTCCCCGGGAGGTGGTTGTAAGATGGCTTACAGACTAGTTAACTTATGGTATCATGGCCGATGCTGCTTACCAGCCCAAAACCCAAGTCGGCCTTCAGTCTAGCTAACTTAACGGTATGTCTGAAGCCGCTTCCAGCCTAAAACCTAGAGGGCAGGGGATGCCGGCTGTTTGGCCTGGGAACCCGGATTATCGCTTATCTGGGACTCGTCCAAGTTCTATAGTATGTCCGGTGCCCTCATATTCCCTCGTGTCAGTGGGCACAATTACTCTCCCTGCTGGATTATGAAGACAGTAATTCTGATGTATCTGTGACTCCATGGCGCAGTTTTCTGACGCTCTGTGGGAAGGGATATGGTGGTGTCCCAACGGCTTGCGCTGGACAGCCTATTTCATGTTACTGAGGGCCTCTGTGGTAGGGGCCCCTTCCTATCCCTTTAGTTTCCCTGAGGCGTTGTAGGACAGGTTTATTGGTGCCTGATGGTAGCACCCCACGCCTTGGGCGTTGCCCTGTTCCTCCTCTGTCTGGAGGTAGCAATTCTAGGTGTAGGTTGCAGGTAAAGAGCAGTAATAATGGTGGGGGGCCCGTGCGGCAGCGGGAACCACCTCACGGGCTGTGGCGGAGTTACTGGGCGATCCGGAAGAAGAGAGTTGCAAACGCTGGACGTCAGCGGGCACATAGGGGTGCCAGAGCATAACCTCAGAGCCTAACCTGGAACCTCATGGGAGGTGCAGGAATCCGTGTCGGCGCCCCAGTAGTCCTTCGGGCGGTTGTGGGCCTGTGCAACCGGGGGTTTGCCTAGTCACGCCCAGCAAAGAAGGACCGCATTCAATAAGTCTATAATGAACCACTCGCACCCTCCAACGCCAGAGAAACTGTCCTGCTAAACTCAAGATGACGCTGGTCGAATATCCAATATTTATCTTGGGTAATATGATGGTAGGCATGTCATTTGCCACCAAAATGCCACACATTGTAATGGAATGGTTAGACAACTTATAGTAAGATACCATTGGGACAGGATGTTGCGCATTAGCCTCGACTTCCCCCTATGCCGGGCTCCCAAACCGGACCAAATTGGCGTACAGGGGGGTCGATGAATTTGAAAATATTCTTAACTGCACATCCTACAAAATGAACAATACTGATGACGTTTAAGGCTTGTGCACTCGCACCAGTTCATAGAGACTTATAGGGAAGGCACAACCGATGCGGGGTGAAATTACAAAGAAGTAACATGAATTAAGGGTTAGCACCGCACGGCTGGTCCCCATTCAAATCGTATAGTGCCCTTCCTTATAAATAGCTTGTCAATTTCATAATAGGGGTACATGTGAACACACCAGCATAGTTATTTCAGCCTACCAGAATTACCTACTTAAGTATCTGTGCAACACTTTCAGTTTGGGGCCCGGGCCCCTAGGTTTGTGCTTGTCTGCTAGGCTGACATGGCTACTCTACACCCCTCATTTTCCGGGCTAGCGGCATCTTAAAAATTCCGATTTAGGTAAGAGGCCTAAATATTTGAGGCTAGTACTGGGAACTGAGCTAGGGGACTTGCTCCCATGGGGGGGAAAGATGTGTCTTTGGAATACCATGATGCTACCTCTAAAAATGACGGACAATATTGAGCATTTCTTTAACCACAGGCAACACCCATCAAAAACATATCAAAACACGCCGAAGATTTCATAAAGACATATCATTCTCCCACCCACAGCCAAGGCTTGATACAGCTGCGGTACACACCAACGTGCTTCGTTAAGGAATAAATAATTTAGCCAGAAGACAATCTACGTATCCGGCACAGGTAAGAACTAGTGGTCCCGGACGTCGTTCCTAACAACTGCAATTACTCAAACCATAAATATACCGTAATGTCGACCTGCACGCACGAGAGGCTGAAGAAAGAACTTGTGTATGGATTAGACGCGTGCATCAGCAGATGTGAGAATACAACGACTTGGATGCGCAATGAAGGTGTAGACCAAGAAGTTTACAGGGATTCAGACTGCCCCTTTGAGATAATATATTTTTTTCGCTCTCCAAAACCTTCACAGCAAAATTCTAAAGACTGCGGGCGAGTCCATTTTTTTTGGCAGGGTGGCGTAATTAGACATTCATCCGTACATATATCTCGTGCAAAAGAATTAAGCAAGTGCAGGAACACAAACTACTGAGTACCCGAATGCTCCTTAGAGGTGCGGCAATCTCCCTTAAATGATTTGCAGCAGTACTGAACTTGCAGGTAACTCCCTTTCAAATCACACGACGATAATGTACTCTGCACGAGACAATACCTACCCATAATCACTGCTTGTATATGACAATGTAAATGTGGTGAAACTTAATGTAACAGAAGCCAGATGACAAAATTCGCACTGTACTTGCAAAGGAAGGAGACTAAACATGACTATGACCCCATCTGATAATACTACCTAGCAGGAGGCCTGATGCAACGAATCGGATACCTGAGGCCCCCTCAACACCACACCCTCCTGTTTGCCAGCATACATACCTCACAAGGAGTGGTTGCAGGAGCTGCCTGGTCAGCGCGGCGCCGGGAGTGCGCCAAAGGGGGGGGGGGCGAACAAAGGTGGCGGAGTCTGAAATAAGAATGGCAAAATTAGGTATAGAAGCCCACACCAGAAGTGCTGCGTGGGTCGGAAGCAACAGTCACATGCTTAAGAAGCTGAACCTCGTGACTAAAACCGCAAGTCATAGAGAACCCGGCTGCATCGCAAGCCAGGCGCCTAAAAATTTCCCAGGCCTAGGAGGGGGGGGGGGAAGGCTGTGGCGGGAGGCAGTCGGAGGAAGAACGAGTAGAATATCGCAGCACAACGAAAGGAAACACAGTAACAGCAATTAAGGAATTCGAGGAAAACACACGTAGGGTCATATCGGCCGTCGAGGCCTGACCTCGGACTAGCGTTTGCGCTTCATTAACTTTGGCGTAAAGCATGACAAAACACGATAATGAACACAGTCCTGAATCAGCAATTATCGGAATAAACCAGGCATGAACACGCATCGGGTCATTACAGGCGTCCAGGCTTGACCTCAGACTCTCGTTCGTAACTTCATTAACTTTGGCATTAAAGCGTGAGAAACGCACAGCACCCATCTCCACCATAGTGCCCTAGTCGCAAATGCCGCCCCACTCAGGGGCCCATATTATGCCTTCTCAAACCCTCCTCTGAATCGAGCAACATTGCGTACAAGACGCCGAAAATTCCCACACAACATCACCTTAAAACCACACATGATCGCATGCTCCGTGAACACTTGGAATGAACGATCGCATATCTGGTAAAAGCAAGAATACCCAGTACGTGCTTGAGGATGATGCGGATAAAAGTGGCTGATCCCTCACATCACCCCCCCATCCACGTCAATACATCTATAAGAAAAGTCTATTTGCGATCGCCTAAAAGCCCGCGCAACACACAGCATGCTGTAACCCTTTGCACCCTTTCCCACTCGACATAAATCACCGTCGGAATTGAAATACCGCACTACCGCGTAGTGCTCGAGGGCACCGCGTCTAGGCACGCACGTGGACAACGAGGGGCTCGAAGAGCGAATTCTAAAGTAAACCACGATCCCCAACCCAGCCCGAGTGAACGATGGGAATAAACGTCCAACTCAGGGGCCCGGGTCGAGGCTATCGGATGCACCAGATACCAAGTGCATGGGGACACGAGGGAAGCCCGCTTACCCTACCCTGCGGCCACAGATGTGAAGGCCGGGGAGAAGTGGCCAAGGGAGCGGCATCAGGCTGCAAAGAAACCAATACCCCCACCGACAGGCCCACCACGTGGGGCTCCCCGGGCCCGCCCGCACCCCGAGAGTGAGTGCGGGAAAATTACCGGAGTTGCAACCCCCTACCTCCACAGCGGCCCGACGTCAAACAAAATTTGCCACTGGAATAACCTGACGAGGATGGGGACGGACGGGGAGCGGGGGGGGGGGGCGCACCATTGACCCCACATGCCCCCGGGCCAAGGAACCGCCTACAACACTTCTCCGTGGGAACGTGGCCCACCCAAATCCTCCCCACTCACCGCAGGCAACGCAAACCGTCAACCGGAAAAACACATCGTCTCGACGCAAGACCGGACCTCTGGACGCGACGAGAAGCGATACAAAAGAGTGTCCCAACATGGAACTGCGACGTCCGGGGCGGCAAAGAGGGCTCCCCAGCAGGGCAGAGGTCTGATGTACTCCAGACTGCTCCTCCCCACCGCCCCGGACGTGTATCACTACCAGTCTCCACCAACCAGGGGAGACTGCCTCAGGAGAGGAACTACTGCGTCATGCGGGGGCGGGACAGCCCTCCGTGACTAGGAGCCCGCCCTCCTGATGGCCACTGCGTGGCCTCGGGCAGGCGCATTTTACAGCCCATTTGGAATGAACATTTTCAGGGCCGTTTCTGCCGTTAGGCAAGACTAGGCAGCTGCCTAGGGCGGCAAAAGGGTGAGGGCGGCAAAAACATGCTTGCGTGAACGTTTGTTAAATAAATAATTTTATTGTGATACTGCCTTGGCTTGAACGCTAGCGCGTGTATCTTTTGCAGCGCGCTGCGCTGCCGCTGGGTTATACGGGAGCTCGGAAGGTGGCGGTTTGGCTTTACAAGCGCTCCTCACCTTCCGATTGCCGTTTTTCCTTATCCCGGTCATTCTCGCCATGGTGATTGCGGCTGGCGGTGCCTTCCCTGATACGGGCCCGCTGTTCTTCTGGAGCCTCACATCGCGTAGCCCAATTGGGTTCGTTTGGGCTTCATTGGGCTACGTGACGCCCAATCCGGTTTCCTCCCTGCTCCATGCGCTCATTTAAATGCGCATCAGAGCTTCAGGTTGTTCTTTCAGTACCCTTGAGTTGACGCCTTCCCCTGGCTGGAGAAAGTGGCAGGCCCCCAGCTGTGTGCAGGCTGGTATATTTACAGAGGCTCTTGACGCCCTCGGGCTGATTGTGGACTACATCTTTGCTGAGGAGCAAGTTTTTTACTTCATATAATTAATATTTGCACCAGGATTTGCTCCCCCTTGATTAATCCCTTTGGGATTCTTAATAATTTGGTCTTAAGTTGTCACCTATCTTACGGTGGACATGGAAGACTGGTCCTATTTTGAGGTGGACGAATATAGGTACTATGAGGAAGAGCATGCCCCCCTCCTCGAAGACAACCTCGTGAATGCTTTGGATGCATCCGTCCAAGACTACGTTAACATGGCGGTGGAAGTGGCGCTCCCTAAGACCGTGATTAAGGCGTTGTTGGCGGCATTAAAGCCTATTACGGCGCAACTGGAAAATTTCGCGAAGTGCCATGACTTTTTACAACAGGATAATGCTCCCACTAGTACGTCTACCGGGGGTAAATCTGCATCTACTGTAGCACCCAATTGGCCGCTTGCACAGGCCCTCACTAAGTTGCCCTCCCCGTTAACCAGAGACCACCCATACTCAGGGTCTCCGAATCCTCTGCCCGCTGTGCCCAAGGTGGCTACAGATAAGGACACTGACACGGACACTGACTCCACCAGGCACACTGTGTCCCCTAAAAGGAAGAAAGCCAAGAAAACGATTCTACGCTCTCAATCTCCCCCAGTTTACCAACCATCTAACCCCTTCAATTTCCACCCCCAGGATATATCCCAGGTCCTCCAATTGGGCCCCTCCTCCTGAGGCGGTGGACTATATTCATCAAAACCTGCGACGCAGTTTTGACAGGGATGTTAGAAACCGTCTAAAGTCTACTCTGAATGCCCCCGTCCCGATGTACCGGACAAGGTCACAGAGGCCCCAGATATTGACCCTAATATGTTGGCCTTCCTGAAAGAAGTTCCAGAAGGATCCCAAAAAAGGCATAGATCGGGCCTGGCGTGGCTGCCAGGATAAGCTGTTAGATACCATTGGTCCCTTATCTAAAATCCTTGAGATGGTTCTGGTGGCCAAGGAAACTGGTGCATTGATCGACCCTGACATTCCTGAGGGTTGGACCCAACGCGCGATTTGTTTTTTGGGTAACGCAAACGACGCCATTTTTTCAGAGTGCAGGAAGTCCCTCTTAATGCGCATGGACACTAACTTAACCGAGCTGGCCACGGCAGAACCAGGTGCCCTGGCAGATGGATTACTGTTCGGTGAACGTTTTGTCAAAGACGTCTCCAAATATGTGGGAACTTTCACCAGTCTAGACAAAGCCCAAGCTAATATCAAACGGATATTCAATGCTGACCTTTTTGGACGGGTTGGGCGGCGCAGGGGCCGCTCGCCAGGCCATCAGTATTACCAGGGTCCCGCACAAGGTGGTTACGGCCGGGGCCGCAGAGACTTTCAGGACCCCACCAGAGGCGGTACTTTCTACCCAACCAGACGTTCTAATCGTCGTGTTTCCACCAAGGTGGCCATAGAGGAAAATCCCAACCTCAGATTACGTCAGGTAAGCCCACTGTCTCTATCTCTGTACCCGCTGGGGGGGGGTCGGATTCACCATTTTCTTTGCAACAGGCAGACAGCTAGGGTCCTTCAAACAGTGCAAGGTTTTCGCATAGATTTCTATCAAACTCCCTTCCAAGGGTCCCCTCCTATCCCTCTGTATTTTTCCCAAAAAGACGAACGTTTTATAGATCAAGAAATAGAGGAGATGCTGAAGAAGCACGCGGTTGCCTACTGCGAGGAGGGTGAGCCGGCGGGCTTCTACAGCAACGTCTTCCTGGTGCAGAAGAGGGTTGGAGGTTACCGGCTGGTTCTGAACTTGAAAGAGTTCAATTGTTTTGTTCTGTACCATCATTTCAAGATGGAAGGGATCCATCTTCTAGCAGACCTCCTGAGGCGGGCGGATTGGCTAGTCCACCCCGACCTCAAAGACGCATACCTTACAGTACCCATTTTCCCTCCCTTCTACAGTTTCAATGGTGTGGCAAGCACCTGGAATACTTGGTCCTGCCTTTTGGTCTTTCCTCGGCTCCGTGGTATTTCATCAAACTCCTGAAGCCGGTGGTTGCGCATCTCCGGGAGCAGGGTATACGTCTCATAATTTACCTCAACGATATTCTGATCATGGCTCTCTCTGTGCATCTAGCATCTCTCCACCTTCAGATACGATGTCCCTGTTAGAGAATCTGGGGTTTGTAGTGAACAAAGAGAAATCGATTCTCCTTCCGACGCAATCACTGGAGATTGTCTAGCGCATCATATAACAGTGATTTCGGAATACCTTCCGGGGCGAGACAATGCAGTAGCAGACTAGCACTCACGCCATTTGAAGGACTACAGCGATTGGAAGCTTCATCCATCCCTGTTTCACCAGATCCAATCTCTGTGGGGTCCGTTCAGCATAGATCTCTTTGCCTCCAGACTGAACTATCAGCTGGAGTTGTTCTTCAGCTGGAGGCCAGACACCTTAGTGAAAGCAACAGATGCATTCAGACAGGATTGGTCCCTAAGTCTCCATTACACCTTTCCCCCGTTTGTCCTGATACCCAGAGTGGCGAATCAAGTTTCTCGACAAGAAGCGGAGATTGTGTTGATCACCCCGATGTGGAAATCGCAACCGTGGTTCCCAGGTCTTCTGGAGATGGCATGCGATTAACCGCTTCACCTCCCGTGCTTCCCACTAATGTTCCAGGGCCCCCAGAGAGAGCTTCATCCGTTGGTCCTGGCGGGGCAGCTATCACTGATGGCGTGGAAGCTTTCCGGCAACAGTGGTCGTTGCCAGGAATTTCGGAGCAAGCTTCCGGTTTTATCCAACAAGCCTGGGCTCCTTCAACCAGAAAGCGATACGGGTCTGCCTGGAAGGCTTGGTTAGGTTGGTGCTTGGAGAAACACCTGGATCCCGTGGAAGCAGATCTCTCTCACGTCGTAAATTTTCTCTCCCAGAAGGCTGCTGATGGTTTATCCTATGGATCGGTGAATAACTTTCGTTCAGCCATTTCAGAAGGCTATTCTCAACTGGATGGCAATGCAGTGGGAATGCATCCATAAGTGTGCAAGCTTTTGAAAGGAATTCGGGTAGCCAATCCTCCTAAGGCTAAGTATACTTCTTTACAGGATGTTTTGAAAGTTCTGAATTTGTTTGATAACTGGACTAATAATGAGTTACTGTCTCAGAAACAATTGTCAGCTAAGTTAGCCATATTATTATGCTTATCTGCCTGCCGCATGGTTTCTGATGTTAGAGTGCTTGATTTAGAGGGTAGGATTTTCTCACTAGAAGGTGTGTCTTTTGTCATTACTGCTCGTACCAAAACCTTTCCCAAATCCATTGATTACAATGCGTTTCCTTTGAATGAAAAACTTTGTGTGGTTAGATGTCTCAAAGTGTATGAAGAATGTACACGTTCTCTCCGGCCAGCTAGTTGTTCCAGGTTGCTTATTGCTTTACAGAAACTTTTCAAACCTGTTACTTCCGCTACTATTGCCAGATGGCTTAGATTTGTTATGTCAGAAGCAGGTATTGACATTAACTTGTTTGGAGCACACTCAGTTAGGGGTGCTCTGGCCTCCAAATCATTCATGCTTGGTACCAGTATACACAATATCACGAAAGCTGCTGATTGGTCTTCCAGTTCCAGTTTCAAACTATTTTATTATAAACCTGTGGGCGATGTAGCTTCAGTGGTGTTAGATAAGCGTTAAACGAGCATAATCTGAAGCCTCCCGTCGTGTAATAGAATAAAAAATTAGCTAGCATTTGCACCAAGAATTTTCAATTCTATTAAGGACACGGAGGCGAAGATTATCCCACCCAGGTAAAATGTATCTTATGAGTCATCCAATATACCTCTGAGCACTCAATTACAATTACAAAGTTGTGTAACCAATACAATACATATGTCTTCAAGTAACTCAGCAGACCACAACATATGACAGTCCCAAAAAAAAGTTCAAGCTTTTAGTGTCTCTTAGTTGTCCTCAGGTTTTATTTCAAAGTTCCAAGTGATTTGCAGAGTTCCAAACTTCTTCAATACATCTTAACAGTGAGGTCAATACTGTTGCCAACACGTGTTTCGTCGTGTGTTAATTTCACACATTGACTTCCTCAGGGCTGTAATAAGAAAATACAACGCCCTTCATTACAATCTTTCAAATCATAACCTTGTCTGGAGAGATAGATATAGTCCCATCCACCATAGAAAAATGTCCTTATGTGCAGCTTAAATGTAGGCATAGTACCAGAGAAACATAAGCATGGACATATCTTACCCAAAGTACAAATGGTGTTAAACCAATTCTAAAAATCCATGATTACCTTATAACCCAAGAACACTGGACAGAAGTATCAAAATTTCACCTGAAAAAATATTCAATCCTCTCCAATTATAAGTAACCTCTTCTCCAGTGTAAGTATAACAATTGTCTGTATAATAGAAACCAGACATAAGATTAATAACTCTAAAACTGTGATCAGCAAAAACCCTTTGTTCATATAAGAAGTCAGAGTTATAGTACAGTATAGTAAGAGAGCATGTATATATAACTCCACTAATGAATCACATGTTCACCATAACTAATAAGACCAAAACGTGGCTCAACCATTATTATACGCGTGCAAATTTCATTACCCTATCTCATGTAATTAATATACACTCACCATTTCATATCCTGAGTTATTTCCTTACGTACAATTGCACTATTCTCTAAATCAACATGAACATCCTGGAATAGAAATAACCTCATTTAAATTCCACACCATAAGCATAATACATACAGGATATCAGCAATAATAAACGCCTCCACTCACCACATCCAAAACTATATATCTTTGTCTGGGGATACTGAAACAAAAAAGAGTAACATTCACTCTCCTGTTCAATAACAGATGTCTAGAATCAAGTAGTAACTCTTACTGTTCTTACCCTCGTATTATAATGGCATATCCAAATCCCCACACCTGTACTGCATCAATCTTTGAAACGTATTTCCAATATAGTCATAGGACCTGTATATCCAAATAAAACGTATACAACCAAAGTGAGCGATAGTCAGTCTCAATTCAGGAGCTTTACTTAGCTAACCACCATGCTCAATGTTCCAACCTTACCGTCCGGTATTCTTTTATGGATGTATCCAAACTCGCAATTCTATACCTATAACTAAGCATGGGCGAATTTTGCGAATCTCGCGTTCGCGAATTTTGCGGATTTGCGAACTCGCAATCCGTAAAATCCGCGAATTCCCGCGAATTTGCGGATTTTTTTTTTTTGTGTTCGCGCGTGTTTCTGCCAGTTCGCGAGGGTTTTTACAATTTCGCAATTTGCGAACTTACCTGTCGGGTCGCAAGTTTTGCGAACTTGTTGTTTCTACGTGTCCAGCCTGTTTGGGACACTCTTCTTCATCACTGCCACTCTCTGTCACCACTGCCACTCTCTGACTACTCATGCCACCCTCTGGCCCACCCATGCCACCCTCTGTTTCATCACCACACCCTCTGGTTGTCCAGTGTACATTATTTTCGGCAAAGCAAAGCACACCTTCCCTGCCTCAAGTGACCTGAATTAATTTGGGGCTGATTAATGTGTCACAGAATATTTTTTTAGCTGGCACCTGCTTCCTTAGTGCTTCCTGATTAGTGATCTTTTGCACTTGCTAAGTGCTTTCATTGTTGCAAAATTAGTTACAACACCTGCCCTGCCCCAACTGACAATAATGAATTAGGGGCTGATTAATGGATTTCAACTTCCAGCCTGGCTCCTGCTTGTCTCCCTTAGCTGTAATTCAGGACCTTTGTGGCATATGTGTAACTATTCTGAGGTTCAGAGCAGGGTCACATAATAGTTGCAACTGGCAACTGAACTCTGGAGGGGCCCCTCAGGAAGCACTACAGGAAATGGCTACTAATGATGAGCCTGAACTTTTGAACCTGGTAAGTAGTTTCAGTTTTGCTAAGATCGTATTTCTGCAATTTAGCACTTACTCGCGGGGTGCTAAGTTGTACTGGCAAGCCGCGAACTCACGCGAACAGTGCGAGCAAGCCATAAAATCCGCTGCTCGCGGATTTGCGGATTTTGCGGGAGATTCGCGGATCTCGCGGATTGCGAATTTACCGAAAATCCGCAAAATCCGCGAGCGAAACGGATTTTCCGCCCATGCTTACCTATAACACGAAGAAACGTGTCGTCAGCAACACAACAGAAGATCTATAAGCTTAATTTAAGTCGTACTAGTATTCTAACTGCGATGTTGCTTACCAGTGTTACAGCGGCAAGTGTCCTCGCTGTATGTCGGCTTTCTACACGGTCGCCATCTTAAAGTGTCTTTTTATACGGAAAATAGTGGGCGCCATATTACAATGGTCAATCTCACCGATCTCTATATATCTTAAAGTATAAGCTATAACTGCATCTATAATTATATATGGACCGTGTTATTCATACATGCGCTTCATCGTGTAATATTGGTTGGATTTAGTAAATTATAAGTTCAGGAAAATACATGTGCGTCTATTTTTTCAGTCTATACGCCTATTTGCTAGGGTATTGGAGTATTGGTATCGACAGTGACTAGCGCCTGTCCACGGGACTTTACACTTCGTGGACGATAGTCGTATGTCAGATACGATCCCAAGTGTATGAGTTTGTCCTATAAGTGACAATTATTTGTCGGTGCGGATGCTTTAATGAAGCAACTCCGAGAACTTGATGAACGTTATAACGGTAATACGTGTTATAATTTACTAAATCCAACCAATATTACACGATGAAGCGCATGTATGAATAACACGGTCCATATATAATTATAGATGCAGTTATAGCTTATACTTTAAGATATATAGAGATCGGTGAGATTGACCATTGTAATATGGCGCCCACTATTTTCCGTATAAAAAGACACTTTAAGATGGCGACCGTGTAGAACGCCGACATACAGCGAGGACACTTGCCGCTGTAACACTGGTAAGCAACATCGCAGTTAGAATACTAGTACGACTTAAATTAAGCTTATAGATCTTCTGTTGTGTTGCTGACGACACATTTCTTCGTGTTATAGGTATAGAATTGCGAGTTTGGATACATCCATAAAAGAATACCGGACGGTAAGGTTGGAACATTGAGCATGGTGGTTAGCTAAGTAACGCTCCTGAATTGAGACTGACTATCGCTCACTTTGGTTGTATATGTTTTATTTGGATATACAGGTCCTATGACTATATTGGAAATACGTTTCAAAGATTGATGCAGTACAGGTGTGGGGATTTGGATATGCCATTATAATACGAGGGTAAGAACAGTAAGAGTTACTACTTGATTCTAGACATCTGTTATTGAACAGGAGAGTGAATGTTACTCTTTTTTGTTTCAGTATCCCCAGACAAAGATATATAGTTTTGGATGTGGTGAGTGGAGGCGTTTATTATTGCTGATATCCTGTATGTATTATGCTTATGGTGTGGAATTTAAATGAGGTTATTTCTATTCCAGGATGTTCATGTTGATTTAGAGAATAGTGCAATTGTACGTAAGGAAATAACTCAGGATATGAAATGGTGAGTGTATATTAATTACATGAGATAGGGTAATGAAATTTGCACGCGTATAATAATGGTTGAGCCACGTTTTGGTCTTATTAGTTATGGTGAACATGTGATTCATTAGTGGAGTTATATATACATGCTCTCTTACTATACTGTACTATAACTCTGACTTCTTATATGAACAAAGGGTTTTTGCTGATCACAGTTTTAGAGTTATTAATCTTATGTCTGGTTTCTATTATACAGACAATTGTTATACTTACACTGGAGAAGAGGTTGCTTATAATTGGAGAGGATTGAATATTTTTTCAGGTGAAATTTTGATACTTCTGTCCAGTGTTCTTGGGTTATAAGGTAATCATGGATTTTTAGAATTGGTTTAACACCATTGGTACTTTGGGTGAGATATGTCCATGCTTATGTTTCTCTGGTACTATGCCTACATTTATGCTGCACATAAGGACATTTTTCTATGGTGGATGGGACTATATCTATCTCTCCAGACAAGGTTATGATTTGAAAGATTGTAATGGAGGGCGTTGTATTTTCTTATTACAGCCCTGAGGAAGTCAATGTGTGAAATTAACACACGACGAAACACGTGTTGGCAACAGTATTGACCTCACTGTTAAGATGTATTGAAGAAGTTTGGAACTCTGCAAATCACTTGGAACTTTGAAATAAACCCCGAGGACAACTAAGAGACACTAAAAGCTTGAACTTTTTTTTGGGACTGTCATATGTTGTGGTCTGCTGAGTTACTTGAAGACATATGTATTGTATTGGTTACACAACTTTGTAATTGTAATTGAGTGCTCAGAGGTATATTGGACTGTTCATTTCTGTGTGTAACAGAAAATCGGGGGCGTGGGATACTTGCCCCTCCTCTAGATGCACCGCAATCAGTAATAGTTCAGAATTTACTTATCCCTGATAATAATTGTAGAGCGCCCTGAGTTTGTTAGTATCCCAGCTCAATTAACTTTTTCCAAAACAGGTGCAGCCCTCTTGGGATTTACGAATATGAATAGGGATCAGGAAGCACAGGATCTTTTCAGTAATTTCCAGACAGGTAGAAGCAGTAAGCCCACAAATGTGCAACAACCGACTAAGAATGTAGGACTTAAGGAGAAATTTAAGAAACTAGAATATTTGAAGAAGCAGGAATTGAATAAATGGTGGGACGCAGCCACCCTGAAACAATATCTGACCCTCAATAGAATACCTAGAGGTCTCAGATCTCAAATAATGCCTACCTACGAAGACTTAGAATCTGATTTACTAGATAGGTGGGAGAAGGAATTGACATCTTCCTCCAGAAACCTAATGAATATACTTATTGAGAATGCGGAACGCAGGATCAAGAAATTACTGGAGGAAATACAGAAAATTGGGGATGAGATAAAAGAATTAAATATGCCTGAGGCCACTATAAAAAATTACACGATCCTTGATAACTACTTGAATGACCTTCAGGCAGACATTAAGCGTAGAAAGGCAAGAAAACTACAACGAGATGAAAGGGATTATAAATCAGGCCGCGTCTTCACATTTGCCAAACGTTTTGATTATTTAATTCAGCAATCCCGAGGTTCTAAACAGAAGCCTACTCCTACACCTAATATGAGTGCGAGTGAAACAGAAGCGTCATCACTAGCTAGTAGTGAGAATGAGGAGGTGGATGGTTCATTGCAAGCTGAGGCAAATTCAGAGGATAACAGTAATTTTTTAGAGGAAGTCAAACGAGTCAGAATAGGAAATCGGGACAGCACCTTCAGTGGCAGAGGTGGGGGTCTGTCAAGACAAGGAGAGGATCTAGGGGCAAGGGGTCAACAGGCACCAAGAAGAGGAATGAGACTCAGATTGTGGAAAGAGTAACTGACAGCCTTAATGTAACTGACTGTGAACTGGAGATTGTTAACCTATCACAATTAACTCTTACAGATGATATGATCTCTTTGTTAAAGAAGGGTCTTGGTTTTTGCCTAAATTTACTACCTGATTGGTATCAAACCAAGATTGATATATACAGATTTGTAAGATTGTTAAAAATCAAGAAACATTTTGTGCATGTACCAATTAAAGATAAAAGTCATGAACATTTACAGACTATTAGTGACCTGAGTATAGAGGGGGCGAATGCAACGAAGCTACTGCTGTCGCTCACGGAGAATGAACATGACCCTATTACAATGGCTAAACTACTTGATGACCTTGAAGTTAACAGATTTGTGAGTGTTAGCAGTGGCCTTAAATTGAAATCTAAGTGGACACCGCAACTAGGAACAGGTAACACCATAGACACTTTTCACAAAATGGTTGAATTGGATATAGACAAGATAATAGACAAGGGCTCTAGACATGGGCTACATAGAAAGCCAGATAATTTGACTATTGCAGAAAGATCAGCGCTTAGGACCTTAAAAGACAATGACAGTATTACCATCCGTATGGCAGATAAGGGGGGTAATATTGTCGTTATGGACACAGCAAAATATAATGCGGAAATATACTCTCAATTAGACGACTCCAGGTACTATGAAGTACTCAGTAGTAACCCTCTTGATACACTAAAGATTAATATCAACAAGAAACTCAGAGAGTGGTATGACCTGACATTATTAGACATTGATGAATATAACTATCTTACCATTACAACACCTAGGGCACCTTGTCTATATACATTACCAAAAGTTCATAAAAACAGAGACAACCCACCTGGGAGACCAATAATCTCTGGTATTGGTGGCCCCACTGAGAGGATTTCTCAGTATATTGATATATTCTTGAGACCATATGTACAGTCATTGCCCTCGTATATCCAGGACACGAAACACGTGCTGAATATTATGTCTGATGTTGCATGGGAGGAAGGGATGTACTTAGTGACACTGGACGTTGTTTCGCTTTATTCTAATATCGAACACTCCCTTGGTATTTCATCAGTGGAGACCTTCCTTAACAAGAGGTCAGTGGAGTTCTTTGAACACACTAAAATGTTACTAGATATGACCGATTTAGTACTGAAGAATAATGTGTTCCTTTTTTATCAGAAATGGTACAGACAACGCCTTGGTACCGCGATGGGATCCAGATTCGCTCCGTCTTTTGCTAACCTCTTTATGGGGTGGTTTGAGGCGGAGTGGATCTGGGGCCATCGTGGACGGAGGTGGATTGATAACATCCAATACTGGGGCAGATTTATTGACGACTGTCTCATGATTTGGACTGGTTCACTTGTTGATCTCCTTGGCTTCTTTGACCACCTTAATAACAATGATGTCAACTTACGATTTACCACTAAATATGATACAAAGAAGATTGAATTTCTAGATATTGAACTCTTTGTGAAGGATATGAAACTCTGCTCCAGGATGTTTAGAAAAGACACTAGCTGCAATGCAGTATTATATGCAACAAGTTGCCATCCTAATTGTCAGAAGAGATCCATTCCCTATTCTGAGATGGTCAGGGCAAGGAGAAATTGCTCTGAGGATGAGGATTTTGAGCTAAACTTAATGGACATGTCAAACAGATTTCTAGCCAGAGGCTATGATACCAGAGTGATTGTGAAGGCTAGGAGGCGAGCGAAGAACCTACGAAGGCAGCAAACCTTAGCATGTAAAGAACAAGTAGATGAAAGAATTGAGAAAGTACGGTTGATTACACAATATAACACTGAGTCTAGGGTACTGTACTCAATTGTGAATAAGCATTGGTATCTATTCGAGCTGATCTTGACCTACTACCCGTTATAACTGAGAGACCATCTATTACGTACAGAAAAGGCAGGACATTGGCCAATGATTTGAGCACGAGTTATCCGAATAAATCTAAGAAGGGTATTTGGCTTAATGATGCAAGGAAGGGCTTTCACAAATGTGGCCGTTGTAACTCATGCAGATGGGCTAAGAAGAAGGTACTTCAATTTAGTTACAATGGCTCAGATGTATATGATATTGATGTATTTATCAACTGTGATACAACTTATGTTATATACGTTATATCCTGCACTTGTGGCCAAATATATGTTGGCAGCACCATTAGAAGATTAAGAGGTAGAATGGTGGAACACTTCCGAGCCTGGAAGAATGGTGATACAAGATACCCCATTGCTGCCCACAGTGTACAAAACTGTGATAAACAGGATCAACACCAATTCAGTTACCATGCTATTGATCACATTGCCCCAGACCCAAGGGGGGGCAACAGGCAGCTTAGATTGAGAAGAAAAGAAGTGATCTGGATTATGAAGTTGAGGGTGGTAGATAGGGGTTTGAACATTGATAATGAGTACCAGTACTATGTTGGGCAGGATTAATGTGGACTGTACTAAACACTGAACAGGATGATTTAAAATGCTGCTAATGTTTTTATGCATATAACTTGTTTTTTTGTATAGATACCAATGCAGTCCCAGTGCTATATTGTTGATGCCAAGAATTCTAGGAATATAAAGATTGGATATTGTTGTAGCTAACAATTCTAGAAATGTAGACATTGGAGCTGTCTTAAGGGGTGGCCTTTAATGGGTTCTGATGCTATCCTCCACCAGAAGCCTATAGCGATTATTGGGTGCTGATATGTGCCAGACTGTTTATAATTATCAGTTGTATTATGTGTTCTGAATACCTGGATATGTGCCAGATTGTTTTTAATTATCATTTGTACTATGTGCTCTGGGTACCTGCTTTGGTCTGCGATCTACTAATACACCTCTATTTCTCTCATATACCTTACCTTACTAATAATGCCCTATCACACTGGGTGACGTAATTGAGACAACCTTGTCTCTTACTGTTGGCTGGATCATGGGATTACATGTGCGCATTTCAGGAAAATACATGTGCGTCTATTTTTTAAGTCTATACGCCTATTTGCTAGGGTAATGGAGTATTGTTATCGACAGTGACTAGCGCCTGTCCACGGGACTTTACACTTCGTGGACGATAGTCGTATGTCAGATACGATCCCAAGTGTATGAGTTTGTCCTATAAGTGACAATTATTTGTCGGTGCGGATGCTTTAATGAAGCAACTCCGAGAACTTTATGAACGTTATAACGGTAATACGTGTTATAATTTACTAAATCCAACCAATATTACACGATGAAGCGCATGTATGAATAACACGGTCCATATATAATTATAGATGCAGTTATAGCTTATACTTTAAGATATATAGAGATCGGTGAGATTGACCATTGTAATATGGCGCCCACTATTTTCCGTATAAAAAGACACTTTAAGATGGCGACCGTGTAGAACGCCGACATACAGCGAGGACACTTGCCGCTGTAACACTGGTAAGCAACATCGCAGTTAGAATACCAGTACGACTTAAATTAAGCTTATAGATCTTCTGTTGTGTTGCTGACGACACGTTTCTTCGTGTTATAGGTATAGAATTGCGAGTTTGGATACATCCATAAAAGAATACCGGACGGTAAGGTTGGAACATTGAGCATGGTGGTTAGCTAAGTAAAGCTCCTGAATTGAGACTGACTATCGCTCACTTTGGTTGTATACGTTTTATTTGGATATACAGGTCCTATGACTATATTGGAAATACGTTTCAAAGATTGATGCAGTACAGGTGTGGGGATTTGGATATGCCATTATAATACGAGGGTAAGAACAGTAAGAGTTACTACTTGATTCTAGACATCTGTTATTGAACAGGAGAGTGAATGTTACTCTTTTTTGTTTCAGTATCCCCAGACAAAGATATATAGTTTTGGATGTGGTGAGTGGAGGCGTTTATTATTGCTGATATCCTGTATGTATTATGCTTATGGTGTGGAATTTAAATGAGGTTATTTCTATTCCAGGATGTTCATGTTGATTTAGAGAATAGTGCAATTGTACGTAAGGAAATAACTCAGGATATGAAATGGTGAGTGTATATTAATTACATGAGATAGGGTAATGAAATTTGCACGCGTATAATAATGGTTGAGCCACGTTTTGGTCTTATTAGTTATGGTGAACATGTGATTCATTAGTGGAGTTATATATACATGCTCTCTTACTATACTGTACTATAACTCTGACTTCTTATATGAACAAAGGGTTTTTGCTGATCACAGTTTTAGAGTTATTAATCTTATGTCTGGTTTCTATTATACAGACAATTGTTATACTTACACTGGAGAAGAGGTTACTTATAATTGGAGAGGATTGAATATTTTTTCAGGTGAAATTTTGATACTTCTGTCCAGTGTTCTTGGGTTATAAGGTAATCATGGATTTTTAGAATTGGTTTAACACCATTGGTACTTTGGGTGAGATATGTCCATGCTTATGTTTCTCTGGTACTATGCCTACATTTATGCTGCACATAAGGACATTTTTCTATGGTGGATGGGACTATATCTATCTCTCCAGACAAGGTTATGATTTGAAAGATTGTAATGGAGGGCGTTGTATTTTCTTATTACAGCCCTGAGGAAGTCAATGTGTGAAATTAACACACGACGAAACACGTGTTGGCAACAGTATTGACCTCACTGTTAAGATGTATTGAAGAAGTTTGGAACTCTGCAAATCACTTGGAACTTTGAAATAAACCCCGAGGACAACTAAGAGACACTAAAAGCTTGAACTTTTTTTTGGGACTGTCATATGTTGTGGTCTGCTGAGTTACTTGAAGACATATGTATTGTATTGGTTACACAACTTTGTAATTGTAATTGAGTGCTCGGAGGTATATTGGACTGTTCATTTCTGTGTGTAACAGAAAATCGCGGGCGTGGGATACTTGCCCCTCCTCTAGATGCACCGCAATCAGTAATAGTTCAGAATTTACTTATCCCTGATAATAATTGTAGAGCGCCCTGAGTTTGTTAGTATCCCAGCTCAATTATCTTATGAGTCATAATGTCAAGTTTACCCATCCTGATTTACAGGTATTTGACAGTTGATACGAATATAATTTTTGGTTTCAGGCACTGACCAGAAAGGAGAATAGACCATTGTGTGGCACTAAGAGAAGTAGGTTTCTGCGATCTTCAGTTTCAAGTTCCACAGTTCTTGTTGTTCCAGCATTCTAAAAGGACTTAAATGCATTATCGTTTGCATTTGGACTGATACTTATATATTTGAACTCTACTCATTGGCCAAAGAAAGAGGAAGTGTTCCGGTTTAAAGACTGTTATATAGGGCTAGTCTCTATGGTCATTACATATCCACGTTGAGCATTCTGGGAATGTTTTTGTTTCTAAATGTTATAAATGATCTTATTGGCTGCTGTTTGTTTGCAGTAAATGAAAGAGAAAGCATAATCTTCGCATCTGTGTCCTTAATAGAATTGAATATTCTTGGTGCGAATGCTAGTTAACTTTTTTACCCCTCAAGGCCATCTTACCAAACATCCTACCCCATCACGTCAGTAATACGCATGCGCACTCCCAGACAGAGTCAGACTGTTGTCCCTCTCTTCACCGGTCACATCACTTGTTGCACTGTAATCTTAAAGGTGACAGGTTTCTCCTAAACATCCTAAAAACATAGGGCCCGATTCACAGAACTAACTTAAGACAAAATCCTAAACTTACTACCATTTTGGTATTCACAGAAGGCACTTACTCATTTCGGTATTCACAGAAGTTAGGAGTCCTAACTTTAGGACTCCTAAATGCCTTCTGTGAATACCGAAAGTCTTAAAGTTAGGATTTTTCTAGGGCATCTGTGTGTGCAACATATGTGCACAGATTAATTTCAGGGGTTCAACAGGGTGTCCTTTTGACACCCTTGCACCCTGAAATTGCATGCACAATTTGCGAGGAACTATTGGTACTCGCAAATTGCGCATGCAATTTCCTATTCAGTCCTATGGGAAGCCATTCCTTATTTGCGACTCGCATTTTGCGAGTTGCAAATAAGGAATGTGTAGGAATCGTTATTTTTATAGCAATTCCTACATGCATAGGTTTTTGCGAGTCCTTAATTGCGATTCCTTAATTATCGCAATTAAGAACTCGCAAAATCCTACCTTGATGCATGTGCCTGTAATGGGCTTATTACGATGGCTAAAGTTAGGACTCCTAAACTGAGAAAAATCCTAACTTTGTGCATGCAAATTCAGGGTGCAAGGGTGTCAAAAGGACACCCTGTTGAACCCCTGAAATTAATCTGCGCACATATGTTGCGCACACACATGCCCTAATACTCCTAAACGGAGAAAAATCCTAACTTTAAGACTTTCGGTATTTTACAGAAGAAATTTAGGAGTCCCAAAGTTAGGACTCCTAACTTCGGTGAATACCGAAATGAGTAAGTGCCTTCTGTGAATGCCAAAATGGTAGTAAGTTTAGGATTTTTTCTTAAGTTAGTTTTGTGAATCGGGCCCAAGATTTCCTCTCCAATGTTGGCATTACATGGGTGATTGGTGGTTGAAGGCCTAGACCCCCCAAACGGTGCGCCAGTTACTTCTTGATGCCTAACGCCCCATTACAGTCCTTTCACCTGGTAAAACACAGTTTTTGGACCTCACTACAAAGTGATTTTACCGTTGCAAACACTAAGATTTGGTAAATCAGGTCTGTAAACGCTAAATCCCTTTTTCAAATGTACTAATCTTATTTAACGAATCAGAAAAGGTTTTCCGGATCGTTAAATGGATTTAGGAAAGCATACCGAATTAGTATTTGGAAGGGGCGTGTTAAAGGCGTCTCTTCCAAAAACTGATTACTTACCAAAATCAGGGTGCAAAGCATTAACATTTTACTCACACCTCAAAGAAGGTGATAACCCAGGCGTAAGCGCAATAGGGTGGATCCCGGCGGGGAGTCGACTGACGTCGGGATAGGTAAAATGTATTAAATAAATAAGATCCCTTACCTTGCACTCGCCGCATCGCCGAGTCGGCGATGCGAAGAGCACAAAGTAAGTGGTTTTATTAATTTATTTTATTTTACTTATCCCTTCGTCTGTTGACTCCCCACACCTCACCTACGGCACCTTACCACGCCCCTGCCCTGTCCCACCCCTCACTGCCTCACCGCTCTTACCTGTGCCGGCCGCACTTGTGATAACCCATTTGCAAATGGGAAGGGGTCCAAAGGGGACCACTGCCTACTTCTAAAAAAGTTGGCAACAATATAAAAAAAATTGTTAAACGCATCCTGTTTTCTATTACGGAAAATGGGTCGAGTTTATAAAAAAGTATTGCTTCATTTTAAAACAATCACAAACATGGGGGTCTACTGACCCCACCAGACTGCCATTCCCGTGATGGCTGCGATTCCTAGTGGATCGCAATTTGCAACCTATCTCAATAATATTCATGAGGTAAATCAAACTGTGACCCACTATGATCAGGGGCACTGGAATTTTGCAGCAGAGGAGGGCAAAATAATGCAGCAGGGTTGAGTAAATTATACAGCAAAAAAAGGCAATTTATGCGGCATAATGCAGTACATTTTCTGATCGCAATACTTAATTTTGTCATTTTTATGCTTGTTAACACTGTCTAGGGAGTAGTTGCGCCTCATCTGTACTAGTTTGCAATAAGCAACAGGGCTGTCCACTGTACTGCAACAAGTATCGCTGTGTTTTTTGTAACTTTCGAACCGTTTGAGCTAGAAACAAAATATATTTTTTGTTCAAATCTGCAGATTACACAGCAGATGATGGATCATGTGGCAAATGCAGCATATTGATAAATATGCGAAAAATGCAGCGGCTCACAATCCCATAATGCCAGTGGCCCTGGCTATGATTCAGTATTTTGTGAACAAACCTGTTAGTACATATGTTTGCAAAATACCAATGCATTCGGTTAAAGTTGGTGTGCAATTTGCAACCAATTTTACAGAATGCATTTTTAGTGTATGAGGCCCAAAGTGCCTGAATAATATAGGGAATTGATTCCAAGTTCCACCTACCTGCAAGCCACTTGCGCTCTTCCTCACTGGCCCATGCACGTCACCCCCTCAAATCCGTCGCAGCCACAGTGGGAGCCGCTCCTTCTCCTACATCACAGCTAAGACCTGAAATGACTTCCCCCACCAGCTTCGAACAGCCCCCTGCCTGGGGACGACAGGAAGAAACTCAAGACCTGGCTCTTCGACGGAGATTTCACACCCACAGCACCAGGATACCCCTAGGGGTGACTGGTCTGCGCTATACAAATTCTGACTGATTGATTTATTGATTGAGTACAACAAGGCAGTAAACACATAGAATTAATGCATGCAGAGCCCTGCACGTGCATTCTGTAGCTAATGGCTGGTACAACAGTTGTACTCACCAGAAGTAATGCCTGTAGTCAGGAGCACCAGAATGGCTCTTGTAACAATCCACCCCAGCATTATGCCAGTTTTCAGAATCACAAGCTTCACTGCTGCTTGCGAATAGGACTGGAATTTGTGCAACCTTTCGCCTAGCTGCTCCCTTCCTAACTGATTATACTGGAGGTGTGTGGGGAAGGTGGTGGCATCACTTATTTTAATTCAAGGAAACTATGCATATTCATCATATGGCCCCTGATAACATATGACATGTGAACATTGCAGCTGCTTCACAGGTGCCTCAGTTTCAGTTAATCATGTTTTTCACTGTAACATAAAATGAGCAAACATTTACACCATTAACTCACAAGTTGTGTTAGCGCAGGCATCTTTAAAATGGGAAACAGCCTTCGCTGCAAAGTCGGGACTACGCATTACTTTACAATGCAGGCTTTACAACAAATGCTTCTTTACCATGCACGTCTTTACAATGGCATACTAAATGTAACTCCCTTTGAAGTCCAGCGCTTTCCCTACTGTAGCGCAGACTGGAGCTGGAATAGTAAATTATACCTCTCTGAATTCCAATGTTTCTGTGGCGGTTGCAAGCGCTGATGGTAGAGCGTGTTGGGCGACTCTTTGAATTTTCTTTTCTACCAGCACAAGAAACTTTACCAGCCTACTGTTGAGCTGCGGATCCTCTGGGTTGAAGCAGGCCAGCATTGCCTGTCTCCGCGTACAAATCCCTCTTGAGTTGAACTGAGTTTTAAGTAGTCGGATCCGTTCTCCTTCAGTTTGTTGCAAACAGCAGGGCAGGTGCGGCATGCTTTCAGTGGCTGAGCCGCATAGTGGATAGCAGTTTGAGAATTGTTCCGTCTGCCATGGTGGAAGGTGCAGAGCCAAAGGGAGTATACCCAGTTGAAGTTTTCTGAACTTTTCTTTTACATTTCTTGAGTAGCCTAGGCTGAAATATTTTTGAGGTGTGAGTGAGCGATAGCTGTTGATTGTCATCTAGGCATGACTGCAGCCTGAGAATGTGGCCTTATCTTCTACCAGTGAGAAGCTTCTAATTGAGTTCCAAACCAGTTTTTTGAAGGCTACGTGACTGATTGGATGTCCCAGACCTGGGGCAGCCCAGTCTTTGTGAGGGATTCCTGGAGGAAATTCCTGGCAGGCGATGTGCTTCCGTGCTGCAACTCTTGCATAGAAGATGATTCAGGGTGTTAGGAGCGGCGTGCCAGATCTTATACCAGCAGACAATAAATGCACCTTGCCTTGCCAAGGACCATTTCATTAGGCCGCACTGCAATCGGATCCGTACCGCCAAGGAGTAGTTTGGGAGGTTAAAGATGATCCTGTAAGTCTTGACTAGTATACTGTCTAGAGCAGTGTTTCCCAAACTGGGGTCCTCGGACCACCAGGGGTCCGTGACACATTCCCAGGGGGTCCGTGGGCAGCAGTTTTAAAAGCACAGCAAAGTTTCTTGAATAATTAGAAGAGTTCGAGCAACAATAACAGTGTCAAGATAATGCCAGTGATTAATGTACCTGCTGGAGAGAGAGGAGGGTTTTGTTCAGTGGCAGCTTTGACTTAACTAATGTAGCACAGAGGGTTAATGTGCCTACTGCAAAGAACGTGTAACAAACAGACTTGATGTGCATAGGTCAGTGGTTACTGATTTTGTCACAGAGATTCTTTTGTTACCGTGCACTTTATAAGTGACAATCGTAATCTAGCAGAGAGACCTATAAAAAGATTTATTTGGGAAGAAATACATTTTTAATGTAAAAGTCAGTGCTAGCCACTGTGTTATGTTCTGAATCCTGAGTTTGTGCTTTTCCAGGCCAAGCACTCTTTAAAAATGTCTATCAGTATGAATGACATGTTAATACTTCACCTTGTAGTCCCCTTACCTTATGTACCATTTTCTAAACACTGATTTACATGTATGATTCATTATCTCAATATGTATGTGATGTAAAGTGCTCTAACATCCTACAATGGTATGAGAGATGCTATAAAACAAAGGAAATACATGTGACAGAGGGGGTATTCCTTCAATATAAAATACTAAGGGACACATATGCGACCCGTTTTTATATGCGCAAACGGGTTCGTGAACCAGTTTGCGCATACAAAAAGCCATCGGGCCATGTACATAGCCTATTTCGCGAGTCACAATTTTTTTGCAACTTGCTAAATAGGTTTTGCAACTTGCTATTTGAAAGGGGCATTCCCTTCCAAATAGCGAGTCTCAAAACCATGTACAAATGTTTTGCGACTGCAATTACAGTCGCAAAACACCCGCAATTATCACTTACTTCAAGTAGATAGTAATGCATTCGCAAATAGGAAGGGCTTGCAAATTGCGAGAGGCTCATTAATATACATGAGCCTCGCAATTTGCGACCCCATTGGGAATTGCAAACCGTGTTAAACACACTGTTGTACATTTCATTTAGCGACTCACAATTTGCCATTCGCAATGGGCCACCAATTGCGAAGTGCTAAATAAAATGGTCGTACATCTGGCCCCAAAATCCTTAGTACTTTGAGTATTTGTATTGTGTGCACATGTGTGTTTTTTTTAGTTACTGTTTTAATATTTGAAATTTAGCTCATACAGATTACTTGGGGGTCCCAGGCTTCCAGTGGTGACTCAATGGGGGTCCTCAGGGGTCAAAAGTTTGGGAACCACTGGTCTAGAGTCTAACAGGCACATGCATCAAAGCTATTTACGATCGCAAACAGTGCGAATCGCAAAAATCGTCAGTTTGCGATCGCAAAATAAGCTTTTGTGATGCATGAAACAACTTGCCACTCGCACTTTGAAAAATCACAATTATTTGTGAGTTTTCAAATTAAGATTGCATTTAAAGAATCGCAATTTGTGATTTCTTAAATGCAATGCAAGAACCACTTGAGAGTAGCGATTTCGCTGATTGGGGGCGCAAATTATTCTGAAGTTGAACTTCATGGTAATTTGCAAAAACTTTGAAAAATGCACTTTTGTGCATTTTTCAAAGTTTCATGTTGTGCACACACATGCTCTTAGGGTATGTGTGTGCGCAACATATGTGCACAGATCAATTTCAGTGGTGCAACAGGGTGTCCTTTTCACACCCTTGCACCCTGAAATTGCATGCGCAATTTGCGATGAACTATTGGTACTCGCAAATTGCGCATGCAATTTCCCATTCATTTCTATGGGCCGGTAGGCCCATAGGAATGAATGGGAAGCCATTGCTTATTTGCGACTCGTATTTTGCGAGCTGCAAATAAGGAATGTGTAGGAATCGCTATTTTTATAGCGATTCCTACATGCATAGGTTTTTGCGAGTTCTAAATTGCGATTCCTTAATTATCGCAATTAAGAACTCGCAAAATCCTACCTTGATGCATGTGCCTGTAATGACCTTATTACGATGGCGGTCGGAAATCACCCCAACCGCCATGGTAGCAGGAAAAGACTGCCCGCAAGGACTGCAGCATACCCGCTGGTCCAATTAGGATGCTCGGCAGTCGAAATCCGACAGTGGTGATACGATCGCAGGCATTAACATTGTGGCAGTTGCTGCTGCCAGCAGCACCGCCGCAATGTCAAAAGGAGCATGTCCTGCATTTCCCTGCACTGCGTGGCAGGCACCCTACAGTGCCTGCCACCTGGTACAGAGACATGTACCCCCCCCCCAGTGCACCCACACCCCCCCAACACATTGGGGGCCCGCAATGGTCCCCTGGAACCTGTCTCCACCAGCCGTTCCATGCTGGTTCCAATGCAGCGGAAAGGCTAGCTTCCGCCGGCATCATAATCATGCCGGCAGAGCCTGGCCCTGCACCGGCCCCATTTTAGCAGTCCAGGTCCGCCCACCAGGGAAGCTCAAGGACTGCTACCTGCGGAGAATCGGCGGGCGGGATTTCGCACCGTCGCGGTCATCATCACCATGCTAATGTGACAGGCGGTTTTTCGGGTTTCGATCGCGGACGGATGGCCGCCGCTGGCCCGCAGCTGCCAACCGTCTGCCAGCGTAGTAAGCCCCTTAGAGTCTGCCTGTCAGTGCTTCGCTTACATAGGTGATTGCTGGTAGTATTTTTGTTTCAGTTACCTGAAGGAGAGGTGACTGCAACAGACCTTCCTGCTTTAGTTTGGGGTTCCTCAGCATCACTGATAGTGCCATCCCTTTCTATTTGATCGCATGACGAATTGGCCCCCCTTGTCGATTACTCTGCCTAGGTACTTGTAGTTTATTGTGGTTTGGATCAATGTAGTCCCTAGATACTAGGGTGGGGTGTTTTTTTCTGCAGCAGTTGATGGTCATTGTTTTCGTTTTCTCGAAGTTTACTTCCAGGAAATTCTCCTCTGCGTATGCCTTCATTGTGTGGCTCACCAGGACCCCATCGCCGCAAACAGGAAACTGGATATTATTGTGCCCCCCAGCCTGGAGGCATGCAAAATGCAGAAGTTATACACTCCTGTTTTAACCATTTGATGGTTGGAACTCACCTGGAGAGGTGTGTGCTCTCACCCTGCTTCACCTGCACCCAGGTGTCTGTGCGAAGTAGTATTAACATGCCCAGCAGTGACAGCGGGATGTTCGAGTTGGCCAGTTTCCTCCAGAGCCTAGGCCGGCCTATTGTTATCGAATGCTGCTCTGAAGTCTATGAAGCAAAGATAGAGGCTGCTTGGAGCATCTTTCTGCATTGCTATGGCCAGGATGTTGGTAGTTGTGCCCGTAGATTTGGAGAATCTGGTTTTATTGACTGGGATCATGGTGTTTGCCATTGACCAGGCATGATTTGATTCCAAGTAAGTTCCACCTACCCGCAAGACACCTGCACTCTTCCTCACTATCCCATGCACAACCCCCAACATCCATCACAGCCGCAGTAGGAGCCGCTCCTTCTCCTACATCACAGCTAAGATCCAGAATGACCTCCCCCTCCACCTCCGGATAGTACCCTCCCTATTATTTTATTGACTGTTCCCCAGAATTGAGTGCACAGGTGTCTATAGGATATGGTGCACCGCTCAGGTTTCCATAAGATATGGTGCACAGCACAGGCATCTGCAAGATATGGCGCATGACACAGCTGTCTGCAGGGTATATTGCACGGCGGTGGCATCTATAGGATATGGTGCACATCGCAAGCGTCAATAGGATATGGTGCAATGCACAGGCATCTATAGGATACGCAGAGCAACTATTGGACAGCCACACTAATGACCTTATCACTAGCTTAAACGCACTAGGTCTAAATCAGCTGGTGGAAGGTCCCACCCACATCGCTGGTTGCTCTTTAGACCTTCTACTCACAAATTCGTCCAATGTTGTGACTGACCAAATACTCCCAGTCCTATTGTCTGACCACCATGTGATTAGGTTTCTCATACACAGGAAACCTATTCAACCCCAACTCAGGAAAGTACTGAAACCAAGCAGACCATGGAATAAGATAAGCTTAGAATCTTTTTCCACTCATTTTATCCCCCCCCTTACGGAGATTACTAAGCCCAAAGGGCAGCAATAGATCTGGAACTTGCAATCAACACGACCTTAAACACTATTCCCCTCCAGAAAGTTAACGAGAAGTCCAAATAAACTCCCCCCCTGGTTTACCCCAGATATAAAATTACCAAACTCACCGTCAGGCCAGCTGAACGTAAATGGTGACACACAAAAAATGGTATAGACAAACAGCACTACAAAACATTGCACTGACTCTACATGGACAAAATAGCCACAGCCAAAAAAGTTTATCTAGGGGACAGGATACACCTGGCCTCAAATTCTCACAAAGAGCTATATAAAATAGTCAAGGAATTCACAAATCCCTCTTCCTGCCAGCCTACACTCACTGAGACCCAAGAATGGGTGGATTCTCTCTCATCCTTTTTTATAAACAAAATAAATGACATCCACAAACTGTTTCCCCAACCACCGACACCTCACCTAAGCAGATGGCAAATAAGCTTCAACCTATGTTCACCACTGCTCTTAATAAATTCCACACATTCACAGAAGAAGAAGTAGCCCTCACCATCAAACAAATTAAATCTGGATCACCAGCCTTCCCGGCCTCCTCTCAAACCCTATCCAAAATTGCACCGACCATTCTCCCTAGCCTGATCAAATATTTTAACCTCTCACTATCTCAATCCACCGTACCCTCCCCCTGGAAAGAGGCCATAATCAGACCAATCCTAAAAAAAAAACAGCCGACCCTAAACAGCTTGTCAACTACCGACCAATCTCCCTTCTGCCTCTTCTCGGAAAAATCATGGAATCTATGATCAACAACCAACTATATAAACATCTAGACAATAACAAGTTGTTGGATCCATCCCAATCAGGATTTCGGGCTTTCCACAGCACCGAAACAGCCTTACTCGACATAGTGGACAACATTCGGCTTGCCCTTGTCACAAGACAATCCGCCATCCTGATTCAACTTGATTTATCGGCTGCCTTCGACACCATCTCACATGGCATCCTTTTGGAATGCCTAGGAGAGGCTGGTGTTGAGGGCTCAGCACTACTTTGGATTCAGAGCTACCTGACAGATCGATACTCCAATTTCCAAATTGGAAACTTTTCTTCTAAAAGCCAGAAAATAGACAAGGGAGTTCCTAATACTGAGTCCAACACTCTTCAATATATATGTGTCCCCACTGGCAAAAAATAATCATAGCTCATGGGTTTGTAACAGTCTTGTATGCCAATAACAAGCAGCTACTAATCACCCTAGGATCAGACATCAAACTTAGACTCCAACTGTGCATGACGGCCATAAATGACTGGATGACAAACAACCACTTATTCCTTAATGCCAACAAAATCGAAATATTGCTCTTCGGTGATGCCCATAAACAGTGGACAGTTGACTGGTGGCACTCGGCCTTGGGACCCAGCCATCCGCCTAAATCAGCAGCTCCAAATCTGGAAATAACACTGGATAACAAACTCTCCATGGCAGACCACATCAACAATGTAGTGCGCACCAGCTGCGGACTAATGTGCAATCTCAGGAAAATCTTCAAGTGGATTCCTCTTCCCTCACGCATGCCCTTAGTAAAGGGACTAATAATCAGCTGTTTAGATTATGGTAATGCACTACTCACCTCCATAAATGTGGATCTTTTGACTAAACTTCAGGTCCTGCAGAACACTGCAGTCAAACTGGTCCTAAACCTCCCTCCCCGCACCCCCTTTGCGCCAAGTTTGAAGACCTTACACTGGCTTCCCATAAAAAAACTGATCAAATTTAAACTATGCTGTATAGTCCACAAGACCATAAACGGCAACGGGCCGAAATACCTAGCCAATAAGCTGACAACGTACCAACCAGCCAGAACCCTTCGCTCTACCAGAAAGCATCTCCTAACAGTTCCCAAAGGCCGAACAGTAAGGAATGGGGACATATCCTTCTCTAAAATTGCCCCTGAAACATGGAACTCTTTGCCTCTATACCTCAGACTGGAACCTGATCATCACAGGTTCCGAAAAACCCAGAAAACTTGGCTTTTTTAGTTCTGCCTAGACCCCGCGTCTGTCATCTCTGAGTATCTACTGGCGCTATGAGACCTACGGGTGATAAAGGCGCCTAACAAGCACCAAATACATACATACATACATACACCGCCACCATATTGTGGGCCAGCTCCACCCGGCTGGCAATCGGAACGATTGCCGACCGGTGGAAAAGCGGCGGATGCACTTTGCGTCCACCGCGATACCCCTAGCCATTATTATATCGCGGGGGGGTAAATCAAGTCACGATGGCATGCGGATCGCCACCGCCGGACCGGCGGTGGCGATCCACCCGCCATCGTAATCAGCCCCTTAGTATTTAAAATAGTTAAAATATAAATACATATAATTTAATGCTAAAACAAATAACACATATTTATTATTTAATAATCAACTACTTTAATAACTTTTTCTGAATTCTAAAATTATTGTAACATTTTTATTAATATAATTACATTAGTCTTAAAACATTCTATGCATCACTTTTACTAGATATTAATGCATAATAACAATATTTATTTTTTTACTTTAGGTGGGAGTTTATTTTTCAATTGAAACTTCACCAAAACATTTTTCATCTCATTTAATATATTTAAATGAAAGATTTATTTCAAAATTAAGTCAGTAGTACGGTAAAAATAACTTTTAAAATAAATATATACAATTATTTTACAATACTATTTAACATAAACATATTGTTCTTATTTTTTTCAAGTTAAAAACACTTTTTTTTTACTTTTCCCAATATAGTTTACCAGGGGGAGACTCAAAGTAGAAACAGTGAGCTCAACATGGTGAAGTGTAGGGAGAATTTATTGTAAATCAACTATATATATTTTTATTTGAAATATCGAACAAAGCAAAAAATGCTACACCTCTATTAACTTCATTTTGAATAAAATATTTAATTAATTAAATTATATTCAATTAAAGAAAACATATTTTACAAAAGTTGAATTAAAAAAAATCCCACCTAAATAAAAATATATACATTTTTTGTATTAATAATTATCACAAGTGATGTACAGAATTAATAGAAAATATATAATTAGATTTAGTTCAAATCAAATGGTACATTAATTTTTAAATTCAAAATATATATTTTATTATACATTTTTAACATTAAATTTCATCTATTTATATGTTTAGGTATTCTAAATAGTTGAACTCAATTTAGCATTATTTCCTACGGAGTTTCTATTTTAAGGCCCCACCTCCTTTATTTACTATGGAAGTGCGCTTCAGTATCGATAGTTGACCATGTGTAGTACACAAGCTATCCTGTTTCTTTTGTGCAGTAGGAAATTACACTTGTAAATTTGGGTCCACCCCTATTTCGGGTGTGGAGGGGGCAGGTATGTTTACATTTTGAGTAACTTGAGTGAATGGCCATAAGTAGTAACATTACATAAAAGTGTAAAGCTAAACTTACATGTATGAAGCTTTCACAAGTATAGTTGCCTTTGTGAATAGCCCCAAAAATCTTGAGATAGGTTGTATTTGAGATTTTTCCCAATTCATAGAAGGTTTGAGACACTGTTTAATATATGCAAGAGGTTTGGTATATCAGCTGTTGCTTCTGTAATAAACGCGATTGTGTCATCAGTCTAATGCAAAATGTTCTTAGCTTTCATCGGTTTTGATACTGTGTAAAATTTCTTCCGTTTTCATTACGTTCATTGAGGGTTCACAAGAGACGTTAGATAGTACGGGTGAAAGAGGACAGCTTGTTTTGTTCCTATTTAAATAAGGAAACAACTAATCTGTTTCCATTTTGCATTGTGTAAGAAAATGGATGTACTGTATGGTAGGGTTGGGGCTTATCATGCAGGACACTTGCGTCGGTCTCCTTGGGTCCAGTCAGAGTTATTCACTTAACCTTCAGCTTAACTCTCTGTTAGCTGTGGCTCAAAGCAGCAAGGCTTAGCAAAGGAACAGTGGCAAAGTTGTGTATGCTGTGTGCACAGTCTCTTCAGTCTGTGATGGCAGCTGAAAGTCGTGTTTTCACTTTGTCACACACAGAGTGGCACAACCAGTGCTGCAGCTCTTGTGTGGACAGCCAGCCTTACATGTCCTAGGTACCTGGGTAAACATGTAGATAGTGAGATCAGTGAGTCACTGATCCCATCCTTGGGTGCACACTGTAGTTCCTCTATAATTCAAAGAGGTTTCACACTTCGTTCATTGATTGTTATTCACATTTATTCAACATAACAGTTCATTGGTGAATCTCATAAGTACATCGTGTTAATAAGTTAATCCATTCTTAACATATTGGCACTGTCCCTTGTGTAAATCCAATGCATTTCGGGGCTATTATCTGCCCCTTCGTCAGGGAAAGGTACTGTAACAAAGTCAAATTGCATTCATTAGAATACCGGCACACGTAAGCAACGCTAGGAGCATTCATTTGTTTTCCCCACGGGTTTGAAAGTTTTTTAAGGTGACCTTATAATTTGACACCCACCTTCCCCTACACTTCCTGTAGCGTCCACCCCCACTAGTTTAAGAAACCACACACTACTGTGAGTTCATTACTTTAGACTTACCTTATGCAATTTGACTTTGTTACAGTACCTTTCCCTGACGAAGGGGCAGATAATAGCCCCGAAATGCATTGGATTTACACAAGGGACAGTGCCAATATGTTAAGAATGGATTAACTTATTAACACGATGTACTTATGAGATTCACCAATGAACTGTTATGTTGAATAAATGTGAATAACAATCAATGAACGAAGTGTGAAACCTCTTTGAATTATAGAGGAACTACAGTGTGCACCCAAGGATGGGATCAGTGACTCATTGATCTCACTATCTACATGTTTACTTACCAACGTCGTGGGACACTAGACGTTACTTGTGTAGCACCTAAAATCTTACCAAAAATTTACCCGAAACTTTCAAAACTTGCTGTGCATCTGCCCAACAAACCCATTAGTTCTAGGTACCTGGGTACCATGTACTAGGGACTTATAAGAAATTCAATGCATGCTAATTGGGGACACCTATGCCTTTTTGTAAACACTGTCACATAGGCCTGGACAGTGGCGTAACAAAACGTGAGGGGGCCCCCCTGCAAACTACATGGAGGGGGCCCCCCTCCCATCCTCAGTGCCAGTCTAGAGCTCTCAGGCAAGCGACCCGCCATACTGCAGGGGATGCGGGCGATTGTTACACCACAGTCACCAATACAGCTGTTATAAGTAACACTGTATGGTGGAGTTAAAGGTTGGGCTTAGTCTGCCAGCAGGCTATCATACGTGGTGGTCCATTCATTACAGGGTCCCTGCCATCAGTACGCCAGGGAAGTTTGCCCAATTTTAGGTGGGTTTCCTGATGCAGACTCCTGTCATGATATACAACGTCGGGCCCACTCATCCTTCAGTTTTGACAAAAGTGCATCCACTGCTCCTTCTCGTTTCCATTTTAAAACATTAGACAATGCGACAATGCAGTATTTCAAAAGCAGATGTAACTACAAAGAGCACATTTTGATAACACATTTTTATTAGTAGACAATAGCAATCAAAAGAGGCATTGCATAGCTTCATACACACTGTGACCCCAATTCCATTACAGTCTCTCTCAATGAGTCAGTCTCTCTCTCTCAGTCAGTCAGTCTCTCTCTCTCTGTCATTCAGTCTCTCTCAGTCAGTCAGTCAGTCTGTCAGTCAGTCTCTCTCTCTCTCTCTCTCTCTCTCTCTCTCTCTCTCTGTCAGTCTGTCAGTCTCTCTCTCTCTGTCAGTCTCTCTATCTCTCTCTTTCTGTCAGTCAATCTCGCTCAGTCAGTCAGTCTCTCTCTCTGTCAGTTTCTCAGCCAGTCAGTCTCTCTGTCAGTCAGTATTCAGGCTCTGAGTCAGTCAGTCTCTACTCTCTCTCCATTCTATCTCTCTCTCTCCATTTTCTCTCTCCACTCTGTCCACTCTATCTCCACTGTCTCTCTCTCTCCACTGCCTCTCCCTCCACTGTCTCTCCCTCCACTGTCTCTCTCTCCACTGTCTCTCCACTCTCTCACTCTCTCTACTCTCTCCAGTCTCTCTCTCCACTGTCTCTCTCCACTGTCTCTCCGCTGCCTCTCACTCTCTCTACTCTCTCCTCTCTCTCTCCCGTCTCTCTCTCTACTCTCCCTTCTCTCTCTACTCTCCCTTCTCTCTCTCTCTACTCTCTCTCCACTCTCTCTACTCTCTCTACTCTCTCTCCACTCTCTCTACTCTCTCTCTCTCCATTCTCTCTCTTTCCATTGTCTCTCTCTCCACTCTCTCTCCACTCTCTCTCAACTCTCTCTCTCCACTCTCCCTCTCTCCACTCTCTCTCTCTCCACTCTCTCCACTCTCTCTCCTCTCTCTACTCTCTCCACTGTCTCCCTCTCCACTGTCTCTCCACTCTCTCTCTCTCCACTCTCTCCACTCTCTTTCTCCTCTCTCTTTCTCTCTACTCTCTCTCTCTCCACTCTCTCTCTCTCCACCCTCTCCACTCTCTCTCTCGCTCTTCTCTCTCTTCACTCTCCCCACTCTCTCCACTCTCTCTCTCCACTCTCTCTCTCTCCACTCTCTCTCTCCACTCTCTCTCTCCACTCTCTCTCTCCACTCTCTCTCCACTCTCTCTCTCTCCACTTTCTCTCTCCACTCTCTGTCCACTCTCTCTCTCTCCTCTCTCTCTCTCTCTCTCTGCACCCTCTCCACTCTCTCTCTCTTCTCTCTCTCCACTCTCCCCACTCGCTCCACTCTCTCTCCACTCTCTCTCTCTCTCCACTCTCTCTCTCCACTCTCCACTCTCTCTCTCTCCTCTCTCTCCACTCTCTCTCTCCACTCTCTCTCTCTCTCCACTCTCTCTCCTCTCTCTCCACTCTCTCTCTCTCCACTCTCTCTCCACTCTCCACTCTCTCTCTCTCCACTCTCCACTCTCTCTCTCCACTCTCTCTCCACTCTCTCTCCACTCTCTCTCCACTCTCTCTCTCTCCACTCTCTCTCTCCACACTCTCTCTCTCTCTCCCCACTCTCGCTCCACTCTCTCTCTCCACTGTCTCTCTCTCCACTGTCTCTCTCCCCACTGTCTCTCACTCTCTCTACTCTCTCTCCACTCTCTCTCCACTTTCTCTTCTCTGTCTCCCTCCACTCTCTCTCCACTCTCTCTACTCTCTCTCTCTCCCTCCACTCTCTCTCTCCACACTCTCTCTCTCTCTCCCCACTCTCGCTCCACTCTCTCTCTCCACTGTCTCTCTCTCCACTGTCTCTCTCTCCACTGTCTCTCACTCTCTCTACTCTCTCTCCACTGTCTCTCCACTCTCTCTCTCTCCACTCTCCCCACTCTCTCTCTCCACTCTCTTTCTCCTCTCTCTTTCTCTCTACTCTCTCTCTCTCCACTCTCTCTCTCTCCACCCTCTCCACTCTCTCTCTCTCTCTTCTCTCTCTCCACTCTCCCCACTCTCTCCACTCTCTCTCTCCTCTCTCTCTCCACTCTCTCTCTCTCCACTCTCTCTCTCCACTCTCTCTCTCCACTCTCTCTCCACTCTCTCTCTCTCCACTTTCTCTCTCCACTCTCTGTCCACTCTCTCTCTCTCCTCTCTCTCTCTCTCTGCACCCTCTCCACTCTCTCTCTCTTCTCTCTCTCCACTCTCCCCACTCGCTCCACTCTCTCTCCACTCTCTCTCTCCACTCTCTCTCTCCACTCTCTCTCTCCACTCTCTCTCTCTCCTCTCTCTCCACTCTCTCTCTCCACTCTCTCTCTCTCTCCACTCTCTCTCCTCTTTCTCCACTCTCTCTCTCTCCACTCTCTCTCCACTCTCCACTCTCTCTCTCTCCACTCTCCACTCTCTCTCTCCACTCTCTCTCCACTCTCTCTCTCTCCACTCTCTCTACTCTCTCTCTCTCTCCACTCTCTCTCTCCACACTCTCTCTCTCTCTCCCCACTCTTGCTCCACTCTCTCTCTCCACTGTCTCTCTCTCCACTGTCTCTCTCTCCACTGTCTCTCACTCTCTCTACTCTCTCTCCACTCTCTCTCCACTTTCTCTTCTCTGTCTCCCTCCACTGTCTCCCTCCACTCTCTCTCCTCTCTCCCTCTCCCTTCTCTCTCTCTCTACTCTCCCTCTCCCTTCTCTCTCTCTACTCTCCCTCCACTCCCTCTACTCTCTCCACTCTCTCTACTCTCTCTCTCTACTCTCTCTCTCTCCACTCTCGACTCTCTCTCTCCATTCTCTCTCTCTCCACTCTCTCTCCACTCTCTCTCTCTCTCTCCCTTTCTCCACTCTCTCTCCCTCCACTCTCTCTCTCCACTCTCTCTCCGCTGTCTCTCTCTCCACTGTCTCTCACTCTCTCTACTCTCTCCCCACTCTCTCTTGCCACTCTCTCTCTCTCCACTCTCTCTCTCCACTCTCTCTTTCGCCAATCTCTCCCCCTCTCTCTCTCCACTCTCTCTCTCTCCACTCTCTCTCTCCTCTCTACTCTCTCGCCACTCTCTCTCCACTCTCTCTCCACTCTCTCTCCACTCTCTCTCCACTCTCTCTCTACTCTCTCTGCACTCTCTCTCTACTCTCTCACCACTCTTCTCTCTCCACTCTCTCTCTCTCTCCACTCTCTCTCTCTCCACTCTGTCTCTCTCCACTCTCTCTCTCTCCACTCTCTCTCTCTCTCTCCACTCACTCTCTCTCCACTCTCTCTCTCTCCACTCTCTCTCCACTCTCTCTCCACTCTCTCTCACTCTCTCCACTGTCTCTCTTCACTGTCTCTCTCCACTGTCTCTCTCCATTCTCTCTCCACTCTCTTTCCACTCTCTCTCTCCACTCGCTCTCTCTCCACTCTCTCTCTCCACTCTCTCTCTCTATGCTCTCTACTCTCTCGCTCTACTCTCTCCACTCTCCTTCCACTCTCTCTCGACTCTCTCTCTACTCTCTCTCTCTCCACTCTCTCTCTCCACTCTCTCTCTCCCTCTCCACTCTCGCTCTCCACTCTTGCTCTCCACTCTCGTTCTCCACTGTCTCTCTCTCCACTGTCTCTCTCCACCCTCTCTCTCTACCCTTTCTACTCTCTCTACTCTCTCTCTCTCTCCACTCTCTCTCCACCCTCTCTCTCTCCACTCTCTCTCTCTCCACTCTCTCTCCACTCTCTCTCTCTCCACCCTCTCTCTCCGCTCTCTCTCCACTCTCTCTCTCTCCACTCTCTCTCTCTACCACTCTCTCTCTTGCTCCACTCTCTCTCTCCACTCTCTCTCACTCCACTCTCTCTTATTCCACTCTCTCACTCCGCTCTCTCTCACTCCACACTCTCTCTCTCTCCACTCTCTCTCTCCACTCTCTCTCTCCACTCTCTCTCTCTCTCCACTCTCTCTCTCCACTCTCTCTCTTGCCCCACTCTCACTCTTGCTCCACTCTCTCTCACTCCACTCTCTCACTCCACTCTCTCTCACTCCACACACTCTCTCTCTCTCCACTCTCTCTCGCTCCACTCTCTCTCTCCACTCTCTCTCTCTCCAGTCTCGCTCTCTCCACTCTCTCTCTCTCCACTCTCTCTCTTTCTCCACTCTCTCTCTCCACTCTCTCTAACTCCACTCTCTCTCACTCCACTCTCTCTCACTCGACACTCTCTCTCTCTCCACTCTCTCTCTCCACTCTCTCTCTCTCTACACTCTCTCTCTCTCCACTTTCTCTCTCCACTCTCTCTCCCACTCTCTCTCTCTCCTCTCTCTTTCTCTCTCCTCTCCCTCTCTCTCTCTCTCTCTCTCTCTGCACCCTCTCCACTCTCTCTCTCTTCTCTCTCTCCACTCTCCCCACTCGCTCCACTCTCTCTCCACTCTCTCTCTCTCTCCACTCTCTCTCTCTCCACTCTCCACTCTCTCTCTCTCACTCTCTCTCTCTCTCTCTCGTCTCTCTCCACTCTCTCTCTCCACTCTCTCTCTCTCTCCACTCTCTCTCTCTCTCTCTCTCTCTCCCATCTCTCTCCACTCTCCACTCTCTCTCTCTCCACTCTCCACTCTCTCTCTCCACTCTCTCTCTCTCCACTCTCTCTACTCTCTCTCTCTCTCTCCACTCTCTCTCTCCACTCTCTCTCTCTCCCCACTCTCGCTCCACTCTCTGTCTCCACTCTCTCTCCACTGTCTCTCTCTCCACTGTCTCTCTCTCCACTGTCTCTCACTCTCTCTACTCTCTCTCCACTCTCTCTCCACTTTCTCTTCTCTGTCTCCCTCCACTGTCTTCCTCCACTCTCTCTCCTCTCTCCCTCTCCCTTCTCTCTCTCTCTACTCTCCCTCTCCCTTCTCTCTCTCTACTCTCCCTCCACTCCCTCTACTCTCTCCACTCTCTCTACTCTCTCTCTCTCTACTCTCTCTCTCTCCACTCTCGACTCTCTCTCTCCATTCTCTCTCTTTCCACTCTCTCTCCACTCTCTCTCCACTCTCTCTCTCTCTCTCCCTTTCTCCACTCTCTCTCCCTCCACTCTCTCTCTCCACTCTCTCTCCGCTGTCTCTCTCTCTACTGTCTCTCACTCTCTCTACTCTCTCCCCACTCTCTCTTGCCACTCTCTCTCTCTCCACTCTCTCTCTCCACTCTCTCTCTCCACTCTCTCTTTCGCCAATCTCTCCCCCCTCTCTCTCCACTCTCTCTCTCTCCACTCTCTCTCCTCTCTACTCTCTCGCCACTCTCTCTCCACTCTCTCTCCACTCTCTCTCCACTCTCTCTCTACTCTCTCTGCACTCTCTCTCTACTCTCTCACCACTCTTTCTCTCTCCACTCTCTCTCTCTCTCCACTCTCTCTCTCTCCACTCTGTCTCTCTCCACTCTCTCTCTCTCCACTCTCTCTCTCTCTCCACTCACTCTCTCTCCACTCTCTCTCTCTCCACTCTCTCTCCACTCTCTCTCCACTCTCTCTCACTCTCTCCACTGTCTCTCTTCACTGTCTCTCTCCACTGTCTCTCTCCATTCTCTCTCCACTCTCTTTCCACTCTCTCTCTCCACTCGCTCTCTCTCCACTCTCTCTCTCCACTCTCTCTCTCTACGCTCTCTACTCTCTCGCTCTACTCTCTCCACTCTCCCTCGACTCTCTCTCTACTCTCTCTCTCTCCACTCTCTCTCTCCACTCTCTCTCTCCCTCTCTCTCCCTCTCTCCACTCTCTCTCCACTCTCGCTTTCCACTCTTGCTCTCCACTCTCGTTCTCCACTGTCTCTCTCTCCACTGTCTCTCTCCACCCTCTCTCTCTACCCTTTCTACTCTCTCTACTCTCTCTCTCTCTCCACCCTCTCTCTCTCCACTCTCTCTCCACTCTCTCTCTCCACTCTCTCTCTCTCCACTCTCTCTCTCCGCTCTCTCTCCACTCTCTCTCTCTCCACTCTCTCTCTCTCCACTCTCTCTCTTGCTCCACTCTCTCTCTCCACTCTCTCTCACTCCACTCTCTCTTATTCCACTCTCTCACTCCGCTCTCTCTCACTCCACACTCTCTCTCTCTCCACTCTCTCTCTCCACTCTCTCTCTCCACTCTCTCTCTCTCTCCACTCTCTCTCTCCACTCTCTCTCTTGCTCCACTCTCACTCTTGCTCCACTCTCTCTCACTCCACTCTCTCACTCCACTCTCTCTCACTCCACACTCTCTTTCTCTCTCCACTCTCTCTCGCTCCACTCTCTCTCTCCACTCTCTCTCTCTCCACTCTCGCTCTCTCCACTCTCTCTCTCTCCACTCTCTCTCTTTCTCCACTCTCTCTCTCCACTCTCTCTCACTCCACTCTCTCTCACTCCACTCTCTCTCACTCGACACTCTCTCTCTCTCTCCACTCTCTCTCACTCCACTCCACTCTCTCTCTCACTCCACTCTCTCTCACTCCACTCTCTCTCTCACGCCACTCTCTCTCCACTCTCTCTCCACTCTCTCTCACAAAGTGTGCGTTACCATGGGCATCCGCAGAAATGTTTTTACTTCATCACCATCCCCCTTGCACTCTTCCCCCCTCTGCCTTGCACCCTTCTCGCCCACTCCCTTGCACCGATCTCCTCTCCGCCTTGCACCCTTCGCTCCTCTGCCTTGCACCTTTCTCCCCTCTGCCTTGCACCCTTCTCCTCTCTACCTTGCACCCTTCTCCCCTCTGCCTTGCACCCTTCGCTCCTCTGCCTTGCACCCTTCTTTCCTCTGCCTCTCTAGCTTGCACCCTTTTCCCCTCCGCCTTGCACCATTCTCCTCTCCAACTTGCACCCTTCTCCTCTCTACCTTGCACCCTTCTCACCTCTGCCTTGCACCCTTCTCCCCTCTGCCGTGCACCCTTCTCCCCTCTGCCTTGCACTCTTCTCCCCTCTGCCTTGCACCCTTCTCCCCTCTGCCTTGCACTCTTCTCCCCTCCGCCTTCCACCCATCTCCTCTCCGCTTTGCACCCTTCTCTTCTCTACCTTGTACCCTTCTCCTCTCTACCTTGCACCCTTCTCCCCTCTGCCTTGCACCCTTCCCGGCCCCACTTGCCCACCCCTGCGGACGCCCACATGGTGCTTCTAACAAGAGTGCTTACCTGAAGGCACCATTTTGCTGCCTCATCCCTTCTCATATGAGCTTTGCCCTGGAGAATGCTCTCTCTGGGGTACCCCACTCCCACCCTTGTCAGGGTCCCGAGCAGTGCTCTGTGTTGCCTTCTGCTCTCTCTCTGGGCCTCTGCCCCCCTCTCCTTGTCAGGGTACTGAGCAGTGCTCTGTGCTGCCTCCTGCCCTCTCTCTGGGCCCCCACCCCTGTCCTTGTCAGGGTCCTGAGCAGTGCTCTGTACTGCCTCCTGCTCGCTGGGGCCCCCACGCCCATCCTTGTCAGGGTCCTGAGCAGTGCTCTGTGCTGCCTCCTGCTCTCTGGGGCCCCCACCCCCGTCCTTGACACGGTCCCGGTCAGTGCTCTGTGCTGCCTCCTCTCTCTCTGGGGCCCCCAGCCCCCGTCCTTGTCAGGGTCCTGAGCAGTGCTCTGTGCTGCCTCCTGCTCTCTCTCTGGCCCCCCTCCTTGTCAGGGTCCCGAGCAGTGCTCTGTGCTGCCTCCTGCTCTCTCTCTGGACCCTACCCCCCTCCGTGTCAGGGTCCCGAGCAGTGCTCTGTGCTGCCTCATGCTCTCTGCCCCCCGTCCTTGTCAGGGTCCTAAGCAGTGCTCTGTGCTGCCTCCTGCTCTCACTGGGGGCCCCCACCCCCATCCTTGTCAGGGTCCCGTGCAGTGCTCTGTGCTGCCTCCTCTCTCTCTGGGGCCCCCAGCCCCCCTCCATCCTTGTCAGGGTCCCCAGCAGTGCTCTGTGCTGCCTCCTGCTCTCTCTCTGGGGCCCCCGTACTTGTCAGGGCCCCGAGCAGTGCTCTGTGCTACCTCTTGCTCTCTCTTTGGGCCCCCTCCCCCCTCTTGTCAGGGTCCTGAGCAATGCTCTGTGCTGCCTCCTGCTCTCTCTGGGGCCCCCAGCCCCATCCTTGTCCTTGGCTCTTCTCAGAGGAGCATAGCCCTGTGGGGAATGCTGTCTCTGGGCCCCCACCCCTGTCGAGTCCTAGCTGTAATAAATGACGCGGACTCGAGGGTTCTTTCTGGTGCTTTATTGGTACGTCTGATCCCTTCCCGTCCCTACTCTACTCTGCCTACTTCCTTCCCTGACCCCTCCCTGTCCGGTCCCTCTCACATCTCCACCCTCCACCTACTAGAATGTTAACTGACACTCTTACATCTCCCCTCTTCTTAAACAAAGCAAAAGTCAATCATGTTGGCAATGACTCGTCATTTCAACGACAGTATGAACGTATTTACAGTTCCTCAATCAGCCGCACAGGTCTTCGAATGGTTCGTCGCGGTCTCAGATACACTTCCGAGTTCTCATTTTCAGACTCAGTGTGATACTCGGGCTTTGAGGAAGCGCCGCTGGCTACTGCACTCTCACTAGCCAAGGCTCTTGACGAATCGGCAAGGGCATCTTTGACTGCAGAAGGGCATTTTTGAAAGTGTGATACGTTTCTTGTGATTCTCTTGTTTTCAGACTCCGCGGTGATCATAGTCCCCTTTTGCTGGGTGACCATTAACGGCTCAGCTCGATATCGACAGTCCGTTTTCCTCTGTTGCTCTTGTTTGACTAACACCCAGGCTCCTTCATGAATGGACGGAGTTCTGGCTCTCCCCTTGGCATCCGCATATGATTTCATTTTCTCTTTGTTCTTTCGATCAGCGACAGCAATGTCGTCATGTTCGAATCCATGCTTGTCAGACTGTAGAGCGTCATCCAGAGTGGGTATCCTGGTCCGTATTGATCGCCCCAACATTAGAGTAGCCGGGCACTTGCCAGTGGTCGCATGTGGGGTTGTGCGGTATGCTCGCAAGACTTCGTTTACGGCAACTTGGGGATCCTTTTTGTCAAGTGAAGCTTGTTGGAGTGTTTTTTTTAGAGTGGCCATAAACCATTCAACCATGCCATTGGCCTGCTGCCACAGAAGGGTAATATTGCGATGTTTGAAATTAAGGTGCTTGGCAAACTCCCCAAACTCCTGACTGTGTGGAAAGGTGGTCCATTAACTGTATTGATTGTCTTGGGTATGCCCCAGGCAGCGAAGACTTCATCCAGAACAGCGATGGTGATGGCAGCTTTTGTGGATGAGACGAACTGGGCAATGGGGATCCTTGAATATTCGTCCATGACAACTAGGATGTATTTCCCGGATTGAAGAGGATCAAAGAAGTCCAGGGCAACATCTTGCCAGACGCCATTGGGTAGTGTGGACATCTGCAGGGGAGCGGGCGGTTCTCCTTGACTCACCAGCTGACACTGAGGGCAGTCTTTGAGGGCCAGTTCTACCATCTGATCCAAGAGCGGAAACCACACCCTCTCTCTGAGTGCTCTTGTAGTCACCACCACTCCTCGATGTCCTTCATGTGCCAGATTGATTACACCTTGGCGAAGTTGCAAGGGAATTACTATTCTCTGATCTCGGAGCACAAGGCCATCCGCCGTGACAGATAATTCATCTCTTACGTGTTTGAACGCACTCAGTTCTTGCCTCTCACTCGGATCTCTGGTTTCATCCTCGTCTGAGTGTCGCCACGTGTTTGTTCAGAGACGATGCTTCACTTGTTGCAGGACAGCGTCTTGCGTGGTGGCATCCCGGATGGCTTCCAGCGGGACAGCAGGTGGCCTGGCCTGGTCAACCACGAAATGGATATATTCCTCAGCTAGGGAATACCCTGCTGTGGTTGTGATTTTAGGGTGCCTCGACATGTAATCAGCAGGATTGGCAGCCTTCCCGGGTTTGTGTATGATGGTGTATGTGTATTCCTGAAGACGGAGGCCCCATCGTTCTATCCTGGGAGGCATTTTAGCTTGTGGATTGCCAAAACTGGTGACTAAGGCTTGGTGGTCTGTGACTAACGTGAAATGTTTGACATATACAAAGATATGGAAATGCTCGCAGGCCCATACGACGGCTAGGCTCTCCTTCTCGGGCTGAGAATAGGCTCTTTCCGTGTCTGTAAGACTCCTGCTTGCATACGCAACGATGTGTCGCTGGTCGGTGTCATGGATGGCGCCTAGACCAACGGGCCTGGCGTCAACTGTAATTTCTGTTTTCCTCTTGGGATTAAAATACGCCAGGTTGTTTGCGGATTCAACTGCCTTCTTGATCTCCTGAAAGGCTTGTTCACATTGTGGTGTCCAGTTGAAAGGCTGCCCTTGTTTGGTGAGATTGCGCAAGGGATAGCTGATGGTGGCATAGTCTCGTATGTATCGAGCACAATAGCTCGCCATTCCTAGAAAGGATCTCACATCCCCTACATCCTGAGGGCTCTTCGTGTCGTTTAGCGCTGCCACTTTCTCAGGGTCTGGCTTCATCTCTGCTCCCGAGAATATATGTCCAAAGAATTTCAACGTGGACTTGTGAAATTCAAATTTTTCCTTGTTTAATGTGAGGTTTGCGTCTAAAAGGGCATGACAATCTCTGTCCAGTGCTGTGTCATGTTCTTGCACTGTTGCACCATAAACTAGTATATCGTCACTGTAATTTAGGGCATTCAGAATGTGGTGGATTGTCTTCCTTATGGCTTCTTGAAATATCTCCCCTCCGGAGGAGACTCCAAAACTGAGCCGCTAATATCTGAAAAGTCCAAGATGAGTAGCAAACGTGGTGATGGACCGTGATTTTATATGTAACTCAAGTTGATGGTATCCTTTATTAAGGTCCAACATGGAGAAGACTTGGGCTCCGTTGAGGGACGCAATCATGTCACTCAGATGCGGCCCAGGATGTCGCTCTCTCTCAATGGCAGTATTGCTCATGTCAACGCAGAGGCGCACTTTATTTGGAGTACCCTTTTTTTGCACAATCACTACTGGCGAAACCCATGGAGTGGGTCCGTCAGTTCTCTCAATGATGTCAGCTTGTAGCAACTCTTGTAATTCTTCTTCAACGGCCTTTTGGAGATGAAATGGGACCCTTCTATGATGCTGAGCTACGTGCGTCACCTGCTCGTTGATGTGTAAGCGCACTTCACAGCGCGCCATCTTCCCAAGTCCAGTGAACAGTTTGGGAAACTTGTGGATGATGTCTGGGTCGTCACTTACACGATAAAGAATCTCCACCAGCCGGAGTCGCTCGGCTGTGGGGAGGCTGAGAAGACAGTCAGCTTCTGGTCCTTCGATCACGTGTATATGAGCAGGCACAGTGTGTTTTTTTTAGACATCCACTTGTACACCCTCACGTGCGGCGGACTTAGTGGAGGAATTGGATTCATTCTCCGATATTCTGTCACTGGAATGTAGTTCAGGGATGCGCCACTGTCAAGCACAAATTTGGTCGCGTGACCACCTACACGGATATCAAGTCGCGGGTATTTCTTGAGTTGATCAGGGTCAGCCACCATGCAGATATATTCATCACTGTCCTGGGACGCAGGAGATGGTGATCTCGACTCTTGCGACGGTGACCTTCTCGACCAGTAGGATTTGTGTAACGTCCCACTCGATTGTGAAGATCCTGTGGACGATCTTCGGTGATCGCGGACCACTTTGGCGTGGTGGCGTGTGGTCGTTGGACGAGAAGACCTCCCAGAGTCTTTCTGCTTGTCTCTTCATTATTCTTAGCAGACATTTTCAAAATGGTTATCTCTTCTGCATTTCCGGCACTGTTGTCCAAGGGCGGGACATCCATCAGTGTGGGGAAAGTCGTATCCGCACTGATAGCACTTGAGCGGATGTTCCCGTCTTCTGTCCCTTTTGCTTGAATCATGACGTCTGCGATCTGTGTGTTGATGATGATTTTTTGGTCTCGACGTTCTTGTCTGTCATGAGGGGACCTGCGGGTGGTGCGTGATTGAAGTCGGAAGGCTTGTTCATGCTTCTTTGCGCGTCCTGCCTCCATCTTTTTGGCATGTTCCTCCGCCTGGTCATGAACTCTAGTCATCTCCTCGATCTCATCTAAGGTATAGCTTTTCTTTAATAGTCGGCGTCTTAGGGACTCTGATTGACAGCCCTCTATGATGCGTAGCCTGAGAGCATCTTCAGTGGAGAATGCTTCAAATTCACAGTAGCGGGCCAATCGTCGAAACCGTGTGATGAACGTGCTCATTGGTTCTTCCTTCTCCTGCGACACTAAGTTGAAGGCATACCTCTCATAGTCGACATTCTTTTGTGTAGAAACTTCCTATTCAGTGCATCACGCACTTTGGTGTAGGATGCAGTATCTTCAGTGGGCAGTTCTTTGATGAGTTGACTAACTTCCTTTCCTACCAGGTTACGCAAAGCGATAAATTTCTGATCTTCTTCCGTCACCTGGGACCCTTGCATAAAATCTTCAAAGTCCTCAAGCCATTCTTGCCATCGGAGGCCCATTCCTCCTCCAGCCTCAAGCGCAAGTGATTCAGGTGGGCGCAAGAAGGAGACACCCATCATGCCTGGTCTGCTGGTGCCAGCTGGGGCTTGGCTCTCCGGGAAGGTGAACCTGATATCTTTGAAACTTGTTTTGTTATGCTTGCTGTATTCTCAAACAGTCACTTTGTGGTTTCGGGGATTTCGCTGCACGTATCCGCTAATAGGGACGGGAGCTTGTTAAATGTCTGTTCTTCTTCCCCTTCGTTATGCTCCGGTCATTTCTGCACAAGTTCGTGGCACTAAACAATCGGTTTTGAACTTGTATGTGATTGTGCTTATTTGGAAACCCCTTGCTGCCTGACTTAACAATGGCCGCCGGCTATCCCTGAGAGGGGATAGGTGGAGAAGCCTGACTTTAAGATGGCCGCCATCGTCGAAATCTCGCTTCCCACGAGATTTGGCAGAGTTTCCCACACCCCGGGGCCTCAGCGTCCACGAGCAGGGACTCACTGGGTAGGCGATCACAGCGATCAATCAGGCACAGTGCAGAAGACCGGGGTGGCCTCCCGGCATAAGGCAGCGGATTCTTAAGCAGCAGCTAAAACTGGAGTGGGCTCCCGGCATCCGCAGCTACTTCATGGGCAGCACACGTGGCTGGGGTGGGCACCCAGCTCTCAGCGCACGTCCGCGCTTGTAGGCATCAATCTCCACGGCTTGCAGGTCGGGGAGATCGGGACAGAATGCGGCAACACTGTCGGCTTAGACTTCTGCCGAGGCGGGCACGAGATGAGCGTGCCTGTCGCGACGGCGACACCACACACACGGCGCTACGGGAACAGGTCCATCAATCTCTGAGAGCAACGCGTTCAGGCAATGCGATGCATCCCACCCTCGTCGCCAGTTGTCGAGTCCTTGTTGTAATAAATGACGCGGACTCGAGGTTTCTTTCTGGTGCTTTATTGATACGTCTGTTCCCTTCCTGTCCCTACTCTACTCTGCCTACTTCCTTACCTGACCCCTCCCTGTCCGGTCCCTCCCACATCTCCACCCCCCAACTACTAGAATGTTAACTGACACTCTTACAACCCCCATTCTCTTTCCGGGCCTGGCACCTCTGACTGAAGGGAAACAATGTAGGTTGATACTTTGTTTCTCTTCAGTCAGAGGGAGAGGGGAGGGGCTCAGAGCAGGCTGCAGACAGCCTGCACCTGCTTTAGAGGGAGAGAGGCTTGCTTCAGTGCAAGCCTCTCTCGCACCGCAGGATCGTTACGCCCCTGGGTCTGGACAGCAGGCCCAGTGCACTCTCAAGGTCGAAAAACCAGCAGCCAGTAGTCGAAAATGAAAGCAAAAAAATCATGGAAAACTGCAAAAAGCTTGTTTTCTCAATCAATGGGTCCTATACAGGGCACACTACTCCTTTGGCAGCACATATGCCCTAATCCCATGGAGAGTAGTGTTTTTTGCATAATGTTACATTGATGCTGCCAAAAGCCTCGTCTACATTGCAGAGGAAAACTGGTTTCACATCGACTATTTCTCTTTAGCTAAACCGCACTTCTTGAGATGCTGAACATTGAAAATTCCTTACCTACTAATTGCAAACCTAGACTGGTTGTTCCCTAATATTTGTGTTGCAGCTGACGCCTCTTTGTATGCTCAGACATCTTTTAATATGTTAATATCAATTTTCAACAGAAATATTGGCCTTCATAGGAAATGGAAATTTGCTTTTATTTATTTTGTCATTGAAATCAGTTATATGTTCTTGTTCAAATATGTTGCTTTGAGAATTTCTATCTTTTAAAGAATCTGGGACTAGATTTATTAATTTGTTCTAAACAGACAGGAATTAAACGAGGAGTAGCTATACTTATGAGGCGGAATTTAGGTATCGCTCTTAAGACATCAGCTGATAAGTGGGGTAGGTGGGCTTCGGCCGAAATTTCAGTATCTCAGAACAAGATTATGATTTATTCTGTCTATGGCCCTAATCTGGACGATTCTGAGCTGTTTAACTCTCTAAATCAGGAGCTTGTATTATGTAATATTCCTATTATCTTTAGTGGTGATTTAAATATTCTTATGGAAGCTAGCTTTAATATTAGAAAAAACGAAAGATACGTAGGCCTCATACCACGGACGTTTAAGGCTCTGAGGTCCTTGGTAATAGATAATGGTCTTTTGGATGTTTGGCATACTTTACATTCTACGGCTCCTGGTTATAGCTTTTTCTCTGTCCCACACAGGAAATTTGTCCGCCTTGACTATTTTTTTCTATCCCAGTTCTTTTCTGATAAAATAAAAATACAAGTTCTTCCCAAACTGTTATCAGATCATAACCCTGTTCTTTTAAATCTCAACCTGCCTTTTATTGGGTTACGCCCACAATCAACCTGGTCGTTTCAGAGGAACTTGCTATCACAACAAGATTATATACTTTTCATGACGAATATTATCCAAGAATTTTTTCAGATTAACAATGAGACGGCATCAATCCCAATAGTCTGGGATACATTTAAATCTATTATAAGAGGAGAAACGCTAAACTATTCGAATTTTCAACAGAAAAGCAATTGTGATACATTTTAAAAAGACTGTGATATGGTTTTAAAAGTAGAAATACGACTAGCTGAAAATATTAAAATTAATAAAAATATAGAAGAATCTCAAATCGATTTAACCATTAAACGTAGTCAAGTTTATTCTCATATTGCTGATCAGGTAGCTTTACGGTTTTCTCAATATTGAACAGAAAGTTATGAGCTGAGTGAACAAACCGGGAAAGTTTTGGCCCAAAGACTTCGTCAGCGCAATGACTAATGAGATCTTTAAAATTTTTGATCTCAAGGGAGAAGTGAAAACGTCCAAGGGGGACATACTGGTAGCATTTAATGAATTCTATAAAACATTATATCACCAAGTCGATCAACCATTAGATTCAGATATCAAACAATACCTTAAAGAGATTCATAAAACTGAATTATCGATAGAACAGAAAGAGATGCTTAGTGCCCCAGTTATTTGGGAAGAAATTGAAACAGCTATTGTTTGCTTAGCTGCCGGTAAAGCAATGAATATAATAGAATTTTATTGTGTCTTTATGAAAATCTTGAAGCCAGAATTGATTAAGATCTTTCAGTCTGCTTTTGCGGGCCACCCACCAACCTCATGGTCACTTGCCTCAATAGTCATTTTTAAAAAGAAAGGCAAAAACAGTGAAAAGTTAGGTTCATATAGACCTATTTCTCTCATAATGGCTGACAGCAAAATCTTTTCTAAGATTCTGGCTAATAGACTAAATACATTAATGCCATCACTTGTTTCTATTAGGCAACATGGTTTCATTTTTAAAAGAGACACTACTGATCATGTTAAAACAAATAATAGCTCTGTTGGATTGGGCACAGGCCTCGGAATCTCCTGTTGCGGTGGCCCTGTTGGACGCAGAAAAAGCGTTCGACAGGGTCACCTAGGGGTTCTTATGGTCGGTACTGGTCTGGATGGGATTCCCACATTCATATATTAACGCAGTAAAAGCTCTTTACTTTCATCCGAAAGCTGTTATTAGGGTAACAGATACTCATTCTGAAGGATTTCCGATTACGAGGGAGACAAGGCAAGGCTGCCCTTGCTCCCCCCTATTGTTTGCCCTATATCTTGAACCTTATCTCTGTAAATTATGTACTCCAGCTGACATTACTCCTGTAATAATTGGTAAGAACCATTTTAAAGGATTCGCCTATGCAGACGATGTCACTATTACGACCACAGATATAAGACGGGCACTCCCAAAAATAATTAGCTTAGCCGAAGAATTTTGAGTACTCTCCGGCTATAAATTAAATATAACCAAAACTCAATTGATTCATTCTGAATGGGGGCGACCTAATGAAATAGCTTTTGTTCCAGAAGCCCAATATCTTGGGATAACTATTTCCTCTAAGATTGATGATATCATACGTCTGAATGTCGAGCCCGTCTTAATATCTTCTAATAAGGTTCTAGAAAGGTTAAATAACTTACACTTCTCTTTGTATGGCTGTGTCAATATCATTAAAATGCTAATCTTTCCAAAGTTTTTATATTTATTTCGAACAATACCTCTGTTATTTTCTTCATTTTATTTTACTAAAATTGATAAAATGGTATCTAGGTTCCTTTGGGGCTATCACCGTTCTAGGCACGCTTTAAAATGGTGTACTTTGCCAAGAACAAAAGGCGGTTGGGGAATCCCTAATTTCCGGTTGTATTATTGGCTTATCTTTTTAAGACATATGGGTATATTACTTTTTAGGGATGTCATCATTGAAGAATCAGTATATCCTTCAGTCTACGAATTACTGTTAGGTGAAGAAGTAACCCAATGTTTAGTAAAAATCATATAACCCAGTTATTATAAAAAAACAAAATTAAAAATTGGAATAGCGGCATTAGCCGTCTGGGGGCAAATAAGGAAAAAAATTGTATGTTTAAAGGAAATCCACTCTTATTCTCCTGTTCTAAACAATCATATGTTACCAGCAGTCTTACATGGATCACTGACAGAATTTCGACCTCAAAAATATCGACCTACAGAAATATCGAGTCAACAATATCGAAGGCAAGAATATCCACATCCTATCCACAACATGGTAAGTACAAAAATATCGAAAAAATAATATAGATGTAAATAATATCGATGTCAAAAATATCGATTTTCTTTCTTTTAATATATCAATGTAAAATAAAGTATATAACACTAATAAATTAAATCTACATATTTAAAAGTATCTAATAATGTTGTAAATAAATAAATAATACATATATATTAATAATACATTAATGAAATATATACAGTAAATATATAATATATATGTACTGAACAATAAGTATTACTAATTATTTTACTAATTTATAAAATAATTAAATATATTCTAAATTACTAATACATTTACAAACATAAAAAAATAACATAAATAAAATGTAACTAATATACAAAATAAAATAAACTTTTAATTTTTTTACAATTAATTATATAAAACGTTGGATAGCGTAAGCGTAAAAATTACTATTCCCACTCCAGAGAGTGCAACAGTAGGGAAAACATTGGATAGCGTAGGGGTAATAATTACTATTCCCACTCCAGAGAGTGCAACAGTAGAGAAAGCATTGGATAGCGTAGGGGTAAAAATTACTATTCCCACTCCAGAGTGCAACAGTAGGGAAAGCGTTGGATAGGGTACGGGTAAAAAAATATTACTATTCCCACTCCAGAGAGTGCAACAGTAGGGAAAACATTGGATAGCGTAGGGGTAAAAATTACTATTCCCACTCCAGAGAGTGCAACAGTAGGGAAAGCGTTGGATAGCGTAGGAGTAAATATTACTATTCCCACTCCAGAGAGTGCAACAGTAGGGAAAGCGTTGGATAGCGTACGGGTAAAAATTACTATTCCCACTCCAGAGAGTGCAACAGTAGGGAAAGCGTTGGATAGCGTAGGGGTAAAAATTACTATTCCCACTCCAGAGAGTGCAACAGTAGGGAAAGCATTGGATAGCGTACGGGTAAAAATTACTATTCCCACTCCAGAGAGTGCAACAGTAGGGAAAGCATTGGATAGCGTAGGGGTAAAAATTACTATTCCCACTCCAGAGAGTGCAACAGTAGGGAAAGCGTTGGATAGTGTAGGAGTAAAAATTACTATTCCCGCTCCAGAGAGTGCAACAGTAGGGAAAGCGTTGGATAGCGTAGAAGTAAAAATTACTATTCCCACTCCAGAGAGTGCAACAGTAGGGAAAGCGTTGGATAGCGTAGGAGTAAACATTACTATTCCCACTCCAGAGAGTGCAACAGTAGGGAAAGCGTTGGATAGCGTAGGGGTAAAAATTACTATTCCCACTCCAGAGAGTGCAACAGTAGGGAAAGCATTGGATAGCGTAGGGGTATAAATTACTATTCCCACTCCAGAGAGTGCAACAGTAGGGAAAGGGTTGGATAGCGTACGGTAAAAATTACTATTCCCACTCCAGAGAGTGCAACAGTAGGGAAAGCGTTGGATAGCGTAGGGGTATAAATTACTATTCCCACTCCAGAGAGTGCAACAGTAGGGAAAGCGTTAGATAGAGTACGGGTAAAAATTACTATTCCCACTCCAGAGAGTGCAACAGTAGGGAAAGTGTTGGATAGCGTACGGGTAAAAATTACTATTCCCACTCCAGAGAGTGCAACAGTAGGGAAAGCGTTGGATAGCGTAGGGGAAAAAATACTATTCCAACTCCAGAGAGTGCTACAGTAGGGAAAGTGTTGGATAGTATAAGGGTTAAAATAACATACTTATAAATAAACGATTTTTCTAATTATAAAAAATAAACAAATAAATAAATATAAACTATATACAATACCTATACATAAATATAAAATACATGCTTAGCTAAATATATTTAACCTACAAAAAATTTAAATTAATACCATTTAATAATATTTAATTGCCAATTAATAATTAATTAACATTTATATTATTAACAATACTATTAGTTTTAATACATTATTAATTATTTAAATTTACATTACTTCCCATCATATTTCCCTATAATACCACTACCCACAACATAACACATTTATCCATTTATGAATTAAAGAAAAATAATTATCAAATTATTTAAATTAATTAACTATTAATTAAAATTAATTACCAATTAATTAAATTTATTTTATAATTCCTACTAATTATTAACTAATTAACCATAATTAAATTGCTTCCCACCCTATTCCCCTATAAACCCACACCCCGCTACAGAACATATATATCAATTATTCAATTAATTTTTTTTTTTAAATTAATTCATAATAATTAGCAATTAATTATAATTAATTAATTAATCCTACTATTTATTAATCTACTTACCATAATTAAATTACTTCCCACCCCATTCCCCTATAAACCCACAACCCGCTACAGAACATATATATCAATTAATACATGAATTAAAATTATTTTCCAATTATTGACAATTAATTACCAATAATTATAATTTATTAATAAATCCTACTAATTAATAATCTATTTACCATAATTAAATTACTTCCCACCCTATTCCCCTATAAACCCACAACCCGCTCCGGTACTAAAATATACAATTTTTTTATAAATTAATTTATTATTATATAAAATTAATACACATATAATAGTAAATATTTCAAATACTTAAGTTAAACATATAACACATACATAATAAAAAACTATAAAATAATACAAATATCGATATTAGTGTCATCGAAATTAGTAACATCGATATATATGCTATCGATATTACTAACTTCGATATTACTTACATCGATATTAAGAATTTCGATATTACTTACCTTAGGGTCGATATTCTGTCCAACGATATTCTTGCATTCGATATTATGCTCCTTCGATATTTCAGACTCGATATTATGGTAGGTCGATATTTCCAACTCGATATTTTGTCTGTGTACCGTCTTACATGACCAAATTATTAAAAGATGGTATCATTCTGGAATTTATGTACTAGGTGACTTATATCAAGATACTAAATGTGCCTCATTCTCTGATCTCCAAATTAGATATGGTTTATCCAAAAAGGATTTCGTTAAATACCTTCAGATACAGAGTTTTTTAGAATCTAAAGGCCTTCTAGATCATAGCTGTATGAATAAAAATACTATTTTAGAAATTATCAGGAAAGGCTTAGTTTATATTACTGCTATTAATCAAATTAAAGACGATCTTTCGCTAGTAGAGAGCAAATGGCAAAGGAAATTTGAACTCGAGAATGTTGATATGGGAAGATCTATCGAATTATCAATTAAGATTCTTTTTAATGGCTCACTTCAAAGTCAACACTACATGTCAATCTTTGATCTTTATTATTCCCCTATTAAAATAGCGAAATGGAAAATAGGCTATGGAGATAGATGTAACCGATGTGATGAGATTGGGGCTGATTCTATTCACATGTTTTTCAAATGTATGAAACTTTCCCGTTTTATTGCTGATATAGAATCTTTTATCAATAATAGCTTAGGGATTGTTGTAAATTTAACTCCGGAATTAGTTATTCTAGGCTTTCAAACGGATCACATCGGAATCAGATCTACAGCCGTAGAAGCCTTTCTGTTTATTTGCATGTCAGTTTTTCGTTTCTGTATTACCTCTCGGTGGATTGATACTGAGCCCCCAGTCTTTCACCACTGGCAACTTAAATTGCTCTCTTTTTATCAATTAGAAATGGCAATGTATGAACTTAAAGGGATTAAAAAAAGGACACAAGGTCAAAAAATATGGGATCCGATATCTAAATGGATTTAATATGATTTAATTATTTTATGTGATGTCATTTGCTCTCTAGGAAGTATTATATATCATGTGATGTTTTTATGTTATTTTGACCTTTTTTTCTATTCTTTTCTGACTTTGATAGGTATCTTGCTCATTGTCCGGCTGATTGTTGAAATAAAAGCTAAATAAAATAAAAAAATTAAAAAAAAGAGAATTTCTATCTTTTAAAGAATCAACAGCTTGAACACTCTCTTGTAGTTTGACCTCTTCTTCCAGGTATTGTTTCTTAAGAGTAGGGTTTTGGATGTACCAGGAAGTATGGCGCCTTCCTTTGTGTTTGTATGATGTGTGTGGTGTGTGTATGATGACACGGTGCTGCCAGGTCAGGGGAATTACCCTATAACCACTGTATGTGTGTGGGTAGAAACCTGCACACATTTCAGAAAAGCAATGTCCAGGGCACACATTATAGAGTGAAAACAATGGTTAATACAGTCTCGTGGATTTGGAGAATTATCATGTAAGGTCCTCTCAAGTAGTTTAAAGTCTCTTTAGTTATTTAATCTTTATCGTAAAAGGACACAACCAGCCAACACATGTTTCGTCACAGTGGGAAGTATCCTGTGACTTCTTCAGGGCTGTGTGAGCAAGGGCAGATGACTTTCTGGGATCTCCGTTACATCGGAGCTTACTTGTTTCTTTTAACACTGCCAAGGAGTTCTCCGTTAATTGTTATTTCCTTAATCCAGACCAGCCGTATCCGAATTATCACCAGCGGAGTGATTTCCCAAACACATCTACGCTTTCTCATACAGCACTGAAGGTCAACTGGTGATCTTGTTTGAACAGGGCATTCGGTAAGCCGTTAGGTCCAGGGGCACCCTTGGATCTCAAGTTGTTGAGTACCTTTTCTACCTGCGATGGCGTTATCCAGTTTACATCAAACTGTGGGTCTGCATCTCGGTTGTTTTTTGGATGTAGAATCTGCTGGGCTGGACTCCATGCAAGCGTATTGTTGCTTTGTGTGTGTTCTAAATACTGTATCCAATCACCCTCAAGTATGTTGACGTTGGAGACCTGAGCATCTCCATTTGCGACTTTGTTTATTTCGGCCCAAAATTTACCATTATTGTTAGATTTGCTAGATGCTAATAGTGATTGCCAAATGCCAGTTTGGTATTTAGATTTTTCTAGCCACACTTCTTTTTTGTAATTTTGCCTTAGTTTGTATATTTGATTGGCTGTGTCTTCACCCTTTATCTTGGCTATCGCTTGTAATTTTCTAATTTCTTGGTTTAGGGTCCTTTTGTTGCGCACTATGCGTCCCAGGGACGCTTGAGGGGCTTTAGCCAAGGTCGATTGATGACTGTGAGGTTGGTTGCCGAATCTCTCTATTAATATTGTGATCAGTCTTTCACAGTTGTCCAGGTGAACTGATGGGTCGTCTCCTGTCGCTTCAGTGTGGGCGTTATGAATAAAAGTCATTATCTCTTTGGTGTTATTGCCGTTCCACACAAGTCTCTTGAGATTGTAAAGGCTTGGGGGTTCAGTCAAGACTTCGTATGCTGCGGCCCTTTTATGTTGGATGCTAAATTCAAATGCTTGCAAACTATGGTCGCTCTCTAATTTGTGGATAATTTTGTAACTAACAATGGATTGCAGGACCACTAAATCCACAATGGTATAGTCCAGCACTGAATGAGCCTGTTTTGCTATTCTGGTTGAAGCTGCAGGTTGGTCTTGTGGGAAGTGGCCATTCAAAGCAATCATTCCCACCTCTGCGAAGATTAAGGCGCACTGTTGGCCGATTTTATCCTTTTTTCGATGGTTAGTAACGATACTTGGAATTGTTCCGCCTTTCCATTTGTTTTGAGTCATGGTTAGAGTCTGGTCCTTTTGAAGCAAGAACATGTTCAAGTCTCCTGACACGACCATCCCAGTCTGCGGGTAAATGGATTGCATGGATTTGATGAGGGCTTTTAAGGTCAGAATTTTCTCCACTTTGTTCTTGGAGTCTGGATGTATGTAGATGTTACAAATTTTCATTGGCGAAAAGTCTTGAGCCCTCAGTATGCCTTTGCCGGGGTCTTGAGTCATCTCAATTTTGATATACTGTATCCATTGTTGGCCTGTGTCGATGTTGACATAAGTCCAAGCGATGCTGGTAGTCAGATAGATTGATAGGCCTCCGGCGGCCCTTCCCGAAAGGCCGCTTTTGGTTGCTAGTAGTTGAATTTCATTGAAACCATCTATTTGCTGCGAAGCCATTAGCTAGATTTCTTGTAATAATAGGATGTCAAATTTTTTAAAAAGCACATTAATTCAGCTTCGTTGGTTTTGCCCCCCAGGCCATTCATGTTCCAAGAACAAGCTTTTAGGGTTGGTTTTCATGCTTCTATCATCCCTGCCACCGATGAGTTTTGTGTTGGGGGTAGAATTTTCCGATGTTCTTTAGATCCCCCTGTCTGGCCGTGGTGGATGATTCATAGATTGGCCCATTCCCCCTTATTGGTGGCCATACCGCCGACGCCCCCCCGGAGAATTCCGCCTTCTGGTTTAGATCTTTTTTCCACATGGGGCTGCTAGTGGGCCTGGGTATCTTTCTGGCGGCACTGATTTTAATTCAATTCCCCAGTTGGCGAACTCTTCTCTATAACGCCACACTTCTTTGGCAATTTCGGGGACCTGCAGTGTTACCACTGTCATTTCTCTCCCATTGTATTGGGAATTGTTTTGAATTCAATGCTATCTATGTGAGTTGTATCCACGTGTTTTAACGTCTCGAACGAGGTGGTAAGTTTTAGAATAGCACTCCGATTTAAGATGTCATGGTTCCCCCTTGAACTGTAATGCGGTATTAATTCGTGCTTTATTGAGCCCACCGAATAGGTAGTATCTGGGTTCTCATTCCGGTTTGAGGACCAGAATTGGTTGTTTCGCATGGATGGTCTGTCTGGACTGCTCTGATTTGGGGCAATCGGCTGCGTTACCAACTCGATGTCAAAGACCGCCTGGTGTGATATTTGGTCCGCTGGGACTTGAGTATACGGTCTCGGTTGATGATGCTCTGTTGCGGGTTGGTTCTCTCTGGGTCCCAACGCCATTTTCGAGAAATAGTGTGAGATGGTTTTCTGTTCTGCATACTGTTTTGGCACGGGAGAGCCAACCGCCAATTGCATTGTTAGTTGAGGTTGTTTAGCAATTGGAATGCTTTGATTCTCGACGGCAACTGTTGATGTAGTTTCTGGGGGCTGAGTCGCTAGAGGACATGACAGCCCGCGGTCCACTTGTTCTTCCTGGTCCGCCTTAAGCGACTCTTTATGATTTGCAATTGGAATGCTTTGGTTCTTAATAGCGACTGTTGATATAACTTCAGGGGGCTGAGTCGCTAGAGAACGTGTCAACCCCCGGTCCACTTGCTCTTCCTGGTCCACCCAGTCTTTATGGTGTGGGCTTTGCAATATCGTACCTGTGGTTGTGTTGGGTTTAGGGAACCTTCTAGCATCTTTTTTCCCCTGATGCTTATTTTGTCTTGCTTTCCTCAGTCTCTTGCGCTCGCGCTTTGTCAGTGGAATGATTTGGTTTGTTTGCCCGTTGGATGTTGTTTCCGGGTCTTCTCTCCTCAGATTTTCCGGCTCTGCCGTACTTCTGTGGGGTTGGATTCCGCTTTTTTGGGGTGACCCGGAAACAATTTTCCCTGTGCTGGCTGGGTTTGGAATTCCTTTTTGATGCTCTCTTGTTGCTTCAGTGGTTAATTCCTCGGTGGCCGTAAGGCGAAGTGTTAAACAGCCTTCTGTTTTGTCCACCCTTATATCCTCACTATCTGATGTAGCGCTGGAGGTTGAGGTTAACATGCTTTCTGATGAGGTTCCGGTCCCAAAAGTTTCAGAGGAATGGTGAGCGTTATTTGGTTTGTTTTGAACCTCTTCCAGAATGTCAGTTAGAATTGCTGGCAAAACTTTAAGATGGTTCATTGTTTCAGAGCACTGACATTCATGGTACGTTGTGTGCGGGTCTTTCTGTACCCGTTCAATGAAAGAATTCAGCTCGAGATTCTTTTTATCTATGCCCGCGACGTGCGTGGATAAGATTTGCAAGATATCTATCTGCGCTTCCAACTTTTCAGAATGTTGGAGTAGGCTGTTGAGATGGTTTCCATCATATTAATGAACGGCGGCCACAATGGTGCATACACTGGTAAGCTATTGTCGACTGACTGATTTGGGTCTTTGGGGCTACGAGTTTCTCGAAAGTCTAATAGATCTCGTTGGTCTCCGCCCTGCCCCATGTCGGGGGTTGGTGTGTGGTTTGCCGTTCTGATCCTTAGCTCGGAGCCCTTAGGGGAAGTTGTTGTGCTTGTTGTAGAGAGGTTAAAGTGGAGCGGGAATAGCCCCGACAGGCGGTTTGATGTTTTCCTGCAGGTCATTTGGCCGGCGATTGCGGAACAAGCACTGATCGGAATGTGTGCCTCCTGCGAATCTGCCCAAACGCTGGAGTTGAATATGTTATTTTGGTTTACTTGTGCCTCTGTGCCTGGTGAGCCATCTTTTGGCTGTGTTCGGAGAGGGTTGGTCCTTGATGGCGGTTTCGGTGATGACCTTGTCCGGTGTGTCTGGTTGGCCCTTGTTGTCCTTTCTCAGAGCTGATCGCAAATCCACCCCGTGGTCGTCGTAATCCCTCGGGCCGAAGTATGAGCCTAGGCTGAGGGAACGCCGCGTCTCTAGGCCAGTGGGTACCGTTGATGTTTCCTTTGAGCCCTCAGTGTGCTCGTCCCTTGGAGCAACATTGGGGAAGGGGTCGCCACCTTCCCCCCTTGTGTTTATTTGGACTTCACCTTGAATTGGTTCATCCTTTTAGTTGGATTCTTTTGGAAATTGTCCCAGGGGTGATGTTCATTTTCATGGGAGTTGTTACTCAGGGTATTATTTTGAAGCTGCACGGCTTTTGTTAATGAGGTCACCGTTTGGGATCTTCTTTTGATGTTGGTTGTGGTCGTTAAATTTGGTGCATGCAGCGCTGACGGCGCTGAAGGGGTGGCTGAGATTAAAAAATCTGTGATCTTAGCGTTCCTAAGGGCTGTGGTCTTAATTGGTGTTTTAACAGTAAAGACGCTGGCAGTGATATCTTTTGCCTCTTTCGCCTCTAACGTATCGTCTGTTGGGTCCTCGTCAGATGTGAGGGAGAGTTCTTTGCTCATTTTCCGGCATAGGGGTTGTTTGTTTTTGCTTAATTTCACTATGGGGTCTGTTCTGATTTTCCCAGATCTCATGATGAGGATACAATTTTGGTATTTAGAGGACTTGCCTCCTGCTCCTTATGACCGCTCAAACACCCTATTGCGTGACTGTGACGACGGTGGTGCTTAGCCTTGGGCGGTACACCAATGTCTGGGGTCCAGTCCAGGGAGAGTCCAAGGGAACTCCTACGCTCTGTGTGCTCTTGCTACCACTGCTGCTGCTCAAAGATTCTGGCAGTTTGTGTTTGTGTTTGTGCGGGCGGGGCTATATGCTCTATGTTCTGAGTGCTTGTTCTGAATGCTTGGTGCGTTGGTTATACTCCAGGGGCCCCTTATCGAGCGACACGGACCACCTCGCACCACCGCTGTGCACTCTTACTGTCTTAACTAGGGAGCCAAGGACCAGGTTACCAAGGGCCGCCACAGAAGGAAGGGGGTAGGAGACACACCAACCTGCTCTGCCTGCTCTGGTCCCGCGATGATCCCGCGATGGTCCTCCCGGCAACCCTGGACCTGGCGCTGGTTGAACAACTCCCCAGGACAGCTTTCGTCCCTTCATTGTTCTTCCCCGCTCCTCTCTGCTCCGCTCAAGCCCCTGCTGCCAGTCCGCGGTACACACTGAGGCGGCTGCTAACAGACAGCTGATCTCTCCTCTCCCCACAAGCTGGGGGCTGGAGGGGGGATTTTGCTGGGGGAGATGCGGGATGCGGAATGCGGTTTCGACACCCCCCCAGGTGGTGCTCCCTCGCGGTGCTCCCTCGCGGCTTCTCTTACAGGCGTTGCTGCTGGCTGCTGGGTGCTGTAGCTGCCGTAGTACCGTGGCTGCTAGCTACTTGCCACTGGCTACTGCGGCTCCTCTTCTGCGCTTCGACGCCTCTTCCCCTCTGCTGCTGTGGGGCGCGGACACTGCTCTCTGCGGGGTCTCTGCGGAGTTGCAGCGTCTTTTTTTTTGGGAGACGTGGCGCTGCTCTCCTGCTTCCTGCTCCTTCTCCCACGAACGCTGTGTGCTTCAGTGCTGCTTTGCTCTGCGCTCTGCTCTCTAGCGCCCTCTGCAAAATGCATAATTTCTCTATCTGGAGCTTTTTAGTTCATGTACAAATCTTCATGGATTAATCGAAACTGATCATTGAGGTTTCTCATATCTTTATGTATGTCCCCCTAAGTCTCATGTATGCTATGTCTTAATCTGTTGTTTTTCATCTTCCTCAATTTAGATGTCAGTAACATTGCACACGTATGTCAAATTTACCAAGATGTGTCACAAAGGCAATAAGAGCTAATTCTGCTCTTTAGTTATAATGTGTGTCTACATTTCACATTTTCTGCTTAGAATCCAATTTTGAGTTTCCTTTTTAAATTTTGTTTCCAGCTGCTCGAGTGTACATTGTTGTTTTAGTTTCTTGGCCTCTTCTTTCTTTTATCAGGAATACACAATCATTTTTAGGTCTTGCAGAGAGACCTAATGCCGCCGATCCAGAAATCTAACTTTTATGATCCGGATTTGTAGAAGTGCACGTGCTCGTGACCGTGCTTCTATCCCCCTGCCTTGCTCTTCAAAGGCTCCCCTTACCATTTGCTCCTGCCTCCCCGCCCACTGGTTCACACTTCACGGCCGCAGGCCGTGACTCGCATCTCGCCCACTGGTTCACACTTCACGGCCGCAGGCCGTGACTCGCATCTCTACTCCCCCCTGGTCTCATATCAAAGGCAGCAGCCTCCCACAGGCTTCCCCCCGCCCCACCCGAACGTCCTCTTTGGCTCCTTAACTTCTGCCCTCTCCCCCCTCCCTGTTCCTTTTCGTGTTCTTCGATGGTTTCTCTTGTTTTCTTGCTTCCTGCACTTTTCTCTTATCGTTCCTCTTCCTGCTCACTTTCCTGCTCACCCGCCACAACAATGCCGAGAGCTTGTTAAAACACGTAGGCTATCAAGCTGTTTACGTTTCTCGGGATGGCGTCCGTTCCCCTTGTAAATTGTCGTCAGAGATTTCGGGTGTCAGCAGCTGCCCCTTTGAAACATAGCTTCACTTGTAAACCTCTCATGGATCCTTGATCAGTTTATCTTGGACCCACAGCTAAAGGCTTTCCATTTTGGCGCGCAATTGCTCAACAGCTAGCCTCCTTACAGCTAGCTGCATTTAAATTGCCTGCCGCTCAAACTTCTTTTTGGGAATATCCCGTACAGTAATCGCCGCTCTCCCGTAGCATTTACCCAAACAAATACGACAAGGCTTCATCATATTTAAGGTGGAATGCGAAGTACGTTGAAACAGCAGGGCGAGACGGCGTTGACTTGTCTGGACATCGAGAGGGAGGAATCTAGGATGAAGCCAAGGTTACGTGCATGGTCTGTGGGTGTGGGTGCTGTGCCCAGAGCGGAAGGCCACCAAGAGTCGTCCCAAGCTGAGGGGGAGGATCCTAGGATGAGCACCTCCGTTTTGTCTGAGTTGAGTTTTAGGCGGCTATGTTTCATCCATTCGGCTACTTCTTTCATTCCTTCGTGAAGATTGGTTTTGGCGGTGTTGGGGTCTCTGGTGAGGGAAAGGATTAGTTGGGTGTCATCGGCGTAAGAGATGATGTTTAGGTTGTGTAGATGCGCGATGGAGGCGAGAGGACTCATGTAGACGTTAAAGAGGGTGGGGCTGAGTGAGGATCCTTGAGGTACGCCGCAGATGACTTCGGTGGCCTCTGAGTAGAATGGGGGAAGTCGGACTCTTTGAGTTCTCCCAGCGAGGAATGAGATGATCCAGTCCAAGGCTTTTCCTTGTATGCCGATGTTGCTGAGGCGTTGTATAAGGGTGCTATGGCAGACTGTGTCGAAAGCGGCGGAAAGGTCGAGTAGGATGAGGGCCACTGTTTCTCCGTTGTCCAGGAGTGATCGGATGTCGTCGGTCGCTGCAATGAGGGCGGTTTTGGTGCTGTGTTTGGCTCGAAACCCGGATTGAGATGGATCAAGGGAGTTGTTGGATTCAAGGAAGGCGGCGAGCTGGCTGTTGACGGCTTTCTCTATGACTTTGGCCGGGAATGGGAGGAGGGATATGGGTCGGTAGTTTTTAAGTTCAGAAGGGTCTGCTGTGGGTTTCTTCAGAAGGGCGCTGAGTTCGGCGTGTTTCCAGCTGTCTGGGAAGGTAGCGGAGTTGAAAGAACAGTTGATGACATCGCGGAGATGGGGTGCGATGATGGAGTCAGCTTTGTTGAAGATGTGGTGGGGGCAGGGGTCAGAAGGCGAGCCAGAGTGGATTGAGTTCATGAGGCGAATGGTGTCTTCAGTGGTGATTGTGTTCCAGGCGCTGAGGTTGTTAGTTGGCGGAGTGGGATCTGAAGGGGATGGGGACTAGGGTTGATCGCTGGGAGAATTCTCGAAGCTGTTGTGGATGTCGGCAATTTTGTTGTAGAAGAAGGAGGATAATGCGTCGCAGAGGTCTTGGGAGGGAGTGATGTCGTTAGATGCTGCGGTGGGGTTGGTGAATTCTTTGACGATGTTGAAGAGTTCCTTGCAGTTATGAGTGTTGTTGTCGAGACGATCCTTGAATGCTGATTTCTTGGCGGAGCAAATCAGTTGGTGGTGTTTGCGGGTGGCGGTCTTGAGGGAGGCCATGTTGTCTGAAGTTGGGTTTTTTCTCCATGTTTTCTCCAGGGTGCGGCATAGTTTCTTGGATTTTTTAAGTTCATCATTGACATCAAACACTGGGGCGTATTGACGCCCCTATCCGGACGCACAGCATTAGTTCGTGCATTGCAATAATGCCACAGTAAATCCATATCCTCGGTTTTAATTCCAAAAGTATCCATTTTTAGTACAATTTCATTCTCATTAGTCCGTCACACGTAAGACACTTGTAGATGCATTTATTTCCTTTAAACACTGTAGGAATGCACGTAGCTTTATCCTAAAGTACGGAATGCAACACGAAATATTTCTCTTTAAACAGTCTCTTTCACCCAATGCATTTCGAGCCCATCACGGCTCTTCGTCAGGGGTATATCTACAAATGTTTAAAACATATCAGTTAGACTATGTATTCACGATTAATGAGCGATAAGATTATTATACAGAAATTCAACAATAAAGATTAATGCATACAATTCATTTACGTTCTTCCCGCCATTAACGTTTTCTGCCCACTGAAATCAATTGTGCCTGAATAAATGCTGGTTATTACTTCTTCACTCGTTTGCATTTCATTAGATTTTCTCAACTTAAACACCCATTTAACATGAATAAACCACCTCTTCCAACCCCAAACATAATCCCATACCTTAGGTCAAACATTCTGGTTCCTGTTCTCACTCCGGTCGACAACCATGATCTGTGCATTACTGCCTCACTCGATTATAAACAGCTGGGTGGTAATCCCACCCCTTTCCCGTCCCGAGAAATATTTCGTGTTGCATTCCGTACTTTAGGATAAAGCTACGTGCATTCCTACAGTGTTTAAAGGAAATAAATGCATCTACAAGTGTCTTACGTGTGACGGACTAATGAGAATGAAATTGTACTAAAAATGGATACTTTTGGAATAAAAACCGAGGATATGGATTTACTGTGGCATTATTGCAATGCACGAACTAATGCTGTGCGTCCGGATAGGGGCGTCAATACGCCCCAGTGTTTGATGTGATGTTACTAGCACGTGATTCGGTAGTTCACGATACCGGGCCAGCACGCATAAAAAGGTGGAAACTGAAAATATAAGAACTAATGGGAGAAATAAGGAGTGCACTGTGTCATTCATTGTTTGAAGTATCATTATACTGTCTACCCGACGAGTAGCACCCAGGAACAACAAACGATAAGAATACCTAAATCTCATTGTCACTTGGCAGACCTTCATAACATCGTTTCTCTAAAAGTGGATCTGATGAACTACATTCGTAAAACATAAAGGATTAACATGGGCATGGACATTTTTTCAAACGCACATTTTGATTGAACTGTGCAATACAGATTAGAGATTAAGTTATTTACGCTGCCATCAGCGTTCAACATAACATTTACGGGAGGGCGGGGAACTCAATGTTAAATTGTTTGAATAACTGGGAAGAGGGTTACGATTGGGTTAAACACCGTTTTGAAGAGTAACTCGTATAGCATGAGTATGAGATCAGTGGAGAGGGTTGTGTGAGGCATTTTGGGATCGGTAGTTTGCTTTATTGGAGGGGAGGAATCAGAAGTTCAAACGACGGGAAAGGGGTGGGATTACCACCCAGCTGTTTATAATCGAGTGAGGCAGTAATGCACAGATCATGGTTGTCGACCGGAGTGAGAACAGGAACCAGAATGTTTGACCTAAGGTATGGGATTATGTTTGGGGTTGGAAGAGGCGGTTTATTCATGTTAAATGGGTGTTTAAGTTGAGAAAATCTAATGAAATGCAAACGAGTGAAGAAGTAATAACCAGCATTTATTCAGGCACAATTGATTTCAGTGGGCAGAAAACGTTAATGGCGGGAAGAACGTAAATGAATTGTATGCATTAATCTTTATTGTTGAATTTCTGTATAATAATCTTATCGCTCATTAATCGTGAATACATAGTCTAACTGATATGTTTTAAACATTTGTAGATATACCCCTGACGAAGAGCCGTGATGGGCTCGAAATGCATTGGGTGAAAGAGACTGTTTAAAGAGAAATATTTCGTGTTGCATTCCGTACTTTAGGATAAAGCTACGTGCATTCCTACAGTGTTTAAAGGAAATAAATGCATCTACAAGTGTCTTACGTGTGACGGACTAATGAGAATGAAATTGTACTAAAAATTGATACTTTTGGAATAAAAACCGAGGATATGGATTTACTGTGGCATTATTGCAATGCACGAACTAATGCTGTGCGTCCGGATAGGGGCGTCAATACGCCCCAGTGTTTGATGTGATGTTACTAGCACGTAATTCGGCAGTTCACGATACCGGGCCAGCACGCATAAAAAGGTGGAAACTGAAAATATAAGAACTAATGGGAGAAATAAGGAGTGCACTGTGTCATTCAGTGTTTGAAGTTCATCATTGAACCAGGGGGCCTTTTTGCTGGCTGATTTCATCTGGTGCTTTTTCAGGGGTGCTAATTCATCGGCACTGTGAGTAATCCAGTGTTTGAGGTTGGTGGCCGCTTGATCTGGGTCCATTGGGAGGGTGGGAGGGTTTTGGTTGAGTGATGTGAGGAGTTGGTCGGTGGTGATTTTGTTCCAGTTTCTCCGAGGAATGGGTTGTGGACGGTTGTGGGTCAGGGCGCTTTTGTAGTTGAAGTGAACACAGTTGTGGTCCGTCCAATGGAGAGCTGTGGTGCGATTGAAGGAGATGTGCTTGCTGGAGGTGAAGATTGGGTCGAGCGTATGTCCGGCTATGTGGGTGGGGGTGTCAACAAGTTGTTTGAGTCCGAGATTGGCCAGGTTGTCCAGAAGGGGGGTGGTGTTGCTGTTGTGTTTGTTTTCAAGGTGGTAGTTGAGGTCTCCTAGAAGAATATAGTTCTCGGAGGCGAGGGCGTGTGGGCTGACGAAGTCCGTGATGTCATCGCTGAATAGAGTGCGGGTGCCTGGAGGCCTGTAGATGAGGGTGCCTCTGAGTGTGGTCCTGGGGTCGGTGTGGATCTGAAAGTGGAGATGTTCGGCGGTTGCAAGATTGTCGTCGGAGCTGGTTGTGATTTTGATTGTGTTTCTGTGGATGATGGCGATGCCTCCTCCTGTTTGATTGATGCGGTCTTTTCAGATAATCTTGTACGCGTCCGGTATGGCAATGGCGATGTCGGGTGCTGATGATGTGTTCATCCATGTTTCTGTGAGGAAGGCGATGTCAGGTGACGTTGTGTCGATTAGGTCCCAGAGTTCTGTTGCGTGTCTGTGGACCGAGCGGGTATTGAGCAGGATGCACTTTAGGCGATTGGTGTGTGTGGGGGGGGTGGGGTTGGTGAGAGTCCTGAAGCAGTTGAACTTGCAGGAGAGGCAGGCGAATGGGCCGTGGGTACGTCCTGGGGTAGCTATGCAGCACTGTAGTGTGCGTCCGGGGTTGAGGGAGCGGAGAGTTGCGGCATCAAATGTGACTCTAGTGGGTTGGGTGTGGCGAGGACCAGGGGGTCTGGCGCTGGGTGCGGTCCCGGTGCGGACGGGCGTAGACGGGCTTACCTTTGGCGCACCTTCGGCGCGGCCGCAGCGCGTGGACGCTGCGCGTCTGGACATCCGTCTTAAGTGGCTAGTGGAGGGGGCGGAGCGTGGGAGGGGCAGCAGGGAGGCGGTAGCGGGGAGGAGGGGCGGGCCAGGGGGAACCACAACAACAAAATGGAGGGTCAAAGGGAAAGCGAGACAGGGGCAGCAAATGTCCAAAGGCACCGAGTGTGCAGCCAATGTACCAGCATGCAAATAAAGCCTCAGCAATGTCGCGCTGTGATGCAGAGCAGAGAGTGCGGCACTACGTATCAAAAACGCTCTAATTGATTAAATGAATGCTCCTTAAGTGAAGCTACGAAGACAGGCAAACAAAACGATATCAATTACAATTAGCACAATAAACGATACCAATTCCGGTAAGGAGTGCGTTACAGCAGAGTGCGTTGCGAGTAGCAGCACGAACAGATTGTAGAGTTCGGGAGCGTGGGGGAGCGACCGTTCTGGAGTAGGTCCGAGCGGTCACAGTTTGGCCGGGGAGGTGGAAAGCTCTCTATTCGTGGGTGGGAGGGGCAGCAGGGAGGCGGTAGCGGGGAGGAGGGGCGGGCCAGGGGAAACCACAACAACAAAATGGAGGGTCAAAGGGAAAGCGATACAGGGGCAGCAAATGTCCAAAGGCACCGAGTGTGCAGCCAATGTACCAGCATGCAAATAAAGCCTCAGCAATGTCGCGCTGTGATGCAGAGCAGAGAGTGCGGCACTACGTATCAAAAACGCTCTAATTGATGAAATGAATGCTCCTAAAGTGAAGCTACGAAGACAGGCAAACAAAACGATATCAATTACAATTAGCACAATAAACGATACCAATTCCGGTAAGGAGTGCGTTACAGCAGAGTGCGTTGCGAGTAGCAGCACGAACAGATTGTAGAGTTCGGGAGCGTGGGGGAGCGACCGTTCTGGAGTAGGTCCGGGCATTCATTCCTTCCGACGTAGACAAAACTTAGTGCTTTTACATTTGCTAAGTAACACCTGTGATTTCAAAACGCTTCTATACTCCTGCCTTGCCCTTCAAAGGCTCCCCTTACCCCGCCCACTGCTTCACACTTCACGCAAGGCCGTGACTCGCATTTCTGCCCAGCCCCCCTCCCAGCGCTGCCTTGTTCTTCAAAGGGATCCGCCCCCCCCGCCGCTTGTTATATGCGCCTTTAAGTTGTACTTTACCCTTGCTCGCTCATGATCAGAAATGCATTTAGACAAATGTTTTGTTTGTATTTTAATCACGTGATAAGATGCAATGACTGGTTTAGGAAGCATTGGCAAGCCTTCCTTTTTGAAGGTCTGCTGATCCATATCGTTAATGGCATTAATACCTCTTGCACTTTAACTGTGGAGTATATAGGACGAGAGCCCTTTCTTTTTACTCGCTCTGATATGCACTTGCACTTTTATTCATAGTACTCGTATTAGCCTGCCCTGACCCTGTTCTTTATCCGCTGCTTGTATGAATTCATGTTTATTTTAATCATGTAATAACGTGTATGGTACAGTCTTATCGTACTGTTGTGTTTTTTTCCCTTGTCTGCTATGCTTTTAATTAATCATGCAATTCGAATGAACTTTGAACTTTAGTTTTAGCTGACCCAGAACTGCTCTTGACGTTTCTCTATGGCGTGTGTGCACTGCAAATCTAGCATAGTGTTGTGGGATTGCACATATGGCCAAGAACTCTCATATATTGTTTGTATGAACACGTGCAGCATATATAGAGCAAAAAATCCAGGAGCGCGTGCAGTAACTTCTTTGACTCTAAAGGGAAAAGATTTGCCCTGCAGGGACCAGCGGCAACATTACATAATCGCGCAGCAATCCCTGGCCAATAGAGGAAGTCGCTTTCGGTCTGAACAACGTTTAATAGCTTTGTCGACTTTGGTTTTTAGAACACGTAGGCTATCAAGCTGTTTACGTTTCTCGGGATGGCGTCCGTTTCCCTTGTAAATTGTCGTCAGAGATTTCGGGTGTCAGCAGCTGCCCCTTTGAAACATAGCTTCACTTGTAAACCTCTCATGGATCCTTGATCAGTTTATCTTGGACCCACAGCTAAAGGCTTTCCATTTTGGCGCGCAATTGCTCAACAGCTAGCCTCCTTACAGCTAGCTGCATTTAAATTACCTGCCACCCAAACTTCTTTTTGGGAATATCCCGTACAGTAATCGCCGCTCTCCCGTAGCATTTACCCAAACAAATGCGACAATGCTTCATCATATTTAAGTACAGTACAGAGATCTGGGCATAAATCCATCTTTTTAGGTCTCGGCCTAACTAGGCAGCCCACCCCCTCCCTCTCCAGCGCGCGCCCCATTCTCTCTCTGTTGCCACACGCATCAGTAGGCAGCCCACCCCCCTCCCTCTCCATAACAACAACTGGTTCAAATATGCTCTCTCAATGTTTCAAGCTTTATTACAAATGTCACAAAAAGATGTTAATATTTTACTTCTGTTCTTGGATATTCGTCACAATAAAATACACTGAACATAATCTTCACAAAAGTCATTTACAAAAGTTTAAGCTATTGCCATTATAAATTACAATAACTTTAATTTTAGTATTAATTATTTAAAAAAATTAAAAGCCATTGTTATTTGTAATATCAATACATCTAAGTCACGTAAATACAACACATATTGCAGTACAAATGCTATAGGTGTCACATTTGCAAAAGTTAAAACTATTGGCATTGTCAATGACAACGCTATTAATTTTGCTATTTTCAAAAATCAACACATAAATAAAAAAAAATTGTCATTTACAAGACCAATAGCTCAAACTTTCCTAATGCGAGACCTATTGCATTGCAATTGCTTGTTCTCAAATTGTGGCCTTTCCTTAAAAAGTTGATTGATATAAATTGAACGATATGTGTACTAAATTAGCCTCCCAATAGTTGATCCCTTAACGTGACAGATTCTTTGTTCTAGTTAGTATAGTTAACTCTTGTGATAAGTCTAGGGTGAACCTGGTTTCTGGACGGTCAGAAAGGGCCTGGATTTTGGAGAATGTGATGTTTGTCTCGGAGTAAAATGTAGTGTTTATTCCTGTTCAGTTGATAAGCCTCCTGATATTAAATTATGTTCCTTGAATAATTATGTTAATGGTAATAATGTCACCGTCATGGCTACCAACAAATCAGCTGGTTTTTGTACATTCGTTGTGCCCCCTGCAGTGAGGACTGTGTTTCAGGTATATTATGGCAACTAGCCAAAAATAAACAACAAGTTGGCGCCTTCGAATCCTTCCTGGACTGAGCTGATCTGATGCTGATGCTGCTTCAGAATGCTCTGGGCTGCTGCACGCAAGATATTGCAGGATACAGAGAATTCTTGAGAGCTCATAATATCTCAAACGCTCAGTGGCCATTTTGAGGCCGTAGAGTACAAAAATCATGCACAACCCTCAGTGACTTGTTAGTTAATCAGGATCCAGATGCCAAGGACCTCATATCTAGTTTCGGCTCAACCACACCCATGAGAATGCCCATCCAAGCGCCACAGCTGGAAGTTTACCTTCTTCTTCTCAATGGAGTCCCTCGGCTGCAGTGGAATCTTCTGAGCAGCCAAGATCTCCGCTTTGTCTGGCAGGAGCCTGAAAGGAAACCGAACATTTTAGATTTCTAATATGTGCAATCTGTATGCACATGCAAGTCGTTACTGGCACATGTCATTGGGGTAACTGCTTAAAGCAGGACTTGAGGTTTAAGAGTGAGCTGGAAATATTTCAAGAGCGCTGTTGGACAAGGCTTCAGTGAGGATATTTGAAAGCTAGAAACAAGTCCACAGTAAAATAACAGGACATTGGCTACAGTCTCCTCATCTGCACTGATCACTCATATTAACTTCTATTTAGGGCTCTCCGTGGTGTTCCCTCGACAGATATGATGCATGGAAAACCCTCTGCGATAAGTGCCTGAAAAAAGATGAAACTAAACTGACCAGACTGCCATCAATGTACAACTAAATCGATAATTCATATTCATCACTTCCTGGCATACCTCATTCAAGAGTCAAACAACTATAGCCAGACACATGTTATGACATTCTATTGGTTAGCCAACAATCCCCTGGGCATTTTAACCTGTTGGTGCCTCTCTAAACCTTCCTCCCCTAGTAGGGTACTGTAGGGAACCTCAGTATGGCTTGTGGTTATTTATCTAATCCTCCTTGACTCTACCAGGTCAGTCAGGACATCCTTCACTATCTGTAGGCCCCTGCAGCAAGTTAGAGTCAGCTATCTCAAGAACAGAATTAAGTGCCAATTGCAGCCATCTCCAGAGGTTCTGGATGTATGGCCTGTCTCCAGTGCAGGCGTAGTACGGTATGAGTAAAACCATACATGTACTATAACTGAGTGGAGATGGGCAACAGATTTTTATTATCAAAGAGCGATGACAATTTTCCATTTGCTGTCATATTTCCATATCGTAGACTTCAGTCAGTGAATGAGAGTAGCTCTCACACATCTTTCTTTGCTCCATGTACCATAAATGAATACACTACCATAAAGGGTCTTAATGTTTCAGCTTCTTCTTCTAACCCATGGCCATCCAGCAAGAATCCTGTATCCGAGGGCAGAGCTTTAAAGTAATGAAGTGGCTTGCTGCATCTCTTATACTGGTTCATACCACTCATATTAACAGGAATGTTATTTAAGTTTCTATATTTCCTACTATCAATAAAACCTGTACCCAAAAAGCTTAAGTAAAGCACAAAGGTAGATCTTTTTATTCCAAAATTGTTCATTGTATACAGTAACAATTTCTTAGTCTTGACTTCTGAACCACGGAAGCAGAAATTAATATTGATTGTATAACTCTGAGAGGAAGGTGTGAGCCTCTAAAATAGACCTGGGGGACATTTCCATTACACTGGTGTAATCTCAAATACATTGAGGAATTTTGCATTTCACTTGTTACATAAAATTCCTTAAATGACTCTACAGTTTTAGGGCAGGAGCACGGGAGTAATGCCAACGAACAGAATGAGAGCAGCTGTTATTCACAGCACCTCTGTTTCTGGCGCTAGTTTGCCTTTTGTGTGTAAAACGCGTCGTCGCGTCCAAACTAGACGTGAAAAACCAACACTTTCTCTTTTCCTTCAAACTGAATATGTGAAAGTGAAGGGATTGGACCTCCGTGTTCCATCCCAACATCTCCACCCTCATGTTGGGCTGCAAATTTACAAATGCACTGTGAATCTTTTATTAATAAATATGTCAATATTTATGTATTATTAGAAGTGAGCGTAACTTGCATCATTTCCCGTAGCCTGAAAAATGCAAAATTACAGCAAAGTTATGTGGAATTACTCAAGAAGCATAATCCAGCATTTAACGCTATTTCCTTAGTGCAAAATGCACCTTTGTTTCCTAAATGGACCAAAGCGGAATTTTTCGCTAAGGAAATAGTGATAAATGCAACAAAACCCAACAACAACATCCAGCACCTGCTCGCTCTCTTTTCATGTGTTCTTTCTGTGGGCCCATTTGGCCCAAATTATTCTAAATTACACGAGTGGGTGTAATCGTATAGTTTTTGGTAATTTCGCATCACAAAAGTAACGCAACATTGCCAAAATTACTGCTTTTACTCTGGCACAATTCAAATTTCACTCAGGCATATATATTATGGTATTTACATTAGACTTGATATTAGTGAATATTTTATTTATTAATATGTTGATATGTATACATTATTGTCTTTAAAATAGACTTGATCATAGTGGTGCATGTGTTTAAGATGCAAGACCATATTCTATGACTGTACATGGAGTAATACATTTATTGGGGTCTCTGTAAAGGTAAGATGATATTGTCTGAGTATGGACCATAGCCCCTCTCTATTGTTGTCTCAGTAAAGGTTTACTAAGATAATATCACCCGAGTATGGACCATGGCACCCCTCTATTGGGGTCTCAGTAAAGGTTTACTAAGATAATATCACCCGAGTATGGACCATAGCCCCTCTCTATTGTTGTCTCAGTAAAGGTTTACTAAGATAATATCACCCGAGTATGGACCATGGCACCTCTCTATTGGGGTTCAGTAAAGGTTTACTAAGATAATATCACCCGAGTATGGACCATGGCACCCCTCTATTGGGGTTCAGTAAAGGTTTACTAAGATAATATCACCCGAGTATGGACCATGGCACACCTCTATTGTTGTCTCAGTAAAGGTTTACTAAGATAATATCACCCGAGTATGGACCATGGCACCCCTCTATTGGGGTCTCAGTAAAGGTTTACTAAGATAATATCACCCGAGTATGGACCATGGCACCCCTCTATTGGGGTCTCAGTAAAGGTTTACTAAGATAATATCACCCGAGTATGGACCACGGCACCCCTCTATTGGGGTCTCAGTAAAGGTTTACTAAGATAATATCACCCGAGTATGGACCATGGCACCCCTCTATTGTTGTCTCAGTAAAGGTTTACTAAGATAATATCACCCGAGTATGGACCATGGCACCCCTCTATTGGGGTCTCAGTAAAGGTTTACTAAGATAATATCACCCGAGTATGGACCATGGCACCCCTCTATTGGGGTTCAGTAAAGGTTTACTAAGATAATATCACCCGAGTATGGACCATGGCACACCTCTATTGTTGTCTCAGTAAAGGTTTACTAAGATAATATCACCCGAGTATGGACCATGGCACCCCTCTATTGGGGTCTCAGTAAAGGTATACTGAGATAATATCACCCGAATATGGACCATGGCACCCCTCTATTGGGGTCTCAGTAAAGGTTTACTAAGATAATATCACCCGAGTATGGACCATGGCACCCCTCTATTGTTGTCTCAGTAAAGGTTTACTAAGATAATATCACCCAAGTATGGACCATGGCACCCCTCTATTGGGGTCTCAGTAAAGGTTTACTAAGATAATATCACCCGAGTATGGACCATGGCACCCCTCTATTGTTGTCTCAGTAAAGGTTTACTAAGATAATATCACCCGAGTATGGACCATGGCACCCCTCTATTGGGGTCTCAGTAAAGGTTTACTAAGATAATATCACCCGAGTATGGACCATGGCACCCCTCTATTGGGGTTCAGTAAAGGTTTACTAAGATAATATCACCCGAGTATGGACCATGGCACACCTCTATTGTTGTCTCAGTAAAGGTTTACTAAGATAATATCACCCGAGTATGGACCATGGCACCCCTCTATTGGGGTCTCAGTAAAGGTTTACTAAGATAATATCACCCGAGTATGGACCATGGCACACCTCTATTGTTGTCTCAGTAAAGGTTTACTAAGATAATATCACCCGAGTATGGACCATGGCACCCCTCTATTGGGGTCTCAGTAAAGGTTTACTAAGATAATATCACCCGAGTATGGACCATGGCACACCTCTATTGTTGTCTCAGTAAAGGTTTACTAAGATAATATCACCCGAGTATGGACCATGGCACCCCTCTATTGGGGTCTCAGTAAAGGTTTACTAAGATAATATCACCCGAGTATGGACCATGGCACCCCTCTATTGGAGTCTCAGTAAAGGTTTACTAAGATAATATCACCCGAGTATGGACCATGGCACCCCTCTATTGTTGTCTCAGTAAAGGTTTACTAAGATAATATCACCCAAGTATGGACCATGGCACCCCTCTATTGGGGTCTCAGTAAAGGTTTACTAAGATAATATCACCCGAGTATGGACCATGGCACCCCTCTATTGGGGTCTCAGTAAAGGTTTACTAAGATAATATCACCCGAGTATGGACCATGGCACCTCTCTATTGGGGTTCAGTAAAGGTCTACTAAGATGATGTCGTCCGAGTATGGACCATAGCCCCTCTCTATTGGGGTCTCAGTAAAGGTATACTAAGATAATATCATCCGAGTATGGACCATAGCCCCTCTCTATTGGGGTCTGAGTAAAGGTCTACTAAGATGATGTCGTCCGAGTATGGACCATAGCCCCTCTCTATTGGGGTCTCAGTAAAGGTATACTAAAATAATATCACCCGAGTATGGACCATAGCACCCCTCTATTGGGGTCTCAGTAAAGGTCTTCTAAGATCATTTTGTCTGAGTATGGACCATAGCACCTCTTTATTGGGGTCTCAGTAAAGATATACTAAGATGAAATCGTCTGAGAGACACTGGAAGATCTGGTGTTCAGTGACATGGTTCAACAGGGCATTGACCGCTACTTTGCGGAGAATGAGGGCTCGGCCAAGTCACGTTCGGTGGAGTGGGATGCGATAAAAGTGGTGGTGAGAGGTGTGTGCATGGGTAGATTCTCGAATGCGCGGACGGCGGTCCTGAATGATTTGGCGAAAGCGGAAGAGGAGTTGCGTGGCCTGGAGCAACAGAGGCCTGGCCGGCCGGAGCTACAGGAGAGATTGGCGGAAGCGAGGGAGGTGGTGGCGACTGAGACTGAAAGGCTGCGGTGCTATGACTATAAGTTGTACAACGTTAAGGTGCATGAGGAACGTGATAAAGTGGGTGCACTCCTAGCCAAACTTGCAGACCCGGAGCCTAGGGGGTGCCCGGTCATGAGTATCAGAACAGAGGGAGGGGAGGTGGTCTACTCACAATCAGCTGTGCTGGCGCGCTTTCAGTCGTACTACACGGGATTGTATGAATGCCACCTGGAGGTGGAGAGGGATGAGATAGGCGACCACTTGGCCTTGCTCCCACTGCCAGTGCTGGATAGTGAGGATGCCAAGGAACTGGGAGGTCCGATAACACTAGCTGAGGTGAGAGTGGCTATTAAACAGATGGCTCGAAATAAGACCCCAGGGGTGGATGGTTTGCCAATTGAATTCTATGCCAAATTTGTTGATACCCTAGCACCAAAACTAATGGTGGTGTATTCGGAGGCCAAGCAGCGAGGTTGCCTGCCTGAGTCAATGAGGGAGGCACTAGTGGTGCCACTGTTGAAGCCAGGCAAGGATGCGTTGAGTGTGACGTCTTACAGGCCGTTATCAATGCTGACGGTGGACTACAAGATTCTGAGTCGCATACTGGCCACCAGGTTACTGCCGCACATGACAACACTGGTGCATAGGGACCAGGCGGGGTTTATCCCAACTAGGAATACCTCCATGAATATACGAAGGCTGGTCCGAATTTTGGATAGTGCTGGGTCTTCGGCTCTTGATTCCGTGGTATTGGCAGTTGATATCGAGAAAGCTTTCGATAGCCTTGAATGGAGGTATTTAGACGAGGTACTGCTGAAGTTTGGAGTTGGGGAGGGTTTCCGGAGTTGGACGAGGGTTCTTTACAAGTCGGCTAGGGCAAGGGTGCGCCTGGGCCCGCTGATATCTTCGGCCTACCCTGTTTGCAGAGGGACGAGACAGGGCTGCTCATTGTCACCCCTGCTGTTCGCATTGGCGATGGAGCCGCTAGCGGCGCAGGCGAGGACAGGCGCCATATATGGAGGGATCGCGCAAGGGCCGGAGTCGCATTATATATCATTATACGCTGATGACTTGCTTCTGTACTTGGCGGACGCTGAGCGGTCTTTCGAGAGAGCGGTGGATATGCTGGATGGATTCGGTCGGTTATCAGGCCTTAAGGTGAATTGGACTAAGACCTGTATATTCCCACTGCGGGCGGGTACACCCTGTCCCCTGTTAGCGAGAGAGGTGGTGTGGGAGCCCTCTGGCTTCACCTACCTCGGGGTGCGCATTTACCACGAGGCGGCTGACCTACTGGAGGGGAACGTAGGGCGATGCATACGTGCACTGAGGGGCAGCATGACATTCTGGGCCTCGCTCCCCCTGTCGGTATTGGGCCGAGTAGCGCTGCTAAAGATGGTGGCGCTTCCACGGCAGCTTTATTATTTTCGTACACTGCCGGTGTGGATCCCGCAGCGGGTCTTTAAGGAACTGAAGACGCTGGTGACTGGCTTCCTTTGGGACCAAGGCCGGCGGATGGTGGCACTGGACACTCTGATTAGGCCTAAGACTGAAGGGGGAATGGCAGTCCCCGATTTTGAACTGTATTACCTAGCAGCACAACTGCAGGTCCTAACACAGAATGTTGCTCGGGAATTCAGGGGTCCTGAGAGTGACCGTGGTGCTGGTATTCCAAGGTGCGTCCTTTCTTACATAGTTATGCAACAGAAACTGGATTTGAAGGAGCTTACGGTGGAGGAAAGGACGCTTAGGTCGTGCTGGCAAAGGAGCGTGAAAAGAGCAAGGAAAGTCCGGCCGTATGCACCGGATGGGGATGTTAACAGCGCTGCCGCATGGGGGTGACTGGTCTAGGCTTCTGGAATGGGAGGAGTTGGGGCTACAGATGGTGGGGGACCTGTACGTTGATGGAGCATTGGTTCCCTATCGGGTGCTCCAGGAGCAGTTCGGGTTGCCGGACGGTACCTTTCTATTGCACGCGGCAGTGGTGGCGGCGCTGCAAAAGCATTGGGGGGTAGGGCTCGCTGAGCCGGAGGTGACCTTGGCGTGTCAGTATGTGGTAATGGCCGCGGGCACTGTTAAGGCAGTGACGTGTCTCCACATGAGAATGTTGAACGAGGGGTTGACACCGATGCTGGCTTTGAAATCGCGATGGGAGGATAGCATAGGCAAGCCCATTCCGGACACGGTCTGGAGTCAGATCCTGAGGCGGACGTGGAAGGGCACGTGGAACGCACGGTTTCAGCAGGTGCATTTCTTTATCCTACACAGGGCGTACCTGACCCCGGAGAGGTTAAAGCTGTACTTCCAGGTGCTTGACGCAGTGTGCCCGAGGTGCTTGGCTCCCGAGGTTGCCTTGGATCACCTGTTATGGGGGTGTCCAAAACTGGGGACGTATTGGTCGGAGGTGGGGGTACTCTTGAATGCGGTGACAGATAGGGAGGTGGACTTTGATATGGCGGCATGTCTCCTGCTCTGGTTCCCGCATACTAAAAAAACGAAAATCACGAGTAAATTCATTGATTTAGGAGTTATGTTGGCGCAGAGGGAGATAACCTGGCACTGGAAGTCTAGAGAAGGCCCTTCAGTGAGGAGGTGGATGAATGAGCTGTTGAAATGGGCGGGCAGTGAAAGCATTATTAGAATGCGGCAGGCTACTAGACTTGGCAAGGAGAGCTGTCTGGACATGGCGAGAGCCTGGGAATTGGTGGTGCAAGCGTTGCGTGATTACATGGTGGGAGAGGATGAGGAGGAATGATAGTCCATGCGGATTCCATGCACTCTTAGCGATTGCGAACGACTCCTGGTATGTGGCGAGCCCCTGAGATGGTACGGTTTTGGACGACCCACATTTGCAGCAGCGGCAGTGGTAGTTGGGGGGGTGGGGGAGGGAGGGGAAGGGGGTCTTGAGGGAGGTTGCTCGACATAGCGGCCTGGACTACTCTCGGCAGATAGTGAGTAGGTACAACCAGGGTGACGGGGGGCTCCTAGGCAGGCATTCTGGCTGTCACACTGGGGGGGCCTGGGAAAAGGAATCTGGAACGGTATGGCTTGAGCTATGTTGGACCGGGTATGAGCTGATGGTGGTCTTTCCTGGAGCATTTTGAGTTCGCTTGTTGCTGCATGGGGGGGGGGAGTTTTAGGGGGGTAAAAGCAGATACTAAAAAGTGATGCTGGTCGGATCCTGGGAAAGGGGTACACAGAAATATCTTCCTGGGAAGGATAGTCCTGCAGCGCCGCCCAACCTCCGGGATGTGGGCTAAATGGCTGTGTATGGTGTCTCTGTCGTCTTTAAGGCTGTAATGCTGCAAGAGTGATGACTGGCCTCTGATGTGGTCTTGTTTCTAATTCTGCAATAAAAACACATTTAAAAAAAAAAAAAAGATGAAATCGTCTGAGTATGGACCATAGCACCTCTCTATTGAGGTCTGAGTAAAGGTATACTAAGATGATATCGTCCTAGTATGGACCGTAGCACCTCTCTATTGGTGTCTCAGTAAAGATAAACTAAGATTAAATTGTCTGAGTATGGACCATAGCCCCTCTCTATTGGGGTCTCAGTAAAGGTTTACTAAGATAATATCACCCGAGTATGGACCATGGCACCCCTCTATTGTTGTCTCAGTAAAGGTTTACTAAGATAATATTACCCGTGTATGGACCATGGCACCCCTCTATTGGGGTCTCAGTAAAGGTTTACTAAGATAATATCACCCGAGTATGGACCATGGCACCCCTCTATTGTTGTCTCAGTAAAGGTTTACTAAGATAATATCACCCGAGTATGGACCATGGCACCCCTCTATTGGGGTCTCAGTAAAGGTTTACTAAGATAATATCACCCGAGTATGGACCATGGCACACCTCTATTGTTGTCTCAGTAAAGGTTTACTAAGATAATATTACCCGTGTATGGACCATGGCACCCCTCTATTGGGGTCTCAGTAAAGGTTTACTAAGATAATATCACCCGAGTATGGACCATGGCACCCCTCTATTGTTGTCTCAGTAAAGGTTTACTAAGATAATATCACCTGAGTATGGACCATGGCACCTCTCTATTGGGGTTCAGTAAAGGTCTACTAAGATGATGTCGTCCGAGTATGGACCATAGCCCCTCTCTATTGGGGTCTGAGTAAAGGTCTACTAAGATGATGTCGTCCGAGTATGGACCATAGCCCCTCTCTATTGGGGTCTCAGTAAAGGTATACTAAGATAATATCATCCGAGTATGGACCATAGCCCCTCTCTATTGGGGTCTGAGTAAAGGTCTACTAAGATGATGTCGTCCGAGTATGGACCATAGCCCCTCTCTATTGGGGTCTCAGTAAAGGTATACTAAAATAATATCACCCGAGTATGGACCATAGCACCCCTCTATTGGGGTCTCAGTAAAGGTCTTCTAAGATAATTTTGTCTGAGTATGGACCATAGCACCTCTCTATTGGGGTCTCAGTAAAGATATACTGAGATGAAATCGTCTGAGTATGGACCATAGCACCTCTCTATTGAGGTCTGAGTAAAGGTATACTAAGATGATATCGTCCGAGTATGGACCATAGCACCCCTCTATTGGGGTCTCAGTAAAGGTCTTCTAAGATCATTTTGTCTGAGTATGGACCATAGCACCCCTCTATTGGGGTCTCAGTAAAGGTCTTCGAAGATCATTTTGTCTGAGTATGGACCATAGCACCTCTCTATTGGGGTCTCAGTAAAGATATACTAAGATGAAATCGTCTGAGTATAGACCATGGCACCCCTCTATTGGGGTCTTAGTAAAGGTATACTAAGATAATATCACCAGAGTATGGACCATAGCCTCTCTCTATTGGGGTCTCAGTAAAGGTATACTAAGATAATATCACCCGAGTATGGACCATAGCCTCTCTCTATTGGGGTCTCAGTAAAGGTATACTAAGATAATATCACCCGAGTATGGACCATAGCCTCTCTCTATTGGGGTCTCAGTAAAGGTATACTAAGATAATATCACCCGAGTATGGACCATAGCCTCTCTCTATTGGGGTCTCAGTAAAGGTCTACTAAGATAATATCACCCGAGTATGGACCATAGCCTCTCTCTATTGGGGTCTCAGTAAAGGTATACTAAAATAATATCACCCGAGTATGGACCATAGCACCCCTCTATTGGGGTCTCAGTAAAGGTATACTAAAATAATATCACCGAGTATGGACCATAGCACCCCTCTATTGGGGTCTCAATAAAGGTCTTCTAAGATCATTTTGTCTGAGTATGGACCATAGCACCTCTCTATTGGGGTCTCAGTAAAGATATACTAAGATGAAATCGTCTGAGTATAGACCATGGCACCCCTCTATTGGGGTCTTAGTAAAGGTATACTAAGATAATATCACCAGAGTATGGACCATAGCCTCTCTCTATTGGGGTCTCAGTAAAGGTATACTAAGATAATATCACCGAGTATGGACCATAGCCTCTCTCTATTGGGGTCTCAGTAAAGGTATACTAAGATAATATCACCCGAGTATGGACCATAGCCTCTCTCTATTGGGGTCTCAGTAAAGGTATACTAAGATAATATCACCCGAGTATGGACCATAGCCTCTCTCTATTGGGGTCTCAGTAAAGGTCTACTAAGATAATATCACCCGAGTATGGACCATAGCCTCTCTCTATTGGGGTCTCAGTAAAGGTATACTAAAATAATATCACCCGAGTATGGACCATAGCACCCCTCTATTGGGGTCTCAGTAAAGGTATACTAAAATAATATCACCGAGTATGGACCATAGCACCCCTCTATTGGGGTCTCAATAAAGGTCTTCTAAGATCATTTTGTCTGAGTATGGACCATAGCACCTCTCTATTGGGGTCTCAGTAAAGATATACTAAGATGAAATCGTCTGAGTATAGACCATGGCACCCCTCTATTGGGGTCTTAGTAAAGGTATACTAAGATAATATCACCAGAGTATGGACCATAGCCTCTCTCTATTGGGGTCTCAGTAAAGGTATACTAAGATAATATCACCCGAGTATGGACCATAGCCTCTCTCTATTGGGGTCTCAGTAAAGGTATACTAAGATAATATCACCCGAGTATGGACCAAAGCCTCTCTCTATTGGGGTCTCAGTAAAGGTATACTAAGATAATATCACCCGAGTATGGACCATAGCCTCTCTCTATTGGGGTCTCAGTAAAGGTCTACTAAGATGATGTTGTCCGAGTATGGACCATAGCCCCTCTCTATTGGGGTCTCAGTAAAGGTATACTAAGATAATATCACCCGAGTATGGACCATAGCCTCTCTCTATTGGGGTCTCAGTAAAGGTATACTAAAATAATATCACCCGAGTATGGACCATAGCACCCCTCTATTGGGGTCTCAGTAAAGGTCTACTAAGATGATGTCGTCCGAGTATGGACCATAGCCCCTCTCTATTGGGGTCTCAGTAAAGGTATACTAAGATAATATCACCCGAGTATGGACCATAGCCTCTCTCTATTGGGGTCTCTGTAAAGGTATACTAAAATAATATCACCCGAGTATGGACCATAGCACCCCTCTATTGGGGTCTCAGTAAAGGTCTACTAAGATGATGTCGTCCGAGTATGGACCATAGCCCCTCTCTATTGGGGTCTCAGTAAAGGTATACTAAGATAATATCACCCGAGTATGGACCATAGCCTCTCTCTATTGGGGTCTCAGTAAAGGTATACTAAAATAATATCACCCGAGTATGGACCATAGCCTCTCTCTATTGGGGTCTCAGTAAAGGTCTACTAAGATGATGTCGTCCGAGTATGGACCATAGCCCCTCTCTATTGGGGTCTCAGTAAAAGTATACTAAGATAATATCACCCGAGTATGGACCATAGCCTCTCTCTATTGGGGTCTCAGTAAAGGTATACTAAGATAATATCACCCGAGTATGGACCATAGCCTCTCTCTATTGGGGTCTCAGTAAAGGTATACTAAGATAATATCACCCGAGTATGGACCATAGCACCCCTCTATTGGGGTCTCAGTAAAGGTCTACTAAGATGATGTCGTCCGAGTATGGACCATAGCCCCTCTCTATTGGGGTCTCAGTAAAGGTATACTAAAATAATATCACCCGAGTATGGACCATAGCCTCTCTCTATTGGGGTCTCAGTGAAGGTATACTAAGATAATATCACCCGAGTATGGACCATAGCCTCTCTCTATTGGGGTCTCAGTAAAGGTATACTAAAATAATATCACCCGAGTATGGACCATAGCCTCTCTCTATTGGGGTCTCAGTAAAGGTCTACTAAGATGATGTCGTCCGAGTATGGACCATAGCCCCTCTCTATTGGGGTCTCAGTAAAGGTATACTAAGATAATATCACCCGAGTATGGACCATAGCCTCTCTCTATTGGGGTCTCAGTAAAGGTATACTAAGATAATATCACCCGAGTATGGACCATAGCCTCTCTCTATTGGGGTCTCAGGAAAGGTATACTAAAATAATATCACCCGAGTATGGACCATAGCCCCTCTCTATTGGGGTCTCAGTAAAGGTATACTAAGATAATATCACCCGAGTATGGACCATAGCCTCTCTCTATTGGGGTCTCAGTAAAGGTATACTAAAATAATATCACCCGAGTATGGACCATAGCCTCTCTCTATTGGGGTCTCAGTAAAGGTCTACTAAGATGATGTCGTCCGAGTATGGACCATAGCACCTCTATATTGGTGTCTCAGTAAAGGTATACTAAGATGACATCATCCGAGTATAGACCATAGCCCCTCTCTATTGTTGTCTCAGTAAAGGTATACTAAGATAAAATCACCCGAGTATGGACCATGGCACCCCTCTATTGAGGTCTGAGTAAAGGTATACTAAGATGACATCGCCCGAGTATGGACCATAGCACCTCTCAAGTCAAGTCAAAGACAATGTTTATTTAGACTGTGGTCTTTAAAAAGTAGTAGAGCTCATTACACTTATTAAAACTGCACAAGTTCTACATTCTCGGAACACCAAGGAGCTTAATACATTATCAGCAGTGAAATAAATACCAATTATCAGGTAAAAACAAGCCACCTCCTTCTACAATTTATACCTGGCTTAATTCAACTCTAAAACCGCCGATGACACCCAGCTAATCCTTTCCCTCACCAAGACCCCAACACCGCCAAAACCAATCTTCACGAAGGCGTGAAAGAAGTAGCCGAATGGATGAAACAGAGCCGCCTAAAACTCAACTCAGACAAAACGGAGGTGCTCATCCTAGGATCTTCCCCCTCAGCTTGGGACGACTCCTGGTGGCCTTCCGCTCTGGGCACAGCACCCACACCCACAGACCATGCACGTAACCTTGGCTTCATCCCAGACTCCTCTCTCTCGATGTCCAGACAGGTCAGCGCCGTCTCGTCCTCCTGCTTCAACGTACTTCGTATTCTCAAAAAGATCTTCCGCTGGATCCCCCTCGAGACAAGAAAGACTGTCACCCACGCACTGGTCACGAGTCGACTGGGTTATGGTAACGCACTTTACGCCGGAATCACAACAAAATTACAGAAAAAACTCCAGCGCATCCAAAACGCATCAGCGAGACTCATATTAGACATCCCGCGCCAAGATCACATCACCGGACATCTAAAAGACCTCCACTGGCTTCCCATCAACAAAAGAATTACTTTCCGCCTTCTCACCCACGCACACAAGGCCCTCTACAATCTAGGACCCGAATGCCTCAACACTCGACTGTCCTTCTACAAACCCACCCGCCAACTAAGATCGTCCAAGCAAACCCTCGCCGCAGTCCCGCGCATCCGGAAATCCACCATGGGTGGCAGATCCTTCGCCTTCCTGGCTGCCAAGACCTGGAACTCACTCCCCACCCACCTCCGCCTTACTCAGAACCACATCTCCTTCAGAAAAGAACATAAAACCTGGCTATTCGACAAATAATAAACCCCTTCCCCTAGCGCCTTGAGACCCTCTGGGTTAGTAGTGCGCTATACAAATTCCCGAACTTGAACTTGAACTAGTAAATAACCTCCGCTCTCCCTCTAGGTAGCTTGGCGCGAGCAGGCAGGCTTATCCCCAAGGCAATGTGTATAATAGTTGCACTTAACACAAACAATGATCCCCCATCCACCACAAACTGAGACCACACAGGTAAGATAAAAAATATAACTTTATCTAGTTTCAGCAAGAGAAATAAAACAGTTGCATGATATTCACTCCTCTAGTAAAAGGTTGCACTTAATCTTAATGGTTGCACTTAGTTTGTTAGGAAGTTCTTAAAACAAAACAGTCTCAAGTCTCTAGAACGTGTTGGTGGTTGTAGTTACTGTTAAATCGGCTCTATTATCGATTTGGAGCTAATGCCCTTCAGCGCTCCTCTCAGGCTGTCTTACCCGCTCTGATCGGCGAGTTTCCAGTCTCCCCCGCGCTCTCAGCGCTTCTGGTCACCTTCCCCGTGCTTTCCGCTATGCCCCCACAACAGTCGGGGCTCCCCAGTGAAGAACTCGCCACACGCGGGGCAAGCAGCAGACACGCACGGTCCCGGGGGCTGGCAGGGAGACTTCCTCGGCAGCAGCGCCTCTTCTGGATGGGCACAGGCGCTGGACCAATCCATGCGCGGCTCTCGGGACGAGCCTCCGATGACGCCGCACGCCTCTCCGGTCCTGGGCCAATAGGAACGCGGCTTCTTCGTGTAGTCGCTGGAGGTCCACCAATGACAGCGCGGCCTTCTCAGGCGAGCCTCCCTGAGCCAGCCAATCCCAGCGCGGCCGCTCCGATGTTGCTCACGCGCCCTGGGCCGCTGGCGGTGTATTTCCTTAGCTGTTTTGTGTCCCGGTTCGCGGTGGTGATGCGCGGATCTGGCGATTCGGGGCACAGCAGTCCCCCCCACAGGGCACACGATGTATAGGGGTCGCCCTCAATGTTTTCAGCTTACGCACCCAACAGCTCACGGGGGAAGCAAAGCAGTCCCACGGCCAGCGTCGGTTGTATGTCGATAAACACACCGATTCTCTCCCACGGCTGGCGGATGGTCTGTCAAGTTCGGGAATTTGTATAGCGCACTACTAACCCAGAGGGTCTCAAGGCGCTAGGGGAAGGGGTTTATTATTTGTCGAATAGCCAGGTTTAATGTTCTTTTCTGAAGGAGATGTGGTTCTGAGTAAGGCGGAGGTGGGTGGGGAGTGAGTTCCAGGTCTTGGCAGCCAGGAAGGCGAAGGATCTGCCACCCATGGTGGATTTCCGGATGCGCGGGACTGCGGCGAGGGTTTGCTTGGACGATCTTAGTTGGCGGGTGGGTTTGTAGAAGGACAGTCGAGTGTTGAGGCATTCAGGTCCTAGATTGTAGAGGGCCTTATGTGCGTGGGTGAGAAGGTGGAAAGTAATTCTTTTGTTGATGGGAAGCCAGTGGAGGTCTTTTAGATGTCCGGTGATGTGATCTTGGCGCGGGATGTCTAATATGAGTCTCGCTGATGCATTTTGGATGCGCTGGAGTTTTTTCTGTAATTTTGTTGTGATTCCGGCGTAAAGTGCGTTACCTTAACCCAGTCGACTCGTGACCAGTGCGTGGGTGACAGTCTATCTTGTCTCGAGGGGGATCCAGCGGAAGATCTTTTTGAGAATATGAAGTACGTTGAAGCAGGAGGACGAGACGGCGCTGACCTGTCTGGACATCGAGAGAGAGGAGTCTAGGATGAAGCCAAGGTTACGTGCATGGTCTGTGGGTGTGGGTGCTGTGCCCAGAGCGGAAGGCCACCAGGAGTCGTCCCAAGCTGAGGGGGAAGATCCTAGGATGAGCACCTCCGTTTTGTCTGAGTTGAGTTTTAGGCGGCTCTGTTTCATCCATTCGGCTACTTCTTTCACGCCTTCGTGAAGATTGGTTTTGGCGGTGTTGGGGTCTTGGTGAGGGAAAGGATTAGCTGGGTGTCATCGGCGTAAGAGATGATGTTGAGGTTGTGTTGGCGCGCGATGGAGGCGAGAGGACTCATGTAGACGTTGAAGAGGGTGGGACTGAGTGAGGATCCTTGAGGTACGCCGCAGATGACTTTGGTGGCCTCTGAGTAGAATGGGGGAAGTCGGACTCTTTGAGTTCTCCCAGCGAGGAATGAGATGATCCAGTCCAAGGCGTTTCCTTGTATGCCGATGTTGCTGAGGCGATGTATAAGGGTGCTGTTGCAGACTGTGTCGAAAGCGTCGGAAAGGTCGAGTAGGATGAGGGCCACTGTTTCTCCGTTGTCCAGGAGTGCTCGGATGTCGTCGGTCGCTGCAATGAGGGCGGTTTCGGTGCTGTGTTTGGCTCGAAACCCGGATTGAGATGGATCAAGGGAGTTGTTGGATTCCAGGACGGCGGCGAGCTGGTTGTTGACAGCTTTTTCGATGACTTTGGCCGGGAAAGGTAGGAGGGATATGGGTCAGTAGTTTTTCAGTTCTGAGGGGTCTGCTGTGGGTTTCTTCAGAAGGGCGCTGAGTTCGGTGTGTTTCCAGCTTTCTGGAAAGGTGGCAGAGTTGAAAGAGCAGTTGATGACATCACGGAGTTGGGGTGCGATGATGGAGTCAGCTTTGTTGAAGATGTGGTGGGGACAGGGGTCTGAAGGCGAGCCAGAGTGGATTGAGTTCATGAGGCGAATGGTGTCTTCAGTGGTGATTGGGTTCCAGGCGCTCAGGTAGTTAGTTGGAGGAGTAGGATCTGAAGGGGGTGGGGCGGGTTGATCGCTGGGAGAATTCTCGAAGCTGTTGTGGATGTCGGCAATTTTGTTGTAGAAGAAGGAGGATAGCGCATCGCAGAGGTCTTGGGAGGGAGTGATGTCGTTAGATGCTGCGGTGGGGTTGGTGAATTCTTTGAGGATATTGAAGAGTTCCTTGCTGTTATGAGTGTTGTTGTCGAGTCGATCCTTGAATGCTGATTTCTTGGCGGATCGAATCAGTTGGTGGTGTTTGCGGGTGGCTGTCTTGAGGGAGGCCATGTTGTCTGAGGTTGGGTTTTTTCCCCAATTCTTTTCCATGGTGCGGCATAGCTTCTTGGATTTTTTAAGTTCATCATTGAACCAGGGAGCCTTTTTGCTAGCTGATTTCATCTGGTGCTTTTTCAGGGGTGCTAATTCGTCCGCACTTTGGGTAATCCATTGCCTGAGGTTGGTGGCCGCTTGGTCTGGGTCCATTGAGAGGGTGGGAGGGTTTTGGTTGAGTGATGTGAGGAGTTGGTCGGTGGTGATTTTGTTCCACTTTCTCCGAGGAATAGGTTGTGGGTCAGGGTGGTTTTGTAGCTGAAGTGAACACAGCTGTGATCCGTCCAGTGGAGAGCTGTAGTGCGATCGAAGGAGATGTGCTTGCTGGAGGTGAAGATAGGTCGAGCGTCTGTCCGGCTGTGTGAGTGGGGGTGTCAACAAGCTGTTTGAGTCCGAGATTGGCCAGGTTGTCCAGAAGGGTGGTGGTGTTGCTGTTGTGTTTGTTTTCAAGGTGGTAGTTGAGGTCTCCTAGAAGAATGTAGTTCTCGGAGGCGAGGGCGTGTGGGCTGATGAAGTCCGTGATGTCATCGCTGAAATGAGTGCGGGTGCCTGGAAGCCTGTAAATGAGGGTGCCTCTAAGTGTGGTCCTGGGGTCGGTGTGGATCTGGAAGTGGAGATGTTCGGCGGTTGCAAGATTGTCGTCGGAGCTGGTTGAGATTTTGATGGTGTTTCTGTGGACGATGGCGATGCCTCCTCCTGTTTGATTGGTGCGGTCTTTTCGGATAATCTTGTAAGCGTCCGGTATGGCTATGGCGATGTCGGGAGCTGATGATGTGTTCATCCATGTTTCAGTAAGGAAGGCGATGTCAGGTGACGCAGTGTCGATTAGGTCCCAGAGTTCTGTTGCGTGTCTGTGGACCGAGCGGGTGTTGAGTAGGATGCAATTTAGGCGGTTAGAGTCGGAGTTGTGTTTGGAGGACGTGGATTTGGTGAGGGTTCTGAAGCAGTTGAACTTGCAGGAGAGGCAGGCGAATGGGCCGTGGGTATATCCTGGAGTAGCTTCGCAGCATCGTGGTGTACGTCCGGGGTTAAGGGCGAGGAGAGTAGCGGCATCATAAGTGATTCTAGAGGGTTGGGAGCGGCGGGGACCAGGGGGTCTGGCGCTGGGCGCGGTCCAGGCACGGACGGGCGTAGACAGGCTTACCTTTGGCGCACCTTCGGCGCGCATGGGGCGCGACCGCTGCGCGTGAACGCTGCGCGCAAAAGCATCTGTCATATGTGGATACTGGAAGGGGAGGGTCGAGGGAGGGTCAGCAGGGAGGCGGGGTGGAGATCAGGGGAAGGAGGCAGGACCACAACAAACAAAATGGCAGCAAGCAGTCGATCTGCTAACAACACTGGGGCACAGAGTAGGCGATCGAGATGTTAATGGCGGTCAGGCAGGTACACAATGCAATAACTGGCGCAGATACAAATACAGGCAGAGATGTGCAGAATAACAGTCTAACAAGCGCACTAAATTCGTCAAGCGTTATGAGTCATATGGCCTCGGCAAATGTAAACAATGCTGCGCGGCGGGCGGGGCAATATAGCGCTACGCTTTAGCTGCAATGAAGTTGTAATGTGCAGGATCTTTGAGGTAACGATACAGCTTCTGGGAGGCTGGGAGCTGCGTGTGGAGCGGCCGCTTCTGCTGAATGCAGGACGGTCACAGCGCGATCGAGGAGGGGCTGCGAGGTCAGTATCAGTGGGAGGGAGGGTCAGCAGGGAGGCGGGGTGGAGATCAGGGGAAGGAGGCAGGACCACAACAAACAAAATGGCAGCAAGCAGTCGATATGCTAACAACACTGGGGCACAGAGTAGGCGATCGAGATGTTAATGGCGGTCAGGCAGGTACACAATGCAATAACTGGCGCAGATACAAATACAGGCAGAGATGTGCAGAATAACAGTCTAACAAGCGCACTAAATTCGTCAAGCATTATGAGTCATGTGGCCTCGGCAAATGTAAACAATGCTGCGCGGCGGGCGGGGCAATATAGCGCTACGCTTTAGCTGCAATGAAGTTGTAATGTGCAGGATCTTTGAGGTAACGATACCGCTTCTGGGAGGCTGGGAGCTGCGTGTGGAGCGGCCGCTTCTGCTGAAAGCAGGACGGTCACTGTGTGTATTCCTTCACCCTGACTAGAAGCAAGGGTCCCTACTTGGTCTAAGGTACTTACCTCTACCAATTAGAGACCCCCAGTTCTAACACTGGTCGATTAAGCTGGATGAACCCGTCAAAAGCTGGGGTTTCGTTGCATAGCCATGTTTCTTGCAGACACAAGATTCCCTCATTTTTTGCTAATTTGTTTATAGCTTCCTGTTTTATCAACTCCCGAGACCATTTATATTCCACGATATAAACTTAAGGCTATGCAACACCCCATCATCCTATTCAACCTCACTTAGACCACCATCTTCTTCCATACCTCCCTGATGGCTACTTCTTGACTCCAATTACCCCAAGACTTGTCAAGAGCTGAGTTACTTACTACTATATTCAGGTTACCTGCCCCCCCTTCCTTCTCCTCCCATATCCTCACCTGTCTCTTGCCAAGCCCTGCATGGCACTTTAGGAAGCCACTAACTGGATTGATATTTTCCTCTAGTTCTTTCTCAGGTACTAACCGTATGCCCTCCTGCAGTATCTCCCTCTCTGATTTCTCAATTGCCAATCTTACTAGATCTGAGTAGACTGACACTCTTGAGAATTCCTTTACTTGTATGTTTTCTATGAATCCCACCAGTCTCAGTTCTTTTGTTCCAATACCCCTCAGGCTTGGACATTTTGCAAATGAGTATAGGGGTTGGGATCTATTTAGTGGTACCAGCTTTCTTGTTTTTTTCCTTTTTTTGCTAGTTGAGCCAGTTCAAAGTACAGCCACCTATTACCTTCTATTTCTGTTTCTATCTTTGGGGATTCTAAACCTGTCCTGGTGTTCTTCCATCCAGTTCCCCCTTGTTTACTTTTTACTTCCATTTTCCATTGCCCCTGTGCTACTTTATCAATATTTTGATACTTATGTTTTTGTATATTATAGCCCATATTGGTTGATTTTACAACTGGTTTTAATTTTAGTAGCTCCTAGTTAGGTCTCTTGGTAACACTTTCCCTTTTGTTAGGATTTTGGCCCTTTCTCTTATTCACTTCTCTCCCCTTTTTAAGAGGTGTCAACTTCTGTGGGGTTGTTTTTAAATTAAGTTCTTCCGCCCTTTCCTTTTTACTTTCCTTTTTACCTACTTTTTCTTTTCTCTTTCTATATACCTTTCTTTTTAAAAGACCGCTCGGCCTCAATTGACTGTATCTCCAATTGCCTTCTCTTCTTTTTATCAACATTGGGCATTTGGATACATATACATTTTGTGGCGGTTCTATTATTTCTGTGCCCGTGTTTTTTTCTGTAGACTTTGGGTCTAGAACAGGTCAAATCATGGAAAGCATTTACCCACTGATTCCTTGCAATTCCTCCTCTATCTTTTGTAAGTGAACCTTTTGTGATTTCAGCACCCCATTATTTAGCATTGTAACCTCTAATATCCCCAGAAGGGTTTTTTGAAGCACCAAAAGTAGGTCCATCATTGAGGAAGAAGAAGTTGCAGAGATGTCAAAATCATGTGAGCTGTTCCTCTTGGAGTAGTCTCTTCTCTGAGTTCTCGAAGTCTGCTGGTGCGTTTGGATAATATTCGTTTGTGGCCATAGCACTTTTGGAACCAATGCTTCCCCCAGTCAGATCTCGGGCCTTCGCTGTCGATCTTCGCTAAGCCAGATACTTCCAAATCCTCCAATTGCTGCCCCTGTAGTGAGAACATCTTGGGTGATGAAGAGAGCCGTGGTCCTATTATTATTTCATTTTGACTAAATAAAGAATCGTTCCTCAATTGCGATATCTCCAGTAATTCTTCACTGGTTTCTATTAAAACATTTTCATTCTGCTGCTCTTCTTCGCCTACCTTGGGGTTGGTAGAAGAAACTATTTTTTTGTAGTGCTTCCCTACAAAGTCCTTTATTAATTTAGAGGCTGATGAACTTCCTTTATTATCTTGCATAGCTCCTCTTGTGGTTTTAGAGCCTTTTTTATTTTTCCTCCTTTGGGCCACTTCTTTTACCCCTTTTTTGGGGCTTTCCAGGCTCTCCTGACTTTCTTCTAAGGTTCTACTCTCCATAGAGGACTCTCCTCTACGGCCTCCTTGCGATTTTTCTTTTTCCTTTTTGGTGCCATTAGTCTTTTATTAGAGATATATCAAGGTTTGGGTAATCCGCTTGCTCTCTGGTCAGCTCTAATTCATGGCGCCTTACTCAACTTAACTGAAAATACGTTCTTTATCTTTAAAATGTGGAAACTCTACCACCATCCACTCACTTACCTCTGCTGTGCCTTTATCCCACCTTGCCGGCTACGCCAGCCACTATGTGCTTCTTCCAGAATACTTTTCCCAGGTTCTCCTCCCTCTTCCAGCTGCCCAAAATTCCCAGGGCGGGCTGCCCCTCCTGCTCCTGTTCCTGCCACCCTGCGTTTTTTTTTCTAGAAGCAGGGAATTGCCGGCAGGAAACAGGCGGGAGACAAACAGCGGTATGCACCGGGAGCCACCGGGAAATTGCCGGCTGACTCTCAGTAGCGCGTCAGGGGTCCCGAATGCCTGTCAGGTCCACCTACACGGCGCATGCTCTGTAATTAACTACAGCGCGGTGCGATACAATCCAGCAGTCCAGCAGTTCTCGGCCGTATTTCGTGGCCAGTATCCGCGCTCCTCGTCCCGAGTGCTCCAGGGGGCGGCGCTTCGTTGGACGTCGTGGCGTGGCATGGCGTGCCTTCTCGGCGTTCGTGTCAGCAGGGGTGGCAACAGCAGAGACTCCGGCAATAGCAGACCTCTCTATTGGGGTCTCAGTAAAGATATACTAAGATGATATCACTCAAGTATGGACCATAGCCCCTCTCTATTGGGGTCTCAGTAAAGGTTTACTAAGATGTCATCGTTCGAGTATGGACCATGGCACCTCTCTATGGGGGTCTCAGTAAAGGTATACTAAGATCATATCGTCCGAGTATGGACCATAGCACCTCTCTATTGGGGTCCCAGTAAAGGTATACTAAGATCGTATCGTCCGAGTATGGACCATTGCACCTCTCTATTGGGGTCTCAGTAAAGGTTTACTAAGATGTCATCGCTCGAGTATGGACCATGGCACCTCTCTATTGAGTTATGAGTAAAGGTCTACTAAGATAATATTGTCCGAGTACGGGCCATAGCCCCTCTCTATTGGGGTCTCAGTAAAGGTATACTAAGATCATATCGTCCGAGTATGGACCATAGCACCTCTCTATTGGGGTCCCAGTAAAGGTATACTAAGATCATATCGTCCGAGTATGGACCATAGCACCTCTCTATTGGGGTCTCAGTAAAGGTTTACTAAGATGTCACCGTTCGAGTATGGACCATGACACCTCTCTATTGAGTTATGAGTAAAGGTCTACTAAGATAATATTGTCCGAGTACGGGCCATAGCCCCTCTCTATTGGGATCTCAGCAAATGTCTTCTAAGATGTTATCACCCTGAATGGACCATAGCACCCCTCTATTGAGGTCTGAGTAAAGGTATACTAAGATAACATCATCCGAGTATTGACCATAGCCCCTCTCTATTGAGGTCTAAGTAAAGGTATACTAAGATGACATCGTCCGAGTATGGACCATAGCCCCTCTCTATTGGGGTCTCAGTAAAGATATACTAAGAAGAAATTGTCTGAGTATGGACCATAGCCCCTCTCTATTGAGGTCTAAGTAAAGGTATACTAAGATAATATCATCCGAGTATGGACCATAGCACCTCTCTATTGGTGTCTCAGTAAAGGTATACTAAGATAATATCATCCGAGTATGGACCATAGCACCTCTCTATTGGGGTCTCATGAATGCTGCAGCGAGACTTATCACTGGATCAAAAAAGCGCTCACACATTTCTCCTGACTTAAAATCCTTGCATGACACACAAGGCTATACACCACAACTCACCCAGCTACCTCACTCAGAAGTTGACAATTTCAGGTGGTTCAAGAGCCACAAGAAGCACAGAAAAACTAATTTTGAAACCACAAAGATTCCATAAGGAAAAAACTTATAGATGCTCCTTCTCAGGGATGTCACCCAGGATCTGGAATGCCCTCCCTCCAGCAACCAGACTTACCTGCTCCACGTCATATTTCAAAAAAGAAGCAAAATCGATCCTCATGGCTAAATTCACATGAATATAAGCTGAGGAATTCTCGAGACTCATCATTTATCCTTTTACTACATTATCTGGCCTGACCAACTATGCACCTTGTTACCTTACACTGCTCTCCATTGATAAACTTCTGCTCCTCTATGCACAAAATGCTTGTTAATCACTCTTTTGTCTTTTGATCCCATATGTGTGTGAAGCACTCTGACATCTGTAAGGATCTTGTTCGCGCTATATAAAACATTCAAATAAATAAATAAATAAATATGGACCATAGCACCTCTATTTGGGTCTCAGTGAAGGTATACTAAGTTAAAATCATTTGAGTCTTAAACATAAATCCAATAGCAGAGCACTGCAAATTAAGAAGTTCAAACTGCAAAGCATGCAGTCAAAAAATGTATTTTCCAAACGTTGTAAAGTCCATATGTCACAGTCTTGATCAAAAGTTGATCGATTTGACAAATTGTTGACACGTAGATATTAAAGCCGAACAGCTGACACGTGTTTCGTCGCTTAATGCAACTTTTTTAAGGCTCAAACACAAGAAGTCAAATGGCTGAAGACTTACTTATAGGCCGGGAGTTATACCGTATCGGATTTTTATCAGGAAGATTATCAGACTTCCTGATGGCTTGAAACGTGGTCCCTTACTCAGCGACGGGGTTCTGAGTTTCTCTCCGGCTTTTGTGTCAATTATTAGGTAATACTCTCTCTAATGGCTCGATCCTTGCAGCTTTTTCCAAGTGTAAGTCAGACTTACATTGGCTAATACCCTTATTTGTGAGTGCAAAATACTTTTGAAATTCAGAAAAAGTGATTATCTAATGGTAAATTTTTTCACGAGTAAATCTACTAACAACTGTAGGGAGTGGATAGGATCTAGGTGTTACAGGACTGGAATTCCCTGTGATTTTGTGATCTTCTGCAGACATGCACATTTGTCGGTCTTCACAAAACTGGTCTCCAAACCCTTCCCAACCTTGAAAAGACGATCTTTTCCAGGTATGATCTTAGGTCATAATATACTTCTGTTAATGATGGGAATGGAAGACAATATTTTTACATTAGATAAAAAAAAATGCTAATTTATTTGCACTCACTTAGATTATTGAGGATGTGGTCCATCGGCTAGACTGCCGACTTTGGTGCTGGAGACCAGGGCCCGAGCCACGGGGTCGAGTCCACATCCTGTGATTCTGGGCAAATGACTAAAAGCCAGATTCATGAAGCATTTTTGCGGGCGCAAACGGTGCGAATCGCAGAATTCGGCCGTTTGCACCCGCAAAAATTGCATTAGAAATTCATCATTGGGTCATGTACTCGCAAATTGAAAAATCGCTAAAAATTGCGATTTTTCAAATTGCGATCACATTTAAGGAATCTCAATTTGAGATTCCTTAAATGATATTCATGACCCAATATGAAATTGCGAAATCGCTATTTTGGGACGCAATTTACCGCAAGGTCAAACCTCGCGGTAAATTGCGAAAACTCAGAAAAATGCATTTAAATGCATTTTTCTGAGTTGCATGTTACACACACACATGTCCTTTGGACATGTGTGTGTGCAACACCTGTGTCACATTTCATTTGAGGGGTGCTACAGGGTGTCCTGTGGATACCCCTGGCACCCTTCAAATCGCAATCTTATTTGCGATTAGCTAATTGCTAATCGCAAATAAGGAATACACCCCATTCATTCCTATGGGCCTTTTGGCCCATAGGAACGAATGGCGAGTTATTCCTTATTTGCGATTAGCAATTTGCTAATCGCAAATAAGGAATCAGTAGGAATCGCATTTTATTATGCGATTCCTACATGAATGCCGTTTTGCGAGTCCTTAATAGCGAATCGCTATGATTCGCTATTTGGGGCTCGCAAAACGGCCCGTTGATGAATCAGGCGGTTAATCTCCCCATTCCTGAGAGTTTGCGCTATATAAATATGCCTAAATTTTTTTTTTATATTTTTACATGCCAGACTTTTGAACTTTTCCCACAGTAAACCTGAAAAGTTGAGACAGGTCCAGATTCCTAGGCATAGCTTGTAAATATTTTCGGATTTCTAAAAATGGGTGTCATATAGTAATTCTACACCCATTTGAAGTAGTACTTCTCTGTGTGTAGGTTTATGTAATTCTTGAATGCGGGCTCTGTATCGGTAAACGGGACATGCTCTCTTTGACTGAAGTAGTGAGGCAGAAGATGCGGCACCCAACTCAAGATGGAGCCTTTATTGCGTTTGAGCCCCGCCAGCCCAATCTGTCATGGCTGCCGGGATACCAGTAGATTGTGCGCTTCAGTCGCGTTTCCTGCCCTGTTGTTGCATTGATCATTCTTTTTAAATCCACTAGAGGGCGCTCCGAGATCAACTATTTTAAGAAGTGTTTGCCGAAGTTAGAAGAAATACAAATAAATCCAATTGAAATGTAGGGACAACTCCACATGAAGCTAAAAGAGAAATAAAGTAACGCATGCATAAACGCAACGACAAAAGAGAAGTTATTAACCGAATATTCTTAAGTGTAAACTTATTACAGCATAACTTACAAGTGTGCACATCTATTTTTTCCTCCATGAAATATTTACCTCACTTTTAAAACGTACACGGTAGATTTTTAATTGTTGTCACGTTTCCCGTGATACTGTGTATGTTGTCTTTAACTATTTAAATAGGGAAAAAACCACACACGCAACGTACCTATGCACTGAACTAATATTATTTGTAATTTTTTCATCTATCTCGTCGGAGCTCATTTTATCGACCTTAGAAGGATGAAAGCTTGAATGATCCTTCACACAATTCCAACCACTGACTTGAAGGTTACGGGCTTATCTCTGATTAAGGCTCTCAAATCATTGTGTTAACCCACCAGATACCCTCGTTGGATTTTCGATGTGCGTTTGCACGTTACTTTCCTAGATTTCATTGTTAAATCAGACTTTAATTCTTACATTTCATTTGCAGAAACTGATCTGCCTCTACCAGTCCCCTGTTAATGACAAGTGGTGGAAAAAAACTGTTGTTAGGACTAAAGGGGCAAATTATCAAGAAACTGAGTTAAAATGATCGCCACTTTAGCGGCAGGAAACTGCCTCTAAAGTGGCGATAATGGGCTTGATAATATGCTCTATGGAATTCCAATCGAAGCCCATGTTAGATGTCTTCACATTTAACACGGGCTTCGATTGGAATTCCATAGAGCATATTATCAAGCCCATTATCGCCGCTTTAGCGGCAGTTTTCTGCCACTAAAGCATCGATAATTTTATCGCCTGTCTTGATAATATGCCCGCAGTTAAAAGGGAACAATATTTACAAGGGTTAATGGTCCCTCGTAAATATGGAGGAGCTTCACAAAAAGTGACGCACTGGTGGTTGAAGGGGCTTTAAATAAGCCCCTGGGTCCCTTGGAAAACTCCTCTGTGCAAGAGTTGAACTATATGCAAATCACTCTTCGTCCTGCCCCTGAAGAGACAGTCCAGCTCGAGCTGCCAGGACATTGCCCATCCCCTGGCGACATAAGCAGCCCCAGCTGGCTTCGGCCTTGTTGGGACTCTGACCCACTGAGCTCTGGGCTCATGTCTGCACCAACCCCTTTACTGCACCTCATACTTAGGGCGAGTCAGACTGCACACTGTGAGATGCCCTAAGAGCGACAGGTCTGCCCAAATGTGAACTGTGGGGTTTCCAGTCCTACAGAGCTCACACTGCACCTCAGGGATGAGGTCCACCAAAGCAACACCAGGGCTGGCTTCCTGTTCAGGCAGGATATGGCCCAGCAGTCTGGGATGCGTTGTTCCTATTGGAGCAGGAGGATGGCTGATTTGCATAATATTAATATCTGACTGTAGTGGTAGTGATATGGAAGAGGACAGAGCCTTGAGGGCTCCAGGAGGCACCAGGGTACGCTGAGGCAAAAAGGTGCCCATCTGGACTGGGTGAAAGGGATCTCTGGGGTGGGCAGATGGCAGCGCAGGGCACCCCCAGCTCAAATGGCATATTTAACCCATTCTACAGCTAACACAGCTCAGCTCAATTGGCCTCTAAACCCCATCCCCACAGCTCACACAGCTCAGCTCCAATATCCTATGAAACCCCATCCCACAGCTCACACAGCTCAGCTCAATTGGTCTCTAAACCTCATCCCCACAGCTCAGCTCAATTGGCCTCTAAACCCCATCCCTACAGCTGACACAGCTCAGCTCAAATGGCCTCTAAACCCCATTCCACAGCTCACACAGCTCAGCTCAATTGGCCTGTAAACCCCACCCCCACAGCTCACACAGCTCAGCTCAAATGGCCTATTAAACCCCATCCCACAGCTCAGCTCAATTTGTCTCTAAACCCCATCCCTACAGCTGACACAGCTCAGCTCAAATGGCCTCTAAACCCCATTCAACAGCTCACACAGCTCAGCTCAATTGGCCTGTAAACCCCACCCCCACAGCTCACACAGCTCAGCTCAAATGGCCTATTAAACCCCACCCCCACAGCTCACACAGCTCAGCTAATAATGGCCTATTAAACCCCATCCCCACAGCTCACACAGCTCAGCTCAGATGGGCTCTAACCCTCATCCACAGCTGGCACAGCTCAGCTCAAGTAGCCTATTTAACCCCATCCCACAGCTCACACAGCTCAGAATGTCCAAGCCCTATGCAGAGTTGCCGCACAAGCCTCGACCCCTGCTGTGATATGTAACTTGGTATACAACGTTTAGCACGCATTTGTTACAACGCACTACCATTACAACGCAGGCATTACCACGCATACCATTACAACGCATTGCGCTGGGGGGCGCTCTAGGATAGGGAATAAGTTTAATTTTATATCCAACACTTTCCCTAGTGTCCACGGGGACTGGAGTTGGAATATAAAATTATACTTACCACTATCCAGCACCTCAAAGCGCTATGCGTTGTAATGGTATTCGTTGTAAATACCGCGTTGTAAAGGTATGCGTGGTAATAGTATGCGTGCTAACGTCATACATCCATGTAACTTACCTAACCTATGACTGTAGATATTGCGAGCGCCTTGAAGACTTGGCTCACCGTGACCACGTGGGAGATCCTTTCTGCTGACTCCAGCTCTGTGGCGTCTGGCACGTGCAGAGCAACATCAGCATGAGAGCTCCCTGCACAGGGCTTGATATATGACCAGTCACTCCGGTGCATTATTACCCAGAGGGCAGCTGGCCAGGGCGGGGATTAGAGCCTTCACCGAATCCTCGAATAATTGGGGCGTTGGAAACTTGGCCCACGTCTTCCATGCATATGTTTTTCTTTCTGATTGTTTCATAGTCTGGGATAAAGGATGCCAGGTATGTATATTAATCAATTGTGGCCTCTGCGCCCTTGGTGGACACCCACAAAAGAATCTTCATCATCGAACTGGATAAAAAGATGCCAGTGGTAGATTTCTAGGGGCACTTTTCCCATGTTAAAAATGACGCAAAAGTGGCGCAAGGGGCTTGTAAATCTGCCCCCTAGAGTCTAGACAGCCGGACTATTTTCAGTGTTGAAAAGTTGTAAAGGGGGAGGGATACGTACATTACTTTAAGTGATGTGCAGCTCTCAGGTTAAAGGAAAAAGTAGTAATTACAGAGACTGGCTTGATTTTCAACTCATCTGTCATAGTTTTTACACGTTGCAACTGGTAACTAACTGGAAGCAAAGCTGGGCATATCCAATTCCTGTGAACCAGGCGCTCCTGACACTTGGGTCTTGCCAGAGACGTTGTGGTCTGTAGAAGAGTTAGCCACACTCTTTGATTGGATAACAACTCAGAAAAAAAGACATCTTGTTATAATAAATCCTGCTTGTCTTTTCTTTCGAAAAAGCCAGTGGTTTCGCCCGCAGCCAGATGTCTCCTTCACAGATCAGTTGGCGGTGGGCTGTTGGCAGGAGACCTCCTCTGCCTTTCTCAAGCCACCCATGTTTCCCGCTTCCTGTGATTTTAGTGTCCCGGTGCACTTGGCTGCCAGCAGGCATGTCACACGTTTTTGCGTTGACAGGGTCAAAAATGTCATGCCGGGCACTGCATGTGACAGGCACCTGCTTCTAATGTAAGGAACATGGCAGCGCCAGTCCCTGGATATACCAGGGAATCAAAGTGCACAGATGGGCACATTTTGCAAGCTAGTGGCCGGATATAGGAAAGGATTTTGCTGTTGCAAACCATGCAATTTCAAAATCACCGGTTTGCAACTGCAACATACCTTTTTCTAATGTATAAAACCTATGTTATTGGTCCCCAAAAAATGTATCAGCTGGGGCCAATGCAGGTATGAGTGGTGGAGCTGGGTTGGGGCTGGGATTCGACAGTCGACCACGTGAGAGATCTAAATATATAGTTCATGTTCCATCGTCGTCGTCTGTTGAAAAACACCCCTCCAACTCAGCCACACCGGTCTCACCTGCAGGGGCCGTGGCTGAAAATTATGACTGAAAAATACGTTTTACGACTCATACTGAAACGCAATAAGGAAGGGGTGTGAAAGAGGTGTTTCTTCCAGTTGTCAATTGGAATGCCAAGTACCAATGACTTGCAACTACAGTTCCACTCACAAACCATTGACAATTACAAAAACCTCAAAGGAAGTGGTAACTGACTCGCAAAGGGGAAAGGATCTCTTCTCATTTCGGAATTATGGACCTCATTACGATGCCGGTCAGACCGACCTTCGGACCGCCGTCTTTCAGAGCCCGTTCCGGTCGCGGAGCTCGGGAAGCCTCCCTCTGCCATATTACGATGCAACCACTGCTACTGCGGTGATCGCAGCTACTGCAGAGCACATATCCCCGAATGTGTTGCTGCAAATGTGTACATAACACACAGAAAACATGTGATATGTACACACATGCATAACATAGGAGGAGATATGCCTTGGACACACCGCACCCCATTGCTGGAGTGTGGCAGAATGTGCACAGTCCAGTCAATGGGGATACGGAGAAGGACATACCTGGATTCCGGCGCCAAAAGGAACGTTGTCATCGGGGTGCAGCTTCCACGGTGTATGGAGGACCTGGAGGAAAGGTTCCATGGCAAAGAATGCTGGAAAGAAGCGGATTGGGGAGAATACGCACCCCAAATCCTTTGCTTCAGATGACTCCAGGCAGCCAGTCAGACCGCCTAGGTCGATTCGTCAGAAATAAGGGTGGGCGTAAAATCCGTTTCGCGGGCGAATTTGCGGATTTTCTGTGATTTCGCGATCCGCGAATCTCGCGAAATCGCGGTAAAATCCGCGAATCAGCGGGGACGAATTTTCAGCCAAGCAAGGGTTACAGCAGCAGGTGCAGAAGTTGAACCTAATTTCTTTGTAACCTTTTACAAAAGGGTTACAAACAAATTAACTTCAACGTGGACACCTGCTGCTAATTGCTTCCTGGCGCCTCGTTGCCTACTTGCAACTATTCTCTGACCCTGCTCTGACCCTTGAAGCAGGGTCAGAGAATAGTTACAAGTAGGGTACGAGGCACCTGTCCAAGGAATTAAACCTCATCAGGAAGCACTTACAGATATAAAAAACAGGAAGAAGGGAGAGGATGGCAAATACACCCATTTTGAGTTGTCAGGAGGGGTTAAACTAAAGGAGACCTTTACAGCACAATTTTCATATGCATTTTGCTAAAAATAAAAAGCTGTATGTTCTGTAGGGGCAACTCAGGAATCTGGCCCTTCAGAGATCCGGCCTCTCTTTCTTTCTCTCGTTCTCTCTCTCCCTCTCTCTTTCCCTCTCTATCTATCTATCTATCTATCTATCTATCTATCTATCTATCTATCTATCTATCTATCTATCTATCTATCTCTCTCTCTCTCCATCTCCCATAAACAACTGCATGGGTAACTTCGCTATGCAAGCGGCTCGCGAAGACGCAAAAAACCCAGCGAACACGCAAAAAACCCAGCAAACACGCAAAAAAATAAAAATCCGCAAATTCGCACAAATTCGCGAATTTTGCGGATCGCGAATTCGCAAAACCGCAAATTTGGGGATCGCAAATTCGCAAAATTCACCCATGCTTAGTCAGAAACCCACATCGTAATCCGGACTACGGTTGGAGTACCCGGTACAGCTCTATGAATGCAGTTTGTCTCTGACCGCCATATCGGCGGTCGGAGGAAAGTTGTCGGAGTCAGACATCTTTCAGCAGTTGGTTGAAGTTCATGATGCATGCATCGTAATACGTCAGTCGGACCCACCACTTCCGAAGAGACCTTCGACGGGTTGACCGCCACCAACAGGACCGTGGAAGCCGGTCCGACCAATCTTGAAATCAGCCCTTATGTTGGTAGTTTCAGAGGGAGTAAGCAGTAGGCACCTGCTCCCCTGATGTTTTTCTAAATGGAAACTTTTTTTTTTTAAAGAAGCTTTGGGTTCTTTAAGAAACATGGACTGCTTTAAAAAAACTTTTCCATTTATGAATACTTGCAGGCCAGCATCTCTGTGCTTGTAGCAAATCACAGGGGGTTGCAGATTGTGACCTGCCTAACTAATTACTTGTTAAACAGGTTGTTATATGACCCCTGTAAATGTGATCCTGAGTTGGTACGCAAAAAGTTGGTATACAATTTTTGACCCCTTTTTGCAAATGGACTCTTAGTACATCTGTCTCTACATTTCATAAAGATTATTTAAAGGAAAGCTGCTCCACAATTTGATTTGTATGTCGTGTGTATTCCATAACACAACTGTACAACTCTTCAGTCCTACAGAAATAGACAATGCCTGCATTTGAAAATAACAAATTTGAAGTAGATATTGGGTAATTACAGCATGCCAGGGGACGGTGGAATAACTGTAGCAAATTCAGATAGATTGAGGGAAATATGTCAGGTGCCATTTAGGAATCTCCTACAAATTTATCATCGGTGGTCAGTTATATTTATACTAGTTTTCTATAAAGCCGCACTGAAATTTGAAATGCTCTAAACACTTTTTTTTCACCAGTAGTTTGTGATGGAAATGATAAATCCCTGGTTCGAAGAGTTTCTGCTGGTGAAGAATCAACGAGCTGAGGGAATCCCAGCATTAGATTGCTGCGGTCCAGGAAATTCCGCCACTTGACTCTTCACCAGTGAAGAACCCTCCTGTGAAAGTCTTACCACTTGACAACAAATTGAAAAAAATTGATAGCTGTCTGCCATTTTTTAATTCATAAAGTTTTGTATAGAGCAAACATGACCCTAGTGGTATCAGAGCGCTTTGCATGATGAGAAGAAGAGTACCACGTGGCCTGGTAAACAGGAACACATACGTGGGAACCAAACAAATCAGAAAGTAAAATAGGATAACACGGATTGGTCTTCAATAAAGTCAGTAATAGGACGGTCAATCCCCATAAGAGTTTGGTAGCTATACATGTTGCCAATATATTGTCTTAGGGTAAAAACTTAGTCAGTTGAAAAGATTTGGCTTCTATTTTGAAGGAGGTAGCGGAGATTAAGCGAACATATGGTGGTAGAGAGTTCCATATCTTGGGTGCAATAACCGAGAATGCCCTGGCAGCCGTTTTCTTTTTGTGGGTTCGTTGTAGTTTCAGAAGCAAGGTGAGCACACTTCGTGAAGATCTGCTGCTCCCTGATTTTTCTAGCTTTTGAGCCAGGTAACTGGGGCTATTGAAATGTAATGCTTTATGCGTCATTCAAGCATTTTTCTGTTGAATTCTTGCTTCGTACGGTAGCCAGTTCCATGCACCAACCTTTGGATCCTGGAAGACGTCAGTAGAATTGAATCAAAAATATTACCTGAACCCCAGTTGTTTAATTCAATCATATTTCCCACTCAGAAAGGTTGTAGAAATCAGTTTTTTATTAACATCAGAAATAGTAATTACTATGATAATATTTATTGACTTAGTTAGTTAGTTGAGTTGTCTTGCGCTAACAAGCAAAGGCCACCTCGGATCGGTAGATTAGAACATGAAGGCACAGTTACCAGAACAGCAAGAAAGATGGAGGAAGTCTGATCACAGATCAATGAAGGAGAAAGACAGAAAGAATGTCTCAATTGTGGAAAAGGGTCCGGTCAAATTAAAAAACAATAACAAGCATTGGCAAAGCCAGTAGACTTGGAATGGGAAGGAGGAAGAATAGGAAGGAAATAGACAAAAGAGAGAAATAAATATGAGAAAGTAAAGAGGGATGATGGAAGGAAGGGAGAATGAGAGGAAGAAAAGTGAAGAGGGGAAGGAAGCTTAGAGACCAGTGGTGATTTGCGCTATACAAAAACTTTTTAACATAACATAACATAAGAACGCGGAAAGGGGAAAGAAGAAGGAAGGATTAGTGGGGAAGAACAAGTCATCCTCCGTGTGCAGGTATGCCTAAGGTCTGTTCCTTTAATTGTGCATACATTTATGTCATTTGTACTGTCTGTGTACATGAGTACATGTGGTTATCTTGTCTAGAAAGTGCAAGTGTGCCGGTTTGTCTGCTGGTGTGCGTTTAGATGCCTGCATTGTGCATGTGTGTCACTAATCTTGTTAGCTTTTGTGCACATTATAGTGATGGAAATTTACCCTGCATGGTAAACAAGAGTAAACTGCAGCCCTAAGTGCCCAACTACAAGTGAAATTGGTAGCCGGACTTTAATGCTGATCCAGTGTGTGGCGGAGGCTTAAGTCTGTCCCTGACAAGGAGAGGTCCAGGACCTCTTCTGTGACCTGGAGGTGCCCACCAAGGATGCCTTCTTGATAGTCAGTGGACTACTCTTCATGCCCTTGGTGTATGGCATAAAATGGTGATGGCAGAGTACCATGCTTTTGAATCTACAGTGTGACCAGACCTTTCTACTGTATCGGTGAGAGTTCTGTCTTCTGACCCCGATCTGTAAAGTTCTGCTGTTATTTGAAGCCCAGAACCTTGTTCTGACATGCCCTCAGCATGTTGAAGGTGTGCAGGTACAGTGAGTGTGTGTAACTTGTATGAGCGGGACTCTTTATGTTGCATGAGGCTGAATACTGGGGCCTGTGGAAGCCATTTTGCGTGCCCCTTGTTTTGTATACGACAAGATGGAGGATAAGCCCAGCTTCCCCCTTGGGTGAAAGTGTATTATCTGCATTCCTGTGACTGGAGGACGGAGACCCAAAGACTAGAGTAGGGTGGAGATGGTACTTGTTAGCAAAGAAATCCTGATAAGTTGCAGCTTGTAAACATCATTTGGCAGATGGCATTGGTGAGGAATAGGACTGCAGTTTCTGTGTTCGCAGTGAGGAAGTTTCCCGACAGGGCCTGCCCTTTTGTCTGTCTGATCACAGCTTCAGGAAGACTGGTGACAGCTAGTTAGAGAATGTATAATTCGTGGCAGCCATGTTTTGGATACTCCTACTCAGTGCTTGTCTCATTGCTACCTGCCCTGTGATGAAACACTTTGCACAAAAGCTGTGTCTGGAGAGAGAGAAGCCTGGAAGATAGACTAGAAAGAGAATCAACACGCACGGGTTATGAAGCCTCAGATAATGTTTCCACATGCCCATCTGGGCAATGTTTATGAAAGTGGGATCAAACTACCCCCCTTTGTTCCATTTCGACTAAGGAAGAAGTGCTCCATTGAGTACTTGTAGAGCTGCGCAACCAGGACTGGTGTTTGCCCGACAGCCAGTCTCCCAAAAGTGAGGGGATATAACCGGAAGTCAACACTTTCCAACGAGCCACTAGTGTCTCTCTAAATAGCCTGGAGCACTGGCTACCTGCAGAGAGACAGAAGCAGAGTGCCTGACCCTGCAGGAGGAGAAACTATCCAGAAAGAGAGGTCCAGCATATTCCTGGAATGAGAAGCATACAGACAAAGCTGACCCCTAGAAAATGAGCCGGGAGTGGTATGTGCTGTGAGGGGGTCCCCTGAGCCCTGTGCGCAGTTCCTGAAAGAAATTTAACATATTTGGACCAGAGCATGGATTCCTGCATCACGCGGAAACCTACCATGGGATTAAGATACTTGTCCTGCCACTGCTGTCATGGAGAGGGCAGCCTTGTCGCTGTTGAAGAGGAGAAGCTGGACCAGCCTGGAGGCTGCAACTGCCCCAAAGACACCACTGTAAGGCATTCTGCCTGGAGGCCACAGATACAGCAGCTGGCAGCCTTCAGCAGCCTCTAATGCCGGAGATGGATATTGACCTGGATACCCACTCCCGCAAACTTTGTCCTGAGCATGGCCGCCACCAGAGTAGCCTCAATAGAAAATTTATTGAGATAAAAGGAGGAGTGAAATCTGCATCCGCTGGACTGCTGCAAACACTCAGAAGGTAAACTGCGCAGCTTAGCATGCACCTGGGGGTGATCTATTTATGGCTCATAGGGGAGTCTGCGGAGCCCACTTTAGACAGAAACGATCCACAGAAAAATGCATTCAAGAGAGTTGCTCCTAAGTCAGTGAGAACATTTGAACCATCTGTACCCAAGCCTAATGCCATAGTGTTTTGTGAGGTAGGTAATAGCAGAGGTTTAACCATAATGGTTACGGGAAAGTAGAGGCTTGTAGTACCTCACTATTAGAATGCAATTTATGACTCCTCATCAGAGTTGATAGTATTAAGTTATATAGTGAGATTAAAGTATTTTCTTTTTTCATAAAAGATAAGCTCTGAGCCGGACATAATGTTAATATGTCTGTTAGTAGACTCTTGAGTTATGAGCTCTTGCCCCCTACACAACCTCCTTGAGATTATTAAACAAAATGGAGGTGGGCTGAACATAATACAAAAAAGTCCACGTTGATTTTCAACATCAACATAAAGGTGCACAGAGACAGCCAACGTGTTTCGTTCCTCAACAAGAAAACTATTTTTAGAACTTCATCAGGGCTTTTCAGGTAGTGAGAAAGTTTATATACTTATATATATATCTCCACGCTATTGTAATGCCATTGATGGTCCCTCTGATAAAGGGATTGTCTCCAGACAATATTTGATAACAAACCTAATAACTCTTATCACCAATCAATTTCTTAAAAGCAAGCTGGTGATTACTATCGCTCGTAATCTAGAATGACCCAGGGTTATGATAATATCGACACCTTCAATAGTGTAAACCCAGATGTAACTAAAGTTAATCCTTGTTTGACGCCAAATTCGTTAGTATGAGATTATATTTTCATCATAAAATGTAGCAATCACCGTAATAAGTGGTCACAACTTTATTCTCAGACATCAACCAGTGAGTGATGTAATTTGAGATGTCATCAGTGATGTCACTGACCATGTCATGAGTGATGTAATATGTAAGGGTGGGCAGACATTTCTGTTCTGCCCACGGAATGTGCGTAAATTAAATATTCCCCTTCCGCACACTCGGGGGTGGAACGGAAATGTCCGCCCACTGCCTCCCCCGCCGCCCGCTCGCCCGCCTCCCGCCCGCAATATTAAAAAGATTAAAGCTGAAATAAGAGTTAATAAAAACACTTACCTTGTCGCGGGGACATCTCTTCCTGTCTATCGTGCCTTCTTCTTTGAAACTGCGCATGCGTGGGAGCCTGCGCATGCGCATTGCTGGCGAGGAATGCGCATGTGCAAGCTCCCGCGCATGCGCAGTAAGTTTCAAAGAAGAAGGCGCGATAGACAGGAAGAGATGTCCCTGCGATAAGGTAAGTGTTTTAACTCTCATTTCAGCTTTAACCTTTTTAATATTGCGGGCGGGAGGTGGGCGTCGGTGGGCGGGTGCCTCGTAACAGAAATTTGCGGAGAGGCACGGAAATTGGTTCAATTTCCGTGCCTCTCCGCGAAAGTCCATTAGGCGACTTCCACCCACCCCATGTAATATGTGACATCCTCAGCAGTGCATTGCGGGTGCGCGAGCTATAGTTAGTTCAGCTGACTATAACTGGTGAATTTCTCTGGTTTTGTACGAGTAAAATGTCAGTGTAACTATAGCGTCCCTGAAACCTGTGGCTTTTTCAGTGATTATCTAAGGTTTTTTGAATGCTAATTCCTAACAAAAAGTTCCCTGAAACCTGTGTTTTTCTTTTTTTCAGTGAATTTCCAAGATTTTTAAATGCTAATTACTAACTATAATGTCCCTGAAACTTGTGTTTTTTTCCAGTGAATTTTTAAGGTTTTTTGAAAGCTAATTTCGAACTATGCCTACATAGGTAGGACATGGACAGAAAGAGGAAGTAAGGTGCCGAAATAAGTAAGAGAAGTGCAGAAAGAGGGAAGAGAGGTACAAAAAGAGGCAAAAGAAGTACAGAAAGAGGCAAGTGAGGTACAGAAACAGACAAGAGGGGTGCAGAAAGAGGCAAGAGAAGTGCAGAAAGAAGAAACAGGGGTGCAGAAGGAGCCAGGAAAACTGCAGAAAAGGGCTAGAGAGGTGCAGAAAGAGGGGTGCAGAAAGAGGCAAGAGGGATGCAGAAAGAAGCAAGAGAGGTGCAGAAACAGGCAAGAAAGCTGCAGAAAGAGGGATGTGGGGTGCAGAAAGAGGGAAGATCGGTGCAGAATGAAGCGAGAGAGGTGCAGAAAGAAGCAGTCAAAGTACAGAAAGAAGCAAGTGAGGTGCAGAAAGAGGCAAGAGAAGGTCAGAAAGAGGTAAGAGAGGCGGTGAAAGAGGGAAGAGGGTACAGAAAGAGGTAAGAGGTGCAGAAAGAAGCAACTGAGGTGCAGAAAGTAGGAAGGTGAAGAAAGCAGAAGAGATGTATAGAAAGTGGCAAGAGAAGTGCAGAAAAGGGAAGAAATGTTCACAAAAAAGCAAGAGAAATGCAGAAAGTGGTAAGAGATGCACAGAAAGAAGCAAGAGTGATTTGTGCACCATTAGTACGAATTTAACACCCACATTTAGCAATAAGTAACAGGTTTGCAAAGGGCCTTCCACCAGACTGTAACACTTGTCGCTGCATTTTTTGATAACGTTTGAGCCGTTTGAGCTAGAAACAAGGTTTTTTTTGTTAAAATCTGCAGATTATGCAGCAGATGATAGATTATGTGGCAAATGCGGAAAATTTCTAATTATGCGAAAATCGGTGCAGCTGAACAGTCACATATTTCCAGTGGCCCTGCTCATACCTCTGACTAGACAAAAGTGCTACTCAGTGGTTCCTTCTTTTTTTTCTTATTCAGTTTATAGTTTAGCTTCTATGGAAACAAAGAAGACTAAACCTGAGGTTACCACACCGCAACACAGACTACCATACTATATAATTACTCTACATAACACATAATCCCACTCTGCATAATAACTATACAGTAAATATTGCATACTTTCTATCCACATAATTTCACTGCACAACATATCACATCATTTCACTATACACAACGTACATCCATTGCACTCCAAAAAATATTAGTAAAGAACTTTTACATTTATATTGCCATTAAGCCCTCATTTTCGCAAATGCAAGACCTATTACATTACAAATGCTTCCTTAACTAGTAGTCGCATTTGCAGAGTGGTGGAGAAAGGGGACTGGGCCTCTTACCAGCGCTTAGAAATTCCACAGCATAGCACTTACAGGAGGTACCAGGAGGGAATCTTGGCCCCCAAAGTCCACAAGCAGTAAAGTGGACTTCCTCCCCCAACCAGTAGTGTGCCAGGAGGCACATTTGCAGAGTGGTGGAGAAAGGGGGGCGTGGCCCTCATAGCCCTCTGAGCAATCCTACTGTGTTGGACCTACTGGAGGTAACAGGAGGGGTAATTGGCCCCCAAGGTCATCCTTGGGGCTAAGTACCCCTCCTATTACGTCCGGTAAGTTCCACACAGCAGGAATGCTGAGTTGTCATTGCAGGCCACGCCTTCTTTTCCCACCACTCTGCAAACGCGCTTGCAGGCACACACTTGGATGGGGATTGAAGTCCCCTTTGCTGCTGGGGATCCTTAAGGGCCAACAAGCCTACCTGTTACCTCCAGTAAGCCCTACACAGTGGAATTGCTGAGAGGTGTTCACAGGCCTTTCCCCCTTTCTCCACCACTCTGCAAACGCACCTCCTGGTGTGCTCTTGGTTGGGGGATGAAGTCCCCATGCCTCCTGAGGGTCCCTGGGGGCGAACTAGCCTTCTTCCTACCTCCAGTAAGCCCCATATAGCTGGATTGGATTAATGAGAGTAGTCAGAGGCCATGCTCCCTTTTTAAAGCACTCTGCAGCGTGCCTCCTGGCACACTACTGCTTGGGGGATGAAGTCCACTTTATTCCTGAGGTCTTCAGGACATATGGGGCCTCATTGCCCCACCAGCAGTGTGCCAAGAGGGGCGTTTGCAGAGTGGTGAAAAAAGGGGCGTGGACTCCTACCACCTTTCAGCAATCCCACTGTGTGGGGCCTACTGGAGGTACCTGGTAGGCTAGTTGGCCCCTAAGGACCCTCATCGGCGCAGAGGACTTCCACCCTAACCCAGAACGTAGTGCAGGGAGGGGACGGGACTCCAGCAAGTTGCCGGTTCTTTTTCTTCTTTTTTTTTAAGAAGAGGGTTGTGGGTACGCCCTTCCCTTGAACCTTTTGGGCTTCAGGGACCCCCTCCCCCAGGGGCTGAGGAATTTATTCTTAATTTGAAAAGGTAGGGGGCGTGAGGCCCCCTACCGAGGCCGATGACAGCCACAGGGACACCATCCCCCGGGGCTAGGCCTTTCTTTATATTTATGTTTTTGAAGGGGAGGGGGGCTGTGCAGCCTCCCTCCCCAGGCCTATCCCCCATCTCCCTTTTTTTAATGGAAGGGGGGGCCACATGGCCAGCCCTTCTCTGGGCCTGCCCAGACATTCTTTTTTTTAATTTTGGAGTTGGCCGCGTGGCCCCCATCTTAAGACCAATTTTGGCCCTGGGGAACCCATTCCACTGAGCACGGCCTTACTTTTTTATTTATTAAAAAGGAGAGTGGGGCAGCCCAAGGGACCCCATCACATCCCTGGGGCATGGCCTCGCATTAGGAAATGCATGGGAGCCCTAATGCCCCTGCGGTCCTTGCCGGCTCCCCGCCTCCTGTGGGAGCCAGCATTGCTTTTGGACAAATGAAGCTGCAGACATGCAGCTCGCTTTGCCCAAAAGCAATTCTGCTTCACTCCACGGAAGCAAGAGCAGTTTTTCTGCTCTCGCTTCCATGAAGCGAAGCAGGTGTTTGCAAACTGCAACGTCCCAGAGGTGGGTACCCCAGGACATTGCTTCAGCTGGCCCTGGGGGGGTGGCGGTCCCTAGGGCCATCGAGGGCTCCACGAGGGGAGCCACGGGGTCCCCCTCCATCAGATTTAAAGCCCTGGGGAAGTAGTGGTCCCCAGGGCTGGGGGTCCGCTATGGACCCCCGTATGTTAATTAATAAATGCCCTGGAGAGGTGGTGGTCCCCGGGGCAGTGTGAGGGGGGGCAAGCCTCCACGCCCCCAGACTTCAGTAAATAAATTGAAGCCCCGGGGAGGTGTCCCTCCCCGGGGCTTGCATGGGCCATGAGCTAACCCCCACCCATTTAATTAATAAATGCCCTAGAGAGGTTGTGGTCCCCAGGGCAGTAGCCCACAGACGTTTGAAGGCCGGGGGAGGTGGCAGTCCCCGAGGCTTGAGGGGCCCGTGAGGCCCCCCACCCTTAATTAATTGAAGCCCCGAGGAGGTGGCGATCCCCAGGGCAGCGTGGGGGGCAGGATCCCCCCACACATTTTTTACAGCAAAAGCCGCATGCAGGTGGCAGTCCCCAGGGCTGTGGGGGGCCACGTGCCCCCATGCATATCATTAACATAGCCCCAAGTGGTGTCAGTCCCCAGAGCTGCGGGGGCCCGAGGGTCCCCACAGGGGAATTCTGCATTGTCCCCATGTGGCCCACCCGGGGGTTCAAGAAAATGAAGCACAAAGCCAGCGCTTTGTTTTTTTCTTTATTTTCGGCCAGTTTCGCATACCCCAGGCGAATCCCGCTCAAAATTAAAAACAAAAAAGGTTTTTTTGGGCCCTAGGGGTCCCTGTGAGACCCCTTGAGCAGCGTTATGGGGTCAGGGTGTTCCTATCATGCCCCCTTTTCTTATTTTTTGACCTTTTTTTTGTGACTTGGTTAAACAAAGTCACAAGAGGGATGCCAACACTTCCTGGTTTGAAGAGTTGGCAGCCATTCAGAGTCAAGCTCGTGATCGGGAGGGTTTGCGGATCCACCGCGGTCACCAGATACTAATATTATTTTAAATATGAATTTCTTAGGAACTACTGAACGGATTTATAACATTTAAAGCAAAAAGTGCACTCTGGACCAAGAGCTACCTTTCTGCCAAATTTGGTGTCATTCCGTTTGGCAGTTCGGGCTGTAGCTGCGACAATTGAGATGTTTTACTCATGGGTAAAGTTCAAGGATATAGACTCTGCCTTAGGCAAGTTTCAGGCTTGCAAACCAGCCGCACTACTGGCAAACGATAGGACATACCAGGATCTAGAAATCCCTTAACTTAAGAAGAGTTATCAAAACTGGTTTGCTGGTGAGTTTCCACACACACACGCACACACAGGAATGTCTGATGACGATCTCCTAGCAATGAAGGGGCTATGTGGCCAGTGCTAGCTGGATACACACCTTTCAGCATCCTGATACGTTACCACTCACTGATGTGGTTGGGATTTCAAATTATACAGTCTCTTTATAGAGAATGCTTATACAGTTTCCATTTCTTGGTGTAAAAGCCCATTCGTTGATGGCCATGAACTGTGATACCCAGTAACATTTCTGACTGTCGAGCAGTGCAATTCGACTCATAAATTCCCCATGTAAATTTGAACAATGGTATTCAAGCTGACTCTCCATCCCACAACAGCAGTCTGATTTCTGACTCCAGCTTTTTGAAGAATTCTGATGGGATCCTGTAGGGGGTGTTTTGGAAAGTATAATGGAGTTTGGTCAAAGTGATCATTTTGAGCATTGTAGCTCAGCCTAGTATAGACGAGGGCAGGTCCCTTCAATGCCTGACCTCATTCCTGAAGCTTCCCAATACAGTACAGGTTTTTTTAGTTAGGAAGACATCCACATTCTCCCTTACGTACATCCCTAAGTATTTTCCTCCTTCCAGTATCATCGGTATTGTTTCTCTGTACCTCAGCTTCCAGGGCAAACCTGTTAATAGATACAATAGGGGTTTTTACCAGTTGATGGTATATCTTGACGAAATGTAAAAAATTAAAGAAGAATTGTGGGAGCCTGGGCATGGTGTCATCAGGGCACGACACGTACTAGAGGACATCACAGGTGCACAGTGCAATTCTGTCCTTCCAGTCCCCCTCCCAGCATAGTCCCCAAACCAGCTAGTTTTCCCAGATGCAGTTGGCCAAGGGTTCCAGCCAAAGTGTAAATAGAACCGTGGATAGTGGACATCCCTGCCTTGTTCCCCTCTCAAGCTTGAAGGGGTCTGAGAAAGTACCATTTACTTTTACCTTCTGCATTGGTTGATTGTGAAGAAGCTTTATTCACAGCGCCTGGATACCCTATGGGGTGATTAGCCATGCTTTATCAATCATGATTGATTGACTGATTGGCTGCTGGAAGCATAGGACTACGCTACCAACAATGTACCCATGTGGCCCTGGAACTCGGCCTAAATTGGCGAGTGATCCAAGATCCCCCTCTATTGCTAGTGAATCTCTCAAACTGGCCACATTGGCTAAGAGAATAATCTATACAATATAAACAGTTTTGTGCACCGGAGTGAAAAGTGTATTGCCGTGCCGTTGGGTTATGCGTTCTCCAGATGTTAGATAAGCCGATTGTCCTAAGGAATACCACCAAGGGAGTCTCCCACACCCTTCCTCTCTCTCATGGTGGGAATCTATCCTCAAATCAGTCTTGGACCTGCTTGAGCCTGAAATGCAGGCCAAGTCCCCTTCAAGGAACCGCTGGCAGGACGGGGCAGCATCATTCAAGAAAATCATGAGAAAATGCATTCACTCTTGCGAACACTTTCTTTTTAATTGCTTTATGTCTTTCAGGAAATGTTAGACATTACTATTGGCATAAAATGTAATGATACCTGTTAACGCTTCTATGACATGCAGGAATATTGCTTTACAAGTCTCTTGAGAATAGGAAACATCATTTTCTATAGGAAACAGATGTGAATTTTCTTCTAAGTCATTGGAGACAAAAGCAATCCTGATAGCAATGTAAATGCAACAGAATTCATCCTTTGCTAGTCTTGAAAAAGGAGAATTGAATCAAAAACAACCCTTTGGCCTCTGCTCAAATACTCAAATAATAGGGGGCTGAGTCTTCCTCTGCATAATGTGCTGGTGAGACCGCACTGGGGCACTGTGCAGAGCTCTGCATCTGCACAGGAAGCAAGTTGAATACATTAAATACATTACAGGGGACAGAACTCAATAGTAAAGTGGTGGTTTTAAGGAATGCATGCATTTTTTTAATCATTAAAGTTTTCTTTTTTTCCTTTCTCATGTTACAGGCAAAGAAGTATTTATGGTTTTGCTCATGGTCAAAATGACCAGCTGTAACATTAACCTAAGAAATTTAATTGAGGTATTGATGGAGATTGTTTCAATATGTGACCTCAGGGTGACTTTATTACTGGAGAATTGCCCAGGATATTAAGGGAATGTTGATCAAAAGCCAAGTCTTGCTTCTAGCTAGAGCTTCTGTCTTCCTTTTAGATTGTTTTACTAAAAGTAAGATTGAGTGCCTAGAGCTACCATAGATGGCTTCTAGCTGCGAACTGTGAATTGGAGACTGGGAACCGTGTACTTGAATACTCTTCTTCTCCTCTTGTCCGCCATCTAAGATCCTTCGTCAAGTAGGCAATTCCCTGTTTCTCAGTTCACTTTCCTGGTTGTGTGAACTTAGGAACAGACTGAAAATCCCCTGTATATAGAACATGGCTTTTACATTTGCACCCACGGAGAGAAGCCTGTGGCCTAATTTGTATATAAATATCTTGGATCCTTGTGAGATTTAGAGATTAGTTTAAGAAAATTCAAAGGCAGAGACAGTACTACAATGGGCTGAGATCAGAATGCTTCACTGGGATTGTCTCAGTGTCGGTCCTCTTTGTACATCTTCAAAACTAAGGCTAAAAGCAGACTCTCTCTCTGCCCTCATTGCATTGCCTTCATTTAATTTCTTTGCTCAAGCAAAGTGACGCAAGGTTCACTGAGTGGACTTGCTGAGCTACATCAACCAGGGCCATTGTTAGGGATGTGAAAACAATTAATGTATTGAGTTTCAAGATTTTCAAATTGCAGTGGGGTGTTTTCATCTGCAATCCTGCCATTGGCCACCCTTCTGGAATTTAAGGTTTATGGATTGCTTCCAGTCATGGTTAAATCCCATCTTAAAACACCACATTTGATTACTGTGAAAAGTGAAAAGTCACAAGGATCATGTCCCCCGGGGGAACAAATAGGCAAATATCAAAACAAGTAGAGCATAAGAGAAGTTGAAAAGACCAGAACCTCCTCCGTATGCTACCTGTTATTAATATTATGGGCTGCTGGACAAATTGTGCACCAGGGAGTGGATCAGCCTCCATCTTGGACAGAGAACTTCCCATTGACATTCAGAGACAATCAGAGCAGGTCAGGTATCTGAGGAGGCTTCCTCCAAAGATGTTCAGAAGGGTGAATGCTTTCAAAGGCAGCCAAATAGGGCCTTTGGATTGGTAATGACTGAGGGCCCGATTCACAGAACTAACTTAAGACAAAATCCTAAACTTACTACTTATGGTATTCACAGAAGTTAGGATTTTGTCCTAAGTTAGTCTTAAGACAGACTTAACCTTGAAAACAAGGAGAGGGGCTCAAAATATCCAAAGGGACAGAGCACCACAACTGACAATGTCAAAGTAGGATTCCCTTAATCAGTATTAATCAAGCGTAGTGTTCAATCACCCTGCTATCATACATATGGAACATCCATACTGAGAACACCCCCATAGGAATACAAGACACAATGTTTAAAAAAAATATAATGTACATTTAATTAGCAATACACAATCAATTGAATAAAATGTACACAACTTCTCAGTTTAAAAACATTATACATGATAAAAGCAAAAATCACAATATTCACTCTAATAGTGAGAAGAGCTACAGACACTAATCCAGAGAATATAATAGTGCAGGGAAGGAAACTAAAGCAAAGACAATTTTTAACCTTTGCACAGTTACTTCAGACAATGTGGTGAACAAGGGAAAGGACATAAGTTTTAGAGCCTCTGTATCACTTGTACCCAAATGAATTTAACCAAACTTCAGAGCGTCGACGCGTTTCGGTGGCACCACAATTATTAAGCCACCATCTTCAGGACACAAATGGATACCGTTCCTTCCTTAAGTTCAATATATTAGTGAATCTTTGAGATGTGCTTCTTTATTTCTATAGTCCCCGCGTTTATGGAATAACAGCGAAGGTTGAAAGTTGGAATCAAAGTGAACCTCTAAATAGAGGCTAATGATGCTCCCATCAATGATTCTTTTCTTAGTTGTAGCTTTCAAAGCCTTAGTGTCACATAGACAAAAATGTTCTGGATCTCAAGTTTTGCGGGAAGTCCCTCATATGTGGCTGTAGTCAGGTATATACTGTTTTAATCGGCACCCCTCTTTCAAGGAAGAGCATACAGTGATAATGTCAAGCTTCTAGCGTCCTGTATACACTGCGTATTCCCGCCCATATGATCCTACTACTTTTGGTATTCACAGAAGTTAGGATTTTGTCTTAAGTTTGTCTTAAGACAGACTTAAGACAGACTTAAGTTAGGATTTTGTCTTAAGTCTGTCTTAAGACAAACTTAAGACAAAATCCTAACTTCTGTGAATACCAAAAGTAGTACGTTTTGGATTTTTTCTTAAGTTAGTTCTGTGAATCGGGCCCTGACAGTCTTATTTCTTCCTGCCCTAGATGAAGGCCCCCTCTACCTGAGGGGGATGTCTTTAATGTAAAGGAAGCCACCATTATGTCTGTTCCCTCTACAGCAGTGAAGTTTGTCATGCAGACACCTTGTTTAACTCTCTCATCCCGCAGAATTTTTTGTTCAGAGAGAAGAAACTTCCAAAACAGGAGTTTTGGTCTATACAAAAAGTAAATGGGCCTGATGTGCAGGGAGATTATTCCCTGTCCTGGGGGTAAATTTTTTCCCCTGTCCGTGTCTGCCATGCATGGTTCAGGCACGCAAAATGAGTAACAGTTTCTCCGACGTCATTATGTGAGAACGACCATTACTGTAACTTATTGGTCCTGTGGCAAATAGACTGCTGTGTGAAGGGTTACCACCAGCAAAGCCAGCAGAGGCTCCACCATGGGTAACCCAGTGCTGCTCCCAACTCTAAATAGACCAGGGGAACCGTGGGTTTGATGGTGGAAGATGGTGATGCCAAACCATGAATCAGAACCAGAGTCCTGCTGCTTTCAGGCAGCATCCACTCTGCTTCATATACACAAACTAAGAAGTCTTCAGCACAACCTGTTTTTTTTCTCCTAAAACACCACCCAAAGCAGAAATTATGGTGGTCCTTGACTGAAAGTAAGATGGTCCTTAGCTGAACGTAATATGGTCTTTAGCTGAACGTAAGGTGGTCTTTAGCTGCAATAAGGTGGTCCTTAGCTGAACGTAAGGGGGTCTTTAGCTGCAATAAGGTGGTCCTTAGCTGAACGTAAGGGGGTCTTTAGCTTAAAGTATGGTGGTCCTTAGCTGATAGTTAGGTGGTCCTTTGCTGAAAATGAGGTGGTCCTTTGCTGAAAAAAAGATGGCACTTAGCTGAAAATAGGATGGTCCTTTGCTGAAAATAAGGCGGTCCTAAGCTGAAAATAAGATGATCCTTAGCTGAAAATAAGATGGTCCTTAGATGAAAATAAGATGATCCTTAGCTGAAAGTAAGATGGTACTTAGATGAAAATAAGAAGGTCCTTTACTGAAAATAGGGTGGTCCTAAGCTGAAAATAGGATGGTCCTTAGCTGAAAATAAGGTGGCCCTTTCCTGAAAGTAAGGTGGTCCTTTGCTGAAAACAAAATGGTACTTAGCTGAAAGTAAGGTGGCCGTTAGCTGAAAGTTGGGGGCATGAGTTGAAAATATAGTCGTCCTTAGTTGAAAATAAGATGGTTCTTACCTGAAAATAAGATGTTCCTTCTATGAAAGTAAGATGGTCCTTAGCTGAAAATAAGGTGGCCATTAGCTGAAAATAAGATGGTCCTTAGTTTAAAGTAAAGTGGTCCTTGGATGACGATAAGTGGTCGTTTGTTGAAAAAATGGTGTCCCTAAGCTGAAAATAAGATGGTTCTTAGCTAAAAATAAGATGGTCCTTTGCTGAAAATAAGGTGGTCCTACGCTGAAAATAAGGTGGTCCTTTGCTGATAATAAGGTGGTCCTTAGCTGAAAATAGGATGGTTTTTAGCTGAAAGTAAGGTGGTCATTAGCTAATAATAAGGTGGTCCTTAGCTAAAAATAGGATGGTTCTTAGCTGAAATTGAGGTGGGCAATTAGCTGAAAATAAGATGGTACTTTGCTGAAAATAAGGTGGTCCTTAGCTGATAATGAGATGGTCCTTTGCTGAAAATAGAGTGGTCCTAAGCTGAAAATAAGATGGTCCTTTGCTGAAAATAAGATGGTCCTTTGCTGAAAATAGAGTGGTCCTAAGCTGAAAATAAGATGGTCCTTTGCTGAAAATAAGACGGTCCTTAGCTGAAAATAAGGTGGTCCCAAGCTGAAAATGGGATGGTCCTTAGCTGAAAATAAGGGGGGCCTTTCCTGAAAGTAAAGTGGTCCTTAGTTGAAAATAAGATAGTCCTTAGCTGAAAGTAAGAGGTCCCTAAGCTGAAAATAAGGTGGTCCTTAGCTGAAAATAGGATTGTTTTTAGCTGAATGTAAGGTGGTCCTTAAAGGTGTCCAACGTTTTCCATGTGTGAAAGACTTAATATAACGGGTACAACAGACTGACCAATTCAGCCCTATGAGAAAATATTTTGATTTAAAAGGTCTTTACTGGCTGAAGTAATAGCCATGATTAATCATGCACAAATCTAGAGGTTGCCAGCCTGAGACAACTGATTGTATACAAAACACGTTTAGGCTGTTCTTTGGATTGCAATACAAGCTTCTATAAAAAAATCTATGACTCCAGTTCTTTGATTATTTTTTGGGGACAAAACTGTATACGGTGACAAAACCATTTATTTATTATTTGTGGTGTGCTTTGGTACATAGGTTTATCATGTTAACGGAGGTGTCTCACCAGTGTATATGATGCATATTGGGTAGTATGATGCAACTGTACCATTTAGCACCATAATAAGATTACTCTTTGTGTAAATTCTCTGACAAATACACCGGCACGTGCCAATAGTGGGCGACCGGAAAAACCATCACTACCCGTTTCAGTTCTGAAATAAGGTAGTCCTTAGCTGAAAGTAAGATGCCCTTAGCTGAAAATAAGTTGGCCCTTAGTGCTGGCCACAAAGGTAGAAGTTTATTAATTTATTTTTTTAATTTATTTGAAAGCGCTGGCTCGACCCGGGGGTATCAGAGCGCTTTATAAAAGCAAAAAACATTACAGGAAAAAGAACGGTTATTCAATAGCAAAACATTCAGAACAGGAACATTAAAACAAATTAATTAACACATGGGCAAATGAGCAATATACATGCGAAGGCGATCAGGAAAAAGAATGATTATTCAATAGCAAAACTATCAGAACAGGAAGATTAAAACAAATAATTGACAAATGGGCAAACGAGCAATATACATGAGAAATGATCAAGGAAAGCAAATTTACACAGTAACAAGAAGTGCAGGTAAAGTTCAGCATAGAGGGAAGGGGGGAGGTAAACATTTTGAGTGGGACTGCGGGTGAGGAGAGATTAGATAAAAATAGTGGGGTGAGAACCAAGTAGAGGAAGAGGAGGTGGTATAAAGAGAGAGAGGTTTTAGGATGAGCTGGTTAAGGGTAGGATATGGAGGAGAGGAGAAAGAAGGGAGTAGGAAGAGAGTAAACAAGGTGAAATATAGAAAAAGGGAGGGGAGAGGGGAGAGAATAGGAAAGGAGGGAGAACCAGAACGGGGAAGCAGAGTGTAGGGTCAAAGGCATGGTTTTGAACCCCAATACTTGCTTAGAAAGTGATGTTTCTGGTCTTTTTTAAAACTGAGGTAGGAGGGGTTACATCGCAGGTCCTTGGGGAGAGCATTCCAGATGAGCGGGGCATTTCCGGAGAAGGAGCGTAATTGTGTGGTTTTCTTTTTTAACAGGAGGACGAGGAGGTATTAGTGCTTCTCATCGGTTTGGAGCAGCCCGCTTTCTTGAGTTTGTTAGTGAGGTATAACGGGGTTTTTGGTGGAGAGCTTTGTGCGTAATGCATGCTATCTTATGGGAAGAACAACCTTCAATGGGTAGCCAATTAAGGCTTTAAGGGCTGGGGAGATGTGCTCAAAACGTTTACAGTCAGTGATTAGCCTAGCCGCTAGGTTGAGCACAGCTCTGAGGAGGGCTAGGTGTAGTTTAGAGGTTCCTGTGAGGATAGTGTTACCAAACTTAATTTGCGAGAGGACTAGTGATTGGACAAACCATTTTGAAGTCGTCAGCTGGAATGAAGGGTTTAATTTTCTTGAGATGATGGAGAGTGAAGAGAGCTCCTTTAGCTCAGTTTTTTATGTGTCGTTAAGAGTTAGGTTTTTGTCAATAGTGATACCAAGTGATTTCACTGAATTTGATAAGGAGAGCGAACAATTGAGGGTATTGAGGTCAAGATTGGATAAGGAGACAGTTTTTTGGAGAGAAGAGAATGATTTCAGTTTTTTTAGGGTTTAGTTGAGATGATTGGAGTAGAAACAGGATTGGATCTTACTCAGGGTATTGTTTAGATGAAGTACATCAGAGTGGGATCTAATCTTATGGTAAAGTTGTGTGTCGTCAGCATAGAGGTGATAGTTGGTTCCAGCTTGTTTCAGAATGAGGGTGAGGGTAAGCATGGGTGAATTTTGCGGATCTCGCGTTCGCGAATTTGCGGATTTGCGAACTCGCAATCCGCAAAATCCGCGAATTCTTGCGAATTTGCGGATTTTTTTTTTTTTTGTGTTCGCAAGGATTTCTGCCAGTTCGCGAGGGTTTCGTACCAGTTCGCAATTGCGAACTTACATTTCGTCGCGCAACGGTCGCGAATTATGTTGTTTCTACGTCTGGTTCATCATCACAGGTTCCCAGCACCCTCTGTTTCACCACTGCAACCCTCTGTTACATCAATGCCACCCTCTGGTTCATCATTACTGTAGATTATGGGGGGGAAAAGCAAGCACACCATCCCTGCTTCAACTCAGATGAATTAATTTGGGGTTAGTTTATTAATGTGTCACTGTTTTAAAATTCCAGTCTGGCACCTGCTTCCTTATCTGTAATTTTGCTTTCTGTTGCAGTGCATTTTTTTTCCCCAGGACCTTCTTTGTGGCCTACTTGTAGCTATTGTATGAGCCTGCTGTGAGGGTCAGAGCAGGGTCATACAATTGTTGCAACTTCAGATTCAGAAAAACCCTCAAAACTCTCCTCTTCCCCTAATCCGATCTTTTACCTAGCCGCTCCCCCTCCTGAGTAACAAGGTTCTAGCGCTGGGATACCCTCGTGGTGACTACGCGCTCTACAAAAATCTAAAATAAAATAAATAAATTCTGGAGGGGCCCCAGTCAGGAAGCACTACCGGGAATTGTTACTAATGATGAGTTTGAACTCTTGCCCCTGCCGAGTGCTTTCACTTTTGAAAAACTCGTTTTTCTGCAATTTCGCGGGGTTCGCGGGGTGCGAACACGCGCAAGATCGGATTCGGAAGCCGCAAATTCGTGCGAATATGCAATTTGTTTTTTTTGCGGCGTGTTAGTTGGCAAGGTTTTGTGCGTTTTTGCGAGCCGCTCGTAGCGCAAGACGCGAAGTTACCCTCGCGGTCGTTCAAGGGCGCAGCCATCTTGTTTGCCTGACGTATTTCCGTTTCCGGCCGCGAAGTGTAATCTCGCAAAGTCCGCGGTTTGCCAGTACAGTCTCGCGCGTGTTCGCAAGGAAAATCTCGCGCGAACTTACCCGCGCGGTCGTGAACGGGCGCGGCCATCTTGTTTCTCATTCATTGCTATGGTTCTGGGCATGGTCTTTGTATCCTCTGTCAATCTCTGCCATCCTTTGCTTGTTTGAAGTTTTTTTTTATCTATTTTACTTATTATCTATCCCTCTATTTTTCTAGCCCTATATTTTTGTGTTTACTGCTACTTTTGGTTAATTTTAAACTACTTTTGTAAACTCTTTTCTTTTCTTCTCTTCCCTATTCTATTTTCTTTATTCCTTTCCGCCCAGACCATGGTGAAGGGAGCCGGGAAGCATCCCGAGAAGGGGAAGGGTCCCGCACCCCGTGTCCGGCTCCCGTGCGGGCGTTTGAGGGGGGAGCTAGTGATGCCACGGGAGATCTTTACCCCGGAGGAGGTGGCCCAACTCATTTTTTATGTTCAGCGCCGCCTCCCCAGGACCATCATGGGAGGCGGCAAGATCAGTGCCGGGTACGGGGCCCGGGAGCGCCGGAAGCGGTGGGAGAAGGTGTGCCAGGCCATTTACCACCACTCTCGGGTCTGGCGCACCTACAACCAGGCCACCCACCGCTGGACGGATGTCCTGACCCGTGAGCGAGATCTGCTCGACCTCCTTGGCCTTGAGATCCCCGGGCTTGGTGAGTAGTAGTAGCTATGTCTTTACTACTATGTTTTCTCCTGCTGTGTTATTATATTGCAAATTTTTGTTTTTTACCAAGAGCAATAATGCTGCTCATTACATTGTAGGTACATTTTATTTCAAAATCTTCTGTGCATTTCAGGTACACTGCTCTCCTTCTCAGTAGTGTTGCTACTATGCTTATTTGTTTTAGATTTTGTGTTCATTTCATTGGCCTGTGAAATTATGTATGAGTGTAGTTGAAAGAACTGCGCAATGCTACACACTAAGGTTCAGATTTTTAATTACCGGCGCATCCCTGCAAAGTTGCAGGGATGCGCCAGTAATTGTGCGTCACGCCACCATCACCCATGGTGCGCCGTATTACAATGCGGCGCGCCATGGGCCCAAAACGTCACCAAAGCGTTACGCATCTGTGCCGTAAAGGTGGCGCATTGCTGGAGTTGCGTCGCAACGATGGTGCAGCTCCATCAATTCTCTGGGGTGCCCTATCTCCCCAATGCTGCGTCAAGCCGTACGTCTGCTTCAAGCAGGCGCAGGGTTTGAGTCACGCATCATTGTCCTCAAAGTGACTGATTGAAATCTTGTAGATTTCCCTCAGCCACTTTTAGGATGCGTTCCTGCGCAGGAACGCCCTCCCTTGCGCCGGAACACCCCTATTGGCGCAGGGCTTTACAACGTGATGCATCTCCCAGATGCGTCACGTTGTTAATATACGCCGCACCATTGCGCCTCTTTTGTGCTGTCGCTGCGTCACAAAAGTCACGCAACAATGGAGCAAAAGAGCCGCAAGGGCCTTATAAATCAGCCCCTACAGACTCAAGTCCAGTCCTTCCTTTGTACACATGGCGATAAGAAGAAATAGTGGTGGTGGATTAATAGTTTGAGTATTTTAATGACTGGTGAATGTAGTAGGAAACTTTAGTGTTGTCGCTGATCTTCAATCACGATGGACTTTGGCTGTCACTTTGCGTGCTGCGGACTGCTGCCTGCCAATCCTAGGCAAACCTTTTTAGTACTTTGTTTAGTGAGTTACATAGGGTAGTTTCCAATTCGACGGTCCGCAAATCAAGCAATACTAAAGTAATGACGTAGTCGACCACATGAGATTGGTCAATAATATATCCCGTGGAGTCGTTCCCTATTTGCTATTTCGCAAAAATATTTTGTTACTTTGTTAGTTCTTTTTTAAATGTTTGATTTGGTTGAGAAATAAATATCATCCATGTTTTCTGTTTTTCTTTCTTTCATGTTGTACATCAGCTTCCCCCAGGGGCAAGAGGAGGACACAGGAGGAGGAGGAGGAGGGTGCTGTTGTCGATGCAGGCCAGGACCGGGCAGTCGAGGGCTCCTTTGCTGGCCCCAGTAAGTTTTAATTTTAATATAGAGTACTTATTTTTTCCTAGCGTTCCTCATTCGATTTTTTCTAAATCGTCTTTGATCTTCTTGTAGACAGGATCTAAATTCTTATCCCTATGACTCCGTGTGGTATTACTAGATTATTCTTATTAGTCTGTCTGTGTAGCTAACTAAGATTGCACATTTGGCATTTCCATTGGACTCCCATTCTAGTCAGCAATAGCTCTATGCACTGAGTGTAGTCCTCTGGGATTGTCCATAATGTCTTTTCAAGTATTCTAAATGTTTATGCTTTGACCATTGCCAACAATAAAAAGGTGAATGACCACCACCAAGAAATAATAAGATACTACTTTACTTTTGGTTTGGATAGGACAATCCATTCTACTACTGTTGCAGGGACAAATCTGCACAAACAGAACTATGGACACTAAATAATGCATCGCTTAGCTTATCAATTATAAAAGGTGGTGTAACTGTTAGACTTTCCACATACCTCAGTGATAACAGACTTTGTAGTTGAACCCCCAATCTCCTTACTGACTAGATAGTGTGGCAGAGTCATTTAGCTCCCAAAGTCACCGATGGCAGAGGCACGGACTCATGCTTGCAAAAATTCGAAAACCTTTAGCTCATCCACTCTAGTCTGGAGGACCAAAAACCACAGAGTCTATTTAAGTTTAAAAGCTTTATTAAAAGTAAACACATTTATTAAATTCAAGTTTGTCATAAAAGTGAACGTGTAACTGAAAATGGAAAAGTGCTTAGTGCTGACGATTAATTGGACACATTTCTTGTGGTCGAGCCGAGCTCTCACCTGGTTTGAACTTGATCCTGCTCGTGTTCTTAGAAGTCAAGGTTCTGTCTGTTAGGAGAAAAAGTGGTGCGTGTTAAAAAGTAAAAAGCAAACATTCATCAGTTGTGCCAAAAAGTGCAGCAAGACAACAGCCTTCCCTGGAAAAAGGGACATTTTTACTCTAGAGTACACAGTCAAAAATTATTAAATTGTACACTTTTTTTCACATTTCTTTCTTCCTCCTAGACCAAATATTATATAGTAGTGAGTGGTGTATTCTAACATTATTAAATGTACTTTGTAGGTGGAACATCTGGAGACGGGGCCAGCGCGGAGGTGGTGGCATTGGACGAGGAGGACAACTCTGGGGAGGAGGCGGTGCAAGTGCCGGAAAAGGACATGCCTGTGAGGGTTCACACGGTGGTGGCGGGCAGAGGTAAGCTATACATTCCTTAGTCATTGAGATTGAAGACTGCAGAGTGTGCTTTCTGCACGGGTGTATTATAAAAAAAGCAGGTAGTAGCCTCCTCTAAATGTACTTCGACTTAGCTGTGAAGTTTTTGGCGAGAAGAATCCCAATCAGATCTGAGGTGAACTTGATGGATGGGATGAACGAAAAGCGAAAGAAGGGTGTAAGTAAGTGTGGAAGCACGAGAAATGTAATGATGACTGGCAAAGAAGAATGATATGTGTTTGCTTGGTCCCCGAGGTGGCTGGGAAGGTAAGAAAATGGTATGGTGCATGGCTGGGTGAATGATGAAGCAAGGATGGGTGGAAGGAGAACAGCCTGGGTGGGTGAGACAGAAACTGTATGTGTGCAATATACTTTGAATGGATGGATGCCTGGATCATTCATGGTACTATCTGACTCTTAGATAGCATATGTGAATCTAGAGAGAGTAGACGGTCACTGGATGAACTAAGTGTTACTTTGAAGAGCATGTAACACCGCACCCGCACGTCCGTTCCAGTGTAGGAAAGGCAAGGAAAAGAAGTTGTAACGTTGTCCAAAGACTACCATGAATAGTAGCAGTAGTTTGTATTGCAACTGCAAGCACAGCATATATCCAGTTATTACGGTGGGCACTCCCTACCTCCCTTAATAACTTTAGTTTAGTAGTAGTACGTCATTCATGTGTGGGGGTATCACTGTTCACTCAATAATAAGCAAAGCACCTAAAGTCATCCCATATGTCATCAAATACATCCCATGTGAAGTGATAGATAATCAGATAATTTAGCTTCTTCATTTTCCTTTTCTAATACTCATTTGCACTGTAGGGTGAAAGCTAAATTAATTAAGCAGTAGCCCTTTTAACAGAGTATTCTCAGTGCCACCCGTAATAGAAAAGTAAGAGCTTCACCACCTGCATGTACTGGACCGGTACAGTAACGCAAGTCTGTGTCACTCACCATGGTGTGCGTCTGTTTTTCTCGGGTGCAAGTTCACTGCGCTGGCATTATGCCGGCTTGCATAAGATAACGTACCAATTTTCCTAAACAAGAGAGAAGAAGAATAAGAGTGGTGTACTGTCATAGTCGACTGTAATAGAAGTCCATAGTGCTCGTAGAATTTGTTCCTTAAACTCCCACTAATGTTAGAGCAAGGATGAAGAAGTCGGAGGTTACATAGATACTGTCCTCAATAGTTATGCACTGTGCTTTCAATTTGCTACTTGTACTGTGACAACTTTCTGCTCAATCATTTTGTGTTAATCTTAAGGAGCATTGGTTACAGACTATGTCTTTCTTTTTTCATGTAGTTGCTCCTTCCAAATCCAAGACACCATCAAGGAGGAAGGAGCTGGCTCGAATGGCCCGGCAACGGAGGCTGGATGCCACTGTTGCTGAATATCGGCGGCTGGTGGCCCTGGAGGAGGAGGAGACGCAGTCTGGAACAACAACAACGTCCACTGGGACAGCTGCCTCCTCCTCCGTGCGGGCTGCCAGCCAGCGCAGTGCTCCAGCGGTACGGAGCCGGGCTACCAAAGCCAAACGCCACCGCCCAGCAGCAAAGAAAGCAGCTGCCCCTCACAGGATTTGCAAGGCACACCGGCGCCGCTTATCCCTCAGACTGTCCTACCTGGAGCAGGAGGTCCATAATTATAAGAACGTGGTGGAGGGCCTCCGCTTCGAACTTGCCACCCTCCGCAAGGAGCATGATGCCCTGGCTGCTAATTCCAACAGCACCCTGCCATAGTGTCCCTTGCCCCTTTTTTAGAGACTTTTGGGGGGTGGGAATTGGGAGTTGTGATTTTTGGGGACTTTTGAAGGACAATCGTTGGGGTTAGGGAGGGTCTTGCGGGAGATTCTTTTGTTAGGGCTATAAAAATATACTTTTTGAAACTTTATCTGACCATACCTGTTTTTTACTGCTTTTGAGTCTGGTGGGTGGGGGTTTAACATAACAGTAAGTTTGTTTTCCTGAATAGTCCTAGGACTTTAGTAGTACTACCGTCAATCAAATCTCTCGTCTCTCCTAATACTCCATTATACTACCTCCAACCAAACGCCTATCTTACCTGTAATTTCTGTTTGCAAGTAGGGCTAGGCCCAGGGCTGGCTCCACGGGAAACAGCAAATAAGGTTGGCAATCCTGGGCGGATAAAATTTCCTCATAGCGGTGGTACTAGTGGTGTGACACAGTGGCAGTTGCTTGCCTATGAAAAAAAGAAAATGAAATCTGGTTTGTCCTCCTGAGCAATACAAAGGTACAATACAGAATATAGCAGGTGACAGAAGTACACTAGAACAGTGCCACGTTGTAGCCTAACAAATGTTAAAGTATAACTAATTCGGTTGAAGTTCTTTGACATTAGCCATGGGTCTTTGTCAAGCAGAGTAAGAATATATCCTCGGATTTCTTCACCAGCCTGTTGCTATCACCTTATCCTCCCCAGCAAGTGTGTGGATTTATTGCTGTAATTTAGTCACACATCAATCAAAACCACACAGCCCGGGGGAAGAGGGTTAGGGTTTGAAAAATGGATGGGTACGGGGGTTTTTGGGAAAGGTTTTGGGAGACAAGAAAAAGTAGCACAGCATGGACGAACAATTGTGAACATAAACAAATCTTTGGGTACAAACCTATCCATCAATCTTTGAAAGTGCATACACTACTGTAACTGCATGCATGTCAGTTAAAAGTAATTAGTACTTTCGACAACTGTGGAAGAAAGAATGCGACAGTACAGGGCGTGGGTGGAAATATTGATAACTATATTCAACATAAGGTCTCTGTAGCCAGATACCTGAGAGCCTTGCTGGTCACTATAAATCCATTCACAACAACACTCAATGGGGTTGGTCTGGAAGGTGTCAGGTTTACTCCCCGTGATCCAGTCGATGCAAATATGGTTCCACCTCCAAATGTCACCAACACCCAGAAGTGTAAACACAGGGTGTTCGAGGCATTAGGCGGGGGAGAAAAATAACAAACTAAAATAAAAAATGTGGGATGGGTAAAGGTAGGGTCAGCAGGGAAAGGATACCTGTAACAGAAGACAAGACAGGCATCAGTGAAGTGCTGTCCTAACATACAAGGGTACTCTCATATAGTCTCACTAAATAGTCTGCAAGTCTCCCGCCTACTCATGGGAAATGTAGTTTCATAGTACGGTAGGCGCTTAGGGGCTGCGTAACCTGACAGAAGGTATAGTAGATAGAAAAGGAGAAATTGCTTTTTTTCTAGGTGTCCCCTCACTCACCAGGGTTGCCCCTTGGTGACATGCTTCATCATTGGGGCCATCCCAGTCCTCTACGGCCTGGGGCGTGCTGCGACTTGCGAATTACGTAGGAGCACTTACAAATGACTATGTGTGGTGCAGATGTGATAGTGGAGTGGACTAAGTGATGTGTTAAGGGATCAATGTAGAAGCAGAGAGAGAGCCAAGAAATGCAGTCACAGTCAGAGAAAAAGGCAAGGGATACTGTATCTATGTGGTTGTAGTGGTCCTGTTGGAAGTGGTAAGTAAGTTGCCCGCAGAAAAAAAATCCTCCTATTAGCGGCACTCCTCCATTGCAGCCGACGCTTCGTCCATCGATGTTGGTCACCAGAAGACACCCTGTCCACTGCCTGCCTGATGCTGAATTGTGGCTCGCTACTGTGAAGCCTGACTCCATCCTTTTTTCCCCATTGCAGAGACTGAAACCCGGCCTGTAATTATTCAACGAAAAACAGGAAGTGATATAATATTACAACACCACTGATAAATAAATATAAGGTATGTAGGCTGTGGAGTGCAAAAAGTCACAATTTGTTTTTCCTAGTAGACAGTACAATGTTTTTGAAAGTGCGTACTCTGAGTCACCTTTTGAAGGATAAATAAGTATGGGCAAATTAATGTATCGGATCTTGCCCCTCAAGCTAGGTGTACTGTAAACTGTGTTTTAGAACAAAATTAGATCTTCCTAGCAGTGCTCCCACCCAGACCCTTACTAAAGCCAGTCGCAAAAATGTAGAAGACCCCCAATCAAATCTCAAAAAACGAGGCCTAGCAGAAAACTGGTGACAAAACTTACTTTGAAAGTAAAAGTAGGCCGAAGTACCCTAATTACCCATTACCCACCGTGGATTGCATTCAAACCACTTGCAAGCAACCAAGCAAAAGTAGCCATAGCCAGCATCGCTCCAAGACTCGAAATCCCCCCCACTCAAACACATGCAATAGAAATACTGCTAACCCTAACGAACCCTAAGTTAAGAATAGTGGCAAAGGCTTTCTTTAACTATGCCAAATCCCCCCTTTCCCACCATGGATTTTCTTCAAATGACTTGCAACCAAAATTACACATTCTCACGAGTGCTCTAAGACCCCAGAACTCAGTTTGAAAAATCTAGAACACCCCGAAACACATGCAATCCTGCTGCTAGGGCTAACCCTAACGAACCCTAAGTTACAAAAAGTGCCAAAACTAAAGGCTTTTCCGCGCGGATTTTGTCCCAACCACTTCTACCCGGTATTAGACCTTCCCAGGAATGCCCCAAGACCCGGCAACCCACCCGCCAAGAAGCGTAACACCCCCAAACAGGCCAAAAGCAAAATCTCATACTTGCAATATTTCTGGGCCTTCGGTCCAAACGCGCTGCGTAGCTAGGCCATAAGTCGGGGTTGGCACGACGGATTTCCTGAAAAGCAAATGCAATCAAGATTAGAGTGTCCCAGCAGTGCTCCCAGACCACGAAACTCACCCGCAAACAGACGGAACCCCCCCTAAGAGCACCTCAAAGGCAAGCAAGTCATCAAAAACACAAAAAAAATTCCGCCTGGGATTTGGTCCAAAACACTTTTATCCGGTATTAGAGCTTCCCAGCAATGGCCCCAGAGCCGTCAACCCAGGAGAAAACGAGTAGAAGACCCCCAAACAGCCAAAGAGCAAAAGTACAAAAATGGGGACTTAGTCACTTTTTCACAAATTTCCCAAATCACTCCGCGCGCGCTCTGCAGCTAGGCCCTAAGTCCCCTCAGCCACCATGGATTTGCTTCAAACCTCTTGCAAAGTAAAGTATATATAGCCAGCAGTGCTCCCACACCACGAAACTCACCCACAAACACCAGGAAGCCCCCCAAACAGGCCCCCGAAAACGCTACATAGAGCAAAATGTCAGAAATAGCCCAAAAAAAAATCGGCCTGGATTTTGTCCCAACCACTTCTACCCGGTATTAGACCTTCCCAGGAATGCCCCAAGACCCGGCAACCCACCCGCCAAGAAGCATAACACCCCCAAACAGGCCAAAAGCAAAATCTCATACTTGCAATATTTCTGGGCCTTCGGTCCAAACGCGCTGCGTAGCTAGGCCATAAGTCGGGGTTGGCACGACGGATTTCCTGAAAAGCAAATGCAATCAAGATTAGAGTGTCCCAGCAGTGCTCCCAGACCACGAAACTCACCCGCAAACACCAGGAAGCCCCCCAAACAGGCCCCCGAAAACGCTACATAGAGCAAAATGTCAGAAATAGCCCAAAAAAAATCGGCCTGGATTTTGTCCCAACCACTTCTACCCGGTATTAGACCTTCCCAGGAATGCCCCAAGACCCGGCAACCCACCCGCCAAGAAGCATAACACCCCCAAACAGGCCAAAAGCAAAATCTCATACTTGCAATATTTCTGGGCCTTCGGTCCAAACGCGCTGCGTAGCTAGGCCATAAGTCGGGGTTGGCACGACGGATTTCCTGAAAAGCAAATGCAATCAAGATTAGAGTGTCCCAGCAGTGCTCCCAGACCACGAAACTCACCCACAAACACCAGGAAGCCCCCCAAACAGGCCCCCGAAAACGCTACATAGAGCAAAATGTCAGAAATAGCCCAAAAAAAAATCGGCCTGGATTTTGCCCCAACCACTTCTACCCGGTATTAGACCTTCCCAGGAATGCCCCAAGACCCGGCAACCCACCCGCCAAGAAGCATAACACCCCCAAACAGGCCAAAAGCAAAATCTCATACTTGCAATATTTCTGGGCCTTCGGTCCAAACGCGCTGCGTAGCTAGGCCATAAGTCGGGGTTGGCACGACGGATTTCCTGAAAAGCAAATGCAATCAAGATTAGAGTGTCCCAGCAGTGCTCCCAGACCACGAAACTCACCCGCAAACACCAGGAAGCCCCCCAAACAGGCCCCCGAAAACGCTACATAGAGCAAAATGTCAGAAATAGCCCAAAAAAAAATCGGCCTGGATTTTGTCCCAACCACTTCTACCCGGTATTAGACCTTCCCAGGAATGCCCCAAGACCCGGCAACCCACCCGCCAAGAAGCATAACACCCCCAAACAGGCCAAAAGCAAAATCTCATACTTGCAATATTTCTGGGCCTTCGGTCCAAACGCGCTGCGTAGCTAGGCCATAAGTCGGGGTTGGCACGACGGATTTCCTGAAAAGCAAATGCAATCAAGATTAGAGTGTCCCAGCAGTGCTCCCAGACCACGAAACTCACCCGCAAACACCAGGAAGCCCCCCAAACAGGCCCCCGAAAACGCTACATAGAGCAAAATGTCAAAAATAGCCCCAAAAAAAATCGGCCTGGATTTTGTCCCAACCACTTCTACCCGGTATTAGACCTTCCCAGGAATGCCCCAAGACCCGGCAACCCACCCGCCAAGAAGCATAACACCCCCAAACAGGCCAAAAGCAAAATCTCATACTTGCAATATTTCTGGGCCTTCGGTCCAAACGCGCTGCGTAGCTAGGCCATAAGTCGGGGTTGGCACGACGGATTTCCTGAAAAGCAAATGCAATCAAGATTAGAGTGTCCCAGCAGTGCTCCCAGACCACGAAACTCACCCGCAAACACCAGGAAGCCCCCCAAACAGGCCCCCGAAAACGCTACATAGAGCAAAATGTCAGAAATAGCCCAAAAAAAAATCGGCCTGGATTTTGTCCCAACCACTTCTACCCGGTATTAGACCTTCCTAGGAATGCCCCAAGACCCGGCAACCCACCCGCCAAGAAGCATAACACCCCCAAACAGGCCAAAAGCGAAATCTCATACTTGCAATATTTCTGGGCCTTCGGTCCAAACGCGCTGCGTAGCTAGGCCATAAGTCGGGGTTGGCACGACGGATTTCCTGACAAGCAAATGCAATCAAGATTAGAGTGTCCCAGCAGTGCTCCCAGACCACGAAACTCACCCACAAACACCAGGAAGCCCCCCAAACAGGCCCCCGAAAACGCTACATAGAGCAAAATGTCAGAAATAGCCCAAAATAAAATCGGCCTGGATTTTGTCCCAACCACTTCTACCCGGTATTAGACCTTCCCAGGAATGCCCCAAGACCCGGCAACCCACCCGCCAAGAAGCATAACACCCCCAAACAGGCCAAAAGCAAAATCTCATACTTGCAATATTTCTGGGCCTTCGGTCCAAACGCGCTGCGTAGCTAGGCCATAAGTCGGGGTTGGCACGACGGATTTCCTGAAAAGCAAATGCAATCAAGATTAGAGTGTCCCAGCAGTGCTCCCAGACCACGAAACTCACCCACAAACACCAGGAAGCCCCCCAAACAGGCCCCCGAAAACGCTACATAGAGCAAAATGTCAGAAATAGCCCCAAAAAAAATCGGCCTGGATTTTGTCCCAACCACTTCTACCCGGTATTAGACCTTCCCAGGAATGCCCCAAGACCCGGCAACCCACCCGCCAAGAAGCATAACACCCCCAAACAGGCCAAAAGCAAAATCTCATACTTGCAATATTTCTGGGCCTTCGGTCCAAACGCGCTGCGTAGCTAGGCCATAAGTCGGGGTTGGCACGACGGATTTCCTGAAAAGCAAATGCAATCAAGATTAGAGTGTCCCAGCAGTGCTCCCAGACCACGAAACTCACCCGCAAACACCAGGAAGCCCCCCAAACAGGCCCCCGAAAACGCTACATAGAGCAAAATGTCAGAAATAGCCCAAAAAAAAATCGGCCTGGATTTTGTCCCAACCACTTCTACCCGGTATTAGACCTTCCCAGGAATGCCCCAAGACCCGGCAACCCACCCGCCAAGAAGCATAACACCCCCAAACAGGCCAAAAGCAAAATCTCATACTTGCAATATTTCTGGGCCTTCGGTCCAAACGCGCTGCGTAGCTAGGCCATAAGTCGGGGTTGGCACGACGGATTTCCTGAAAAGCAAATGCAATCAAGATTAGAGTGTCCCAGCAGTGCTCCCAGACCACGAAACTCACCCGCAAACACCAGGAAGCCCCCCAAACAGGCCCCCGAAAACGCTACATAGAGCAAAATGTCAGAAATAGCCCAAAAAAAAATCGGCCTGGATTTTGTCCCAACCACTTCTACCCGGTATTAGACCTTCCCAGGAATGCCCCAAGACCCGGCAACCCACCCGCCAAGAAGCATAACACCCCCAAACAGGCCAAAAGCAAAATCTCATACTTGCAATATTTCTGGGCCTTCGGTCCAAACGCGCTGCGTAGCTAGGCCATAAGTCGGGGTTGGCACGACGGATTTCCTGAAAAGCAAATGCAATCAAGATTAGAGTGTCCCAGCAGTGCTCCCAGACCACGAAACTCACCCGCAAACACCAGGAAGCCCCCCAAACAGGCCCCCGAAAACGCTACATAGAGCAAAATGTCAGAAATAGCCCAAAACAAAATCGGCCTGGATTTTGTCCCAACCACTTCTACCCGGTATTAGACCTTCCCAGGAATGCCCCAAGACCCGGCAACCCACCCGCCAAGAAGCATAACACCCCCAAACAGGCCAAAAGCAAAATCTCATACTTGCAATATTTCTGGGCCTTCGGTCCAAACGCGCTGCGTAGCTAGGCCATAAGTCGGGGTTGGCACGACGGATTTCCTGACAAGCAAATGCAATCAAGATTAGAGTGTCCCAGCAGTGCTCCCAGACCACGAAACTCACCCACAAACACCAGGAAGCCCCCCAAACAGGCCCCCGAAAACGCTACATAGAGCAAAATGTCAGAAATAGCCCAAAAAAAAATCGGCCTGGATTTTGTCCCAACCACTTCTACCCGGTATTAGACCTTCCCAGGAATGCCCCAAGACCCGGCAACCCACCCGCCAAGAAGCATAACACCCCCAAACAGGCCAAAAGCAAAATCTCATACTTGCAATATTTCTGGGCCTTCGGTCCAAACGCGCTGCGTAGCTAGGCCATAAGTCGGGGTTGGCACGACGGATTTCCTGAAAAGCAAATGCAATCAAGATTAGAGTGTCCCAGCAATGCTCTCAGACCACGAAACTCACCCACAAACAGACGGAACCCCCCCTAAGAGCACCTCAAAGGCAAGCAAGTCATCAAAAACACAAAAAATTTTCCGCCTCGGATTTGGCACAAACCACTTTTAGTGCTTCCCAGCAATGGCCCCAGACCCGTCAACTCACCTGCAAAGAGGTAGAACAACACCCCCACAAGTGCTGAGTCTTTCTTCATTGGGCGTAAACCAGCCCTCTGCTTTGATGGAAATAGGAGTCTGGAGGAGGAGGATAGAGGAGCATGTTCTTCTGAACTTGTGAACCTGAGGAATGCAGACTGCGGCACCTTCAAATAAATTAGCAAACAAGTGAAGACAGTTCTGCTGATGGGCTTGTTTTTGTGATTATCTGATTAAAGTTTGAATTATATTAACTGTGCACAACAAAGAAAGACAGACACACAGGAATAAAAGTGAATAAGGATGAAAAAGAAAGTTATTGATTCGTTGTCTCATTTTCAGGGCTCGAAGTCGGTATCACGGTCCAGGAATAAGAATAAGGCTTCGTCATCATACTCTGCGAATTCAGCCAGGGTGAGGTCAGTGCCACCTGACAGAGTAGAAATTCCCTCATCTATGGTGCTGGCCACCTCCTCTTCATCCGGCACGCTCTCTCGTACTCTTATATCTGGTGGTATGAGGTGCTGATTCATCTTGATCATTGTTAACCTCTCCACATTTTTGGGCGAGAGGCGGCTCCGTTTGGGAGTTACAATCCCACCAGCCGCACTGAAAACCCGTTCAGAAGACACACTTGCGAGTGGGCAAGACAAGTAGTTTAAAGCCAGGTTGGTGAGCTGTGGCCACAATTCTTTTTTCCCATGCCAATACGCCAATGGGTCAGAATTAACATAGACCTCTGTGGAGTCATTCAGATAGTCCTTCACCATCGACTCAAGGTCCTCCTCCAAGGTTCCTCCACTTTGCGTAGCTCTTGCTGTGCCTCTGACCTTTTGAGAACCAAACCCACGCAGAGCTAGCCAATCCTCTTCAGCATCCAATGTTTCTGTTGTCTTTCGTGCAGATGATCCGGTTGCCGGTGTCTTTAACGGCTGAGAGGTCACTTGTGCCACAGCCACAGGTGCAGAAGTGGATTGTTTTGACTGGGGATGGCCTGCTGATGTACTGCCATTTCCTTCAATTTCCAGCCGTTCTGTTTCAAACTTCTTGGCTGACAAGGCTAGCCAACGTTTGTACTTTGTAACATCTTCATCAGCAAAAGGAAAGAATGCTCTGCCTGCCAGCGCCTTTTTGTAGCGTGGATCCAGAATAGTAGCACAAATGTAATGCTGTTCTGAGTGGATCTTTTTAAGACGTTCATCACCTTGTAGGAGCTCTAATAATTGCTCAGCCAGAAGCAAAGAGTCTTTCTTTTTGTCATCTTTTCGAAACACAGAACACACCTCCTTCAGTTGGTCCTCCAGCATGTACAACAATGGGATAGCTTTTCCCAAATTAGAGTCCTCCTTGCTGACTGCACGTGTGAAGACCTCAAAAGGACGAAGCATGCGTGTTAGGCTTTCAACTATGTTCCATTGCGGCCCACCCATCCTCAGCTCCTCTATACCCTCTTTCAAGAAATATTGATCGAGTTGCGTATACTGCTCATACAGACGCTCAAGCATGTAGAAGGTTGAGTTCCAACGTGTTACCACCTCCTGGATGAGTGCTTTCACTGGCATTTGACATTGATATAGCATGCTCCTCAGCTGCTTGCGGGCCTTAAAAGAATGCCTGAAATGCTTGCAAATTTTTCGGCAGTTCTCCAATACACTGTACGCTGCACTGCGTTTATTACCCAAGAATTTTTGGACAACCAGGTTTATACAGTGCGCCAAACACGGCACTCTGAAATAGTAACCGTCCCTCATGGCCTTAACTATATTGGAGCCATTGTCCGTGGAAACATAACCAACCTTGCGTTTTAGTGGGGACAGACAGTTAAGGACCTTTGTGTTAAAGACATCCAAAATGTTTTCTGCTGTGTGACGTTTCTCCAAACCAAACATGGCTAGTGTTGCATGTTTCCGAGCACCTTTAAAAACAATGTTAGTGTCAACACCTGAGTTTAGCTTTGCTTTAGCCCCTGAAAAAGAGACCCAGTGTGCAGTGATGCACATGTAATCAGCGCCTGCGCCACTGGTCCACATGTCTGTTGTCAGATGTATAGTGTGAACAGCACTCTTCTGCAAAGCTGCCCCAATCACCTTCAGAACATCTTCATGTAGTGCTGGAACCGCAACTCGGGCAAAATAGAACCGGCTAGGAACCTTCCATTTAGGGCAGAGCGCTGTCACTAATTCTAGAAAACCAACCCCTTCTACAAAAGAAAAAGGGAGAAGGTCCAGAGCTAGCATTTTAGCCAGCTTAGTGTTATACAGACGGGTCATTGGGTGGTTGCGTTCATATTGCGCTTCTGTAAACAACATCTTTTTAATGTTGCCCTGGACCAATGATTTACGGGATGATGATGATCTCTTCGACCCAGTTACGCTCGCTGATGAACTTTTCCGCATTGATGTCTCACTCTCTCCCACACTCTTAGTGTGGCTCCCATGGGGTGTGCTGCTGACATGGGAACTGGGTGTAAGTGAAGTGTTTGAATCGTCTTCTTCTACCTCCTCGTCATCAGCAGATGACAAATCAACGTTTTCATTACGTGCAATTCCGGCTTTCTTGACCGCCTCTAGGTGCGGAAACCATTCGACAGCGTGCCTTCTCTCAAGATGACCTCTCTGGCCTCCGGTACCATAGTTAGAACCAAGCTTACCACGACTAAATCGAAGCTTACAAAGGCTACAAATGGCTACGTTTTCCTTTTTTGGGCAAACACTAAAGAAGTCCCAAACTGGAGACTTGAAATGTCTTCGGGGGCCGGAGGAGGCGGCGATACTGGTGGTGGTGGTCCTGCTGCTAATGACAGATGAAGTGGAGGATGTGGATTGCCGAACTTCAGTACGTTTTGCACTTTCACCACCACGAATTGAGGTCGAGGACGAGGTGGGTACCTTCTTGCGAAGAAATATGGAAGCGGTAGGTTTTGGTGTACTACTTAACTCCAAATCTAATGATTCCATTTCCATTGCCTCCTCGCCGACATCATCATCACGCTCAGCAGCTTCTCGGGATAGGGTCAAAATGTCTCTTTGCTGCATGCCCGGTGGGGCTGCAGTGACCTTTGTGATGACTGGCTCGACGTCATCGTGAGAGGCTTCATCACCAGCAGTATCTGTCACTTCTTGTTGAGCCTCATCACACTCCATAGGTTTGAGTTTTTGGACGACCTTCCTTTTACGCTTAGGTACCGGTGTCAGATCATGGTGTGCCTCTGCCTCACTGTCAGACCGCAGTTGTGGTTCCCAAGACAGATCACTTGCACCAGAACGAGGTGGGCTTGAAGAAGATGTAGACACCCCCCTTGATCTTTTCCTTGCTAGGGATGTGGAAGACAATGAATGATCATCAGGAGGAGTGGCTTCCAATGATACCTCAGCTTCATTGTCGATTTCCAAATGTGCCCCTACTTCGGGAGGAACAACTATTGTGGGCACTTGTGAACGTCCATGCACCTTTGCTTGCGCATCTCCTTTTGCTGCCTCTCCTTCCACATGTACTTGGGCGTGTACTTGCACATGGTGTTGTTGTTGCGGCTGTGGTTGTTCAACACTTGTCAGATGAGTTACAACAACCTGTGTTGATTCAGGGACATTGCTGCTACTTTCTTGCGATGAGCCAACATCACTGGTCGATGGTGATTGGGGAAGTACACTGACTGCCTCTGAAGCACTCAAGGGCTTTGACTTAAGTTGGCGTGGTGGTGGAGGCACTGAACCCAATGGAGCAGGGGTGCTGCTCTCAGGTTGGTCCCCAGCAGATCCTGCTGCTGCAGGCGTACTTTTTTTTTTGCTCCCAAAAAAAGTGGCGGGTGGCACACCAGCCTCCTTGGTAACTTGCTTCTTCTGCTCCTTACTAGCAACTTTCTTGCTAGAGGAGCTACGGAGAACTTTCTTTGGGGGCGGGGCCATCTTCTTCAGAGCAGGTCAGACAGCAGGCCGCAGTTGCACGAATTGTAGAGTTGTCTGAGGCCAGACGTGACGTCGCGTGACGTTATGCTGCACACACACACCGCTGCAGGACTTCTTCCTGGCACTGGTGGTTCTCTTGAGTCTTGTGCACCTAAAAAAAATGGAAGACAGAGGAACATCAGTTCAGTTATAGAGCACAAAAAAATCGAAAAACACTGCAAAATCAGCACAATCCCAATCCATCCATGCCCTCCATAATGTTTAAATTCAAGACAACCCACAGAAAGACTAGGCCCATGCAAGACTCACTACCCCTGGGCATAAATAAAGGTTGAAAAGTAGGCAAAATGGTTGGAGGCCTAACAACAAAGCCTGCATTCAAAATGGCCACTTGCCTGCCAGCACATGGCCAGTGCCTGTAGCTGCACTCAAAATGGCCACCAGCCACATGGCATGTCCCTCCCCATGAACACCCCCAAAAATCGAAAAACACTGCAAAATCAGCACAATCCCATTCCATCCATGGCCTCCATGATGTTTAAATTCAAGACAGCCCACAGAAAGACTAGGCCCATGCTAGACTCAAATACCCCTGGTGAAAAGGCCACAAGTACAGGCCCAAAAATCGAAAAACACTGCAAAATCAGCACAATCCTATTCCATCCACGGCCTCCATGATGTTTAAATTCAAGACAGCCCACAGAAAGACTAGGCCCATGCTAGACTCAAATACCCCTGGTGAAAAGGCCACAAGTACAGGCCCAAAAATCGAAAAACACTGCAAAATCAGCACAATCCTATTCCATCCATGGCCTCCATGATGTTTAAATTCAAGACAGCCCACAGAAAGACTAGGCCCATGCTAGACTCAAATACCCCTGGTGAAAAGGCCACAAGTACAGGCCCAAAAATCGAAAAACACTGCAAAATCAGCACAATCCTATTCCATCCATGGCCTCCATGATGTTTAAATTCAAGACAGCCCACAGAAAGACTAGGCCCATGCTAGACTGAAATACCCCTGGTGAAAAGGCCACAAGTACAGGCCCAAAAATCGAAAAACACTGCAAAATCAGCACAATCCCATTCAATCCATGGCCTCCATGATGTTTAAATTCAAGACAACCCACAGAAATACTAGGCCCATGCAAGACTCACTACCCCTGGGCATAAATAAAGGTTGAAAAGTAGGCAAAATGGTTGGAGGCCTAACAACAAAGCCTGCATTCAAAATGGCCACTTGCCTGCCAGCACATGGCCAGTGCCTGTAGCTGCACTCAAAATGGCCACCAGCCACATGGCATGTCCCTCCCCATGAACACCCCCAAAAATCGAAAAACACTGCAAAATCAGCACAATCCCATTCCATCCATGGCCTCCATGATGTTTAAATTCAAGACAGCCCACAGAAAGACTAGGCCCATGCTAGACTCAAATACCCCTGGTGAAAAGGCCACAAGTACAGGCCCAAAAATCGAAAAACACTGCAAAATCAGCACAATCCTATTCCATCCATGGCCTCCATGATGTTTAAATTCAAGACAGCCCACAGAAAGACTAGGCCCATGCTAGACTCAAATACCCCTGGTGAAAAGGCCACAAGTACAGGCCCAAAAATCGAAAAACACTGCAAAATCAGCACAATCCTATTCCATCCATGGCCTCCATGATGTTTAAATTCAAGACAGCCCACAGAAAGACTAGGCCCATGCTAGACTGAAATACCCCTGGTGAAAAGGCCACAAGTACAGGCCCAAAAATCGAAAAACACTGCAAAATCAGCACAATCCCATTCAATCCATGGCCTCCATGATGTTTAAATTCAAGACAACCCACAGAAATACTAGGCCCATGCAAGACTCACTACCCCTGGGCATAAATAAAGGTTGAAAAGTAGGCAAAATGGTTGGAGGCCTAACAACAAAGCCTGCATTCAAAATGGCCACTTGCCTGCCAGCACATGGCCAGTGCCTGTAGCTGCACTCAAAATGGCCACCAGCCACATGGCATGTCCCTCCCCATGAACACCCCCAAAAATCGAAAAACACTGAAAAATCAGCACAATCCCATTCCATCCATGGCCTCCATGATGTTTAAATTCAAGACAGCCCACAGAAAGACTAGGCCCATGCTAGACTCAAATACCCCTGGTGAAAAGGCCACAAGTACAGGCCCAAAAATCGAAAAACACTGCAAAATCAGCACAATCCTATTCCATCCATGGCCTCCATGATGTTTAAATTCAAGACAGCCCACAGAAAGACTAGGCCCATGCTAGACTCAAATACCCCTGGTGAAAAGGCCACAAGTACAGGCCCAAAAATCGAAAAACACTGCAAAATCAGCACAATCCCATTCAATCCATGGCCTCCATGATGTTTAAATTCAAGACAACCCACAGAAATACTAGGCCCATGCAAGACTCACTACCCCTGGGCATAAATAAAGGTTGAAAAGTAGGCAAAATGGTTGGAGGCCTAACAACAAAGCCTGCATTCAAAATGGCCACTTGCCTGCCAGCACATGGCCAGTGCCTGTAGCTGCACTCAAAATGGCCACCAGCCACATGGCATGTCCCTCCCCATGAACACCCCCAAAAATCGAAAAACACTGCAAAATCAGCACAATCCCATTCAATCCATGGCCTCCATGATGTTTAAATTCAAGACAACCCACAGAAAGACTAGGCCCATGCTAGACTCAAATACCCCTGGTGAAAAGGCCACAAGTACAGGCCCAAAAATCGAAAAACACTGCAAAATCAGCACAATCCTATTCCATCCATGGCCTCCATGATGTTTAAATTCAAGACAGCCCACAGAAAGACTAGGCCCATGCTAGACTCAAATACCCCTGGTGAAAAGGCCACAAGTACAGGCCCAAAAATCGAAAAACACTGCAAAATCAGCACAATCCTATTCCATCCATGGCCTCCATGATGTTTAAATTCAAGACAGCCCACAGAAAGACTAGGCCCATGCTAGACTGAAATACCCCTGGTGAAAAGGCCACAAGTACAGGCCCAAAAATCGAAAAACACTGCAAAATCAGCACAATCCCATTCAATCCATGGCCTCCATGATGTTTAAATTCAAGACAACCCACAGAAATACTAGGCCCATGCAAGACTCACTACCCCTGGGCATAAATAAAGGTTGAAAAGTAGACAAAATGGTTGGAGGCCTAACAACAAAGCCTGCATTCAAAATGGCCACTTGCCTGCCAGCACATGGCCAGTGCCTGTAGCTGCACTCAAAATGGCCACCAGCCACATGGCATGTCCCTCCCCATGAACACCCCCAAAAATCGAAAAACACTGCAAAATCAGCACAATCCCATTCAATCCATGGCCTCCATGATGTTTAAATTCAAGACAACCCACAGAAAGACTAGGCCCATGCTAGACTCAAATACCCCTGGTGAAAAGGCCACAAGTACAGGCCCAAAAATCGAAAAACACTGCAAAATCAGCACAATCCCATTCAATCCATGGCCTCCATGATGTTTAAATTCAAGACAACCCACAGAAAGACTAGGCCCATGCTAGACTCAAATACCCCTGGTGAAAAGGCCACAAGTACAGGCCCAAAAATCGAAAAACACTGCAAAATCAGCACAATCCTATTCCATCCATGGCCTCCATGATGTTTAAATTCAAGACAGCCCACAGAAAGACTAGGCCCATGCTAGACTCAAATACCCCTGGTGAAAAGGCCACAAGTACAGGCCCAAAAATCGAAAAACACTGCAAAATCAGCACAATCCCATTCCATCCATGGCCTCCATGATGTTTAAATTCAAGACAGCCCACAGAAAGACTAGGCCCATGCACCACTCACTACCCCTGGTCAAGGCCCCAACAACAGGTCAAAAATCGAAAAACACAAAATTTAAAAAAAAAAAAAATCGAAAAACACAGAAAAATCAGCACAATCCCAATTCATCTATGGCCTCCATGATGTTTAAGTTCAAGACAACCCACAGAAAGAATCAGTCCACCCACCACTGAGTACCCCTGGGCAAAAGGCCCCAAAACAGCCCAAAAATCGAAAATCCCAAAATTTTAGTTGCAGCAACTGTAATGCCCCAAACAAACTTACTTGTAAAATTTCTAATCCAACAGTGATCCAAAGAAAGTCAAAAAGGCCTCAAATCCAAAGATCCAGCAGCATCCACAAAAAGTAATCCTTCCAGGTCCACATCCAAATGAAAAGTGACCAGGAGATGGACAAAGCACTGGGAGGAGCCTGCTGAACAGGAACAGGAAGTTGAAGACTATGGGGCACTTCCTTCCTCCCACCCCCCTGCCCCCTCCCCAAAATGGACTCCTCGCTAAAAAAGTGCAGGCAAATGTCAAACTAAGGAGTTATTCACATAAAAATCATCATTTCTAGAAGGTTTATGCTGCTTGCTGGTGGATTTCTTGTGCAGAATTGCAAATTTATATTTTCGCTCGCCGCATCTCAAATCTCGCAATTGCGAAGTACCGCGAGACGTGATCTCGCCGTATTCGCGTTGACAAACTATCGCTGGCAATCCGCGATGACGTAATCGCGCTCGCCAATTCCCGCGGGATCACACAGCAAGATCCAAAATGGCGCAGCACTCGCAAACTATCGAAAAAAACAACTCGGCAAACGATGATAAACGCCGCGCGCCGCAAAAATTGTATCACCAACGCCGCGCGCCGCCAAAAAAATCCGCTGCGTGCGAATTTGCGGATTTTGCGGGAAATCCGCAAATCTCGCGGATTGCGGATTTCCCGAAAATCCGCAAAATCCGCGAGCGGAACGGATTTTCCGCCCACGCTTAGGTGAGGGGTTCCATAAAGAGGTTAAAGAGAGGGGGGAGAGAATAGAGCCCTGAGGGACACCTTGGAAGACAGGTGAAGGGTTTGTGAGACAGTCATTGATTTTGATTTGTTGTGATTTGTGTTGGAGATAAGAGGCAAACCATTTGAAGACAAGACCGTTAAGGCCAAAGCGAGTTTTGAGCGAGTTAAGTAGGGAAAAGTGGTTAACTGTATCAAAGGCAGCAGAGAGGTCGAGGAGAATAAGTAAGCAGGTTTCACCATTATCAAGGGAACAGGGGATGTCATCAACTATATTAAGCATGGCGGTTTTGGTGCTGTAGCCTTTTCTGAAGCCGGATTGCAGGAATTCAAGTAAATTGAAATTGCTAATGTGTTAATCCGATTGGCGCAGAGCACATTTTTCAAGGACTTTGGAAAGAAGGGGGAGGTTAGAGATAGGGCGGAGATTGTTCAGGTCATTAGGGTCAGCAGTGGGGTTTTTAAGAATGGGAGTGATTTGTCCAAGTTGGAGAGAGTCAGGGACACATCTTGTGGTACAGGAGGTGTTGATGATAGTAGTCCAGTAAGGGGCAATGAAGTGGTTTAGATCTTGGACAAGGTTAGAGGGGAGATGGTCTTTGGTGTGTGAGGTCAGCTCTAGTTTGGCAATGATGTTCGAGCTCAGTCACGAGGTAGAAATGATGCCAGGATGCGTTGTTTTTCAGTTGTAGGTTGGGAAGGCTTTATTCAGGAGGGGTTGTAACGTGTCGGTTAGGGGAGTAATCAGGGGGGGGAATCAACAAGGGTGGAAAGTTTAAGGTAATGTCTACAGCAAGTAGGGAGCTGGGTGGGACCTGTGTTAGATGGAAGGATTGATCTATTTTGGCAATTTTATCAAAGAAGAAGTTAGCAATTTTCTCACATCTGTCTGTTGAGCCCGTCAGCTTTAGGGGGGGGGGGGGCTGAAGATGTTTGTTTTTTAACAATGTTTAACAGTTCCCTGGGTCTATTTTTAGCACGATCCAGTTGTACTTGGAAGAAAGTTGCCTTTTCATTGAAAATGTGTTTCTTGTAAGTAGATCTCACGGCTCGAAGGAGGACGAGATGGGAGGAAGAGGGGTGTTGTCTCCATGATCTTTCCGTCAATCTAAGTGAGCGTCGTTCGTTGTTGAGATCTGTGTTGAAGCAAGATGTTTTAGTTTAGGAGGGGCAGGTTGGTCTAAGACATCCTTGACGGTCTTATTGAAAAGCTCTGTGAGTTCCTTGGCATTTTGGGAAATATGGGTGAGAAGAGGTTGTGCTTGGAGTTTAGACTCAAATTCACCAGGGGGGGGGTTAGATTACGATTTCTGGTCCATTTCATGGGTTTGAATGTTTTTTGTGTGGGGAGTAGAGGAGTGTTTGTAATCTTAAACAAAATGAGGTGATGGCCAGACGACTCAACGGGGATGATGTTGGAAAGGGAGGTCAGGTCATTGTTGGAAATGATGATGTCAAGAGTGGCCCCTTTGGTATGAGCAGGAAAGTGACATAGTTGAGTAAGTTCAATAGTCTCTAGAAGATTCATGAGGTGGCTGACGGTGGGATCATCAGCATTGTTCCAGTGGATGTTAAAATCTCCTAAGAAGAGATTTTTCGAGTGAGGATTGTGTAAGAACAAATAGTTCTTCAGCGAAGAGAAGAGGATCACCAGGAGGGTGGTAGATGTTATCTAGTCGAATTGGGGAAGAAGCCAGCACAGTGAGCTCGGCGCTAGGGAAATCAAAGGTTAGATGGTCAGTGATCTTTACAAGAGTGAGCTGAAGTTCACTTTTTTGGATTATAGCTAAGGTTCACAAAATCAGTTTTTACTGATTTCTACAGATAAATACAGACCAAAAACAATGTGTTTTATGTCTGCATTAATTTTTAAAAGTGGAGAAATACAAAAAATTGCGCTTATTTTAAGTAACTTTCCATGCTTGTCTTTCATGAAATATAACCCAATAGCTGATCAGACGGAAAGCATGGGAAATTTAAAAAAGGCGTGAAAATTATTTAAATAAAGGCGTATGTCAAAATACATTCGTGGTAAAATGGTCATATTTACCAGTAAATGTACTGTCATGCAATATTTTGCAGCTTAAGTAGCTAAAATACGACAGACATAAAATTATGACTGCACGTCTTTTAGTTAACCCCTTCGCTGCTGATGACGAGCTCAGCTCGTCATCAGCCACGGGTGGTGTGTGCTGATGACGAGCTGAGCTCGTCATGTAACGCAGTATTTTTAAAAATGCCGCACAGCACAAAAATCACCGCAGCAGCGATGCAGTTAAATAAATATGGGAAAGTACAGTTTTACAACTTTATTTATCTGAAAAACTCAAAATAAATATGGATGAATACAGATAAAATGGCCCAAAAATAAATATGGATAAATACAGACGGAAATGTTAAAAAAATGAATACCATAAAATCGGGAGCCCTAATTATAGCTAATCCACCCCCTTTTCTGTCAGGTCTGTCTTTCCTAATGATAGAATAACCAAGGGGGGGTGAGGCAGGCAAGGAGGGCTGTCGAGTGGTCATTAAGCCAGGTTTCAGTAAGGAAGGCGATGTTGATAGCTTCACTGAGGATGGTTTCTGATATTTCCGTCGGACAGTCGAGCGGCAGTTAACAAGCATGCAGGAGAGGCGATTAGGGTTGTCTTTGGTGGGGAAGCAAGAGTGGATGGTGGTAAGTTGAGCTGGGGGTCTGGGGGAGATGGGAGAAGAGGGGATTCGGCTAGTTCCCAAAATCATGGGATGCTGGAGTAAGGGAGGGGGTGAACCAGTGAAGTAGTGTGGCTCACTGGTTAGAGGCGGCAGACCCGAGAGCAGAGGACGGCCCGGGACCAGGGTTCGATTCCCGGCGCGGCAGGTTTCTGGACCAGGGTCAGCGGACTCGATAATTCTCTCGCCTCGGTGCCCACTCTGATCAGCGATCACACTCGGCAACTCTGGGCATTAGCTTGCCTCATCTTCACTAACGGCCCCACCAGACCGCCGGGGATGCCTGGTCTCACCCTGGAGATACCCATTAAGGGACCATCTCTCAGGGAAGCCAGGAAGGGTTTCGCAGCGGTCGAAGCGCCTTGGGACCCTACGGGTAAGCAGTGCGCTATATAAATGCCTATACATACATATATACATACATATACATACATACATCAGTGATTAAGGGTTTAGGAAGGTAGGAGTTGCATAGGTCAGAAATGTCAGACGTAGAGAGGCAGTTCACAGCGTGGAGAGACCTTTGAGTTTGGGTGCGAAGGGGTGTGGTTCTCCAATGGTTCTTTTGGGAGATGTTTAGGAAGCAAGACCAGAAGGAATCAGTATGATTGAGGAAGGTCCTGGAGTTAAGGACATTCTAATCCTCTCTAAATTGAGTAAGTTCCGTCTTCACGGTTGAGAGATTATGTTCAATGTTAGATAGAGTCTGGGCATTGAGGTTGAGAGGGAATTCCTGTGAAGAGGAGGGAGGGGAAAGTCTGAAGTGGGGAAGGGGGGAGATGCCGGAAGGGGGAGTCAGGGGAGTGTTCAGGTTGTTAGACGCGGAGAGGGATGGGTCATTCATTGAGTCAGGCCATGAGGAAGAAGATGATAAGAGGGAGTAAGGGATGGAGGGGAAAGTTACATCGGTTCGAGGGGAGAGAGAGCGGTTCAGAGGTGGAGATATTGTCATGGGGGGGTACGATCGAAATTACTAGGTGTGGGTAAGGGAAGTGGGGGATAGGTTAGGGGTAGTGAGAGGAGTTTAGGGAGGTTGGTCGTTAGAGAGAGAGTTTGGATGACGGTGTGAGCAGTTGAGATCTCTAGGGGGGTCAGCATCGGGGGTGAGGGAGACAGCATAAGGGTGTCAGATAATTGGGATAAAGAAGGGTTAGGAGCTGGTTTGGATAGTTGGTTGGCCAGGGTACTGAAATATTGCTCAAAGATGTTGAGGTGGGATTCAGAGGCTTGAATGAGGATATTACCAGATTTGAATATGGAATTGTCAATTTCTTAGAGAAAAGCTAGGGAAGGGGAAGCAGATAATTTAAATCCATATGGGGTTTTACTTGATTTAGTGACTGTAAGGTGGAGAAGGAAAATCCTATTCCATTTGGAGAGGCGTTTGGAGTAGAAAATGTTGTTCGTTTTTATAGTAGAGTAGAGGCTGTGATAGGTATCAACGATTAAAACTTTGGGGTGATGAACCAATAACTTATGTTTAAAAAATGTCTTGCCATTTTTGGAAAGATTGGAAGGGTATAGGATGTTCCATGTATTGGAGTCATGTCTGGAGAGGGCAGGGTCCGGAGGTGTGAGGAAGGGATTAGGAGGGGACATGTTAGGACCTTAGATGAGGACTGGGGGGGAGAGAAAGAGAGGGAAGATAAAATAAAGAAATGAGATTAAGGTGAGTGAGAGACCTGGTGGAAAAAAATCATAAGAGAGAGTGGAGGGTCAGTGTTCCGTGGAAGAGAAGAGTGTTTGTCAAAAAATACAGAATTAAGAAAATTACAATGAGACTACATCGAAATTGTTAAACCTGGATATATTTGGATGCTAGTTGGGGGAGGGGTAAAGCAGGGGGGGTAGGATAGAATAGACAAGTGGGGGGTGAATACTGCAGAGAAAAAAAGCTGAGGGTGAGAGGAGAGATAATGTGTGGTAAAAAGAGGGGGTAAACAGTCAACAAATTAGATAGTAGAGAGAGTCTAAATAAGAGAATAATAACAAAAAAGCAAATCAAGAGTAAATTTTAAAAAGTTCTTCAATGACGGCACAAGGAACGTGGTCAAATGTTAGTAGCAGGACCCCGACAAGTACAGCCGGAGCGCCATTGCAGGTGAAGGAGAAATAGGTCTGGGGGAGCAGCTGGAGGAAGCACCTTAAGAAATCCGAAGGTAGATTCAAACATGGTGGTGGAGTCCTAGAGACTTTGAAACAGAGGCTACGGGGTCATCATTGGGAATCGTCCATGGAGACAGAGAAACCACTCATGGTGGCCATCGAGGTCGCGGGCTGCGCGGCGGCAGGGTGAAGTTCAGGCCCTGGATTAGAGTTCAGAATTAGTATTTCACTAAAGCAGGAATTTGGATGGAGAACCCAGGATGAGTGTCCAGTCTTGTAGGGATGCTCACAGCTGAGCAGCAGAGCCTGATGATTGACCAGGCTCAAGATTTCAGGAGCATCTGATAATTTTCAGTGACTTTGGGGACTGCGTACGTTCCTTCCCATGCTCCTTCTCACCGGCCAGTGGCGGAGCACGCCAGAGCCATGTATGCTTTACGCCAGGGTAACCATCAAACATATTAATTGATTGCACAGTATGGGGAATCAGGCGGCCAAAATGTACCCGATCCCCCAACAATGAGATCATGTGAAACGTCCCTTGAAGGCACCCACCAATCCCTGAATCAATGTGCAGGTGAGGGCACCAGTCCAAGGCTTACTGGTGCCAGGGCGTGAACTGGCACCCACCACACCCGCAACCAGAGCTCCTCGGTCAGTTATCCCTATCCACCAATCAGGGTGCGGATGACAAAAACATGGAGAACGGTCAGTGTGGGTCCAGGGCAACAAGCATAGACCTCCCTGCACCTCACCTGGAATCTCCTCTTCAGGAGACCCTGACACCAGACCTGTTCAGGCTGTCCTTCTGCGGGGAAGCTGTGCGACAAGAGGGGAACTCCTCAATGAATACATAAACGGCAGAAATACAACAATGACAAGAAACGTATTCTTAAGTTGTTAATACAACTACTAGTAATAAAAATATATTTTTACCCTTCAGGGCCATAACAAAAACCTGATGGCCTCCCCGGCAAATACAGGGTCAGATTTTCAGTAAAAAAAGTGGCAGAGTGGTCCCCTGATGAACTGGAGCAAGGGGGGCCCTCCCGGAGGGGATGTGGGGCCCTGTACACCCCTGTGTCCCATCTAACATGTTCATACTGGCATTCCTGTGCTATATTAGGCACAATTTATATAGCTTTTTGGTGATTTTAAGACCAAATATAAGCAAGTCCACTGTGGCATATTTTGGTGCTGTCTAAAGGGCAGTGCTTAATTTGAGAAGGTGCTTGCTGTTGCAGCCCAGACATTGACCGAGAGAAAGAGAGTGAAAAAAAAACATAGGGGAAAGAGGAGGAAGAGAAAGACAGGAAAAGAGTCAAAGAGGTAGAAAGCAGGACCCTGCGAGCGTGAGAAAAAGAAACAGAGAGTGATGGGAGGGTGGATTATAGAGGCATGAGACGGATTCAGACCTACGCAGCCTTGGCATTCGGCGCCTCAATCTTAGATGGTGCCAGAGTTGGGCTTTGAGCAAAACTTTGGGCCCAGGATATATTCTTTTACAAAATAAGCAGTGCTAAAAGGGACCTCAGGGGCATATCAGCAACAGCCAGCGATAATTATCGCTAAGTGCGCTTAGCGCAAGTTTAATTATCGCCAGCTATCGCTGTATTGAATCGCCGAGATAGCGCCTTATCATCAATGCGTATCTCCAAGGTGATAAAAACTCAAGCGATAGCGGCACAATGTGCGATTATCGCTGGAAATCCAGCGATAAAAACACAGTGACAGGCAAATCCTTGATGATAGGACAAGGTGGATTTATACTTACAGTCCACCTCCCATAGGATATAATGGCTGAGTCAGATTGAAAGCAGGCGTTCAGAAACCAGCGATAAGCGCTACTTTTATCATCGCTACGCGGGTTTACGGCCAGATTGATAATAGGAGGAAGTTGTGTTAACGAAATTTTCCACGTTATTTTAGTAAGATATGCCCACTTTGCATATCATTATCGTTGCAATGCTGGGCGTTAAGTAAACGCGCGCTGAGGCATGGAATCACGGGCTAGCTTATAAGCAAGTCCACTGTGGCATATTTTGGTGCTGTCTAAAGGGCAGTGCTTAATTTGAGAAGGTGCTTGCTGTTGCAGCCCAGACATTGACCGAGAGAAAGAGAGTGAAAAACAAACATAGGGGAAAGAGGAGGAAGAGAAAGACAGGAAAAGAGTCAAAGAGGTAGAAAGCAGGACCCTGCGAGCGTGAGAAAAAGAAACAGAGAGTGATGGGAGGGTGGATTATAGAGGCATGAGACGGATTCAGACCTACGCAGCCTTGGCATTCGGCGCCTCAATCTTAGATGGTGCCAGAGTTGGGCTTTGAGCAAAACTTTGGGCCCAGGATTTATTCTTTTACAAAATAAGCAGTGCTAAAAGGGACCTCAGGGGCATATCAGCAACAGCCAGCGATAATTATCGCTAAGTGCGCTTAGCGCAAGTTTAATTATCGCCAGCTATCGCTGTATTGAATCGCCGAGATAGCGCCTTATCATCAATGCGTATCTCCAAGGTGATAAAAACTCAAGCGATAGCGGCACAATGTGCGATTATCGCTGGAAATCCAGCGATAAAAACACAGTGACAGGCAAATCCTTGATGATAGGACAAGGTGGATTTATACTTACAGTCCACCTCCCATAGGATATAATGGCTGAGTCAGATTGAAAGCAGGCGTTCAGAAACCAGCGATAAGCGCTACTTTTATCATCGCTACGCGGGTTTACGGCCAGATTGATAATAGGAGGAAGTTGTGTTAGCGAAATTTTCCACGTTATTTTAGTAAGATATGCCCACTTTGCATATCATTATCGTTGCAATGCTGGGCGTTAAGTAAACGCGCGCTGAGGCATGGAATCACGGGCTAGCTTGTCCTTGCTGATAATGCGATATAATTATCGCCGCTTTTCACCCAAAAATGACGCTAAAGCGGTGATAATTTTATCGCATCCCCTGGATGATATTCGCCAAATGCGCAAAGTGTTGGGGGACCATTCACATGACAGTAAAGCGCTATTCAATTGAAAGTAACACAAGTTATACCTTGACTTTTCTTCAACCACCTTTGTAAATTGAAATGTAATGGCCTAACTCTGGGATATGGAATATCCTAGCAGGAAGCACTCAACAGAATTCCTGATTTATTAGTTATGCCATAACCTCGCCTGACAGTAAGTGAAGTTTACGCCAAGTTTAAATGTCTTCTGATTGAATTCTGGCCAACGTTAGCTAACATAAATCTTTGAAATTTTACCAAAGTATCACAGCATTCAGACAAAAACCCAACTACAACGTGGAGCCAATTGTATATCGATTTCTAAAAAAATATTGACTGAGCCATATACAAATACCAAGGTCCCTGTGCAAATACTGACTTTTGTTTCTCCTCATTTAAATTCTGCGGTTCCCAACGGTGAAAACCACAAGGCTCTGAGCAGGACCCGCCCGTCAGACCGGGGGCGCCCAGCGCTCCGCCCTTGTTAATAGGAATCACAATGTATCATTCCGCCTCATAAATAGTGCCAGAGCGGACAAGGCCCGGAAGCGCACTGCACCCTCTTCAACTTTTCTAAACTTCAACAAAATATTGAAATATTATTGAGATTCATGTTTCATGGACGAACTCAGTGTTTTTGGTTAAATACACGTGTTCTTGCTTTATGAAATATTGTGCTAGACTCCAGAGGGTAATGGAATCACAGCTCATATTTCTGACTTACTGGAACCAAACTACGGTCTCGTTGGCTAATGTTGACCTTACAGTATGTTTTTTGCTCTGTGGTCTATGTTTGACTTTTTGGAGAACATGACATTGTTTTGGGTAGGTAATTATATTTGATTTGAGACTGCTTCAGTGAGGGGGGTGGGCGGAGTGAGGTCAAACTTGTCATTTTTTTGTTTGCATAAACTTCACAAAAAATCTGGGGAACCTTTTCAGCCTTTGAAGTGTTTGAAGATATCCAACTTACGCCTTTCCTTCTGTAGGAAACGGCATGTGCCACTTTGCACCACTAAGGGCCACGTGTATCATACAATTTTGCATTTGCAAAAGGTGCAAATTGATCATTTCACCTGTTTGTGCATGCAAAATAGCCTTTCAAGTTGTATGAAAGGCTTTTCAGTAGCAATTTTAGGTCATCAAAAAAATTGTGATTACCTAAGATTGCGACTACAAATAGAGATTCATAATTTGCTATTCTTTAGTACATGTACCAAGCATTTTCGAAATGTGAACTGTGCATTTAGGAAATACTAGTACCATTGACTCCCAAAAAACAGAAGTTTGCATTTTTCAAAGTGCCATGAAGTGCACACGTACCTCTAGGGCATGATGCGCTTTACATGTGAGTATTTGTTTTGTTGGGGTGCTTCGGGCGGGCCTTAGGCCTTTGGGCACCCTTGGTATTGCATTACCTAATTTGCGATTACCAATTAAGTAATTGCAAATTAGTTACTGCTAAATCATTTGTACCTATAGACCTTTAGGCCCATAGGAACAAATGGAGTAGTATTACCTAATAGCGATTACCTAACTGCGATTGGTAATCTTTGAGAATTACTAATAGGTAATAGTTATTTTCTGATATACCATTTTGCATTTGTTAAATAGCAGTTCCCTAAAATTCGCTATTTAAGAATGCAAAATGGCTTTTTCATAGATGTGGCCCTAAATGCCAGAGCTTCAGAAATAATGCATTACAGAGTTATTTTCCACCAGAAGCCATTTTGTTGGAGCAAATCTAGGAAAAAAGTACCTTCATAAAGAATAAAATGTGCAGAGGTTCTTGTGGGAGTTTGTGGAGTCTGATAATGCACTTGTGTCGATCACGCACCCCAGGTATTTTTGGTTGTGCCACCTGCGCTTTGACCTGTTGTCTCCTTGCCTTTGCCAGCTGGATACCCCAACTTTTCACAGGCTCTCTTTCACTTTATTTTGTTGAACTTTTTTTTGCCTCTAGACTTCTGGTTCCTCTCTGCAGAATATTCGCCCTGAATTATTCCTGGGAATTCTCGGGGGTCTGTAATGCTATTGGGGGCATGGTTGCCCAACAGCAACCCTCGAGGGAGGGATTCACAGAGCAGGAGGTCCCTCGGAACTGAAGCTATGCAATACATCTGCACTCCAGGACCCCGCATCGCCTCGGCTGAGCGACGCATCCTTTGAAGTGGACTCCGCAATCCTCTGCGATGCAGATTTAAGGTATTCTTGCTCAGCGAGCCTAACTGGGTCCCTGGAGTTGGCCCACACTCCATCGCGGTCAGCCTGAACTTGTGACTTTGCCCCGGTGTGCGTGATCAGATAACTACAGTTGGCGCTTTTTACATATAGGCACTATTTTCACTTAAATCTTTAAAATTGCATATCTCTGAGCCAACTATTAGATTTTGTCACTGTAATATCAAATAATGTATTCCATTTAACTCAATTTTTCTAAGTTGCTGTGGGATAATTCTTGTGTGTTTTCACTTCATCACTGTTTGAAGTGCTGGGGCATAGCCTGTCCCATGCAGAAGAGAAGCCCATTGGAAAGACGTCCTGGCCTGGGTGATGAGGCTTACAGGAGCTCCATGGACCTTAAGTAGCTATGCACTGATGGAACCCCACTCTCAGTCGAGAGTTCGATCTGTCGCAGACTCTGACTGTGGAGGTGTCGGCATATCCTGGCCAGATGTGCAGGGAGGCAGAGTATGTAATGCTTCTAGACACTTTTTAGCATAATAAGCTACACTTTTATGGCCCAGTATGATTGGAGTCGAAATATCTAGTGACAAAATATCATCTTTGTATACAGAATATTAACCAACCAATATTGTAAAGATAAAAGTGTATGTAGCTCAATATAGGTTTACTGCTCTTAGATCCACATATATATATACCTCTTGAATCTAATTTATTTTGGCTCAACATCATTTATGGTACAACATCTCTGGTACTTCTTCTGTGTGTGGTGCAGAGTAAGAGGGTAATACAGTGTCACAGAGATCTGAAAATCTGTCTTAAAAAAGTCACACCGAAAACAAAATTAACAAGAATGAATTTAACAACTTAAGAGAACATGAGAAAAAAGTTTGAATGTGGTTGTTTGTGTTCCTGCTTCTCGCGCTGCGAGAAAACAGTGGGGCGACACTCCTCCACCCACATGGAGGAGCCGGCCTGGGAGTCAGGAAGGACCTGAGCTCAAGGAGCTGGTTGAGCTTCACTGGTCATTACAGAACACATTGCTTGTTAGATAGGCGGCTTGGAGTGGGGTTTGGTGCATTAAACGCCAAAGTAGTGGTAGCCGGAGGTCTGAAGTAGGTTGCATAGATTGCTGGTAGTGATATAGCTGTGGAATGGTAGTTGTTGGATCAAAAAGGCTTTTGGACGAGTATTAACCGGTTATATGGAGCAGGTAAATTTGTTAATTGTTGAAGGATTGGTATCTGTGAGCTGGGTTACATAAAATGCCTCAGCAGAAGTACCTGATGTCCCAGAGTGGAGTTGGTTGCACAGATTTCTGTAGTAGACGTACCAAATGTCTAAGAGTGGGGTTGTTGGACTGGGCCCTGACCACAGGGTCATCCCCAGACATTTTACATTACTTCTCATTTTTTCTGATCTTGTTTTTGCTGGTCTTAGGACTCTGTGTACTTTACCAATGCTAACCAATACTAAAGTGCTGGTGCTCTCTCCTCTTACAGTGGTAAAATTGGCTTATACCCAATTGGAACATTTATTTTACTTGCAAGCCTCTAGTAGAGTGGCACTACAGGTATTACATGCTCCTGGTGTGCCTGTTGCACTGATTGCACTACATACTCAAGTAGTTCTTTTAAACATGTCTCAAGCGTACCATTGCAGTCTGTGTGTGCAGTTTTAAACTGCCATTTTAACCTCACAAAGTAAACCTTTTGCCAGGTCTACACCTTCTCTTTTAATACATATAAGTCACACCTAGGGAAGACCCTACACATCCAGAGAGCAGGGTGCAATTTAACTGAGAGGTAGGAAATTTATTTTTAAGTTTTACATGTCCTGGTAGTGAAAACCCCCTAAGTTCATTTTCCTTACTCCAAGGCCTGCCTCTCCAACTGGATAACATTTGGTTACCTTATTACATGTAATAAGTGATAACTTTCAATTGTGAGCAGGTAACCAAGTTGAGTTTGGTGTCTATGGAATTGTGATGAAAGGTGGCACAACCTACAGCAGAACTGACACATCGCCTTCCAGAAATGACACATCGGAGCTGGTGCACATCGCAAGTCCCTTGTCGACAGTATCCTCAATGCTGATGCAGGACTCTGCATTGCAAGCCCCAGAGCCCCTTCCGAACCACGGCTGTGCGATGCACCCTGGTTGCAGGTCTCCACAACGCAAACCCCTCATCAACTGTATCCTTGACATTCCTGCAGCTTTTCAGAACCGGCGTTGTTCACGTTGTACGATGCATCTCTACTCCAGGACCTTGGATTATCTCGGCTGCAGGACACATTCTCGACGTGGGACTCTTCAACTAGGTTTTAAGGTAGTCTTGTTCAGCAGCCCTAACTGGGTCCCTACAGTCAATCTGTGCCACATTGCGGTCGACCTGAACTTGTGACTTTATCCCAGTCCACCATGACCAGATAACTAGTTTGTTAGGCACTATTTTCAATTAAATCTATAAAATGCATATCTCTGGTTCTACTGATTGGATGTTTGTCATTTTCATCTTAAATAATGTATGAGCGTTTACTCTAAATTGATATGAGATTCTTTTTGTGGTGTTTTTTCACTTTATTACAGTTTGAAGTGCTAAATACATACTTTACACATTCCCTCTAAGATAAGCCTGACTGTTCTGTGCCAAGACACCAGAGGGTGAGCACAGATTAATTTGGGGTTTGCTTATGATTTCACCCTAACAGAAAATTGTGATTGCTACTGTAGGTAGGGTTTCACACCCTCAACCAATAGCCCAATTCTTTATAGTGGTTGATTGCACAGTTTGTTGCAGCAGAGATACCTGATGTCCTAGAATGGGATTGGTTTAACAGATTGTTGTAGCAGAGGTACCTGGTATCCTAGAGTGGAGGTGGTTGCACTGATTGGTGGAGTAGAGGCAATTGATGTACATGATTTGTTTTTTTCATAGATTGCAAGGGAGGAGGTAACAGTTGATTGTCCACCACTTATTGAGACTAATGCTCTGTGTCTGCCAAACAAAAATACATATGGACAATGGCACTTGGTTCATTGTGCCAGTGTGTAGCAGCAGGCATTGGCAACCGCCACACGAACGTTACCAACAGCAGTCAGAAACAAAGCACTCACCTTGCATAAGAGCCACAATAGACATTTCTTTAAATGGAGGAATAATTAAATAGATGTTCTCTTTCTTTTCATCTCTTGGTAATAGTGCTCATAGCAGCAACATACTGCATAGTTCTTGCTGTCCTTGCAAGCGCTAGTGTTTCAAGCCACCAACTGGCCCTTTCTCAGCTACTCATGGATCACAGCAAATAAATGTATCACCAAAAGAGTGGAAATGTTTCTGTTCTCTTCAGAGTATCATTCACTGATCCATGCCTGCTATGTATTGCTTCTGCTGAAGTAGGATGACTTGTGTCATTTGCTGCTGATCTGGAGTGGGGTAACCTACATGGATTGTTGAATGTTATGTAGCAGGTAGTCTGGAATGTGCTGTCTAAATGGATGGCAGATGAGGTAGCTGGCAATCTCAAGCTGGGGAGGATGTATTGATTATTGAAGGAGAGGTACCTGGTGACTAAAAGTGGGGTGGTGCTGCATGAATTGCTGAAAGAAATATAGCTGGTGAGCGGCAGATGAGCCCTTTGCATGGGTCAATCAAACATTGAATCAATCCATATTTGTAAAGACCAAACTTATCACCCCCATATTACTAGAGTTGAAGGAGAGAAAAGATCTACAGCAGGTGTTTGGTATGTATATGATATTTATATATTGGCAACCTAGCTCAAACATCAGTGAAGCGCTGTGCAGGACCGAAGGCAAGCATACGGTCAGCCAATAAGAGGAGTGGTGGGTGGCTTCTGGGAGCAGAAGAATATCGTTACTGCATTTTGATGTAATGTTTTTTAAAGAGGTGAGTCGTCAACTTCTTTGTAAATTAGAGCAGCGTAGGGGAGGTCCTGGTGGATATGGGGATGTTGTTCTATATCTTCAATGCATAGATGGAGAATGCCTGCTGCCTTGTCTTCTCTTTTTACACTTCTCAGACTTTAGTCTGATGGGTCCTCTATTGAGAGCACCAGAGAGGCTGAGCTTGTTGCAAAATAAGCGTGGGGGCTGATAGTGATGGCTTTTTGAATGGTGCAGTTGGTTTTGAAGATGGTGCAGTCCGGCAAAGGGAGCCTATGGACCTCTATTAGGGTGGGGGGTGATGCGATCATATATCTTCAGTTCCTGGATGAGATGTGCAGCTGCATCTAAGATGCCCTTAAGAAGGGTGGGCCAATGTAGCGTCTGGGAGACTACTGAGGAGGGCATTACCGCCATACAGATGCAAGAGTACAAGAGCTTGACTAGTAGTTCTGAAGTTGTTTTCAGAAATAAATGGCGTCACTTCCTTTAGAAGTCAGAGTTGACATCGGGCCATCTTTGTTTTGTTTGACAGTCCACTCTTGAGGGTAAGAGGGTGGTGTTCAAAGTGAATCTAAGTGACTCAGCATTTAGTCAAAGTTTGGGATTGAAATAGTCAAGGTACATGTTGTTGAGTCGAGTTTGGAACTATTTTCTTCTGGTTGTTCTTGGCAAATAACAGAAATTCTGTCTTGGTTGGGTAAAGTTTCATGTAGACACTCGGTGCAAATATACCATTCTTTCCTGTAACGCAGCACACCTAGGCAACTTGCTGCGGAGCGTTGCTTGTAAGGGAGAGGTCAGAAATACTCTGGGCAGATTACAAGCCCCTTGTGACACATTTATGCCACAGTTGCGTCACTTCTGAGACGCAGCGGCGGCGTAAACCATGCGACATGTTGTGCCTTATTTACAACTTGACGCTTCTAGGGAGATGTGCCACGTTGTAAAGCCCTGCGCCACATTAAACCTGCGTCAGGTTTAATGTATGCAGGGTGGGCGTTCCGTCGGAAAAAGCCTCAGAAAAGGGACGCAGTGAAATCTACAAGATTTTACTGAGTCACTTTTCTGACGTCGCTGCGTCAAAACCCTGCACCTGCTTGAAGCAGGCGTAAGGCGTGACGCAGCATGTTGGTTATGGGCAGCCCCTGAGCATTGCTAAAGTTGCGTCGCGCTTGCGACACAACTCCAGCAATGCACCGCCCTTACGCCATCAGATGCGTCACGCATCTGTTTATCCTTGCGCCACAAAGCGCCGCATTGTAAATGTAAAGGCGACGCATCTGTGGTGGCGCTAGGGTAAACTTGTGTGACGCCTCTTACCTGCCGCATCCCTGCTGATATGCAGGGATGTGCCAGTCCTTGTAAATCTGCCCCCATATATTTACAAAGACGTGGAAGATTTCTCCTGTCTCCTTGCGTTGTCACACTGCGTGCTGCCTAGAGACAATCAGGCACCCTTGCACCATAGTAAAAGGGTGTCATCGGTACGGGCGTGATTGTTATTGCGCAGGGAAGGACACCTTTCTGCACAAAAACAATCCTGGAGGCATATTCTGGTTTCTATGTGCACTACAGAATGCAGCACATGTGGATAGAGGAACTAACAAAGAGAACTAAAGGCATTTCTCCTTATTACACCTGTGTTAGGTAGGTGCACCATTTTGGAGCAAACTGGGTTTACAATTCTTTGTAAATCTAGGTTTGTGTCAAAATACATGGGTGGATGCATGGGAACACCCATTCTCCACCCATGTAGCACCTACCTGGCACAAAGTAATGCAAGGTAATGCTATGCGCTGTGTGCGTTACTTTGTATTTTCGAAGCCACCAAAGCCTTGCAAAGTGGCTTTGCATGACTTAGTAAACTCCAGTTAAGGACTTGCGTTGCCTTGAGAGGACTTGTGTCATCTATAGGACAACGCCTGTCCTTAGTAAACCTGCTTAGAGTGTTGATGTGCAGAAGTGATATTGGTGAATATTGATGCTCTTATCTCTACGTGGAACCCTGAGGGGCTTTATATGTAGGCTGAAGATGACAGAGGAGGGTATGGAACTCTGAGGAACTCTGCGGGTCATGGGGATCTTTAGGGATTTGGATGTGCCAAGGTGATCAATGGATGGAGTTTTGTGGAGCCTGAAGAGAGGAAGAAGGTGATTTGGAATGCGGATGCTTGAATAGATTGCTGGAGGAGAGGCACCTAGTGATCTAACGTGGGGTGGCCTACCTAGATTGATGAAGTAGGTGTAGTTCGTGATCTGGACCATGCATAATTTGTTGATTGCTAGATTATTGATGATTACTGGATGAGAAATGCAGGAGAATGTGTGGTGGTCAATGTTGGAGAGTTAACTAGTAAAGTTCGTTAGAATAAATCTAGTTGTGTGATGCAGGGAGGGTGGTATAACTTATTGGAGGAGAGTTTAGATGATTACCTAGAGGTGGTTTGAGGTATAGTTGTAGGAGGAGAGGCAGATGGTGAAGTGGGCCTGAGTAGGATGGAGAGATAGTTCAAGAAGAATTCATTTTCATGGTTACAAAGGAACATGATGGTCTGCATACATTGATGGAAGAGGTGTAGATGATCCTTTGCCAAAGGCTGGTTTTGTTGGCCGTTGGGATCGAATGGGGTGTCTAACTAGATGTTGGGAGGAAAGAGAGTAGTTTGAAGTGAAGGGACTGCATAGATTGTTGAAGGAGAGGTGCAAAGATTCTTGCAGAAGCATGGTAAGAGTGATGGTTGTCTGTAGAGATTGTGGCAGATTATTTGGGGACAGTTTTAATGACCAGATGTGTCTGTTGTTAGCTTTTCAGTAGTACTGCTGAGACATTGTTTTTTTTCTGCTCATCTGCTGCATTTTAGGATTAAGGGTGGGTGAAATTTTAACGTGACCCACAAGGTTTTGTGAAATTTACAAACTATCAACTTCACAAAGGCAGTTTAGTTGTGTAAACGTTGCAACATTTAACTTATGTTGTGATATTTTGCAAAAAAGTTTGTGAAAGAATATTCTCTCACTAAAAGTGAATTTGTACTGACTTTTTTTCACTCAAAATTAAACTTTACAGCTTTGATGAAGGGTTCAAAGTTATCACACTTGAAAAATAATTCTTGCGGTAATTGAAAGAAAACCCTTCCAACATTGCGCACTCTTATTCAGGACAGATGCGGCACAACCACCCATTCCACCTCCATTCGCAACTCTCTGACCACTGCCTTCAAATCAGTCAGTAGTATTTCCACCCTGACGTCTCAGCTTCAAATGACTACTCAGTAAGGCTTCCCATCACCTGCTTTATTTGGATCACTCCATTTTTCTGTGCCTCACTTCCAGTTACACCCTCAAATTAGCCCCCCAAACCTACCCTTGGCCAACAAACACCATAATCAAGACCCTGACCCTTTGTAGGCAAGGTGTAGAACCAGAATATCATTGCCAGAATATTGTGAAATAAATGTCGTCTCCTAAACAAAAATATTTCCCCATAGGAGCTAATAGCGGAAACTCTCCACCCAATGGGAGGACTGGTACAGAATCTCATACTCTGTCATCATCTAACCCCTTCTCTCAAACCTCTCCATTGGCTCCTTCAGCAGGAAAGGGTGGGCGGTCTTGTCTACAAGGAAATGGGTAACTGCACCCCAACTATATCACCTGTCTTTTGGTTCCTCATCACAGAGTCTCAGGTTTGCCAACTAAAGACTCTTGACACTACGCCAGGCCAGGTATGAAATATTTTTCAGCTGGACCTTCGTTATCAAGGTGCCTCCCTCTGGAACGCCATATCAAACCACCTTCGATTGGAAAAGGATCACTTCAAATTAAGAAAATCCTTAGAGATTCACCATTTCACCATGGCATTTGGATAATACCATCTTTCCTGTGGCTATAGACAAGATCTGTATCCTAGTCCCCCAGTCAGGCAGACAAGACCGGTCCCCCTAACACGCGGGCTCTGAATACTTCATGCTCAAGGGTTTATCATGTTTTGATCCAGCGGTGGATCGATTATCGAGTTATATGGAAGGTCCCGCTGTCCAATTTGGGCACTGGCCACTTCAAACATGACACCACTTTATGCACACTCAGAGGCTTCCAATGGTGGGTAGTAGCACGAAACAAATACCCTAAATAAATAAAAAATAAAAAAATTGTAAACAATATTTAAGACAGAAAAATAGTATAATTAAAAATTTTCATTTTACCAAAATTCATTTTTAACATTAATGTATATTTATTTATATGCTTAACTATTTTAAGATAACTTGTATCAATATTTCCTATGGGGTATACTTTGTCTCCACCTCCATTATTTTCTATGGGCGGGTGTTGCAGCACCAACCATCGGCTGTGTGTAGTGCTGGACTTACTAAGCGTAAGTTACAACAAAAGTGCAGTTTGTGAATGCGGAAAAGTAGAAATTTTACTCAACAGTGTAAACTTGCTCAAAACTGGTAAACTTATTCAAAAAGTGTAAACTTATTCAAGTGAAGTCAATGTTTATTCAAATTTATAAACAAATTTACAAAAGTTCCATAATTTATAAAATATATCAAAACCGTTCCATAATTCATAAGCAGGCACATTACCTTACATTCCATGAAATAAATAGACCACTTGTAATTAGTAAAAGTAAGCATTACAATTCTGTAAATTAACTACAGTTACGGTAGATACTGTCTACTCTAAGAACTAAACTTACTCAAAAGTGCAGTTTGGGAATCAGGGCCTGAATTTTTATTGTGAAACTTATGCACAACTATTCCTTTTTTGTGAAGATTAATGCAGCCACCTCCCGGCTTGTATTCAATACACTTATTACAGGATTGAACAATAACTTCCTGTCTGCGGGGTTGGATTACCAGCTGAGCCAATCCGCAGTGTATTTGTAGCCCCAGTAGGGAGTCAACGCACAGGCGGTGCTTGTTCAAACCCATTGTTAGTGAAGGGAGCTCTGTAGAAAGCACTGACAAATACTTCCTCATGAACATCGACTCACCAAAGCGCCAGAGGCTGAGACAGTGACGTCACAAACATTTTGACACTCTACTGTATCTTGTGGGCTAAAAACACCAAACATTGGCCTTTAATAGCATCCTACTTGATGCTGAGGTCTTGGGGTTTGGACAGATCTCAGAGATCTCAATACTTTCTGTTCCAGCTGCTGCCTTCATGACCACTGAGACACGGGCAGTGCCCGGGTTGCCAATGGGCACACATTTGTGTACATAATGTAGAACCAAAGAGAGGCGGGGTATTCCCCCCATTGGTTCTCTTCATCTTCTAGTGACTCTCTGTGCTCACTGCTGCCCTCAAAAAAAGACATCTGGTTTCTATTTTATAAATTGTAGAATCCAGTGTCCTTCTTTACAAAAAACAACTTTTCTGACTTTTTATCCTTGTGGGAAGCGGATGCGGTTGACCATATTGGCCTGTGGCTTCCCATTCCATGGACACATGAAAGCAGAAGGTTTACAATCCATTTTCCAGAATGGCTCCCGCATGCGCCAAACATTTGTATTTTACATTTTCTATCCTAAAGTTCCTTGGGGATGTTTTTTTCAAAAACAGAATAATATCTAATCTGTAAAACATTTCTCAAAGGCAGCGGGTTTCGCCTGGGTGATGCATTGAGTGATTCAGAAAGGAAAATTGTACAGTGATTAAAAGAGGCATGTTGATAGATGATCCTTTTTAGGGCTCGGTTATACCCAGCTTTAACTCTCTTTTGGCCAGACCTATGGTTTGCATTGTACATAGATTGGCCTTTGATTCAGCCCCGGGTTCATGACTTGATGGCTTTCTTTCCTATTTCAATTGTCTCCTCTTGTTGCCCAGGAGGGAAGACTGGGGGAGGCGTGGCCCTGATTACTCGGGCGGACTTCCTTTTTCAAACCCTACCGTCTCCCGTGATCCCTGCTGTAGACTGCTTAGTAGTCCGCTCCACTTCCTTTGGGATCCCAATTACCTGTGTGCTTATATATCGCCCGCCCCAGTCTACACCCGGCTTTCTACCTGCTCTTGAAGACCTCCTGGCCACCCTTGTGGTAAAGAATTCCGCCATCCTTCTACTGGGAGATTTAAACTATTGGCCGAATGACCCGGCTGAAGATATGCGATCTAAGGAGTTTACGGCTCTGCTCACCAGCCTAAACTTCCTCCCCAGCTGAGTTCGGCCACCCACACCAAAGGTCATCAACTTGACCAAATTTGGTCCCTTAACATCCCTATGGATCTTCCAATCATTTCCCCTTGTTCTTGGTCAGACCATTTCTTCATTTCCTTCACAGCCAACCTTGGACGGCCACCTAAACCCCCCCTGCCCAAAAACATCTGGGCTAGAAAGTGGGATAAGGCGGTCCTCCCGGCGGTCTGCTCTTCTCTGGAGGCTACTAGCCCGGAGCTCAATGATCTACCCTCTTCCTCCCAACTTTCAGCCATTAACAACTGGCTGCTAAAGGCGTGCAATTCCATCGTTCCCCTTAAGAGAGTGACTATTAAACACGCCCACGCGGCCAACCGATGGTTTACTCCTGCCCTCAGGGAAAAAAAACTTGCGACCCGCAGAGCCGAACGCGCCTGGCGGCGTACCTACTGCCCTCTCCTCAAGGCTAGTTACTGCTTGTCACTAAAAGATTACAAACATGACATATTAAAAGCCAAAAAGGAGTATTTCTCTGGCAGAATCTTGGCAGCAGAAAACCAACCCAAGGAGATATTCAACACCATTCATGAGTTGGCTGCTTCTGACAGGGCGATCCCTAAAATCCCCCCGTCCCAAACACTTTGTAATTCCCTTAACTCTTTTTTCTTTGAGAAGATTGCCCTTATTAGGGCCAACATTCCCCCCCCTCCCACGGTACTCTCTGCTGTTCCCCCACCCCCCCCTGCCCCCTCCTTCACTCAGTTTCCCCTCCTCACTCGAGACTCTTTGCTTCCCCTTTTAGCCCGGACCAAATCAGGCTCCCCTTGGGATATTGGTCCTGCTTTTGTTCTAAAAGAGCTTTTTTCTAACTGCTATTCTCCACCACTAACCTTTATTAATCACTCTCTTAACTCTGGTATTGTCCCCCCTGCCCACAAGTCAGCAGTCATCATCCCTATCTTGAAAAAGCCTGGCACCGATCCTTCCGTGCCCGCCAATTACCGCCCTATCTCCCTCCTTCCTTACCTCGCAAAGGTCTCAGAGGCTCATATCACCAGGTCCCTGAGTTCCTTTGTGGAATCCACAGGCTGCCTTGCCGCCCGCCAGGCGGGCTTCCGCCCGCTGCACTCTACCGAGAAGGTAGTTGTGTCGGTGATGGATCAACTAAGAGAGGGTATTGATACTGGCCGGCCACAGGCTCTGGTCCTGTTAGATCTGTCCGCCGCGTTCGACACGGTGGACCATGACATCTTGTTGACCCGTGTCAAAGCGGCAGGCATTGGGGGCACGGCCTATGCTTGGCTCCGTTCATTTTTGACGGACAGAGAACAGGCTGTCCATCTTGCCAATTTCACTGCTCCCCTTAGGAGGGTGACTTGTGGAGTCCCCCAAGGCTCTTCCTTGTCCCCTTTGCTTTTCAATTTATACATCTCACCCCTTATTTTTACTTTACAGCAGATGGAGGTCTCGGTGTTTAATTACGCCGACGACCTCCAACTTGTTTTCAATCTTTCCTCCTCCCCTTCCTCAGCTTCTAACTTCCAGAAGGTTATGCTTTTTATCCAAGGGTGGATGAACTGCAACCACCTCAAATTGAACCCGGACAAGACCGAATTGGTCCTGACGGGGGGTGGTTGCAGTCCCTGGTCCCCTTCTTTCTGGCCCTCTGCCCTTGGCCCTTCCCCCCTTCCTGTTTCCAAGGTTAAAACCTTGGGTATTTTCATCAATCCCATGCTTACCCTTAATACGCAGACCAATGCAGTTGTGTCTGCTTGTTTCTTCTCCCTTCGGATTATCCGAAGGGTTGCCCGCTTTTTCTCAACTGCTGCACTCAAGCTCATTCTCATGGCCATGGTGCTTTCGCGCCTTGACTATGGGAACGTCATTTACAACGGTGCGCCGGCCTACTTGCTCCGTCGGCTCCAACAGATTCAAAATCAGGCGGCCCGCCTGATTTACGGACTCCCCAGGTTCAATCATACGACCCCCCTGCTGCAGTCTCTCCATTGGCTTCCAGTGAGGGAGAGGGCCCTTTTCAAGCTTGGATGTATCACCTACCAGGCCAGATCAGGATCCGCCCCCGTTTTCCTGTGTGAAACCATTTCCCCCTACCTACCTTCCCGAGAACTCCGTTCTACTCACTTGGCCCTTCTGTCAGTTCCTCGTTTTAGAAAACAGAAGTCCGGTGGGGCCAGATTTGCAGTGCTGGCTCCTTCCTTCTGGAACTCACTTCCATTTACCCTTAGGTCGTCATCTTCCTACTTGGAATTTCGCAAGCATCTTAAGACCTTCTTGTTCTCCAGATCTGTAGCTGTATAGCCCTGTTCCCCGCATCCACTGGTCTTCTGCTATCTAGCGCCATGAAACCGATTCTGGTATAAGAGCGCTCTATAAATATTTTAAAATTCAAATTCAAATTCCTCTTAATTCAATAGCTTTCTTCCCTGTTTGTCCGGCCCAGGAGCGTGTTGGTCTCACAGTGTTCTGATTGGTTGACTTGTATCCTTCCACAGCTAACAACAATTGCAACCACGGATGTACTTATCTTTTACTTTAAACAATCCACGAGAGTCCACGTGTTTTCTTGGCTTCTTCCCCATGTGCTGGTTTTTCCTTTGCTTTCACATGCAACACCTAGGCTCAATAGTTACCTTGCCAATGCCCATCCTACTCATTTCATTCGTAGGTCTCTTGTAGACAGCGCATGAGCTGTCTCTTCAAAATATTTTGTTTACTGTTAGTGGGCTTGGAGCCCTCCCGTTGCTTACCATTGGTGTGCTTCAAAGCCACTCTCAATTGCTTGCTTACTGCTGGTCACTTCTGCTGTCAAAAACTCCCCTTTCTTGTATTTGACCCTCCCCTAGAGCATGGCCCAAGTACTTTTGTCCTTACACTGCTCGCACTTTTAGGACCTATTTGTTTCTTTTTATTGAACCACTCTACATAGTGCATCTTTCCTGACTGGTTCTGTCCTTTGCTTGTTGGTGTAGGCCGTCCAGCTTGGCTTTGTCTCTCCTGTGAGTACTCATTATCTGTAAACAGGCCTTTAAATCTTGTCATTAGCTTGTCTCATTTGCTGTACATTCAGATGTCAAGTGGCAGTCTGTGGACAGAGGTCAAGTGTCAGGCTGCATCTTCCGAGGGAGCTTGGTGTTTACTTTTCTTTCGCTGATTTCAAAGTGAGAGAATTTATGTGGCAATCTATCCTGCTGGCTACACATGAGAGTGGGAAGGCTATAGGATATTATCTTTTCAAGCACCCAAAAAAAATGAACTGTGCTGATATTTCAGAATACAAAATAATGAGAACAGTAGAAATGAAGCACATTTTTTTTGTTATTGTGAAGTGTGGTGGGAACAAATATTTAAATAGGATCAAAACAAATCAATACACTTGGTGATTACATTCCAAACATTATCCTTTATGTGTAGTAAAACTGTATGTCTGTGCAAACTTAATGCCCATTTTCAATTGGAAATGTGCTGTCTGTAATGGCAGTGCACTATCACATCAGGCATACTCCACAGCGCACAAATCTACTTCACACACAACACTATACACCAGTTCACTCTACAACACTCTGCTCCACTCCTTGCCATTCCACTCCACACCATGCCTCTCCACACCACTCCACTATACGACACTCTGCAACACGGCTCACAACTCAAATCCGCACCCCCCCACTCTACGCCCCTCCACACTCTTCTACCCCACTCCACTACACTCCACTCCAATCTATCCCAACACAATCTACCCCAATCCACTCCAATATACCCCACTCCACTTCACTACAATCTACCTCACTCCAAACTACCATACTTTAATCCACCCAATCTACTCCACTCCAATGTACTCCACTCTACCCTACTTTAATCCACCCAATCGACTCCACTCCAATCTAGCCCACTCCACTCTATCCTATTCGAACATGCTCCACTCTACCCCAATCAACCCCACTCCACTCCACTCAAATCTATCCCACTTCAATCTACCCGACTCCACTCCAATATAACCCACTCCACCCAATCTACCCCCTCCAGTCTAGTCCAATTTACTCCACTACAATCTACTTCAATCTACTCCAGTCCACTCTACCTCATTCCACTCCAACCTACCCTACTCCTCTACACTACAATCTACCCCACTTCAATCTACCCTACTCAAATCTACTCCAGTCTACCTCACTCCACTCTACCCAACTCAATTCCAACCTATTCTACTCTAATCCACCTAATCTACCCCACTCCAATTACCCATCTTCACTCCCCCTACCCTACACGCACCCTACTATACTCCACTCCATTCCAATCTACCCTACTCTAATCCACCCAATCTACCCCACACCAGGTACCCCACTCCATGGAAATCTGCCCACCTACACCCCATCCACCCCACTCCAATCTACCACAATCCAATCTTCCCCAATCTACCCCATTCAAACCTACCCCAGTATACCTCACTCCACTCTATCCCAATCTACCCTTATATACCACACTCCTATAAACACAATCCACCCAAGGCTTATCTTCCTACACCAATCTTCCTAAATCTACCCCACTCCAATCCAATCTACCCGCCCCATTACACTCCAATCTACTCCACTACAATCAAACCAGTACACTATAAATTACCTCACCCCACTCTACCCTGCTCTTCTACACTCCACTCTACACCACCACAATGTACCCCAATCTACCTCACTCTACCCCAATATTCCCTACTCCAATCTACCCCACTCCACTCCAAGCCAATCTACCCCACTCCATGCTACCCCTATCTATCCCTCTCCTGTAAACCAATCTACCTCGCTCCATGCAACCCCAATCTACCCCGCTGCAAGCCACTTTAATCCAACCTACCCCAGTCTACCCTACTACACGCAACCTCAATCTACCCCTCTACTGTAAACCAATCTACCCCGCTCCATGCTACGCCAATCTACGCCTCTGCAAGCCACTTTAATCCAACCTAGCCCACTCACGCTACCCCAGTCTACCACACTCCATGTCACTCCAATCTACCCAATGCCACTCTACCCCAATCTACTCCACTCCAATCTATCTCATCCCACACCCTGCCACTAAGGTATATCCATGCTGAACAGCAGTCACACTGGTGTGCAACATGGCTTGACAGATTGCAAAAGCCAATACCTCTTGCATAGACAAAGCCTTTTGGCTTTCCCAGTGCTTATTTACATTTTTTATTTTAATATGGGGCCGAGTAACAAACATATTTATGAGTGCAGGAAATGATGCTACAGTAGTACTCGTACGTACTGTTACACACCTTTGTGAATCAGCTCAAAACGTTGAATTACTGATTAGTGAAAGGGGAAAGAGGGCACAGTCCTTTGTATTTTCTGAATTGCTTATGAAAACTCCCAACATTTTATTCCCATTTTACATGCTTTGGAACTAATTCAAAAAGGCATGAGTAAGTACGAAAGAGTACTTCAGGAATGCTACTTTACTTACTCCAAAATGCCTTTGTAAATAGACCCCTTTATTTTAGGAGAACCCCCGAAGGTTTAAAGTGCTGCAGAGCCGTCCACTTCCATTCATCCTGCTCCCCATGTTTGCCGCATTCTTTCTTTCTCTTCCACTCGCAGCCGGCGCTTGGCCAGCCCCTCCGCCCAGCTGCTCTCTCACTGTTCCATGTACCCAGTGGTTTTCTTTCTCTTCTTCCAGGCACTTGTGGTTGATAATACTGCAAGAGTTGTGTGGTCTCTGATGACTACACTTCCTAGAAATCCATGATCCAACTGTCCGCGATCCGCCCGCCAACCTAATCAACCCCTAAGTGATTTGCATCCAGAATCACAGGATGTTAAGTGTCGTCAAGACTCAAACCTGGCTCTCCAGCTATGAAGTTGGAAGTTTTCACCATTTTGCCACATCCTCTCCTCACTTCCATGGTCAATAGTTGGTTCTGTTTTAGGTGACGCTAACAGGAGAAATGGGCAAGCTGCCTCCTGACGAGAGCCCCCGCACTTATGTTTTTAACAAATGAACAACTGTTGTACCTCCAAACCACATGCCTACTCCAGTGCGAGTGTGATCAATCCACACGTGTCTAAATCACTCACAGTTACAGTGAAGGACCTTGACATGAGGATGCTTGACCTACTTGAACCTTTCCATTGGCGTTTCGGCCAAGTGGTCCCAAGTCATGGAAGACTTCCTCAGGCCGTCCTGTCCTTTGCGCCAACAGCAGCACTTAGCATTCTTGGAGCTGTAAGGCAATCCATTCCAAAACTTTCATGCATCTGATTAACATTTGCCTTTATGTATTCCATCATTAACATATTATAATTAGATAAAATAAACATTATGCATAAAAACATGAATAAAAAAGCATGCCTAAAAAGACAGAAAAGATAATCATGATTAATTACCGCTATGAAACCTCCCAATATTCCATCCCTTAGACTTGATCCATCCTTTTACACCTTCTGAGCTACGCTATGCCGGAATAAGTCTAGAATTGTAGAAGGTCCTTCCACATTCATCGCCCCTGTTGCATTTTCATGCATATCAAATGAGCATACTTCAATTGATATTTTTCTTAGCTCCTCCCGCGGCTCCTATCAGAAGAAAATAATCCCTATTACTATATTGATTATTGAGCGACAGCGGCACACGGCTCTAGCTGTCTGTGGGCAGACTGTTGAAGTCAGTGGCCTGGTCTTCATGCAAGAGTCTTGCGCCATTCAGAGCGGAGGTAAGTGTTTTTATTTCATGATAGGCCCTTGGGTGACAGCAACAGCAGGTATTGTATTGTATTGTAATTGCATTTATATAGCGCTTACTACCCCTGACGAGGCGTCGAAGCGCTTTTTCGGCGGGTAGCACGCTACTCCGGGACCCACACAGGATTAGTGTTGAATTAGTATAGTGAAACATGCAAGTACATTTTAAGTGGTGGATAGGTTAGTCAGTTATTTGGATTTGGAATGATAGCAGAAGGATAGAGGAGGACAAAGGTTTGTATTTATTTATCGCTCGCTTGTTGACGCATGCTATTCAGGGAGCCTATAGAGGATTAGTGGTGAATTAATATGGTGAAATATGAGGTAATTTCAGTGGTGGACATCAGTCTGTTACTTGGAGTGAGAAGGATAACGGATGGATAAAAGGGGAAGAAAGATTTGCATTCATATAGCACTTGTTACCCCTGATGGGCGTTGAAGCGCTTTTCTGGCGAGTAGCACGTCACTCCGGAACCCATAAAGGATTAGTGTTGCAAATTAGTATAGTATAAATATGAAGTAATTTGAGTAGTAGATATGTTATTCTGTTATTTGGGCAGTATATTACTATAGTTGAATATGGAATATGGAATTTGAGAAGTGAAACATGTTAGTCTGTTCATTTTTATTGAAAAAGGATAGTGAAGGGATAAAAGAGTGAAGGATTTTTTTTAAGTCTTAGCAGTAGGAAGAGGCTTTTGGATCAGTAAAAAGGAGTTTTGGAGGGAAGGAGTCAGAGGGGAGAGTTTAGAAATGTTTGTTTTAGGGGATCAGTGTAGTAAAAAGAGGTGTCAGATGATGCAAGGAGGGGTAGAGCAGGAGAGAGTCTAGAAAAGGTTATTTTGGCGATCATAGTAGTGGTATGGGGTTTGGGATCAATGAGAGAGTGGATGTAGAGGATATATTGATAGATCTATAGGATGAGAGATAGGGTAGTGCATTGGAAGGAGTAGTAGAAAGAAGTTTGAGAGGAGTCAGAATGTTGGGCTAGAAGATATATTGAGTGAAGTATAGGCTGAGAAATAGGCTAGTGCATTGGAAATGCTAAATTAGAAGAAAGAGATAAGTATATAGAGCCATAAGTACATTAAAAGTATACAGATACATAAAAAAGTAAGTATATTTAGAATAAATATATTGATAGAGGCACAGGATGAGAGATAGGTTAGTGCATTGGATATGCTAAATTAGAAGAAAGTGATAAATATATAGATCCATAAGTACATTGAAAGTATAAAGATACATAAAGGAGGTAAGTATATGTAGATTAAATATATTGATAGAGGCACAGGATGAGAAATAGGGTAGTGCATTGGATATGCTTTTTCAGGAGAAAAGTAACAGACACACAGATCCAAGTACATGGAAGGTACATAGATGTACAATGGAAGTATGTACATGTAGACCAAAAATGATTTATATTTATTGATGATTATTATTATTATTATTATTATTTTTTTTTCTTCTCTTAACAACATAATTGTTTTACATGTTTTATAAAGTAACTAGCAGCCCGTCCCGACGTTGTCCGGGTATGAATTGCTGCCGGCCAGTAGTATATTGTTTTGTAGGATTTCGTTTTGATAACATTTCATATCTGTGAAAGGCCTGTGATACGCTCCGATTCACAGTGCACTGCTGACGCACTTAAGAGTGCGCGTTCAGTAGTGTGTGAACTCGAGTTTCCCGAATTTATTTTTCCTTGCAATATTATATAGCGCGAACTCGACAACATGGCATGAGCGCAATTTACATTACAGAAGAAAACTTTCATTTGTGGTAGACATGGGGAGACAAAGCGATTTGCCTGGAATCAAAGGATGTTGATCTGATGCCGAGATTCGAACGTAGCTCCCCAGCTCTAAAGTTCGCAATTCTAGAACTTGTAGTGGGAGGTGTGTTTAAAAGTGTATGTCGGTGCTGGCAATCAATGAGAGAGACCTTTGCATTTTTCAAATAGGTAGTGAATAAAATATGAGTATGTTGCTGGAGATGTAGGCCGCTGTGCCACCAATGTACTTACCGGGGGAGGGTAAACACCCATTATTCCGCAACTTTCTTTCCGCATACCATCACTCCGCAATGCCATTATAATGCATGGCATTACATTTTATATGCTTTTACCACGCATACATTTACAACGAAATTCGTTGTAAATGCATGAATGGTAAAAACATGTTTTTTTTAATGTTTGGATAAGGTAAGTATGGGTATAGGGGTATATGTTTTGGGGTGCTGAGGTATATGTTTTGAGGTGTTTGGGTATTTTAAGGGTTTAGATATAGTTTTGGGTTATGGGTGTACAGGGGTAGTTTTAGGGTTTAGGGATAGGTATGGGTTTTGGGGTACAGGGTTATTTTTAGGGTTCAGGGGTAGGTTTGGGTTTTGGGGTACAGGGGTATTTTAAGGGTTCAGGGCTAGGTTTGGGTTTTGGGGTACAGGGGTATTTTAGGGTTCAGGAGTGGTTTTGGGGTACAGTGGTATTTTTAGGGTTCAGGGCTTGGTTTGGGTTTTGGGGTACAGGGGTATTTTTAGGGTTCAGGGGTAGGTTTGGGTTTTGAGGTATAGGGGTATTTATAGGGTTGAGGGCTAGGTTTGGGTTTTCGGGTACAGGGGTATTTTATAGGGTTTAGGGATAGGTTTGGGTTTTAGGGTACAGGGTATATTTATAGGGTTAGTGCTTAAGAGTGTTGGGGTATTTTAAGGAGTAAAGGTGGTTTAAGATTATGGGGTGCAGGGGTATTTAAAGGGAGCAGGGTGGGATTAGCACATGATATGAGACATGGAATGAAGGGCGGAACGTACCACACGCCCCCAGCGTTTGTCACGCCCCCAGCACACGCCCACAGCACAACGCAGATGCGGGAATGAGATTTTGATTGCTTATCTGATCTCCTTGATACCTATCTCATTGAGTCCCTTTTGGATCGGTTATTGACTGTCATTGAATAAAAGGCAAACCCACATAGGTTAAATCAACCCCATTTACTGACGCAACTTCTAAAAACCACTTACGACTGGAATGGTTTAAAAGGTTTATTATAAAACCAAAATCAGTTGCAAATACAAACCCCTCAATATAAGGTTCAACAGGTATACAGGTACAAGAAGGAACATGAACTCTCTAAGGAACCTCAATCGACAGAAGAAAACAATTAAAACTAATTCAAAAATCAATAAGTTGAATATCATTGACACAAGGTGAATCTGAAGCGTCATTTACAGAAAGAAAATGAAACAGGTTAAACTGTCCCTACACTATGCTAGATGACATCCCTACTTAGCAAATTCTTTACCTAAAAGGTGTCAGCAGTTTGACTTCCGAAGAAGCTCAAACTCTCTTAGTCTCAGATGGAAACCTATGTCGCGTAGCAGTACCCTTTCTGCCTACCCATCCGCTCTCTAAGGGTCCTCAGGCCATCTGCTCTGCCTTCTCCCCGGGGTGCTGTCCCTAATACAAAATCACAGTATGGGTGGAATGCCCCTTTGAGACGCCCACCACGTATACATTTCACGTGGTCTTGCTTCTGGTTTTTTCCATAGTTTCGTTTCTTTGTCTTCTGTTAAGTTGACCTTGCTTCCCAGGCGCCGTCTCCATCGTGCTGGTACCCCCATGACATTCCGGTCGACTCCTCCGGACCAGAGCCTATCTCCTCAAACAGAGCTCTATTCATCAAGCTTGTGATTGGTACCCCCCTCGCACCTGCAAACAGACACTTTGAAACAGGGCCCCAAATTCCAGGCTCCCCTTATCTTACTAGGCCGTAAAACTTCGACCAGCATTGGCAATTTATTTTAACGAGACTTTTGACTCTTGGCTCACACGTGCAGATCAAAGCTATCCCACTATCTCTCCAAGCCCACTAAATTATATGCAGTGGTCTGCACTCGGTGAACTCTTATTTCTTCAGTTTATAATATGTTAACACACTACACCAAAGTTATACAGTACACTTCTATAAAAATATTGCCTTAACACACATATATAAGTAAGCAAATCATTGAATAATATCGAATCCATGCTATATGAAAGATACAATGGTATATTTCGTTCTTACACAGTGCCATGTGATCTGCACGTTCCTTCGTTTTACATTGCACATCCTTCTTCACTTAGCAGCTACATAACATGGAATCTTATTTAACGCTTTTAATATTTCTAAGCATTTCCACACATTTCTACATTAGCCCACTCTCTATACGGCTTTTCTAATCCTAATAAACACTCTAGAGTAAATACAGATACATTTTTCTCACTCCTTAAGTTACATAAGCCAACTTTACGCTACAGGCTTGTAAATATGATGCAGACATATTTTCATTCAAATTGCGCTCTCTCAGTTCCCCCCTTTGATGGCCTCTAGGGGTCATCACTAACACCTCAATTTGAATGTGTCACACAGAACTGGTTGCAAGACTCCCCCTTTTTATCGTTTCTAGAGCTCTCAGACTTCTATATTGATGATCTTGCATAGCAGCTAACCTCCTTTCTTGCTCTCTCATGGACCTTTGCAACCGGCTTGATCTATACCATTTGTACAGTCTCACTAAACCCCACAATATGATTATGCAAATTAATATTATGAAGATAGGCTTCAGGATATACCAAACAAAGCTTTTCCCGATATTGGCAAACCAACCTCCAACTTTACCCATTCCATGACCTACTTTTTCCCACACATTTATCTTTGTCAAGTCTTCGATTTCTTGATGTATCTTAGTAATATTCTGTATAACCTTCTCAAGAGGTTTTGAATTGTCTGGAATGTAAGTACAGCATTCCTGGACCTTCAAAGCCTTACAGACTCCGCCCTCTTTTGCTAACAGAACGTCTAAAGCAAGACGGTTCTGAAGAACCATTGCCCTAATCGATTGCATCTCTCCTTCCACCAACATCAATGACCTTGCAGTACTGGCAGACAATCTATCTACAACGGTAGCTAATCTCCTGATCTTAACATCATTGAGTATCAAACCTAAAAGAGGAAACATGGCTCCAAATACGTCTCCAACTACTTCAGCATCTCCTACATCCCTTTTCCCTCTTGCCGAAGCCTTTCCCTCTATGACCTCTAAATCCTTTGCATGGTATATTTTGGGGAAGACAATTGCCAAATGACACGAACCATACCAATTGTCAGGCAATTTTACATAGGCATTTCTTCCACATACAAAATATACGTTAGGAATCACCTGCATCCCCTTCAAGAAATCTTTTGTGTAATATTCTAACCGAAAGGCATGTTCACAACTAACTTCACCTACAAATACACTCTCATAATATGTCTTGCTTCGAGTTAAACATAACTTTCCTTTCTGCGTTCTATCCAATGCTATTGGACCATTACTACCCTTCTTTTTGTGTGCCTTTTCTTCTTCGGTCCAATCTGTTTTCCATTGTCCTGACATTTTCAAAATCTTCTGCCTCCTGTAACGGTCATCAACTTGTCCAATGAACTTTTTCTCAATCTCTGACACTTTGCAAGTCAGATTATTTCGGCGTGCATATGAAGTATCTAATGTATCCCAAGGAAGAAAGAATTTTGCCAATCTATCTTCCTTCTTGTGATAGTCCCACTTGTTCATTTGCTTATAATTCGGGACTTCAGGCAGTACCGAATCATAATTTGAAAAGTAGTACTCAAACCCCTCTCGACCATAAAATATACTGAGCAATAAACTACATGTTATCCCATATGTCAATGGAAGATGATGATATCTGATGCCTTCATCAACGGAAGCCGGCAATTGCATGCAGACATAACAATCTTTGGCCTCCATGGCATCAATATACTCGTACAATAACTTGGCATATGCGTTTGTTCTGAAATTTCCCTGCGACTCATCTATGTGTAACCTACGGGCTTCAGCTGCCAGTAACGCCTTTTCACGTATCACATTGCTCTCCTCCTTCTTTCCAACAAGAGCAGGTTTCAAAGTCGTTACAGGCTTTACATCTGTTGTCTCAGTTACACTTGCATGTCCCACTATGTATGATACAGTAACTACTATGATTATGAGAGAAATCACTACTGCTATAAGTGTGCCTATTATGCATTTGGCTTTACGGTTTGGACTGCCGGTCTCCATGTTATCAGACAGCGTAGCTTTTTCCTTTAAAAACAAAGTCCTTTTGAGGTCTTCACTCGGTTTACATTGATTTCTCAGTCTGTGAAGTATTCTTAACCAACAAAGTCTCTTTTCAACAAAATCTTATTTTCAGCAACAGACAGCCCTAGCCCTTCTCCGTCCTCTAAATGAAATCCCTAATTTTTTCTTCTTTCCACCAGGCACTAGGTTATCTTCTTTCTCACTGGCTTAATTACAAAGTCTTTAGATATCTACAATAATTCTGGTGCCAGCAGCTCTAATGGCATATTCCAACAGTTCTAAACGAAGGATGGTTTCTTCATGTGCTGGTACTGGATGACCCAAGGTTGGAAATTCTAATCTGTTCAGCACCAGGTCCTTGATCCGACTTAGGTACAGGGGGACGGGGAGTGTAAATCTCAGTAACCCTTCAGTTTCGATTCCAGGTGTCAACAGCCGTACTTCCACCGTTACAATTGGATCGAGATTGGTCACCTGCACTTCCCTCACCCTCCCGGATCTCTGTCCCCAAGACATCTGCTGCTAGATAGATCCACTCAGGAGTGGCGTATCTTCTGCAGGGCACACGTACCCTCCTCGATCTTCTCGGACTCTCAGAGTCTGAGTCCGCTGCACCTTCGTCTAGATCTGAGTCTTCAGAAATCGGGACAAGGGTTCTTTCTGGATTGGCTCTCAGGCTTGACCTTCTCCTTCTTTCCGGCCAGCTAGCTTCTCCACTCCTTGTCCTTCTGCTCCTTGTCCTTGCACTTGATTCTTGACCACTTGCAGCCTGGTCAGTGTCTGACTTGAACTCCCAGCTGCTTTCTCCTTCTGTAGCAGCTTCAGTTTCACTGGTATACTGACCGTCCTCGGCCTGGTCCGACACGCTCCCGGTCTCTTCTGACACCTCTACAGCTTGACTGTCCCCCTCTGTGGCTTCTCCGCTTTCCGCTGGATTTTCATCCGAGAGAGGAGCTGTTTCTTCCGGAGGTGTTGGAACTCTTCGAGTGTGTGAGGCGTGGATCCAATTGGGCAAGCCTCCACACTTCACTGCAGTGTTCGTAACCAATATGACTTGGAAAGGTCCACGCCAGCGCACGTCTAGACAGTTCTTCCTGACGTGTTTCTTCACCAGGACCCAGTCCCCCGGACACAGGTCATGGCACAGGTCCTGAGCTGATGGAACTTCTGCAGCCTGCACCTGAAGAGACACAGAATGAATGGCGTCAGATAGTCCCTTGCAATAGTCCAGGATCAAATCATCTGTGATGTTCAACAGTGCTGCAGTTGGAACCGATGGCAGTCTCATAGCCCTCCCCATTAGCACCTCATGTGGGGAGAGACCTGTCCTTCTATCTGGTGTGCTACATATGCTCATAAGGACCAATGGAAGTGCATCGGGCCAGCTCAAGGATGTCGATGAACAAACTTTGGCAAGTCGGGATTTAATGGTGCTGTTGATCTGCTCCACGATCCCTGAAGCTTCTGGTCGATAGCTACAGTGCAGCTTCTGATCTATACTTAGGGCTGAACAAAGCATCTTCACAATTTCGCTGTTGAAATGTGTTCCTCTATCTGATTCCAAAGAGGCCGGCACCCCGAAGCGCGGTATCAGTTCTCTAAGCAATAACTTTGCTACTGTGAGTGTGTCACACCTGCGTGTGGGGTAAGCCTCAACCCATCTGGAAAAAATGCAGACAACCACCAGGACGTATCTAAGGCAGTTACACCTTGGCATTTCGATGAAGTCTAGTTGCATTCTATTGAATGGCCCCCCAGACCTCCCTATGTGACTCAAAGTGACTGGTGTTCTCTTTCCTACATTCAGTTGTTGGCAGATCACGCAGCGTTGACATACTGCTTCTGCCGCTACTCTAAACTTGGGGTTGTACCAGGTTTGTCTGAATACCCTTACCATGGCATCTCTACCTATGTGTGCTGGTCCATGCAATCTCCTTGCCATTGGACTGACGAGTTCGTTTGGTAACACTGCCCTCCCATCTGCAGAGATCCAAAAATCCATCTCACTCTTGGTACAACCAGCTGTCTCCCATGCCTTTTTCTCAAAATCAGGTGCATTCTCTTGGATACATTTCAGCTCATCCCAAGTGTCTACAGTTTCCAACAACATAGCTAATTCAGTCCTTTCCTGTATTCCCCCCACTTCTACCTCCGAGAAGGAATACCCTTGTTCCGCACAATAACGTGCGACCTCATCTGCGTACCTATTGCCTTGTGACACAAAATCAGTATTCTTGGTATGCGCGGTACATTTGACAACTGCAATAGCTGCTGGACCTTGTAGTGCTTCTAACAATAATCTCACAAACTCGCCATTCCTAATAGGAGAACCTGAGGAGGTCATGTAACCTCTTTGAGACCATAACTGCCCATAGTCATGAACTACCCCGAAACCATACTGGCTATCGGTGTAAATGGTGACTCGAATTTTATTCCCTGCCAAACAGGCACGGGTCAAAGCGATGATTTCAGCTACCTGAGCGGAATGTACTCCTTCCAGGCAGGTGGCTTCCACAACTCCGGTAATGGTACAAACGGCATATGCTGCTCTCAGCTGACCAATATCGTCTCTTACGCATGAGCCATCAACAAAGAATATCTCATCGGGGTCAGTCAATGGCTCATCTACGATATCTGGTCTCGGTTTGGTGCATAGTTCAGTCACATCAAGGCAGTCATGATCTGTACATACATCATCATCAATGTCATTTGGAAGTGGCATCAAAGTGGCAGGATTCAAAACAGAGCATCTCTTTAGGGTCACGTTCTCGGCAGCCAAAATGACTTGCTCGTAGCGCGTGAGCCTGCTATTCGTCAGATGCTGTGTCTTGGTCCTGGTCATTAACAATTCTACAGAATGAGGCACATACACCACTAACTGATGTCCCATAACTATATTTTCACAACGTTCAATGCTGACACCCGTTGCAGCAACGGATTTGAGACATCCGGGCAACGCTGCGGCTACTGGATCTAAGGTAGCCGAGAAATATGCAACTGGTCTACGGGCATTTCCATGTATCTGGGCCAAAACTGACAAAGCACAACCTTCCCTTTCACAACAGTAAAGTAAGAATGGTTTTTCGTAATCAGGCATTCCTAAAGCCGGGGCACGACACAAGTCCTCCCTCAGCTGCAGAAACGCCATCAAACAATCTTTGTCCCATGGTACCGGATCGCTCACCCCCTTGTGTGTCAGTTTTTGCAAAGGTTTTGCCTTCAATGAAAAGTTGGCTATCCACTGCCGGCAATAACCGACCATTCCTAGGAACATCCTGACTTCTCTTTGCGTCGTAGGCGTATTCATTTTCATGATCGCCTCTATTCTGTCTGGTGACACCTTCCGCTTTCCCTTTTCGATCCGGTGGCCCAAGTATTGCACTTCTGTCAAACAATACTGCAATTTGCTTGGAGACACCTTGTGTCCGTTCTCTGCCAAGTGATTTAATAAAGTGATGGTGTCAATTTTGCAAGCTTCCTCAGTTTCTGACGCCACAAGCAGGTCGTCTGTGTACTGAACCAGAACCGAGTTCATGGGCAGTGCTAGACTCTCAAGATTTTTCTTCAACAGCTGGTTAAAGATCGATGGGCTTTCTGTATACCCCTGGGGGATACGACACCATGTTAAAACGCGATTTTCCAGCTTAAAAGCGAAAAGATATTGGCTGTCCTCATCTAAGGGAATTGAAAAGAAGGCCTGGCACAGGTCTATCACCGTGAACCATTCAGCTTGGAATGGTATCTGAAACAGTATTACTGATGGATTCGGTACCACTGGACAACATGAAACAACTATATTATTAATCTTTCGAAGATCCTGCACTATCCTGTATTTCCCACTAGGCTTCTGCAAACCCATAATCGGGGAGTTACATGGGCTTCCCACGATTTCCTTCAGTATTCCCTGTCTAATCATGGATTCGATCACAGGCTTTATTCCTGCAATCGTCTCCGGTGTCAACTTGTATTGGGGTGTCCTTGGATATTCAGCATTTGGTTTTACCATGATTTTTACTGGCTCTACCCCTTTGATCAGTCCTATTTCTTCTCCAGAGAAATCCCACACCTCAGCTGACGCCGCACCTCTCAAGTCCCATGGAAGCTCCTCCACCGTCAAGGTAGGATATAGCTCCACGCATACCTGTGAGTTTGCAACCTTAAAATCGGCATCATCATCGTTAGTCTGCACTTCTACTCCATGAGGTGTGCAATATATCGTACAGTTTAGTTTGCATAACAGATCTCTTCCTAACAGACACAAAGGACTAGAATCACAAATCACAAACTGGTGCTCATCACTGTACTTCCCTATCTTTACCGACACTGGTTCTGTCAGAGGATTCGTCATTCTCCTATTCGCGACTCATACCACCTGGATCGTCTCCCCTGACATTGGCAGACCTGGGACACCGCTGATCTCAGAGTGGATCGAGTGGCCCCCCGTGTCCACCAAAAAGGTCGTAGGACACCCTGCCACTTCAGCCTCCACGTATGGTCCCCTCTGGTCTACCTCTAAGGCTGCCCCTAGGGTACAGTCTTCTTCTCTATTCACTCGCTGTCCCGAAAAGGGATCAACGTAGTAACATTCCTCTCCTCCTATGAACAGTGGCAGTTGTCTATAGGTTTTTCCCCCATTTGCGATACGAGGTGGTTGAGGGAACTGGGTTCGAGGAGTCTGAGTCCCCCCTTTGATAAACTTTCCCTTCGGTATCGTTGTCCCCTTCACCAGACTGCTCTGGACATCGTCTTCCTCCGGCTCTAATTCCCCCGTCTCGACATTATAGGGGCACTCGCGTTTCCAATGTCCCACCTCGTTACACTGGTGGCACCTAGTCGTCTTTTTCAGTGCCGCAATACCTATCCTAGGTCTCTGTTTTTCCTCATCATCTCTGCTTTGATTATTCTGTTTCTTTCCTAGGGTTCCGGTTCCCTGTTGCCGCTGTCCACCCTTTCCGGCTGACTGCATCTGTACCAACATCAGTTTTTCCTTAAGTTTCTTTGCTTTCAAATCTATCTCATCGCTGCAGTACCTTGCATATCTCAGAATTTCATCCAATGGTTTGTTTTGCCAACAAATTAAATGCTTCTGAATCATTAAGCTGATGTCAGGTCTCAAACCCAGGACGAATTTTTACACAAACTGACCTATGTCTCTAGGATCCATTACATCCAGCCCACTGTACTGTTTGAATGCTTTCAGCAATCTCTCGTAATACTCATGGACAGTCTCTTTAGGTTCCTGAGTGGTTCGATCTATCTTAACCCAGTCTATGTCCTGCAACGGCACCTTCTCTTTCAACCATGCCATTACCCTCTCATACTTTTCCATGACTTTCTCTGATGGCCCATTCGTCTGGGCATCTCTATCCGGTTCAGAGATGGGCCATTCAACACTAAGCTTACATGCCGTCCACAAATCCCCTGGTACTACAATGTCAAACACGGTGTTCAAATCGACCCACAGCACCTTGGAGATCTTTACGAACCTCTCTACCTGTTTATACCATTCCACGGGGTTCTCCCTCAGCTTAGGAAAAGAATTGGTAAATGCCGCTAAGTCCCCTCTACTCCAGGGTACATGCACGTAATTTCCATTCCCGATTTCTCGCAAAGGGAAAGCTTCCATTCGCGGTGGCCCTCCCTCTGGGGACATTCCAATTGTACTTCTTCTGACGGTCCCCCTCTTGGACCATCTTTCCTCCCATTTATCCAAATCCCTCCACGTTCTAATACCCAGGATCAGTTCCTTTATGTGTATTTTCAACCCAATCGTCCTCCGTTCATCTAGGTCCTGATCCGTGCAATTCAGCCTATGGTTACCCTGTAAGGCTTTTGTTCTTGATAAATCTATCATATACCTTGTTGCCAACTCGGATAATCTTTCATGTACTGACCTCGCCTTCCGAGTAACATCTTTTGCCATAAACAGTACCTCATCTTGTTCATACAGGTCGATCCTTTCCATTGGCAATGTGCTGTCTATTATTTCATCTAGATCTGATTTTAGACTGGTTACATCGAGTCTTTTTGCCTTTACCTCAGCTCTCAGTACCTCACTCCTAGACGGTCCATTTACATCCCTCTCGTCCCAACTCCGAGTTCTACGTCTAGGCACAGGTGAGCTATGAGGAGTCCTCCTTTGTTCCCTTTGTTCCCATCTTTCTAAATCCCATGCTCTTCCATCTTCCCTAGGTGTATGGTGGAACAATGTTCTATTTCCCACCACCCCATTCTGTCTCTTCTGCTCTGTCTCTCTAGATGCGAGATAGGATCCCCCGTTATGTTCTAAGTCACCGCAAGTCCCTTGCTGTCTGGTGTCACTCAGTAAACGATAAGGTCCCTCGCAGCTCTCCATGTTCCCGTGATCCCGTCCGTGTCACTGGACACATGGTGAGACCCTTCGCGACTCCCCATACTCCCGCGACTCCAATGTTGCACATTTTCACCCGGTGTATGGTGAGTGCACCTGTAACTATTTCTGTACTCCTGTGTCCTTCGTTCTCCCTCACTGAGGATGGGGCGAGGCACCCCCCCACATCCTGCATGCTTGTCTTCACACATTTGTCTTTTGCCACCGATGGTATGGCAAGTATCTCCTTTGCTTTCTTGACTCCCTCCATCCCACTCCGGACTGCTTTCGCCAGCTCCGCAGTGAGAGAGGATCCTGTTATCTTGGCCTCTCCATTCGGCTTCCGTTTCTATTCTTTTATTCTGAGTCTCTACGGCAGCGTCCCACTCTTTCAAGTACTCCCTTAACTCCTTAAAGGATTTCGGTCGCGGTCCCCTCAGATCCATCTGTCCTCTCTGACCCCCCTGCTCTATTAAGGGATCCGTTACTGAATCCAATGGGGTACTCCGACCCTTTGGTTCTAGCAACTGCCTTTGGGAATTAATCGTATTGTTCCTACTTTCCATCTCTGCTCTTTCCCTGTCCCAACGTGCCTGTTCCTCCTCCTGTGCTCTTTCTGGGTTGTAGATTGACACTACAGGACCTATGGTAACAGGTACTTGTAGAGCATCCGGCAGTTGATACGACCTTGCACACTCCGTTTCTGGCACTTTCTGTACCACAAACCTTCCAACTACTCTCTGCACTGGACTAGGTTGAGGTATTTCCTCGCCTTTCTTAGGTTCCCAATCCGACATGGGGAGCGGTCTATATTCCCCCTTTCCGGCTCCGTCCCCCTGCTGTAGTTCGGGACGTTCGGCCTCTCTATTATACGGAGGTGGTCTATCTAATAATAACCTGTCTATCAAGTTATCATCCGTCTCGCTCTCCTCATCCTCCTCCGGAGGCTTCTTTTCTCCTGTAACTTCTATCACTGGGTACAGTTTATCTGCTTCTATTCTCTGCACTCTCCACTTTTTGGATTCATCATCCCATTGGGCATCCTGCACCGCTCTTACTGATCGTTTCACTCTTTCTTGGCGTCTGTTCAGGCTTCGGTCGTACGCCGCCCTGAACCATGCATTGAGGGCTTCGAACTGTGTTGGCCTGGGTAGAGGTTTCGTTGCGAGCATTACTGCTCTCAGCTGATTTAATGCTTCTAACCTAAACGTCCCGTATCTCGGGAACGTCAGTTCCTCATTTCCCTCTGTTATCTTGCTCCACTCGGAGATCCACAGTGCGGTGTGTAACCCAACATTCACAGCCATATAATGAGCTGGTGTACCCTCTGGCGGGGCCTCTTCGCCAGCGTACGAATTTCCCCTGTCTCTCTTAAAGATCGCCCTTAGACATTTAAAGCACTTCATTTTCAAGCCTCTATGATTTCCTTAATTTCTCTTCCTTATTTACTTCCCGATGGCGAACCACCAATCTCTGCGCGGCTCTCGCTGACCAGCCTATCCCAGCGCGGTTCTTCGCTGACCAGCCTATCCCAGCGCGGCTCTACACCAACCAGCCTATCCCAGCGCGGCTCACTCTGACGTCACTCGTCCCCTTTGCAGCAGTTCCCCTCCTTTCTCAGCTCGTCTCCCGGTCTTACATGCGTCTCATTCATACACCGAAAAATGACTACTTCCGACCAAGCGATCACTTTTCTTGACTGTACGTCCACAGTCTAACTGTAATTGTCACCTCTACTGACGAAGTCTTTCACAGACGTTCAGACAATCGCCTTAACTGATAGGTTGCTTACACACAGTAAACGTCCGACCAGCGTCCGTTACTCATACACTCACTCTTACGTTCCCCCTATCACGGTCCTACGGGCGATCAATGGTACCTCATGACCCCCTTCACAATGGTAGACAATTACTCTGGATGTCCGATACACCCGAACCACTTAAGCCCTTCTCTGGACTTAAGATTTTCACCGGTTGCGCGCGCTCACAACCGTCTCACAATCACACTAAAGGCATTCAACTCCGTTTGACATTACAACACAGGTACAACACAAAACACCGCAATCTGGCAACGCATGACCCTTATACTCACTCTCGACCGAATCTGCTGCTATTTCTCTCTCGCATCGTCAGCACCTTCTTCGGCAGGTAGCTCTTCTTCTGGTCGTCGATGACTAGGGGCCTTGGGGTAATCTAGACCTAACCTAGGTTGCCTTCCTCAAGAAGCCAACCATCTTTCTCTGCTACCAACTGCGGGAATGAGATTTTGATCGCTTATCTGATCTCCTTGATACCTATCTCATTGAGTCCCTTTTGGATCGGTTATTGACTGTCATTGAGTAAAAGGCAAACCCACATAGGTTAAATCAACCCCATTTACTGACGCAACTTCTAAAAACCACTTACGACTGGAATGGTTTAAAAGGTTTATTATAAAACCAAAATCAGTTGCAAATACAAACCCCTCAATATAAGGTTCAACAGGTATACAGGTACAAGAAGGAACATGAACTCTCTAAGGAACCTCAATCGACAGAAGAAAACAATTAAAACTAATTCAAAAATCAATAAGTTGAATATCATTGACACAAGGTGAATCTGAAGCGTCATTTACAGAAAGAAAATGAAACAGGTTAAAGTTAAACTGTCCCTACACTATGCTAGATGACATCCCTACTTAGCAAATTCTTTACCTAAAAGGTGTCAGCAGTTTGACTTCCGAAGAAGCTCAAACTCTTAGTCTCAGATGGAAACCTATGTCGCGTAGCAGTACCCTTTCTGCCTACCCATCCGCTCTCTAAGGGTCCTCAGGCCATCTGCTCTGCCTTCTCCCCGGGGTGCTGTCCCTAATACAAAATCACAGTATGGGTGGAACGCCCCTTTGAGACGCCCACCACGTATACATTTCACGTGGTCTTGCTTCTGGTTTTTTCCATAGTTTCGTTTCTTTGTCTTCTGTTAAGTTGACCTTGCTTCCCAGGCGCCGTCTCCATCGTGCTGGTACCCCCATGACATTCCGGTCGACTCCTCCGGACCAGAGCCTATCTCCTCAAACAGAGCTCTATTCACCAAGCTTGTGATTGGTACCCCCCTCGCACCTGCAAACAGACACTTTGAAACAGGGCCCCAAATTCCAGGCTCCCCTTATCTTACTAGGCCGTAAAACTTCGACCAGCATTGGCAATTTATTTTAACGAGACTTTTGACTCTTGGCTCACACGTGCAGATCAAAGCTATCCCACTATCTCTCCAAGCCCACTAAATTATATGCAGTGGTCTGCACTCGGTGAACTCTTATTTCTTCAGTTTATAATATGTTAACACACTACACCAAAGTTATACAGTACACTTCTATAAAAATATTGCCTTAACACACATATATAAGTAAGCAAATCATTGAATAATATCGAATCCATGCTATATGAAAGATACAATGGTATATTTCGTTCTTACACAGTGCCATGTGATCTGCACGTTCCTTCGTTTTACATTGCACATCCTTCTTCACTTAGCAGCTACATAACATGGAATCTTATTTAACGCTTTTAATATTTCTAAGCATTTCCACACATTTCTACATTAGCCCACTCTCTATACGGCTTTTCTAATCCTAATAAACACTCTAGAGTAAATACAGATACATTTTTCTCACTCCTTAAGTTACATAAGCCAACTTTACGCTACAGGCTTGTAAATATGATGCAGACATATTTTCATTCAAATTGCGCTCTCTCACAGACACGCCCACAAGGGACTACTTTGCTGGCACCGTTATTTTACTTTTTAAATGTATATAGTGGGCGTCTGCATAGCCTATGTCCTTCTGCTGCAACTGCCCTTTCCAATGCTGTATTGGGTGTTGTGATTGGTGCTGTGGTTCCTGAGATTACCCGCCTCAAAGGTTTGGGCTCTCTCTTTATTATATTAGTATAGATAGATTGTAACACATCAGCATCTCACTAATATTACTGCAAACAATCTCTGTGACACCCTTCCATTTCTCATATGTGAGGTCAAGTTTTGATCTAAAGGAAACCTTTTTTATGGATGTTGAAACACAAATATTTCTCTGCGAAATACCTGTGATAGACTCCCATACATCACCGACATAAAAATAAATTAAAGGAAAACGATATTTAAAGCAATCTGTTCAAGAATTATTCAAGTCGTCAGGGCAAGAAACTCTGCAGAATAGGGGAGCCCCTTGAGGGACCCTAGGCTAGGGCCCACTTTTCCCATGTCTTAAAACGTCTCTGCGCTTCTGTGCTCTCCAGATGCGTGTGGTACCCTGGGTAGGACATTTCCAGTCTGCCCATGTGATGGGTAGTCAGTGCAAACACTGGTGCACTTCATGCTCTTCTGCAAATGTTATATTCCACCTTTTAAGTTATTTATCGAGTGGTTTTTAAAGCCCCAGAGTCTCAGGAAGCGTAGGGATGCACTGTTTTATCTTCAGCTCCTATACAGCACCGATGTTTGTTTTATTATTATTATTATTATTAAAAACATTTGTAACGCGCTCTATCACCATTGGTTTCTTGGCGCTGATAGACAAATGGGGTGGACCGAAAGCAGGAGGTTTAGTCAAATGCAGCTTGGAAGAGCAGAGTTTTTAAAAGTCTGCGAAAACAGTCAAGCTTTGGACAGAGATGAAGGGAAAGGGGAAGGGAGTTCCAAGTGGAGGGGGCCAGGACGGAGAAGCTCAGACCACCGTGCTTTTTCCTTTTAAATCTAGGCACCACAAGGAGGTTTGATGAGGCTGAGCGAAGGGCTCTCGTAGGGATGTGACGGGTCAGAGCCGAAGAAATGAAAACGGGCGCTGCATCAGATAGGGCTTTAAAGGTGGTACATGCCAGTTTAAAGGTGCAGCGTTTGGATACCGGGAGCCAGTGTAGGCTACGAAGGAGGGGAGTGACATGTTGGTGCTTAGGCTGGTGGAAGATCAGGCGGGCGGCCTGATTCTGCACCAGCTGCAGCCGTTGAAGGTGGCAAGCTGGAATCCCTGCATAGAGAATATTGGCGTAATCGAGCCTGGAGGTGATAAGCGCAATGACCACTTGGGTCAGGGCTTCTTTACTGAAATACCTGCTGATCTTGCGGATCCGCCTGAGATGGAAGAAACAGGCAGAAGTGACCGCGTTGATCTGGGGTCGCATTGACAGGTCCTCAGAAATAATCACCCCCAGGCTTTTAACAGAGCTCACGGGAGAGGGTGCTAGCCCCAAGGAAGTTGGCCAGAACATGGGGTTCCAGGGATGATTAGGCCTCCTACCAGGACGAGCTCAGTTTTTGTGGGGTTCAGCTTTAAGTGGCTGTGGTGCATCCACTCCGCGATGGTCATCATGGTGGTCTGAAAATTAGTGCGGGAAGAGGGGAGGGAGTCTATGGGGAAAATTAACTGAAGATCATCGGCGTAATTAAATATTTTGACCGCGGAGTTACGGAGGGAAGCTAATAAAGGTTGGAGGTACAAATTAAAAAGGAGAGGAGAAAGTGCTGAGCCCTGAGGGACTCCGCAAGGAAGGGAAGTGTAAGAAGCGGAGAAGGAGGATAAGTGGACAGACTGAGAGCGTTGATGGAGAAAAGATTTGAGCCAATCAAGGGCCACGCCCTGAATGCCAGCGTTGTGGACACGGTCGATCAAAAGAGTGTGATCGACCGTGTCGAAAGCTGCCGAGAGGTCTAATAGGACAAGGGCTTGAGGGGTGTTTTTATCCGCACCTTTCCTAAGGGTGTCCATAACAGCTACGATGAGCGCCTCGGTGGAGTGGAGGGGTCTGAATCCTGCTTGTTGGGGGTCTAAGAAGGAAGATTGCTCTATAAAAGAGCTCAAACAGCGAGTGACAAAGGTCTCCAGGATCTTTCCTAAATAAGGTAGGAGAGAGATGGGTCTATAATTGCTAAGTGTTGAAGGGTCTGCGGTAGATTTCTTTAGTATCGGTAAAACTGCAGCTTGCTTAAACGAAGATGGGACCTTCCCGATGGCAAGGGAGTTGTTAAGTAGTGCCAAAGGGGGACCTGGGCAAGCAAGGAAAGCTTCTTTTAAGACCTGCGGGGGGCAGCAGTCGTTGGGAGAGCCCGAGCTGACTTTATGAAGAAGATTAGTGAACTCTTCTAAGGATATAGGAGGGAACTCTGTAAGGATATTAGTATTTGTAGGGGGGAGAAGAGGAGAAGTGGGGAAGGCCGGAGATGGAATATTATTTTTTATTGTGATTATTTTATCTATAAAATAAGAATTAAGTGAGTCACAGAGGGTTTGAGTCGGCTGCGATTGGAGGGTGACTCTATCTGGCATGGAGAGCTCATTTACGATTGAAAAAATATCCTTGGTTTTATTGTTGGAGTTCAAAATTTTTTGAGAAAAGTATGCCGTCTTGGCCTCCAAGATTAATCGTTTGTAGGATTTCAGGGCCTCGATGTACGCTAGTTTAAGCAGAGGGTCGTAATGGCGACGCCAACGGCGTTCAGATTGTCGCAGTGCAAGTTTTTCTGCTTTAAGTTGGTCCGTGAACCAACGTTGAGCGTCGTGAGGACGCTTAGTTTTAATTTTCTTTAGAGGGGCAACTTCATCGCTAGCCTGTTGCAGCCATTCATCAAGATTATCTGCTTGATGCTCTAATGAGGTCGACGACAGGGGTGCGGTAGAGATCAGTGAGTCAAGAAAGTCAGGCAAGTTGGCCCTTTTCCAGTTACGAGCCATGATGTTGGAGGGACGGGGAGGGGGACAGAGGGTGTGCAAGTGTAGGTGGAAGGAAATGAAATAGTGATCAGACCAGGAGCAAGGGAAAACCGAAGGAGATGATATATCAAGGTTAGAGGTCCAAACTTGGTCAAGAGTATGACCTTTCAGATGGGTGGGGGTGTGAATGTGTTGGGTAAGATTCATGCCTGTGAGCAGGTCTGTGAATTCCACCGACGAATGATTTTCATGGGCATCGGCTGGCCAGTAATTAAAATCTCCAATTACCACAATATTAGCGTGGTTAATTGCTAAGTGAGCAATTGCGTCGCTGAAGAATTGGGGAAAGAGAGGCATAGAGTCCGGGGGTCGGTAGGCGAGGACACAAACGAAGGAAGATTTAGGGGAGGAGAATTTTAGTGCCAATAGTTCAGTTTTTGGGATGGGGTTTACCGAAATCTCAGAGAAAACATGTTCAGAGCGGATAATAGCCGCCACGCCGCCCCCAGTCCTCCCAGCAAGCCGGTTGCTGTGCATAATGTAGTATCCCGGAGGGATAGCAGCGAGAATATCAGGGGCGGAGTCTTCAGTGATCCAAGTCTCTGTCAGGAGGAGAATATCGATGGAACTATGGATCAATAGTTGAAACACCTCAAGCTGATGGCGAATAAGGGAACGGGTGTTAAGATAAAAGATTGACAAAGAGGTGGAAATTTGTGGAACAGAGGGGGACAAATCGTGAAATGGGGCCAGCGCCGAAAAGGCGGAAGGAATAAGAATGCCACATGTCTGGGCGGCCTTGACGGCGCGGGTAGGGATGGGTCCTGATGTATTAAGACTCGTGAGGTCAGAGAAGGAGTAGGAATAAAAATGGGCATTACGACTGGGGCCTGGGCCTAGTCGGCCGCGGACGGGCGCAGACGGGCTTGACTTATGCACGACTTCGGCGCGAAGTCGGCGCTCCCGCTGCGCTCGTCCGCTGCGCTGCCTCCATACTGTCATTTAAATAGAGGGGTGAGGGAGCACTAGAACGCTAACCTGCAGAGGTTCGTGCAGGGCGGAAGTGGTGCCACGAGGCAAGAAGTACCGCTCCTCGAGCTGACCCTCCGCACAAACGGCACAAAAGCCGGGGCGGAACGGGGTCACGAGGGCAAGAAGCGCAGGTAGGTGCAAGCAATGAAAAAATACAATTTTAAAAGGTTTCAGAACGTGCTCGTAAAATCAGCAATAACAATTTTTAAAATATTTAAATGCGTGCTCTTAAGATCAGCACTCACACACAATGTTTACATTAGGCCACAACAACACACCGCCGCAGCCTGGGTCGCCACGTATGTCTATGAGGCAGGGAGGTGAAAGCGCGGTCTAAATAGGCTGCCGGCTCGGCAGCACTAGAACGCTAACCTGCAAAGGTTCGTGCAGGGCGGAAGTGGTGCCACGAGGCAAGAAGTACCGCTCCTCGAGCTGACCCTCCGCACAAACGGCACAAAAGCCGGGGCGGACTTTGTTCCTTTCTCAAAGCAGCTGTGAGATGCAGAAAATCGATGGAGGGCAAGATGTCAGGGTGCACTGGATCCCAGACCCCCGAAAGTGGGCCAGTGTTGTACCTCGAACAGTGCTTGAGGCTGAGAGGGGTCTGTGATCATTTAGAGGTTCATGGTGTGGGTAGGGGTCGCGGTACATTGATCGGGTTATCCCATTTTTATGCCGCCACATGGTTTGCATCATATTGTTGTCGGCAGAGATTCGATTGCACAGTATCGCTCCCTGTGTTGTTTTGCAAGAAGTATTTATTAATTTTGCGATTCTCTTCCTCTGCATGTTTTTCTTATTTATGCATCTTTTATGGCTCTACTGATGCCGAATAAAGATGAAATGAAAGGAGTACTGTATCATTTTATACGTGAATAGCAGCCCGGCCCGACGTTGTCCGGGGCAGAAGGGGGCTGGGGGCAGCACCGCTGAAGGAGACGCGCAGCAGAGCGGCCAGCAGCGGGAGCAGCAGAGCGTACTCACTGGCATCACGTGCTCAGGGTGTTATTTCCTTGCTCCCTTTTCCTTGCTCCTGCCCGCTTCTGCCCACGCTCCTGTCCGCTCTTGGCATGTCGGACTCCGGTGGCTGTAGGTTCGGCGCTCCTGTCCTGCCCGCTTCTGGCCACGTGCGCCGAAGTCGCCGAAGTCGCCGAAGTCGCGCCTAAGTCCAGCCCGTCTGCGCCCGTCCGCGGCCCGACGGGTCCAGGGGCCAGGGATGCTGTCTCTGTTATCTCCTATACTCCCTCTGCTCTTAAGAGCCTACAGCCCTTCCCCTGTTCCCTTTCCCCTGCCACCAGGGCTCGCATCTCTGCACTTGGAATCATGGGGAATACCCCCCTCCATTCGGGGTCGGATGCGTCACATGCTCCACCAACTTCTACTGAGTCACACATCCGAATATTATACTTAAACACCCGCTCTCTTATTAGACATCAAACTGACATCTTTCTCTTACTCATGGCTGAGAGCCCTGACATTCTTTTGCTATCGGAAACATGGCTCACTGACGACTCCCTCCCTGATATCCTGGCGGCATTACACCCATACTACTATCTGTTGAATGCTAATCGCCCCGGGGGCCGTCCTGGTGGCAGCGGTAATACGCAAGGACTTAAAAATTATAGCTACCTCATCCATGACTCTTCCTGAAGTTGATAACTTGGTTCTCAGCCTGGGAACTGAGGTGGGTGCAGTCACTTTTATAATACTCTACCGCCCCCCCCACCCTATGCCTTTATTCCCCTCTTCCTTTACTGAGCAGCTTGCCAATCTTACTACATCCTCCTCTCGTGTCGCCATTTTCGGCGATTTTAACTATTGGTTCCAACACAAGGATGCCGGGCCTCACACCACTGAGCTATTTGAAGCCCTCTCCTGTTTAATTCTCATACAACTTGTCAAGTCCCCCACCCACATTGGAGGCCATATTCTCGACCACATTTGAACTCACGGGGTTAAGTCCTCCTGCCCGTTGATCACTCCCTGTGTGTGGTCTGACCATTCTCTGATCGAGACTGTAATCTCTGTCGATGGTCATATCAGGGCCCCGCCACTAGAGGGCGGTGCCGCCCGCAAGTGGAGGGCTGCTGACTCTCATAACTTGCTCTCCTTTCTGTCAGAGACCCGCCCCTCCCTCTCCAACGACATCTGCATCAACGAGCTAGACGGTAACATCTCTCACTGGCTTACGTCAGCTAGCAATATTTTTGCCCCTCTAACCAAGTTTCCCCGCTCTCGGCATAGCAACTTCCATAAGTGGTTTGACTCCCAATTAAAAACCCAACATCTGGAGCTACGCCAATCGGAGCGTAAGTGGAGGAGAGATTACTGCACCACAGGCAGAGACACTTACGTTGCCGCCCGTAATAAATATAAAAAAGCCATCATTGCGGCCAAAACAGCATATGTCTCCAAGAGAATTCTGTCAGCCCCTTGTAAGTCGAAGGAGATCTTTAAAGTCCTCGATGAATTTACCACTGACTCTAGGACGCTCCCGAACCAGGCTCCTGCTCAGGAATCATGCAATGCTCTCAGTACGTTCTTCCTAGAAAAAATTGTTATGATTAAGGATACTATTCCGGTCACCTTTCCTGGCACTGACACTGTCTGTCCCCCTCATAATGCACTCTCTTTCACACATTTCCCTCCTCTTGATCCAGAATCTTTGGCCAGACTGGCCGCCCGTGTCAAGTCTGACTCACCTGACGACTGTTGTCCACCATCTATACTACGGGACATCTGCCTTACCTTACCTGATTGCATTCTCCCTCTGTTGAATTCTTCTCTTTCTTCTGGCATGGTGCCGAGCTCCTTCAAGTGGGCCGTTTTGGTGCCTCTACTGAAGAAGCCAGGAGCTGATCCCGCAGTTCTGGCGAACTACCGGCCTATCTCTCTTCTGCCCTATTTCTCTAAAATTCTGGAAGCCCACGTCACCGCTTGCCTCTCACAGTTCATCGAGAGCTCCAACTTTCTTGAAGCCAACCAGGCTGGCTTCAGACCCGGCCACTCCACAGAGGCAGTGATCTTGGCCGTGTTGGATGCTCTGAGAGGCGGCGCTGACAGGGGTACCCCCCAGGCCCTGGTTCTCTTAGATCTGTCGGCCGCTATCGACATGGTGGACCATGAAAATCCTTCTCCATCGTGTCGAGCAGGCTGGCATCCAGGGCCTGGCGTTGGCATGGGTCGAATCCTTCCTGACCGGGAGGTCTCAGACAGTTAGTCTGGGCTCCTTCAGGGCACCTAAGGAACGATCACCTTGCGGGGTTCCCCAGGGCTCCTCTCTAGCTCCCCTTCTTTTTAATCTGTATCTTCGACCTCTTCTCTTTTCTCTGAGGCAGTGGGACGTCACCGTCTTTAACTACGCTGACGACCTGCAACTCATCTTTCCTCTCAATTCTTCCTCTGCTATCACTAATTTTCAGGCGGTTATGTCCCACACTCTCCAGTGGATGAGCCAGAATCAACTCAAACTGAATCCCGGGAAGACGGAGCTCCTTCTCCCTGGTAAGAGCTCTATCCACTGGGGCCCGCACTTCTGGCCGGTAGAGCTAGGCCCTCCTCCCACCCCGGTGGCCTCGGTGAAGAGTCTCGGGTCATTATTGACTCCGAGCTATCCCTTAAGCCCCAGATAGGGGCGGTGGTTTCCTCCTGCATGTACCAGCTGTGCAGGATCAGGAAGGTGGCCTATCTCCTGACTCCCGAAGTTCTGATTCAAGTCATCATGGCTCTTGTCCTCTCCCGCTTGGATTTCTCGAATTCCCTCTATCACGGTCTGCCCAAGGCCCTTCTTTCTAGGCTGCAGATCATCCAGAACCAAGCGGCGAGACTGGCCTTCGGGATCCCGAAATGGCAATCCGCTAAACCTCTTCTTACCAACTTGCATTGGCTTCCTGTCATTTCGAGGGTAGCCTTTAAGATCGGCTGCCTTGCCTTCAAATCTCTAACTGGTCCCTGCCCCGCATTCCTGAAATCCCTTATCAGTCCCTATTGTCCCTCACGCAACCTCAGATCCTCTCACCTCCGCCTCCTGGTTGTCCCCTCTTTCAAACTCTGCAGAATCGGAGGTCGGAGATTTGCACATTTGGCCCTAAATTCTGGAATTCTCTCCCACCCTCACTTAAATCCTCCAATTCGCTCCTCCAATTCCGTAGATCTCTGAAAACATGGCTTTTCCCACAATCTGGCTAACTCCCCCTGTCCACCCCCAGCACCAGATCAGCGCCAGGAAACCCACGGTGACAGAGCGCTCTATAAGCTCACCTTAACATAACATAACATAACGCTCCTGTCCGCTCTTGGCTCCTCGCCGACCACTTTACTACTTTACTAAAATGGCGGACCCGTGATTGTGATGTCAGCACGCATAAAATGCACACGCCCACCTCAGACATGGCGCTACTTCCAAGGGACTACTTTGTGAAAGAACGTACTTTGCCCTTTTAAGGTATATTTTTTCATGGTATATAGCCTATGTCCATCTGCTTACCCTGACGTTTCCAATGATGTATTGGGTGTGTTGATTGGCGCTGTGATTCCCGAGTTTACCCGCCTCAAAGGTTCCCAGTTCTATCTTTATAATAGTAGTATAGATACACAAAGATAGGTACATATCTATAGTGAAAACAAATGCTTATATACAGAGGTATATGCTGTAAATTTATATTTCCGTATGGTGCTTATGTGGGGAAGAGCCAGATCTTGAGTAGTTTTCTGAAGATAAGGTGGTTGTCGGTGGATCTTATGTTGGGGGGTAAAGAGTTCCATAGTTTGGCTGCTTGAACAGAGAAGGATGTGCCACCCATTGTTTTTTTCTTGTATGGTGGGATTTTGAGGCGAGATGCTCCTTTAGAGAGTAGGTTCCTTTGTTCAATGTGTTTGATTTTATTCCTGATGAAGAGTGGTCCTATTCCATGTATTGCTTTGTGGGTAATACAAAGCAGCTTGAACATGGATCTTCTGGCAACCGTTAACCAATGCAGGACTTTCAAGGCAGGGGAGATGTGGTCTCGTGGTTTGATATGCAAGAGTAGTCTGGCAGCCGAGTTCTGAATCCGTTGTAGTCTTTTCATGGTCGTTAAAGGTGATCCGTGGTAGAGGCTATTGACGTAATCGAGTTTGGATAGAACAAGGGAGATGGTAGCTTGGACCTTGTGTGGAAATCCCAAATGAGGGAAAATTCGTCGCAGTGTTTTTATAGTAGCAAAGCTTGATCTTGCTAGTTTATTTACTTGGACATTCATCGACAGCTTGGAGTCCATGGTCATTCCGAGGTTTCTTACTTCATTCGATACTTTAGGCAGTGATCCCAGTTCATCAGGCCATGCGGCAAGCGGGTTGTAATTTTTCCAATTGCCACACGTGAGTATTTCAGTTTTTGAAGCATTCAATTTGAGATGGCTCCAAGTCACCCACTGATCCACGGCTCTGAGACAGCTGAAAATTGGTGATTTTCCAATGTCTTTGGGGCATTCCAGTTGAAGGAGTATTTGCGTGTCATCTGCATAGTTGTATCACGTGAGGTGAAATTTATTGATCAGTACTGGCAAAGACTTCATGTAGATGTTGAAAAACATGGGCGAGATGATAGAACCTTGAGGGACCCCTGCTTTTGTGGAGTACGGTTTGGACGAGAAAGGTGGGGTGTGGATGACATTCGTTATGTTTCGAAGGTAGGACGCGATCCAGTCTAGAGCAGTTCCCTCTATGCCGGCTTCATAAAGTCTTTGTTTCAGAGTGCCATGGTCAACCGTGTCAAAGGCAGCTGAGAGGTCCAAGAGGAGTAGCGCAGCAACCCCGTTGCGGTCAACTGTATTCTTTAGGTCATCCCAGATGGCAAGGAGGGCAGATTCAGTGCCTATTCCCGGACGGAATCCTGTTTGGAAATCTGAAAGTATGTCTTCTCTTCAATGAATTGGGACATCTGGGCGAACGCTGCTCTTTCTATCAGTTTGCCCAGGAAAGGTCCATTTGTAATGGGTCTGTAGTTGTCGGGGTTCAGCGGGTCCAAGTTTGTTTTCTTCAGTAAAGGGCGTATGTATGACTTTTTGAGTTCTTCTGGAAATATTCCAGTAGTTAAGGAATCGTTGATGATTCTTCTTACTGGAATGGCAGCAGAGGTTGTTAAATGAATTGTCTTGAAAGTTTGTGGCGGACAGGGGTCAGAAGGGCTGCCGGCATGCCTGCTTAATTTGACCAGGTCCATAAGTTTATCGTGTGAGATGTGTTGGAAGGAACGGAGAGGCTTGATTAGAGCATTCTTGGATAGTTGTTTTGTACAAGGGTTAGTGCTGGTGCTTTGTTTCTGTTGTAAGTACGAGTCCAACGTGTCTGCTTTGTCCTTGTAATGATTTGTCAGTTTGTCTGTGAAATCTTAAGTAACAGGATGAGTTCCTTCTAGGCAATTTGGTTTTCGAAATTCATTGAGTATTTTATAGAATTCTTTATTTGCACATTTAGCGTTTTGATTTCTGTCTGAATAGTACCTTTTCTTAGCTTTTTTGATAGCCGACTTATATATTCTGTTCATTTTTTATAGGTGAAGTTTGTCTCACAGCACCATCTTCCCTCCAATGGTCCCTGTGTCCCAGCTATCCATGCCGACTACGCACCAACATTCTATTCCATCGTTCCCTCTCAGCATTCCAGACACCAGCTCAGACATACAGGGAACGGGGACACACAGGATACTCAGCAGACCCATTCTTTCCAATGCATAACACATCCTTCGAGAGGGTGGGGTCAGCCCCTGGCTCATGATTGGATGGCTTTATTGTCAATCTCAGTCGTATGCTCTTGATTTGATGACTGTGTTCCCTACTCAGATTTATTAACAAGCCATTTGCGCCGTCGGGACGTCACTTTTTCCAATATTAAAAGTGACGCACCGGCAGCGCAAGGGGCTTGTAAATAACCCCTCTGAATCCCTTGTTTTGTACTCCCTCAGTGCTTCCAACCTCCTCATCAGCCAATCACATCCCAGCCATGGCTTTGTCCCCCTCATCACTTCCTGCCTCTACGCTCTTCTCGCGAGTTCAGGGCGGATGTCATTTTCTTGCTGTGTAGCCCAAGTTTTCTCATCTCCACTTCGCTTCAATTTCACACACCGTCTCTTTAAAGCTTGGTTTGTTCCTTGTGGGAACAATAACAGACCCACTGCGCCTGCTGTGTCTGTAGGGAACTAGTTCCCTTTTAAGTGAAATGTTTGCGGTCGCAGCCCACCCAAGAACGAAACATTTTACTTTGGAAACTTGATTAAGGCCGCCATAGGGCATGAACAAAAATACTTTTTCTGATTCATTTTGTCTGATGCCCTGCCCACTGGAACCTTTTACCTCAATTGAAATCGCTTTAAACATCCGGTTTTATTTATATTGTTGACTTTATTTTCACCACTAACAGATGGAATCAGCCATATGGTGCTTTGTGAAGGCAAAAGGAAACTAAAAAATGAAATATGAAAGTGTCTTCAAGTGAAGAAAAGTGTTTAATGGATAGCAGGGAAAGAGACTTCATTGAAAGGCACTCTGGGGCATATTAGCAATGAATTACGCTATTTTTCGCAAAACGCGCTTAGCGCATTTTAATTTATCGCTGCCTATCGCTGGATATGTTAGCGGAGAAAACATGCTATTAGCAACGTTTTTCTCCATTGTGCTAAAATATCCAGCGATAGCAGCGAAATGCGTGAATATCGCTGGAAATCCAGAGATATTCATGCATTAACGACAATGGGGGCTTAACCTGACAATCAACCCCCCATTGAATATACAGGTAAGTCATCCTATTAGCAGGCATTAGATTCTAGCGATAATCGAGCTTAGCGAAACTTTTTTATCGCTAAGCCTGCTTTGCTAATAGGCGATAGCTGTGTTAGCGACTGCTTTCAGTTGCTAACAGTTTGGGTACGCCCACTTTGCATGTCATTAGCTATAAATATCGCTGACATGCAAAGCAGGCCCCAAAGCAGCCGCTATCACCTAAAAGCTGTCGCTAACTGCTGTAAGCGACAGCTTCCTGATAGGACGATAAAAATATTGCCGCTTTAGCGGCCAAAAGTGTCGATATTGCCCTTGCTAATATGCCCCTCTGTCCCTTGGGGGTGGTTACACCGCCAAGCTCTCAGCACACAAGATAATAACTGCTTGAGGTACAAAGACTGCTGGCTCGAGGGATAGCTTTTATGTTCTGACAAGCTGATGATACAGATACCGGCATCTAGGATACAAGCATTGGCAAAAACAAAAGGTTTCACTGCTGAAGCCTATTAAGTTGCAAATATACGGAGATAACGTGGCCAGGATGTGTTTTGTAAAGTCAAATCTCTGGGGCATAGAGGGTGTAGAGCATAAATACTCTCTGTGGTATGCCCGAGGGTCACAACGATGTCAGCAGTGCGAGGGCTGGGGTGATGGAAGGTGGGCAGAAGGGGACGTGAAGCAGATGCATGGTGCGGACAACGAACCAACCCTTTACGTGACGTCTGTCTGCCACCGATACTCCATTCTCAATCACCAAGAATTAACGTCTAAGGTTAAATGTAAGAGGGAAAGAGCCCCTCATCTGATAGCTGAATTGCAAAATGTGAAACCAGAAAACCTGGTATCAGTTCTGGCTTACCCATTTGACAAATTGTGTGATCCTAGGCAATTGTTTAATTTCCATTTGCCTCCGATTACTTCATTACCACATAGGAGAGCCCCTTAAAATATACAAATTCAAGATGTGTGCTGTACAAAACCTTCCCTTTTTTATATTCAATAAACTATAATGTTGTTCCAATTATATAGCAACCAAGGCTACACACATGGTGCACCTGACAAATGACTTGCTTCTTGGTTCACTAATGCCCTTGTTTTCAGAATGGGGTCCGCAAGAATGTTTTCTAAATCATGTTTGAAATAAATGCCTCTCAATGCAGTGATCTAATCTGATCTACTAAAAACACTCATGCATATTAATAAAATACAAACTTCTTAATCTTGCAGAGAGTTTATCATGTTTTTACATGTTTAGGGCAAGATGTATTTACAACTAAAGGTGTTCCTAAAGATAAGTTCTCTACGACACCTTCTTGCTTCTTTACAGTTACTTTAGTTAACGTGTAAATAAAGTATGTCTGTTTGTTCCCAGCTTTCTGCACGTTCCTGCTCTGTCAAGTAAACAGCAGCCCAGTGCGTCTGTTTACCGGGGGGGCTCCTGAGGCACAGCCGGGAGCAGCAGTGTAATTTGTGTTTTAACTGTGTGAAATCTGAAATTTTTTACTCTGTTTAGAAATCTTACCCCCTTATCTGTTGCACGATTGCTGTGCACAGGCACCCATTTGAGAGCAAAAACGAGCGCTGGGTAGGGCGAAATCGCCGGTCCCACCAGCCGGATCCCTCACGTTAGGACGGGGACACGCCCACTCAAGGCCACGCCCCCTTCTCGTCAATTTCATTCAAATAGCGCGCTGAACCACAAGCGCCCTGACAGCCAGTCAGCTCCTGAGGCACAGCCGGGAGCAGCAGTGTAATTTGTGTTTTAACTGTGTGAAATCTGAAATTTTTTACTCTTTTTAGAAATCTTACCCCCTTATCTGTTGCACGATTGCTGTGCACAGGCACCCATTTGAGAGCAAAAACGAGCGCTGGGTAGGGCGAAATCGCCGGTCCCACCAGCCGGATCCCTCACGTTAGGACGGGGACACGCCCACTCAAGGCCACGCCCCCTTCTCGTCAATTTCATTCAAATAGCGCGCTGAACCACAAGCGCCCTGACAGCCAGTCAGCTCCTGAGGCACAGCCGGGAGCAGCAGTGTAATTTGTGTTTTAACTGTGTGAAATCTGAAATTTTTTACTCTTTTTAGAAATCTTACCCCCTTATCTGTTGCACGATTGCTGTGCACAGGCACCCATTTGAGAGCAAAAACGAGCGCTGGGTAGGGCGAAATCGCCGGTCCCACCAGCCGGATCCCTCACGTTAGGACGGGGACACGCCCACTCGAGGCCACGCCCTCTTCACTGCCCCCTTGCCATAAACATGTGCATGTGCCGGAAGCGCAGCGGACGAGCGCAGCGGGCGTGACGAATGCGCGCCGAAGGCGCGCATAAGGCAAGCTCGTCTGCGCTCGTCCGCGCCGAGTCCGGGCCTAGGGCCACCCCCCTTACACCCCTGACTACGAAACCCAGGCAATACAGCCCCGAAAAACTCTTAGAGCTAAGACTCCTACAAAAGAACTGTAGCCAGCATCCTTACCACGTTGAATGTCTCCCGTACACATGCAACCTCTGCAAATCCACCCTCAAGCCCCTTCCACCCTCGGACCAGTACCACGAGCACCGCATGTTCTTGCTCAACTGTAGGTCTCTGTCCAAGCATAAGAACGAATTTGCACTCTTGATGGAGGAGCACAAGCCCGACATTGTTTTCCTAACGGAAACTTGGCTCACCTTAGACTCGGACCCAGCCTTGGTTACAGCCATTCCCCCTGGCTTTCAAATCTCCCGCCAAGACCGCCCTAAAGGCAGAGGAGGAGGATTAGCAATTGTTCACAAAGAGCAGTTCCTCTGCCGAATTATTTCAGAAAGCATCCCAGACTGCGAAAGTCTAGCATTTAGTCTGGAACTCTCGCCGAACAACTGCTTCTCAGGCACCCTCATATACAGACCCCCCGGCCCCCCAAAACAATTCCACATCCAACTAGCACGGATTGTGGCAGAACGTGTCAGCAGTACCGCCAATTTCACATTGTTGGGTGACCTGAACTTTCACTTCGATTCCAAACTAGATCACACAGCAGCTCTTCTTACCGACGACCTTGCCGCGTTACAATTACACCAACTGGTCAGCTCCCCTACCCACGATCAAGGACACCTGCTGGACCCAGTTTTCAGTAATTGTACTAATTTGACAACTAGTCCACCTCTCCCTCTCCCCTGGACTGACCATCTACTGGTCCCTTTTTTATGGCACACCCCCAGACCCCCAGCCACCAAACCCACTATAAGAATAGCCAGACCGTGGTCCCGCCTCCCTATCGAGACATGGACCAAAAAACTGTCCAGCAACACACCCCCGCTTAATGAGGATCCACGCGTCGCAAACCTTTCTTATGAGGAATGGATCACCAAGTCACTCGATCTTTTCCTACCTAAACGGAAAACCACCACAAAACGCTGTCACAAATCAGCTCCATGGTACTCTGAACCCCTCAGAACTACAAAACGTCAGTGTAGACAAGCGGAAAGGAAATGGCGCCTGGACTCTTTGCCAGAAAACAAAATCCAATACCAAAAACTACTCAAAAGATATAAAGAACAAATCAAGGCCAGCAAAACAGCCTATTTCGCCAACGAAATCATCCTAGCGAAATCTAAACCCAGGGAAATTTTCCGTATCGTGAAAAGCCTCACCAAATTACCACCCAGTCTAGATGAGACCAAGACCGCAGTACACTGCAACAACATGGCAGATTTTTTCCTGCAAAAAATTACCACCATTTATGAATCATTCCCTGCTCCTCCCAACACCCTCTCTACCGCGAGCAATTCTGACCTGAACTCCTCCCCCACTTTGGACCACTTTGCTCTTCTTAACCTCTCCACTCTCGAGTCCTTGGCAAAAAAAGTCAAATCCGGGTCTCCGGGGGACCCAGCCCCGCCAGACATCATTATGTCAGCCTCGGCTATCACCCTGCCCGTCATAATGGACCTCCTTAACTCCTCCATTACTACTGGCGTAGTCCCGCCACAATGGAAACAAGCCATGGTCCGAGCACTATTAAAGAAGCCCAATCTGGATCCCTCGAACCTCAGTAACTACCGGCCAATCTCTCTCCTTCCCTGGCTTAGTAAAATCCTAGAGAGACACATTAACAGCCAGCTGATCAAATATCTCGAAAACCACCAGCTTCTTGATCCTACCCAAACGGGCTTCAGACCAAGACATGGCACCGAAACCGCGCTCCTCATGGTCACCGAGGAATCCAGAAACATCCTGGATCAGGGAGGATCAGTGGCAGTGATCCTCCTTGACTTAAGCGCGGCTTTCGACACGGTCAGCCATGACATACTGCTGGACCGCATGGCAAACATCGGCATAAAGGACAAAGCTTTGTCTTGGTTTGAATCCTTTTTACAGGACAGATCCTTTCGGGTATTTGATGGAACATCTTCCTCTACCAGCAGGTCATCAAAATGTGGAGTCCCGCAGGGCTCCTCACTGAGCCCGGCGCTCTTCAACATATATATGAGGCCATTGGCTGAAATTGTTCGTCAGCATGGAATTAAGATCATTTCATATGCTGACGACACTCAGCTAGTGGTCTCACTGGGACAGGAAGCTAACCATACCTCGAAAGGAGGGCTGAGGAAATGCCTAGAGGAAGTTAAGGACTGGATGTCCTCCTCCTCATTAAAAATGAATGGAGACAAGACAGAGCTTATGCTCCTGGGCCCTGCCAACCCTAACTCCCTCAGCACTCTATGGCCACCCTGCCTGGGTACCCCTCCGGCCCCAAAGGACAGCATCAAGAGCCTTGGGGTGTGGCTAGACAGATCTCTGTCCTTCGGGACCCAATCCACCAAACTGGCAGCCACTTGCTTCGGCCTCCTCAGAGTGCTAAGGAAGGTACTCCATCTTCTACCGATGGAGGCAAAACAAGTAGCCATCCAGGGCCTTATCCAGTCACGACTGGATTATAACAACGCCCTTTACCTCGCCGCCCCAGAGTACACGATACGGAGACTACAGACGGTGCAGAACTGTGCCGCGCGCACTTTGCTTCAGATTCCTCGACGTCAATCAGTAAAAAATGGACTGAAAAAATTGCATTGGCTACCCATTCCCCAAAGAATACAATTCAAAGCCTTATGCATTGCGCACCAGGCGTTCTGGAAAACGGGCCCTCTCATCACTCGCTACCTAGTGTCACACTACCTCCCCACTAGGAATCTGCGATCCAACCAGACCTTCACGGCCACAATTCCCAAAATAAAAAAATCCAGAACCGGCGGTAGGACTTTCACCTACAATGCTTCCAAGCTATGGAACACCCTACCCCTCCACCTAAGGAAAAATCCTAATCTTACCTCATTCAGGAAACAGCTAAAGACATTCCTCTTCATTGCTGCCCAATAACGCCCTGGCTACTCCCTCTTGTTCTGTTGGTTTCTTAGCGCTTGGACGCCCCCGGGCAGCAATCGCGCTCTACAAATCGACATACAAATACAAATACAAATACAAATTAAAGATCAGGAGGACCGCATGCGACCCCCGGGCCGTACTTTGAGTATCCCTGGTGTAGAGGCTGCTAGTCAGTGTTTTTTAGTGGTACGGCCTGCTAACTCTGGACCCATGTACTACTGAGAGGTCACTGAACCCTTCCTAAGGAGGCCTTGCAGACAATCATGGTATTAATCCGCTGCTCCGAAGATTTATCACTGAGAGGAGCTCAGCAGGCCCCAAGCTAGGAAAATATATTTAGTTGGGCATGTCCCTCAGCTAGGGCCAAACATTAATGGTGCGTTTTTTCCAAATACCCATAGGGAAAAAGGTGCAGTACGCAAGGATTGAAAGCTCACAAGACTTTCTGGTGTTTTTATAATTATTGGTGTGATTGGTTGTACTACTAAATATCGACCCCAGAATATAGTGGTATAAGAATATCGGAAATAAGTTTATGTAGGGAAGTATAGATTTACTATTCCTGACTCCACTTCTAAGTACCGTGAAGTTATATACATCACATAGGTACATGCGGAGTTTGGTATTGAAAGTTATACTTAGTTACCTGTTGAGATGTTGGATTTGATATTCTGTCTTCAATATTCGGTTTTGTTAGACAGGGTGCGCACCATTGGATTCCATTTGAAGGAACTTTAAATCCGTTAGATATGATTTAAAGTACAGGGATGTAAAGTTGTAAAGTCAGCTGATGTGCAGCTTTGTGTATTTTCTAAACCAATCAAGCTTTGTGAAATGCAAAGCTTATGAAGGTTTTAAAAAAACAGGCTGGCCTCAACTCGGCGGATGTCCAGCCTTCAAACTCAACATTTGTTTGCTGGAGGGTGTACTACCTGGGACATTCTGCATCACTAAATAGTAACACCTGGAAGGCTCTAAGGGATAAACATTACCTCAGGTGAAGTTAGGAAAGTTATTTGTGTTGTGGAGGGCGGGATTTCACGATTCTGCCCAACTTCGTAAGTGAAGTTTTAATTTACCTTGCTGATGTGGAAACATACCCATCAAGGGCATTTTGGGAAATTAGGTTGTGTTTCAAACATTTTAGGGCTATAGAAATTGTGAAAACTACATGGAATTTAAATGTCATTCTACAGGGGAAGTTGGCAAGGTCCCATAATGAGTTTCAGTGTAAGGTTGTAGAAAAGATGGATAGTTTAATTACAATTGATCCAAAACACTAATAAAAACAGCCCGGACTTGAAGCCGGCTTCAACAGTGACATACACCCCTCACAGGTAGAGGCAGGTTGTGCAAAAGGTGCGATACAAAAGGAGAGCTTCGAAAGACCTCGATCAACAAGACAGGTAGGCATGGTAAAGTACAGGTGATTGTTGGAGTCTGAGATGGGTCCATATGAGCCTGGCCGAGGGCACTAGTTTCATCTCAAGTTAGAAGGTTCATGGAGGGCAGGCAGCGGCTCTGTGTCTAAGGCTCAGAATCGTGTTATCAACGTTTGCATATAGGATTATGCTCTGCGGTAACCTCTCTCCTTTTTTTTTTAACATACTTTATTGAGGACCTTGACAGCAAATCCAATGCAAATATTGATACATAAGGTCTTTTGTTTTTGTTGCATTCTCGATATTAACATTGTGCAGATCTTCCGTTGTTACAACTGAAAATGTACTGCAAGTGATTCATGATAAAATACAGAGTTTCAAATAATCGTACGAGAGTATTACATAGATATCAATAGTGTGGAGCATGTACATGGTTTCAGTTAACTAACAATCCAAACCGAATCCCCTCCTCCCATCCCCACCCTACCCGCCCTCCTGGTCTGTCGTTGCTGATTTACATAGTAGCCTAGGCAAACTATTAAGGTTTTGCTGAAGGTCCTACATTACCCATGGACTGCGGTATAGGACCTAGGGTTTGGAAGGGGCTGGTCAATTGGTCATAATTTACAATTGTGGATTATGAGGTTGGGGTGCCTGGTGTAGATATTTGGTCTATGAGTTTGAAGTCATTTAACATAATGTCCCGTAAGGGCTCTTACTGCCAGTATGAGGGCTAGGTCTAGGAATTATTGTTGCGCTTTCTGTGCGCTTGCGCATCTGCGAAGGCCAATAAGGCATTCCAGGGCACTACCTTTAACAGGTATGTGTGTGGCCTCAATCAAGAAATGATGGATTCCGTTCCAGTATTCCTGTATGCGGGGGCAGGCCCATAACATATGAATGAAGACCACCTCCTCCCCTTTACAACGGGGGCAACAATGTTGCGCCTCAGGGAACATACAGTGAATTCTCTGTGGAGTGAGGTACGATCTATAAAGGACCATCGTTTGAATGAATTTTAGTTTGGCGTTACGGGACACTCGTTTGGGATGTTCTAGCGTACTCTCCCAGGCTTTATCAGTGAGTTCCGTGCCTGCATCTTCAACCCATTTTGTTCTAAGTGATGTAAGTGTGACTGCGGCGAGTGCCCGAATACCGGTGTATATCCATTTAACTAGGTGTCCCTCATTTCCCATATAGTATAGTAGGTGGACCAGGTCATGCTGTGGGGGTTCTCTGCGCAGTGGTGCCCAAGTGCTCTTGATATAATGGGAGACCGCTGCGTGTAATAGGTATAGGTGTGCTGGGGCACCTGTAGACTGCACAAAAGATTCATGGTCGAGGAGATTACCATCGCCAAAGAAAGCCCCGATATCCTCTACTCCCGCCTCTGTCCAGGCGTGGATCCTAGCCCTCGTAATCCTGCCCACGGGCGTGGGAATACCCAATATGGGAATATTAGTCGAATATGTGGTGACTACGGAGGTATAGGATAACGCCTTCTTCCAGCACTGTAGTGCCGTCCTCGGCACGGGTGGACCTTCCGGGGGGATTTTGGTGTGAGGCAGAGTCAGGGAATGTAGTATGCCCCGGTCGAGGCTTCTGGGTGTTTATCCAATTTCTTGCATATTCTTCCCCGCCGTCCAAAAGGACAACCATTGAAGCTGACAAGCGCAGTAATATGCTAATATACGACGTTATCCCGCAAACAAACACTCCGCATACCGTCACCACTAATTTTTCTCAACGCAAATGCAATAACCCCGCAAGTTATTATAACGAAGCATATACAACGCATTTTCAATCTAAACAACTAAAAGTACATTTACCACGCGCATTTAAACAATGCATGCTAGCATTCCCAAAAATAAAGGTGCAAATATAAATTAGTCAGTTACTTACTGACACGGGATGCTAAATCAATACACTTTATTTTCTTTAATTTTCGCGTTATTGTTTTACTCTCTTACTATCAAAATGAATCTTTTCTTACCTTTGAGCAGATCTCTCTTGCACCCGTTCATGTTTGAGACGCTCTGCAATGAATGCGCCTGCCCGAGGCCACGCAGTGGCCATTAGGAGGGCGGGCTCTTAGTCATGGAGGGCTGTCCCGCCCCCACATGACATAGTACTTCCTCACCCAGGGCAGTCTCCCCTGGTTGGTGGAGACTGTGTAGGTGATGCACGTCCGGGGCGGCTGGGAGGAGCCGGCGGGAGTATTTCTGTCCACTTCCCCGCTGGGGAGGCCTCTTTGCCGCTCCGGACGTCGATGTAGTTCCATGTTGGGACACTCTTTTTGGTGTGCCTCTGGAAGTCGGCCGGAGGCCGGTCTAAACGAGGCTTGTCTAGCGTCGGGTACTTTGGCTTTTCGTCGGCGGCTTTCACTTGCGGTGAGTTGGGGGTTTCGGCGCTTTTCATGTATGGGGCAGCGGTGGTGTCGCTGCGCGGGCCTGGGGGCATGCCGCTGCCAAGTGCCCCAGGGGATTTCTCCGTGTTACAGCCCCTGTACCCATAGAGTGAGGGCTTATGGAAATGCGTGTGATGCCCGATTATCGTTCCTTGTCGTCTGTGTCAGCACTGGTTCCATGTCAGCCCGCGCAGCAAGGGGTCACAAGGAAGCGCGTTAGGCCAACGCCAAAATGGCAGAGGGCATCGCTCAGAGGAGCCTGCAGTTCAGCGGGCGCGAGAGTCACAAGGGCACGCTGGGCGACAGTATGGTAGCATCCGGCGCGGATGGGAGCGTGAGGTCTATCGCATCGGTCTTTGCATGCAATGGTCAATTCGGGTGCGAGTATACTACCGGGCTATTCCACTGACTTTTCTTTTCATAAAGGGTTTTGCTCAAACAGTAGGGCGCTCGCTTATCATGCAAGAGGTAGAGGGATCGATGCCTGTACCCTCCAGAATATCCGCTTTCTGCTGGGTGAGTCTATACCGCTGGCTGCAGAGGCGGTGTCTAACTATGAGTGCCGAACCGCGATTTACATCTGGTGTGAAATTACAAGGGTTTCAGTAGCGTATCATTGTGCTTGCCTTGTATGCTTCATTAGAACAGTTCCCGGACTGCTCGGTTGGAACTAGACGGGGCCAGTCGCTTTTGTGTCCCCTTTTTGAGAACCGGAAATAGGGTTCCAGTCCACATTCCAATTGTGTGATCCTGGACCATCATTAGCTTGATTGTATGCGCCGGGTATCCGAGCAGCGATAGTGTAGGGCAAGGGGCTTGCATCCGAATTTTCGCATCTTCTCACGAACTCAGCCGGCTAGTTACCCCCCCCTGGAGAGTAATGTTAGTGCTCTCGTGCAAAATGTATTCCTGTTGACTCTAAGATGGAGGGGTATCGCTAGGGCAGTGAACGAAGCCTGGAGCTCTGCGTGTTTATCGGAAATTTTGAGGGTGAGGCAGTGCAATTGGCTGCAGCTAAAATCGCGATAGGTCAGCTCTCGGCGGTCTATGCGCTTACGGCGCTTTTAGGCGCTAGTGGGAGTTTTTGCATCTTCGCGGGTACGGCTCATTTGATAAAAATCTAGGGAGGCGTAATTAATATGTGGTTTCTAGTTTAGCGTCTCGGACGCGTCGGAGTGTCCTCGCGGGGACAAACATTTTCGTTTGGCTCGGATGCCGTCGGATCGTCATTGTGACACTTCGTGCCGGTCTGGCGTCGGTTTTGTCCCGGTGAGTTTGGGCACTGTGGTCTAGCCGCGGGTCTTCCCCCCGCCCCCCCCTCCCTCTCCTGCCTGCGGCTCCGTGTGGGAGTCAGGTCGCATGTGTCTCGTGGGCAGGGTTTGGGGCCGGTGTTGTCTGCGTCCCCCCCCCCCCCTTGGCTGTGTCGGGGTGGTGCGGCATAGGAATAGGTGGCATCGAGCGCGGGGGACTGGGTCACGTTTGTCTAGCGTGTAGATTGCTGCGGTCGGGAGAAAATGTCAATGAGCGCCCCACTGTCCTTCACCCACCGTCCATGGGCGGGCGCGCGATGCCCGGGCTGCGACTATGTGTTCTCCAGCGAGGGTGGGGGTCTTCCATTTGCCTTGCTTCCGGGTCGTGCACCCCGAATGGGATGGTGGGGGTCGGGGCTACGGTGTCCCAGGCATGCCGGTGGCCGCTCGGTCGTTCAGACAGTCCAGAAGGGAATTGTTCGTACCTAAACTTTGTTGTTTAGCGGGTAGTGCGCTGCTTGATCCAGTCTGGCTGCCATGCCAGCTGTTTGACATGCCTCCGTAGGCATTTGTCGCGCGTGGGGCCCCGCAGTTGATCAATCCTATTCCGGCATGCTTTGAGCGTGACCAGTGCCCGGCATCGTTGGGGCGGCCGCCCCAATCGCATATGGAACTTTCAGCCGGTGAACCTTCCCCCAGCTAGTAGCACTTCCCGGGGGTTATTTAAGTACTTAAGTGTGCGCTGCGAGCGGTTTGGTTTCAAGTTCTGTGCGTGAATTGCGTGTCCAAGACGGGTGTACTAATAGATAGTTGAACAGACGGAAATATAATTAATTGGGCAGAGATTTTGCCGTGTCTGGCGCTGAGGGCGCTCTGCGTGACAAGATTGCAGGAGTGAGAAGAGGTTCATATTTCAAGGTGTTTTTCCGTTAAACATTCACTTTCCCTTCTTGCACATTCATATTGGAGCTTGGTAATGATCCTGGTTACAGAAATGCGTTTTGACAACACTTGAAATGCTTTATCATTTTGTAAGAAAGTAGTTTAAGGATACGAACCAACGGTGTATGCCGATCATTGTCTTCATGATTCAGAAATATACCTGCACATTGTGATGATTAATTAGAAACGTGCTAAAGTGCGAACTACCATGTTTTCTCAGTTGTGCCTTTGGCGCGGTAGAGAAACTGTGGCTGGAGCTAGAGGGGGGGTTGTGCTCCAGGTGTCCGAGGGTCAAGGGTTGTGTAAGCATGCAGGGAGTGATGCGCTATTTTCCTCGGCAGCCTTGTTCATTTCCGGTATGGTAGAGGTTGGCATTCTGAAATGCGATGATTTCGTGTGGTCCTTGCGCGGGTTCTAAACAGGTTGCAGGTGGATCTTGTCTACACTATTTTCCATGTATGCCTCAGTGAATTATCGATCAGAGGATAAAAGATATCTTTACAGTCTGCTGGAAACATAGACTCCATGCTCCTGGGCAGCCGGCCATTTCTTTGGGCGGTATCTCTTTCATTGTCCGGCGCACGTGGGTAATGGCGTCCACTTGCCACCATTGTCATGGGAAGTACTCTCACCATGTCCGCGGCACGCGGGTAATGGCGCCCATGTCCGGCCATTTTAAAAGGCAATTTTGTGCGAGATGTCCGCGCAATGATGCGCCATCAGGCTTCGGGGCAAATTTTTGTGGGGCACAGGCATGTTGGCTTTATTTATGTGTTTTGGCATGCACGTTTTCAAGTGGCAGACTGGTGGAGTGGCCTTCCACCCACCACCCCTAATCCCCCCCCTGGCGGGCAATGTACACATGGTTCCACACAGCCGCCCTCCAGGGCATGGTACACAGAACAAGGGTGCTTGTACATGCCTTTAGGCCGGGCAACGACGGGAGCGGAGAGACGTTTTCGCTGGATGTCCTGGCCACCCCTTTACCTGCTGGGGTGGTTCTCGTGCCGTTACAGCAACACCGCACTTTGGCAATTGCTGGGCATAATTTGGTCATGCATTTGTTAGCAATTGTTTCGCTCGGCCTTTTACTTGGGCAGTGGGGCGTGTTGGCCACCAGGGGGAACAGTCTCTCGGTTTCAGTTTCTCCGCACACGCTGGAATTTTGTATGTCCTTTCCACCTTTTCCCATAGAATTTCATTTCTCAGCACGGCAGGCTATCATTCGTCCTTGCCCTCGAGTGGTGTTTTGCAATCGGGCATGTTCAATTTCACGGACTGTCATAAACCTGATGATTCTTAAAATGTATTATGACTACACAGCAGGTACCTCTACTGTTTCTAATACGTGGTTCTCACCCCTGAATGTTTGCTTTAAGATGTTTAAATTACCTTTACATTTTTAGGGTATTTATCGGTTAATCTGTGGCTAGATTTCGGGACACTTCATGCAATGATTCCCCAAGTAAACTGCATTCAGTGGCAATTAAGTTAGCTGATTTACACAGGTGCCAATATTATAGATGCCACTGCTCCGGCATTATGCGTTATGATTTGGTCCCATTTTCCTCTAATGAGGCCTTCCTAGTACAAATAGGCACAACTACAGTTCGCCTTGCCCTCGAGTGGTGTTTTGCAAACGGGCATGTTCAATTTCACGGACTGTCGTACACCTGATGTTTCTTAAAATGTATTATGACTACTCAGCAGGTACCTCTACTGTTTCTAATACTTGGTTCCCATCCCTGAATGTTTGCTTTAAGATGTTTAAATTACCTTTAAATTTATTTTAGGGTATTTATCGGTAAATATGTGGCTAGATTTCGGGACACTTCATCCCCAAGTAAACGGCATTCAGTGGCAATTAAGTTAGATGATTAACACAGGTGCCAATATTATATATGCCACTGCTCTGGCATTATACGTTATGATTTGGTCCCATTTTCCCTAATGAGGCCTTCCTAGTACAAATAGGCACAACTACAGTTCGTTATTCAGTCCTTGGTTTTCTAGCATGCGGCGTACTGCCACACATAAGACTTTCATATGTCACACGTGGCCGACTGGATATATGGCTATGCCACTCATACATAGTCCCAAACTTGGTTAGCTTGGGTTGATCACGGCAATTACTCCAGTGGGTCAAACGAGAGGCATTCTATTATTTGGAATACCAGGGATTAACGTGTTTCTCTGTTAGCATAAATATTAGTTATGTGTGTGAATGAGGTGTGAGTTTGCAAGTCCACAAATAGGGTATACGCTAGGGCGCAAGTCATTATGATCAGATGATTAAGATTCCTTGCTGAGCAGCTGCTGTCTCCCTCAGCTTCACGAGGAAGTGTCACTGCTGGCTATTGAACTGTCAGTCAAAATTTCACTCAATTCATAAAACTTCACACATAGCAACTTCTCCTTCCAGGGTTTGTACCTGCTACCCAGACTGTACTCAGCATATTTTGGGTGGGTATGAATTTTCCTCCTCACACCTTTAGTATCCTCTTTTACAATTCCCAGGCTAGGTACGGTGTTACACCAGAGAATTTTGAATGGATCCACATTTGGACTCCACCCCCGATGTTATCGCATCCTAATTATACCTTTTCACAACAAATTCGTCCCTGTTAGACATGTTCTCTTATGCAAGAGGTTTTAGGGTATGGCTATTCCTAGGCTACCTCTGAGCAGGTCCTGTAAGCGAATTCCGGAGTGTGGAATTACTAACTAGGGTAATCAGAAATGCTTGGAACTCTGGGAGTTGATAGTTCCCCCCTAGTATTTTGGGTAGGCGAAAGGGGTGCAGCACATGGTTTGTGCCTTGTGTGGTCGGCAAACATGCCAACCTGTGTATGGTCCAATGGGTATTGCGCGCAATACGCACCAGGCACAGAACTAACGTTACGTAGGCTATGGTTGAGGAAGGAGTGGTCTCCTAGTTCATTGATCTTGATGCCCGAGGCCTCCTCCTAGATTGGCTGTCCTTCTAGCTCAGGTACCATTACACTCCATGTAGTGTGTGCGTGAGGCAAGTAGTGTGCTTCTTTTAAATTACACATACCCTTCTTGGGACAGGAACACACGGATGCATGGTTTCGCTAGAAGATGCTGCCCAGGGTATGCTTGGTGATGGGAGCGATCTGAACACCCTGTATTCTGCTCCCGGCATAAGTCTCCCTGGTTCACGAGTTCCTATGTTGCACCGGTGCAAGTGTAAGATAAACACGTGGGAAATAGCAAACTGTGCGTTAAAAGAAGTGGCGTGGTATGCAACATAAAGTACCAAACACAGGTACATAGGGAGCACTGCAATAATGGCAACAGCTTGAAACTGAGTAATTGTACCTGTGCACCCTCGATTACGGCTCATGTGTTGCTCTTCCTTGCTTGGGAGGGTCATACTTTATAGTCATCCCCTCCCCCTTCCTTTGGTCCTCCTGCCTTTTTTCACGAGCACGGACTGACAATAATGGTTTGGGGTGGGCCTGAGAAGTCTTTTAAGAAATAATGCATTTTCCAGGGGGGGCAAATGTTCCCGGCTGTCCCCGTGGTTTTCAGTTTGCCTCTTGTAGGACCACTTCACTAGTCGCTCCAATATATGCATTTGCGTACCGCAATAGACTTCTGTATCCTGTAGGGGATTAATTGCCCAAGCGTAATCTTGCAGTTGATTGGTTTTGTGACGGCACTTGTCTACCCGGGGGGGGGGTTCTCTGCTGGGGGGGCCCTTCCCATCACCTGGTCTCTTGCCTGGGATAGTCTTCCCTATTGGGGTAGAGGGATTGTTCCCGGGTGGTCATGCCTATTGGAGTCGGTGTGGCTGGCATTTACCCATGCATGCCCCTGCGCAGGTCAGCTTAGGGGGCTCTCTGTGGCGCTGCGGTCCCCGGGAGGTGGTCGTAGTTGGCCTTCAGTCTAGCTAACTTAACGGTATTACGTCTGAAGCCGCCTCCAGCCTAAAACACATGAGGGCAGGGGATGCCGGCTGCTTGGCCTGTGGTCCCGGTATATCGCTTAACTGGGACTCGTCCAAGTTCTATAGTATGTCTGGTGCCCTCCTATTCCCTCGTGTCAGTAAGCACACTTACTCTCCTTGCTGGATTATGAAGTTGGTGATTCAGCGGTATCAGTGACTCCTGGCGCAGTTTTCTGTCGCTCAGTGGGAAGGGATGTGTGGGTGCCCCAGCGGCATGTGCTGGACAGCTTATTTCATGTTACTTTGGGCCTCTGTAGTAGGGCCCCCTTCCTATCCCTTTAGTTTCCTGAGGGGTGGTAGGACAGGTTTATTGGTGCCTGATGGTAGCACCCCAAGCCTATGGGCGTTGCCCTGTTCCTCCTGTCTGGAGGTAGCAATTCTAGGTGTAGGTTGCAGGTAAAGAGCAGTAATAATGGTGGGGGGCCCGTGCGGCAGCGGGAACCACCTCACGGGCTGTGGCGGAGTTACTGGGCGATCCGGAAGAAGAGAGGTGCAAACGCTGGACGTCAGCGGGCACATAGGGGTGCCAGAGCATAACCTCAGAGCCTAACCTGGAACCTCATGGGAGGTGCAGGAATCCGTGTCGGCGCCCCAGTAGTCCTTCGGGCGGTTGTGGGCCTGTGCAACCGGGGGTTTGCCTAGTCACGCCCAGCAAATGGGCGTGTCATATAATTATGGTATTTGTACAACAGTTGGGTGGTTCGCCACTGTGTTGTTTGGCTCAACAGGCGGGCAGGTGGCGAGAATGCGGCCTGCCCTAGGATCGCCCGTAAGCTAACCCACCGTCATTACATATGTTGTATGTAATAAACCTGCAGCAATTTTTACCCAAACCTAACATTTGTGTCCTTGTGTTATTTGCGGGTTTGGGCATGTGGGGCGGGTGTTCATGTGGGCCCTGAGGTGACTATGCGCCTGCCCGAGGCCACGCAGTGGCCATTAGGAGGGCGGGCTCTTAGTCATGGAGGGCTGTCCCGCCCCCACATGACATAGTACTTCCTCACCCAGGGCAGTCTCCCCTGGTTGGTGGAGACTGTGTAGGTGATGCACGTCCGGGGCGGCTGGGAGGAGCCGGCGGGAGTATTTCTGTCCACTTCCCCGCTGGGGAGGCCTCTTTGCCGCTCCGGACGTCGATGTAGTTCCATGTTGGGACACTCTTTTCCCGCCCTTCCTCTAACCCAGAGTGTCTGCTTGAGGGGGCTCAGGGGGGAGCATTTAATGTGTTCCTTTTTCGTTGCAGGCGGAGTTACTGGGCGATCCGGAAGAAGAGAGGTGCAAACGCTGGACGTCAGCGGGCACATAGGGGTGCCAGAGCATAACCTCAGAGCCTGACCTGGAACCTCATGGGAGGTGCAGGAATCCGTGTCGGCGCCCCAGTAGTCCTTCGGGCGGTTGTGGGCCTGTGCAACCGGGGGTTTGCCTAGTCACGCCCAGCAAATGGGCGTGTCATATAATTATGGTATTTGTACAACAGTTGGGTGGTTCGCCACTGTGTTGTTTGGCTCAACAGGCGGGCAGGTGGCGAGAATGCGGCCTGCCCTAGGATCGCCCGTAAGCTAACCCACCGTCATTACATATGTTGTATGTAATAAACCTGCAGCAATTTTTACCCAAACCTAACATTTGTGTCCTTGTGTTATTTGCGGGTTTGGGCATGTGGGGCGGGTGTTCATGTGGGCCCTGAGGTGACTATGTATTTTACGTCTTAGCGCTTTAGTTGATTTCAGGCATAAACATAAAAAATGGACTTAGTTCCGCTCAGAACTGCCTCCGCATACCGGTACAGTGCATTTCCTACATGACATTATGCATGAGTGAGTGGGGGTGCAGAGCAGCATTGAAGAGTCCTCCATATGATCCTTCTTCCCGAGACATGCTGAAGAGGAGGAAACGGCGTCAGCATGGGGTCCTTTTCAAAGGTAAAATGAGGGAACATCCTCCACCAATCAGCACATGCCTCCGCACACTCGGTGCCACCCACCTCCATGTACTCAATGCCATCCTACACCATACACCCAACTCAAACCACCACTTCACCCTCAGTGTTTCCCTGCACTGCACACTCTACAACACCCAACCAAGGCATATACTTTTAAGAATGACATAGTGCCGGTGAACACTGGCTCTGCATACCGTTACTGCATCACAGTATTCATGAGTGAGTGGGGGTGCAGAGCCAGTTCCGGACTCTGCTGCGGGCATGATTTGGGGACACAGGGCTTGCAGTGAGCCTGCTCTACCTTATACATTACAACGAATATGCATTGTAAATTAAGCGTAGTAATAGTATATTCGTTGTAATGGTATGTGGGGTAAAAGACTGCGTTGTTAAAGACCATGGGGGTCATGATGACGGGCGGACTTAGTCCGCCCACCATCATACCGGGACCCGGGACCGCCCGCCATAAGGGCGGGGGGTTCCGATCAGGGCATTAGGATGCGCCTGCCACACAGGCGGGCGCATCCTTTATATGTACCATTGCGGCAGCCGGAGCAGAAATCTCCGCCCGCCGCAATGGTAAAAGTGTAAGTTGTGCTTTTCTAAGCGCGACATGACAGGCACCGCGCGGTGCCTGTCATGTTACACTTAGAAATGCGGGGGGGTACCATAGGTACCCCCCATGTGCACCCCCAAGCCACGGACTCCCAGGGGGCCCGCAAGAGGCCCCCGCAGGGAGTCTCCGGGTGCCTTTCTGTGGCGGCATTGCCGCCACGGAAAAGCATCAGCAAAAGCCCATTGTAATATCGCGGAATGTGTCTAACAGACACCGCCTCCATATTAATCATTTTCCGCCCCGGCCGCAAGGCGACCGGGGCGGAAAACAGGCGGGCGGTGTTGCACACCGCCACGGTCCCCTCCGCCATCCTTATATGACGGGGGGAATTGGGCAATAGATGTCGGGCAGATTTCCTCCGCCCGCCTGGCGGAGGAAATCCGCCCGACATCGTAATGGACCCCCATGCGTTTAAATGGTATGCGGGTAAAGGTATTCGTTATGAAAAATTTGTTATAAAGGATATTTACCTGCTCTGAAACCGGGGACTCCCGGGCCTCCTCTATGGGACTTTAATTGGAGTTCCTGTAGACTCACTCTCCTTTAGCCTGTCCCCCATATAAGCTCCACTAATATAGCATTCAGGGTATTAAAAGTAGACTGCGGGACTACAATGGGTAGGTTCACAAAATAATATAATAGGCGAGGGAGCACTACCATCTTCGAGATGGCAATGCGTCCCATCACCGACAGGGGCAAAGAGATCCAAAACACCACACTAGCGGGAAGGGCCGCAATAGCCTTCAATAAGTTGCCTTCGAGTTGATCTGCCTGTGTTCTATATACCTGGATACCTAAGTATTTGAATGTGGTGTGGGCTACTGGTAGGGAGTATATGCCAAACCGTAGTTCATCCGAGTGTGGTCCATCCTGGAAAAAGAAAGCCAGAGATTTCCTCGGGTTGATAGCAAGGGCCGAGATCTGTTCGAACGTGGAAAGAATAGCGGAAAGGGGCCTGATGTCGGCAGTCAGATCACAAAGGTATAATAGGATATCATCTGCGTAGATTGAAATGAGGTGAGGCGTGCCATCTATAGGTATTCCCAGGAGGTCTGGCGACTGTCTAAGTGCCACTGCTAAGGGTTCTAATGTGTGTACAAACAGTAGGGGAGACAGAGGGCATCCCTGCCGTGTACCTCTATGAACTGTGTACTGGCCTGAGATGTCACACAGTACGGGCGCTGGCAGTGGAGGAGGTGTAAAGTAGGCGTACCCATTTAAGGTATCTGTCTGGGAACCAAATGCGTTGAAGTGCAGCGAACATGTAATCTCAGGATATGGAGTCGAAGGCCTGCCGAAGGTCTAGTGCCAAGCATCCTGCGGCCTGGTGTACAGACAGGGTATCTTTCATTAAATAATGTAGCCCCTTTGTGTTAAGGGACGTGCTACGATTCGGCAGGAACCCACATTGGTCGCTATGTATTTGGGTAGGAAGGTAAGGTTGTATACGATTAGCAAGGGCTTTGCTCAAAATTTTATATTCTGCCGCTAACAAGGAGAGGGGCCTATAATTGGATATATCAGTGATATTGCGTCCCGGTTTAGGCAATGAGGTAACCAGCGCTTGCATAGTGGATTGTGGTAGTTGGCCGGCGCACATGGCAGTCCTATATACTTCTTCCGATATGGGGACCAGAGCATCTTAATAGGTTTGATAGAATTCAATGGGCAGCCCATCGAGACCAGGCAACTTTTTGCGGTTCAGGCCTTTAAATGCGACTCAAATTTTCTGTTGGGTTATGGGGCCAGCTATTTCCTCTTGTATATCTACTGGAAGTACAGGGATTGTGAGATTCTGTAAAAAGTATGCTATGGAAGGGTCCATGTTTTGTGTGGGTGCGGCGTAGAGGGTACTAAGATATGTGCAGAAGGCTTCCTTTATCTCTTGTTGTGTATGAGCCGTAATCCCCTTTGGTGTAGAGATTTGAGTTATAATTGATGGGTCTGGTCTATCCCTTACCAGTCGGGCTAGCAATGTCCCAGCCCTGTCAGCTTCCGAATGTTTGCGCAGTGTGAAGGCCCTATGATCTATCGTCTGTAATGTCTCTAGCATTTCTGCGTGGCTAATGCGGGCATTCTGTAGGGCGCCCCGTTTTCCTGGGTCTGTCACTGCTTCTTGTTCTAAGGTAGTCATTAGGTTTTTGACTCTGGTCAACCGTTGGTATGTCTCCTGTCTGGCCCCCACTATCTTCCCAATGGCCGCCCCTCTCACGACTACGTTTAGTGCGTCCCACTCTATTAAGTTGGAGGAGGCTGTGTTCCAATTTTCTGATAGATAATTAGTGATGGTGGCGGAAAGTGCAACATGAAATGGAGCGTCTTCTAATAGTTGTGGGTTTAGTTTCCAGGTAGGTACTGGGGTTGGTACCTTTCCCCAGGTAAGTGTGAGCTCCAGGGCATTGTGGTATGAGAGAGTTTTGGCTAAATAAGTAAAGTGGCAAACTTGTGTGATGATAGAATTAGAGTAGAGGAATCTATCTATCCTGGTATGGAGGCTATGGACTGGGGAGTAGAAGGAATATTCCTTATAAGTAAGATGCAGACTTACTCATAATATTCACTGCCCATTGCTAGTCTCGTCCTATAATGCTTTGCAGGGCATTTGGTTGGGATTGTATTCTTGCCCATAACTGTCCTTGGGGTGGTCCTTAGAGGATGGGACCACCACTGAATCATTCAGCATGATATGCTCTTTGTATTCAAGGCATCTGCTTGGTCCTCCCCCTAGGTTAGGGGGGACCCCAAAATCTTCACCTCTCTCATTGCCTGATAACTTTCATTTGGAAACTTCACTTTTGTGAATTGGTTATATACTTTTTAGCATGTAAAGTTGCTTTATCAAAGTATTTGTGGGTGTAGTTTAGTAGCTGACTCCACTGCTACGTTCCTGAATTTTGTGTTTTTAATGGAATGCGTAGTTTAACAAATCTCCGCTAGCGGAGTGGAGTTTATTGCCCAGGCCTACACTCTACCCATCACTGCCCCCCTCCAATCCATGTCACCCCTCTCCTTTCCTGTCACTCTCCCATCCCTGTCACCCCTCCCCATCCCTGATACGCTCCCATTCCTGTCACTCTCCCATTCCAGTCACCCTCCCATCCATGTCAGCCTCCCCATCCCTGTCACTCTCCCCATCACTGCCCCCTCCCATCCATGTCACCCTCCCACCCGTGCCACCCTTCCAATACCTGTCCCCTCCACATCCCTGCCACACTCCCCACCCTGTCACACTCCCCATCCCTGTCACACTTCCTATCCCTGTCACCCTCCCATCCCTATCACACTCCCCATCACCGTCAGTCTCCTATTCCCGTCCCCCACACATCCCTGTAACTCTCCTATCACTGTCACCCACCCATCCCTGTCACTCTTCCATTCCTGTCACACTCTCACATTTCTGTCACACTCCCCATCCCTGTCACTCACCCCCGCCCTGTGACCCTCCCCATGCCTGTCGCCCCCCTGATCCTGGTCACCCTCCTGTCCCTCTCCCATCATGTCACCCTCACCAATCCTGTCACCCTCACATCCCTATCACACTCACATCCCTATCACACTCCCCATCCCTGTCAAACTCCCCACCCCGTCACACTCCCCATCCCTGTCACCCTCCCATCCCCGTCAGACTCCTCATCCCTGTCACACTCCCCACCCCGTCACACTCCCCGTCCCTGCCACACTCCCCGTCCCTGTCACACTCCCCATCCCTGTCACACCGGCCATCCCTGTCACACTACCAATCCCTGTCACCCTCCCATCCCTATCACACTCCCCACCCCGTCACACTCCCCATCCCTGTCACACTCCCCATCCCTGTCACACTCCCCATCCCTCTGAGTCTCCCATCCCTGTCAACCTCCCATCCCTGTCACCCTCCCATCCCTGTCACACTCCCCACCCGTCACACTCCTCATCCCTGTCACACTCCCCACCCCGTCACACTCCCCATCCCTGTCACACTCCCCATCCCTGTCACACTACCAATCCCTGTCACCCTCCCATCCCTGTCACACTCCCCACCCCGTCACACTCCTCTTCCCTGTCACACTCCCCACCCCGTCACACTCCTCATCCCTGTCACACTCCCCATCCCTGTCACACTCCCCATCCCTCTAAGTCTCCCATTCCTGTCACCCTCCCATCCCTGTCACACTCCCCACCCCGTCACACTCCTCATCCCTGTCACACTCCCCACCCAGTCACACTCCCCATCCCCGTCACACTCCCCATCCCTGTCACCCTCCCATCCCTGTCACACTCCCCACCCCGTCACACTCCCCATCCCTGTCACACTCCCCATCCCTGTCACACTCCCCCTCCCTGTCACACTACCAATCCCTGTCACACTCCCCATCCCTCTAAGTCTCCCATCCCTCTAAGTCTCACCTTCCCTGTCACACTCCCCATCCCTGTCACACTCCCCATCCCTCTAAGTCACCCATCCCTGTCACCCTCCCATCCCTGTCACACTCCCCACCCCGTTACACTCCTCATCCCTGTCACACTCCCCACCCCGTCACACTCCCCATCCCTGTCACACTACCCCTCCCTGTCACACTACCAATCCCTGTCACCCTCCCATCCCTGTCACACTCCCCACCCCGTCACACTCCCCATCCCTGTCACACTACCCCTCCCTGTCACACTACCAATCCCTGTCACCCTCCCATCCCTGTCACACTCCCCACCCCGTCACACTCCCCATCCCTGTCACACTCCCCCTCCCTGTCACACTCCCCCTCCCTGTCACACTACCAATCCCTGTCACACTCCCCATCCCTCTAAGTCTCCCACCCTCCCATCCATGTCACACTCCCCGTCCCTCTAAGTCTCCCCCTCCCTGTCACACTCCCCCTCTCTGTCACACTACCAATCCCTGTCACACTCCCATCCCTCTAAGTCTCCCATCCCTGTCACACTCCCCATCCCTCTAAGTCTCCCATCCATGTCACACTCCCCATCCCTCTAAGTCTCCCATCCCTGTCACTCTCCTATGTCTGTCACCCTCCCACCCCTGTCACCCCCATCCCTCTCACACTGTGGTTCCCTCAGACATTCCAGTCCCTGCCACACCCCTGTTTCTTTGTGTGACCTTCAGCTAGACTTTGACAGTATTTTTGATGAAGGGCGCCCCTCACATACCAGTGTCCCTTCTTGGCACATTGTGGGTATTGTTATTGAAACTCTGCCGGAAGTGCAAGCCTGTTACGCAGTTTGTCAAAATTGTCTAAGCGAGGGTACCCCCCCAAACTCTCCTGTGAGGGCCAGGCTTGGTTGGCAGAAATGAAGCGAGTGGACAGTATCATGAGCGCGTGTTCAGAACCTACGTCCTCTAACCAGGTGTATAAGTGCAAGTTCATGGTTTACCTGATACCAGCAGAACTCATTTTCACCTTATTTGCTGTTAAAAAGAGCAGCATCCCCTTCCCTGCAGTTCACACTGGGTCACCTCACACCACTGTTGGACCATTCCAGGCCCCACTGTTCACTGACGCAATCTTTACCCATCAGTACTCGCACTTTATTCACTTTTATAATTTATATGTATTTGTGTATTATATTTTGTTTCACTTCCAGACAAAGTGAAATCCCTTAGACGAAGGGATACTTGTTGCCTGTAATTACAATGCCTGATATACAGCTCTCTTCTGCAGCTCAGCCAGAACTTTTCCGGTTCTCCATAATTCTTTGGTATTGGAGCTCCCCACTGAGGCGACTCATGGCAGCAATGAAATCCCTTTTAGATTGGGTTAATCGGATGCCTGCTGAGGCTGCAGCCGGCCCCTGGCTTGTATTTCTTCAGTGAGTCCTGCTTGTGAGAGGCCAGGGTGTGGGTCTGTGGGGAGCCGTGACCCATCAAGGGCTGTGGTACTCTGTGGACGCTGGAGTGAGTACAGATCCACCAGGTGTGATCTGTAGTTTTTTCGCTCCAAAATAGCCCTTGAGATGTGTTCCTGGAAGTGGTCTACCAACAAAGACCATTCCGGGCAAACGTAAGGGGATATTATGGTCCCCAACAGTTTTTTCGGGTTGAATTATTTTATTGTGTTATTCAGTTGTGTTTTGTTTTGGTACTGTTGTGTTAACTAGCTCCTTTACCCAAAGTTCAACACATGGTATTACATTTCCTGCAGCAATTAATTTTTTTTTTCAGAATTAAGGATTATTTTTGATAGTAATTTGCCAGTAGAAACGTAGTAAATATTTTAAAATAATATACCTAAAAATTAATGTAGATTAGATTAATATGATTTTATTGTTTTCTGCATTGTATACAAATTATATGAGATGTGATTGAACGAAATTCCCCTGATACCCCTGATACCCAAATTAATAAAGTCTCTTCTTACATTGGCTCCCTAATGAAGCAGGAATGATATACTGCTACAATAGTATTAAAACCCAACAACTGGGGGAGTCGCGCGCACCGCGACCCAAGATGGCCATCTGACAACGGAGCTCCGCATAGCGCCGGACTTCGTGTTTTCTTTTGGAGCAGTTCCAGCGCCCTTCCTCGCATCATGCTGCCATATTCCTGAATCGGAATGTTTGCTCTTCAGGTGGGTACTATCTTCATCTTAATATTTTCATGGAGAAAGGATAGAATTCTGCAGGTAACTCATTTTTGCTACTTAGCGGCGTCCATTTTTTTTCTCTCCCAGTCTTTTTTCCTTCTTGTTTTCTCACATGCCACCCTGCAACTCAATTTTTTCGACATTTCCTGCATGCGTCACGCATTTTCTTTGAATGTTTTTTATTCAACTTTGAGGTCTTCACTATTTGTCGAATTTGCTGTTTTTTTTAGGTAATTTTACCCATTCTCCCATATGATGCCAATACTTTCCTGTGCTTTTCATACCACACTACATAGGTGTGAGTAAACGCTTACTTCACCTCCCCAAAAGATTGAACTTGAACGCTCCTGCTACTTGTGGAACCAACGACACTACCCCTAACAAATTCTCATACCTATCTGAGATATCGTCACATGGGGACTGTCCTACTAATGCACAGAATCTCACAATCATGGTATCTAAAGCACAGTTACCTTCGACCTCCGGCAAGAGACTTAAACAAGATCCTCCCTCTCCTCCAAAATCTGCTTTGTTTTGGAGGAGATTCCTGCCCTCCAACCCTTTTTTGTGGAAACCAACTCTAGCCTACAAATCTTGGACAATAAATGGTCATCTATGGAGTCCCGCCTCACTCTGGTGGAACAACACCTTGACGAAGTACAGTATTCATCTTCTAGAATTTCTTCTTTGGAGAAGGAAGACTTGCAACTGAGAAGAGCGACTAGAAATCGTTGTAATAATTAACACATTTATGATCTTCCTGAGGGACTTGAAGGTGATGAACCTGTTGCGTACTTTACTTCTTTCTTGCAACAGTTTTTGGGTCTCCCTCCTGCAACCAAACTGAATCTACAACGAGCACATAGATTGGGTCCTCGTCTGTCTTCCTTAGCTGCTCCATCTAAACCTCTTGGCATAATTATTTTATTCCTACAATTCACTGACCTTCTACTGGTACTGAATGCCGCTAAATCCAAAAAGTAACTATCCTGGCATGGTACAAAAGTGTTTATCACCCAGGATGTTTCTTCGACGACTGCCAAATGACAAAAATAATTTCTGCATCTTCGTCCGACTCTTCGCTCCTTGTGTGCAAGATATGGTTTGTTCCATCCTTGCCTCTTCAAGTTCACCTTCCTCAACAAGACTTCTACCTTTGAGAATCCGGCTGACCTCAGAAGATGTATTCATTCTCACTCTACTGCTTCAATGGAGACGGCTCCTCCTTCTGGAGCTTAACTGTAGTGCTCCTTTTGTTATAACTACTGCATTGAATTTGATGTTATAGTTTATACTGTTTAGACTCCACTATTCTTCTTGTTTTATTTGCATAACTCTCTGTTTCCTTTTACAGGTTCATTGACAATTGACTGTGTTTCTCACCATGTTCCCACTCCTGCTCTTGGCTATTTGATGTCCTGGTGTGGTGTGCTGCCCTTTGTTGGGTATGCTGTTTCCGTTGTCCGTTGCCGCCACTCATTCTTTCCCTTTGTTCCCCGTAAGGTACGTATTCCAGTCATCACCTTGACATGTACTGTCTCCTCTTGTTCTTATTCTTTCTTACCTTCCTCTCTTTCCTCTCTTTCGTATCTCTCCCCTTTTGTCTCTTAACTGACTTACATTTTTCTTCCTGTATGTTTCTTTCCCCATGTGTTTTCTTACTATCTCTCCCTTTTCTCTTTCTTTATCTCTAACCTCATAATACTATTCTTGCATATATTGCTCTTTATGTATTTTTGATGGTTTTGCATTCAGGGTTATTTTGTGAAAGGTGTCATTATCCCAATTAAGAGACAGAGAATACTATTGCATCTTGCCTCTTATAATCCTGATTTGGTTTTCTTACACGCTCTCTTGTTGCTGTACTTTGTCAGAAGCGCTTTGAGACCTGTCGGTGAGTTGGCGCGATACAAAACTCAGTTACAAATTACAAATTACAAATTACAAGAAACCCACTTTACAGAACCCAAAGCATTAAAATTGAAAAAAGGTTGGGTGAGTTCAGTATTAGTTTCCCCTACTTCCAATAAGAAAAATTGTGTTTGTATTTTATGTCACAAGAAGAAGAATTGTAAAGTTATATCACAAGAGACTGATACAGAAGGTAGATGGTTGTTAGTGAAGTTGTTAATTAATAACATTTCTTTGACTTCTTTGTATTCAATGATTATGGCCCTACACATCCTGATTGTTCCTTTTGGCCTATGGTTACACAGAAATGTATTCAGTTTAGAGATGATTTCTTTATACTAGGAGGTGACTGCAATGAAGTTGTTGACCTCTTTTTTGACCACCAGTCTCAAGTACGCTTTGTTCCTCATAAAACGCATAAACACTTTCTCGACACTATTTCCCAAGCGAATCTTGTAGATGCTTGGAGAATCTTTCTCCCTGATGCTCTTGACTTTTCTTTCTTCTCTCCTCCTCATAACTCTCTCTCCCGTCTAGACTATATTTTTCTCTCTCAATCTTTATCTCAAAATCTATTATCCTCCTCTATTGAACCTATTGTTATTTCTGACCATGCCCTAATTGTAGCAGATCTTGATCTGCTCCCTCCACATCCCAGGTCCTCCCGTTGGTGTTTTAATAATTCTCTAGTCCTTGACCCGCTTCTTTCTTCCTCTTTCATAATGTTTTTACCTAAACAGTGACCCCAATTCCCCATCTAATATATACTATGGGATTCCTTTAAGGCTACAGTGAGGGGTTTTAATCTAGACTAAAAAAAACATTAAACGTTTTCTCCAACATCAAAAAGTTACACTAGCACACATTAAAACCCATGAACATAAATTCTATACCTCATTGGCGGACTCAGTCTTACCAGCTCCTATTCATACCAAATTAGCCTTTTACAAACCCATGACTGATAATGTGTCTTCCATACTTCTTCATAGCAGTGCTCGATACTACGGTGGACGTAATAAAGTGGGCAAACTTTCAGCACACTATCTCAAGTCCCGTATAGACCCTACCCTAATCAATACTATCTATTCCTCAGAGGGTACCCCCATTCACAAAGATCAGGACATACTTAATGAATGTATGCTATTTTACAAAGATCTCTATTCCCCTTGAAACTCCCCCTTCTACCTCCCTTATTCAATCTAATCTTATTAAACTTCCAACCCCGTCTAATGATCACCCTAATATTTCTGACCTTGTAACAGATTTCTCCCTTAATGAATTATCTAATGCTTTAAATGTTTTAAAGAAAGGGAAAACCCTCGGTTCAGTTGAATTTTATTCACATTTCTCTAACTTATTACTTCCTAAACCCTTAGATCTTTTTCATTCATTCTTTCTCTCCGGTAAGACAGAAGGCACTTTTAAGGAGGCCACAATTTGCCTCATACATAAAGAAGGATGAGATCCTATGTTATGTCAAAATGATTGCCCGATTTCCCTGGTCAATGTAGATTATAAACTGTTTGTCAAAATACTTGCTTAATGCCCAGACCCTCTTATGTCTCATCTGGTGGGTAAGGATCATTGTGGCTTTGTCAAAGGCAGATTGACTTCAGATAACTCTCGTCTCTTTCTGAATGTTTTGAACAAAATTCCTTCCCTCTCCATATCCTTGGCGGACATTTCTGTTGATGCTGAAAATGCGTGTGATAGGGTTGACCTGTCCTTTTTATTTGCATCTTTGAAGTGGCATGGTTTTGGTCGCAAGTTGATTTCACTTATTTCTTTATTATAATCTGCCCCCAGAGCCTCGGTACTAGTCAATGGTTGTACGTCTTATTTTCCCTTCAGCGTGGTGTTCACCAGGGCTGTCCTCTCTCCCCCTTCTTTTTATCTGAGCTCTTGAACCCTTCTTATCCTCAATTCGCAACAATGCTTCTATTTCCGGTTTCTTCTATGGTGAGCAATATTTAAAACTTTCCGCTTATGCAGATGATATCCTTATTTTCATTTCCAATCCCGAAACCTCTATTCCTCTTTTATTAATGATTTCACTTCATTTTCCCTAGTTTCCGGCTATAAAATCAATTCAGATAAAACAGAAATTCTCCCTCTTACAAAATGCTGTCTTTCACATACCTTCTCTTCTACCGGTTTTGCATGGAATAATTCCAAAATCAAATACTTAGGTATGTGGGTCTCCAACTCCATCACCTCTTCTGTTAAAAAAAATATGACTGAGGTTCTGTCTCGGATTGATAAACTACTATCCTCTTGGAATCCTCTCTTCCTTTTGTGGTGGGGCCGGGTAGACTCAATTAAGATGATGATTACTTCTATATTGATTTATGCTCTTCCATGCTTCCTGTCCATATTCCTGCCTGTTATTTTAAGAAGATTGATTAATGCCTTTCTAAATTTCTTGGAAAAACAAAAAGTCAGGATTTCCTTATCCTTTCTTCGCAAGACAAAATCTAACGGGGGTGTGAATTTCCCTGATGTTCGCATTTATCATAAATGCTTTTGCCTCCGTCAGGCCTCGAAGCGGCTCCTGTCGGAACATTCTTCTTTAACTCCCCTGTGGTTTTCCATTGAACGTGCTCTGCTACTACCCTTCTCTTTAAGGGAAGCTTTAGCCTTTTCTGTAAAAATCCCTCATACATTTCTCCCCTTGTTCAAGCAAACGTGTTCCCTGCTAAAGCCTTTGACTCAACCAAAACTTGTTTCTAGAGAATCCTGTTTAGATTTCCCAATTTGGCACAACTCCCTTATTACTAATAATGATAGACCTATCTTTTGGAAATCTTGGAGACTAAAGGGGATAATTTGGGTTAGAGACCTATTTGATGGCTTATCTCTGTGCTCATTCCCCCAATTTCAAACTACTTTTCATTCCCCCGCTCCTTCCTCCAGAAAATCTCTATTCTAATGGTGGTTATTCTTGATACTTTCTATTCTATTCCCTCTCTCCCTCCTCCCTCTGCTCAAACCCCTTTTCTCAAAGTTCTCCTCATTCTACCCAAAGCTTCTCTCATCTATAAACTCTTCTTAGCTCCTAACCCTGATCATACTAAAACTAAATTGGAACGTGCATGGGAATCTGACCTGGAATGTGAATGGACTATCAACTTTTAGGACAAACTCTGGTCCCGTTCTCTCAAACTCTATTTCTCTGCTTCTCTTACTCAATCTATGTTTTTTCTTTACCATAGACTTTATTTCACTCCTGTTTTTATAGTTAGGTTTACCCACTCTACTGATGCAAATTGCTGGACTTGTCACTCTCCTAACGCTGATTTCATGCACCTTCTCTTTCTTTGCCCTTCAGTTTCTCTCTTTTGCGGAAAGATATGGTCCTATATTTCTTGCTTGTTTATCATTCTCATTGCTTATTCTATTCCTCTTTTCCATATTCTATTCCTCGTTTGATTCCTTAGACCTTCCCATTCATAAACATTGTCTTTTTGACCTTATGATACCTTTAGCTTTTCAACACATAACTCTTAATTGGAAAACGCTTGCCAACCTTTCTTTTCAACATTGGGGGAATAGTCTATGCCATTTTCACCGACCTGATATTGCTTTGCCTCCTCTTTTGGCTCCCACTCACTACTTATTTAGACAAACTGGCATTAACAGATAGTTCTCGTTTAAATGCGGAACGTTTTAAGCCTCCTTAACATTTATCTTCTCTGTTCTTTTCTTCTAAACCTTGTTGGCTTAATGTTTTTTATTAATTATATTATAATCATTGTTCACATTCCTTTGTAGATATGCAACTTCGTATTTTACGAATATGTAAGAGTTGCCCCTTCCTCTCCTTCCCCCTTTTTTTCTTCCCTCCCCTCCCCCCCTTACCTCATATAAAACCTAAACAGCTTTCATTTTCTTCTCTCGCTAGCCATTTTATCGCTATCTATTTATTTCAATATGCTAATCTCTGTATTGCTTGCCTTTTGAACACAAAAAAACAACAAATGAGGGAATAATGTGGGGGCAAGCCAACTAATGATAGGAAAAAGAATTACATGACAAAAATGAGGCATTATATATAACTTTAACAAAAAAAATGCTACTTTTTTGAATCCCAAATATAGGAGGATAAAATTTGCATGGACTGTTTATCAAACAGAATACAATCTATTCCCAAAGAAAAAATGATGATTGGAATATGAAAAGGTGATTAATACATCAGAATGAAGTGTATATTTAATTTATTTTTTATTCCAGGATACTATGTGAAAATATTACGCTTTTACAGGTCTTAAATATTGAAAAGTTGGTATCAAATGAGAACGAAACTAGGAAAAGTATAAAAGGAGAAAGTCCTCTTCTTCATAGAATCCGAAGGTGGGTAAAAGTATGTGGGACGTTAAAGAACATAGTTCTACACAGAATCCTGTAAGAGATTTGTTGAAATCTGAAAATATAATTGATACCCGGACTCAACTTTGATTTTTGAAGATATTCGTATTAGGAGGGAAAGTTGCAACAAAAAAACTATAGCGCTCCAAAAACAGATTTTATTAATTTAACAGGAACAAGTATAGAAATGAGTATGTGCGATTGGAATACCACAGCTGGTTTTGTATTAAATGCAAAAAATATATATATTTTCTTTTTAAAACACTGAACCTGGTTACGTAAATTTGTCTTATTTAATAAACTAGATTGAATGTATGCAAACACTGTTTTTATTTCTTCACTTTTAATGTAAATCCTAATTTGTATTATAATTATTTGTACTGAAGAAGCTGGGAATAACAAATAAGACCACTGAAACACCATCTCAACAACTTGAGTTATATTTTGGATGAGTTTTGTTATTAAATATTTGTGTTTTTTCTATTGGTTTTAACTGATTATCCCCTGGAGTTATGGCTAGAAAAAGTGATTTTTACTGATATCTGGTGGTTGTATTTAGATATCCTGACATCCTCTAGGTTATTTTTTATATTTGGAAGAACTAATAGTTTTTCTTCTTTGTTCAATTCAATGGAATCTTGTACTATATATATGTTGCTAAAAACTGATAATATGGATAATAAATTTGACTTTTTTTCATAAAAAAGAGATCGGTGTTTTGTAAAAAGAAAAATCTATATATATAGGCCAATTGGAAGAAACAATTCATTTTAAGTAGTTTGAATGAATGGTAGAGTCAGTAAACGTGGTTTAAGTAAAATGAGTTTTGCTATTAGTGAGTGCATCCATTCAGTACCACAGTCAGTCAGCAACCATTCAGAATCACAGTAAGTCTACAGCCATTCTGAAACACAGCCAATCTACAACCATTCAGAATCACAGTCAGTCTGTAACCATTCAGAACCACAGCCTGTCTAAAACCATTCAGAACCACAGTCAGTCAACGACTGTTCAGAACCACAGCCAGTCTACAACCATTCAGAACCACAGCCAGTCTACAACCATTCAGAACCACAGTCAGTCTACAACCATTCAGAACCGCAGCCAGTCTTAAACTATTCAGAACCACAGCCAGTCCACAACCATTCAGAACCACAGCCAGTCTCCAACCATTCAGAAACAAAGTAAGTCTACAACCATTCAGAACCACAGTTAGTCACAGTCAGTCTGCAACCATTCAGGTACACAGCCAGTCTACAACCATTCCGAACCACAGCCAATCTAAACCATTCAGAACCACTGCCAGTCTACAACCATTCAGACCACAACCAGTCGCCAACGATTCAGAACCACAGTCAGTCTACAACCATTCAGAACCACAGCCAGTCTACAACCACTCAGAACCACAGCTAATATACAACCATACAGAACCACAGTCAGTCTACAACCATTCAGAGCCACAGCCAGTCTACAACCATTCAGAACCACAGTCAGTCTACAACCATTCAGAACCACAGTCAGTCTATAACCGTTCAGAACTACATCCAGTCAACAACCATTCAGAACCACAGTCAGTCTACAACCATTCAGAACCACAGTCAGTCTACAACTGTTCAGAACCACAGCCAGTCTACAACCATTCAGAGCCACAGCCAGTCTAACACCATTCAGAACCACAGTCAGTCTACAACCATACAGAACCACAGCCAGTCTGTGACCATTCAGAACCACAGCCAGTCTGCGACCATTCAGAACCACAGCCAGTCTCCAACCATTCAGAACCACAGCCACTCTACAACCATTCAGAACCACAGCCAGTCGGTGACCATTCAGAACCACAGCCAGTCTGCGACCATTCAGAACCACAGTCAGTCTGCGACCATTCAGAACCACAGTCAGTCTCCAACCATTCAGAACCACAGCCAGTCTACAACCATTCAGAACCACAGTCAGTCTACAACCATTCAGAACCACAGCCAGTCCACAACCATTCAAAACCACAGCCAGTCTACAACCATTCAGAACCACAGTCAGTCTACAACCATACAGAACCACAGTCGGTCTTAAACTATTCAGAACCACAGCCCGTCTACAACCATTCAGAACCACAGTCAGTCTACAACCGTTCAGAACCACAGCCAGTCTGCAACCATTCAAAACCACAGCTAGTCTACAACCATTCAGAACCACAGTCAGGCTACAACCGTTCAGAACCACAGTCAGTCTACAACCATTCCGAACCACAGTCAATCTTCAACCTTTCAGAACCACAGCCAGTCTACAACCATTCAGAACCACAGCCAGTCTACAACCATTCAGAACCACAGCCTGTCTACTACCATTCAGAACCACAGCCAGTTTATGACCATTCAGAGCCACAGTCAGTCTACAACCGTTCAGAACCACAGCCAGTCTACAACCATTCAGAACCACAGCCAGTCTACAGCCATTCAGAACCACAGTCAGTCTACAACCATTCAGAACCACAACCAGTCTTAAACTATTCAGAACCACAGCCAGTCCACAACCATTCAGAACCACAGCCAGTCTGCAACCATTCAGAACTACAGCCAGTCTACAACCATTCAGAACCACAGCCAGTCTACAACCATTCAGAACCACAGTCAGTCTACAACCATTCAGCACCACAGCCAGTTTACATCTGTTTAGAACCCCAGTCAGTCTATTACCATTCAGAACCACATCCAGTCTACAACCATTCAGAACCACAGCCAGTCTACAACCATTCAGAACCACAGCCAGTCTACAACCATACAGAACGACAGTCAGTCTACAACCGTTCAGAACCACAGCCAGTCTACAACCATTCAGAGCCACAGCCAGTCTAACACCATTCAGAACCAGGGACAGCCTACAACCATTCAGAACCACAATCAGTCTAGGACCATTCAGAACCACAGCCAGTCTACCACCATTCAGAACCACAGCCAGTCTACAACCATTCAGAACCACAGCCTGTCTGCAACATTCAGACCCAAAGCCAGACGACAACAGTTCAGAACCACAGTCAGTCTGTAACCAGTCAGTGCCACAGTCAGTCACATCCAGTCTACAACCATTCAGAACCACAGCCAGTCTACAACCATTCAGAGCCACAGCCAGTCTACAACCATTCAGAAGCACAGCCAGTCTTAAACTATTCAGAACCACAGCCAGTTCACAACCATTCAGAACCACAGCCAGTCTCCAACCATTCAGAGCCACAGCCAGTCTACAACCATTCAGAGCCACAGCCAGTCTACAACCATTCAGAGCCACAGCCAGTCTGCAACCATTCAGAACCACAGCCAGTCTCCAACCATTCAGAACCACAGCCAGTCTACAACCGTTCAGAACCAGTCAGTCTACAACCGTTCAGAACCACAGCCAGTCTACAACCATTCAAAACCACAGCCAGTCTACAACCATTCAGAACCACAGTCAGTCTACAACCATTCAGAGCCACAGCCAGTCTGCAACCATTCAGAACCACAGCCAGTCTCCAACCATTCAGAACCACAGCCAGTCTACAACCGTTCAGAACCACAGTCAGTCTACAACCGTTCAGAACCACAGCCAGTCTACAACCATTCAAAACCACAGCCAGTCTACAACCATTCAGAACCACAGTCAGGCTACAACCATTCAGAGCCACAGCCAGTCTACAACCATTCAGAGCCACAGCCAGCCTGCGACCATTCAGAACCACAGCCAGTCTACAACCATTCAGAACCATGGACAGCTTAGAACCATTCAGAACCACAATCAGTCTGTGACCATTCAGAACCACAGCCAGTCTACAAACGTTCAGAACCACAGCCAGTCAACAACCATTCAGAACCACAGTCAGTCTGGGACCATTCAAAACCACAGCCAGTCTACAACCTGCCACAGATCATCGCTTAAAAGAGCGCATCAAAGCCTACTTTATCCGGTCCCAAGCGGTAAACTCAGGAGTGTTGCTTGGAGTACCACCGCCTGGCCAGGTTGAGTGTGGGCACACTCACGCCTCATGATGCCAGCCAAAGTGCCGGTGTCAGTGACTGCCCTGAATGCCTCCTCCACTTGGGGCAGGTGGATCTTCTGCAGGTGAAGAGATGCCACCACAGATTGAGAATGTTCCTAAGTGACACATCTGTTTCCAAAGAGTGAGATGTTTACTATTTGCACTGCCACTCTTCCCTGGACTGGTCCTGCTGCTGAGAGTCATGTGTGCACCAACAGGGTTACCCTCTTCCTGTCTCGTTGACCTTAAGATTAAGAAAGTCTTCCTAATCTAACTTGCTGATGATTGCATCACTATGCTAGAGGATCATTCTCCCTGGGGAGGGTTCAATTTTCGCACAAACCATGGATGTCAATAATATGAAAGTAATTACTACAATTATGCCACAGTAATTAAAAGGCTGAGTTTTAGCACAGTTATGCCATTCATTTTCTAATATTCCAAGCATTACCACTATTATCTCATGACTGGCAAACATATCAGGACACTAACGTGTCATAGATGCCCCCCTCCTCCCCCCCCCAGTGTTCTTCAAAAAATTTCGGAGGTAGTGTCACCCGTTATACTTGATTGTATAAATACATGACTTAAAACTGGGATTGTGCCACTTCAATGGAAGCATGCTGGAGTCAAAGCACTTCTAAAAAAAACGAACCCTGATCCAGATAATTGGGGAAACTATCGCCCAATGTCCTTGCTGCCAGGGGTCAGCAAACTAGGGGAAAAACACATTAATTCGATCTTATCTGCTTTTTCGGAAAATAATAATCATCTACATCCTACGCAGACGGGCTTTAGACCCCAACAAGGCCCCAAAACAGCCATTTTGGCTGCGGTAGAAGAAATCAGGAAGACCCTTGACAACGGAGGCTGTGCTGCTCTCATCCTATTGAACCTCAGCGTGGCCTTCGACACGGTCAACTATCATCTTATGATACAAAGACTGAGGGATGCTGGAGTGACAGGGCTGGCACTTAAGTGGCTACAGTCTTTTCTCCAAAATAGGTTCTATACGGTTTTTGAAGGAGAGTGCTCATCAAAACCCATTTCATTGACTTGTGGGGCTCCTCAGGGATCCTCCCTGACCCCCAAGGTGTTCAACGTTTACATGAGTTCGCTGGCAGAAATAGTACTCCCATTTGGGGTACTGGTTGTTTCTTCTACCGACGATACTCAATTAATTGTCTCCCTGAAGCAAATCAACCAATTAGACCCTGATCTGGCCTCCTGCCTCCAGAAAGTTTTTAGTTGGATGAGCAGCTCCTTCCTGAAGCTTAACGGATCCAAGATGATCTCTTGCGGAAATCCGCCCCCCCCAAATAGTGATCACCTGTGGCCTAACTGCCTAGGTACCCCCGTACCCCCCACCCGGGTCCAAAAAGTGGAGTCAAGAGTCTAGGAGTCTGGATTGACTGCAACCTGGATTTTACAGAGCAAAGCCGTAAAGTGGCAGCAAACTGTTATGGATTGCTAAGAGGGTTTAGAAAGATACTACCCATGCTCCCGTTTGCAGCGAGACGACTACTGGTGCAGGCCCTCATACTTTCGCGGCTTGATTACGCCAATGCATTATACCTGGGAGCCCCCTTGGCTACCATCAAAAGATTACAAATCGTACAGAACTGTGCGGCACGCATGTTGGTGAACATTCCCAAGCGTTCTTCTGCTAAGCCGGCCCTGGCTCCCCATCCAGGAAAGAGTATAATGTAAAGCTCTTTGTATTACCCATAAATCACTGGCAGGAAAGGGCCCGCCTCTGATCCGCACCTGGAGTCAACCTTATGTACCCAACGGAGCCCTCAGGTCAGGGAAAAAAGGTTTAATCTGTTTTTCCAAGATCAAACATGCACTCAGTGGAGGCCGACTGTTTTCATATAATGCTGCCAGACTCTGGAACAGTATTTCCCTCCACATACGTTCTGAACCCGACTATCTTAAGGTCAGAAAATTAGTGAAAAACCTTCTTTTCCATTAATTTTCTCGTAGCTTACTTGGTGTCTTTGCGCTGGAATGCCGCTGGGTAACCACGTGATCTACAAATGTTCCTTCATTCATTCATTCATTCATAGATGTCCACAGTAGGCTAGGAGTCGCCATCATTACGCTAGTTCAAGAAATATTGTGGGGTGCGAGGAGCTATCATTAAATGGATCTCATAATTCTCCAAGAATGATCACCAATATTCCACGGCCAGCATTATACCAGCTGTAGAGACAAACATGCAATAGATCACCCCCCACCAAAATGCCAAGCATTTCTGACATTTTCCAGGGGCTGCATTTTGCCTGGAGTGGGCACCATCATGCTCAAAATGTCCAAAATACTTGGCACCACTAACACCATTAAATCATGTCTAGCATTAGGTAAGGGCTGGACACTAAAGTGCGATGGATCCACACAATTTGCCATATATTAGCATCATTAAATCAGGGCAGGATAACGGCAGCTGTATCCGTCATGATTAGGGTAGGCGGAATTGGCGGAATTTGGAGACACTGTGTTACTCTTGTAAAACGGAGTTCTGGCTGAATTCCACCAACCGCTGTGTGGCAGAATTATTTCCCCACAACACTCCAGGAATATGAGCACGAGAGAGATTTGGCGTCCCCTAGCACTATTGTCTAACGCGGGAGATCATGAGCAATCTCGGTCAGCCTGGTTCTCCTCGAGTAGATTTGCTGGCGCTCAAGAAGATTTTCTCCTCGAGCGGCAGCAAAATCAACTCGAATGGCCTTGCTGGCGCTCAAGAAGATTTTCTCCTCGAGCGGCAGCAAAATCAACTCGAATGGCCATGTGCTCTTGCGCACTGCATAGTGTGATGTGCACTGGTTGTGCTGCGGACATTAAATTGCAGCACAAACAGCGCAATGTGCCTATTTTCTGCCTGTTTGTGGAACTCCATGGAATATCGTGGAAGTTGTATGTAACTCTGAGGAATTCTGAGGAGTGAAACTCTCCAAGTTCCGACCGCCTCAGTCATGATACCCTTAAAATGTCAAAAATTGACACCATTATGTCAGTGGCTGTCCCAGTCTGACTGACTCCTGGATCGAGATGCTAGGGGTCACTTATTGAAGACGCTTCCTGTTGGAGGTGGACAGATATACATCTCTCCTTAAAAGACTGTGTTGAAAAGGTTGGGCAAAAAACATTATTTCCAATGTCACTTTCTACATTTACCGACTGACAGAAATGCAACAATAACAAAGAAACACAGGTCTCATTATTTCCTATTCAAATCAATGTGCATTCACAGAGGCCCTGTGTAAAACAGTGCTACATACACAACCATGCCCTCCTGTCATGATGGAAACTCTTAATCAGCTAACCTTCCATGTGGCCTCAGACTTAGTGCACCAAGCCACCTGAAACCTGGTGACCTTATTCTCTCTCGAACATAGGTGACGGCAGGCTTTAGGACTCTGAGAAATCATTGGCTTATCCAGCGATTGGAGCCTACAATAGCGGCTTTTGTCCGAACTGAGTGGAGGGGCAGGGGGAAAGGGGGAACGAACAATAACAATAAAAAAACAAAAATGCATATACAAAATAACTTAGCTGACGCATCGCTGCATCGCCGCTCTTCTGCTCCTCACCAGCACAGGCTCCTAGAACCCCCTGCGGCCAATCCTGACGCTGGTCTCCTGCTGCATGAGTGCAGCGTCAGGACTGGCCCGAGCGCCCTCATTTTCCACACCCAGAGAGAATGGGAGCCTGTGCCTGCTGTCTCCAACCTGGTAACGCAGCTCGGGTTGGATACAGCTTCAGTGTGTGTCAGTTTGGCCATCTTGAGACAGCAGGCCAAACCCACATGTGCACTGACAACAGTGCCCACCACTCCCCCTCTGTGACTGCCCCGGTGATGGCCCCGTCCCCAAGACTCACTAGAGAGAGAAAAAGACAATTATAATAACCTGGTTTAGTATAATTTTATTTTTCAATTTTTACAGCTGCTGGTGGGGAGACAACGCTCCTCCGCCATAGTGGAGGAGCCGCCGCTGGGAGCCTAGAAACCGCTTGATGGATTTCTATCAAACTCTACTGCGCAGATGCCAGAGAACAGTCTCCATCAATCTCTGCACTGCTCATCCGTGGAAGAGCCATGTTTCCCTGCCAAGCACAGCACATCTTGCCTTCATGATTTGTCAAGAGGATTATAGGGAGTTAAACCCCTACTGATCCCTTCACAACTGGCTTCCAGTGATACAAGCAGGAAGCTCACCCTTGATCTGCGGTGGTTATTCCTGACAGAGCCCCCCCTGCTCCAAAACCTTCTTGTCTCTTCTGCCTTGCCTCAGTCTCTTTCCTGGTTGCTAACTCCAGTTGCTTCAGTGACCTTCCCTTCCTTGCTTGGGCTGCAGTTCACCTCTTGTTTTGCTCGCTGTTCCCTGCTTCTCGGTTCAGTGACCTTCCATTCCTTGCTTGGGCTGCAGTTCACCTCTTGTTTTTCCTCGCTGTTCCCTGCTTCTCGATTCAGTGACCTTCCATTCCTTGCTTGGGCTGCAGTTCACCTCTTGTTTTGCTCGCTGTTCCCTGCTTCTCGATTCGGTGACCTTCCATTCCTTGCTTGGGCTGCAGTTCACCTCTTGTTTTGCTCGCTGTTCCCTGCTTCTCGATTCAGTAACCTTCCATTCCTTGCTTGGGCTGCAGTTCACCTCTTGTTTTGCTCGCTGTTCTCTGCTTCTCGGTTCAGTGACCTTCCATTCCTTGCTTGGGCTGCAGTTCACCTCTTGTTTTGCCTGCTGTTCCCTGCTTCTCGATTCAGTGACCTTCCATTCCTTGCTTGGGCTGCAGTTCACCTCTTGTTTTGCTCGCTGTTCCCTGCTTCTCGATTCAGTGACCTTCCATTCCTTGCTTGGGCTGCAGTTCACCTCTTGTTTTGCTTGCTGTTCCCTGCTTCTCGATTCAGTGACCTTCCATTCCTTGCTTGGGCTGCAGTTCACCTCTTGTTTTACTCGCTGCTCCCTGCTTCTAGATTCAATGACCTTCCATTCCCTGCTTGGGCTGCAGTTCACCTCTTGTTTTGCCTGCTGTTCCCTGCTTCTCGATTCAGTGACCTTCCATTGCTTGCTTGGGCTGCAGTTCACCTCTTGTTTTGCTTGCTGTTCCCTGCTTCTCGATTCAGTAACCTTCCATTCCTTGCTTGGGCTGCAGTTCACCTCTTGTTTTGCTTGCTGTTCCCTGCTTCTCGATTCAGTGACCTTCCATTCCTTGCTTGGGCTGCAGTTCACCTCTTGTTTTGCCTGCTGTTCCCTGCTTCTCGATTCAGTGACCTTCCATTCCTTGCTTGGGCTGCAGTTTGCCTCTTGTTTTGCTCGCTGTTTCCTGCTTCTCGATTCAGTGACCTTCCATTCCTTGCTTGGGCTGCAGTTCACCTCTTGTTTTGCTTGCTGTTCCCTGCTTCTCGATTCAGTGACCTTCCATTCCTTGCTTGGGCTGCAGTTCACCTCTTGTTTTACTCGCTGCTCCCTGCTTCTAGATTCAATGACCTTCCATTCCCTGCTTGGGCTGCAGTTCACCTCTTGTTTTTCCTCGCTTTTCCCTGCTTCTCGATTCAGTGACCTTCCATTCCTTGCTGGGCTGCAGTTCACCTCTTGTTTTGCCTGCTGTTCCCTGATTCTCGATTCAGTGACCTTCCATTCCCTGCTTGGGTTGCAGTTCACCTCTTGTTTTTCCTCGCTGTTCCCTGCTTCTCGATTCAGTGACCTTCCATTCCTTGCTTGGGCTGCAGTTCACCTCTTGTTTTGCTCGCTGTTCCCTGCTTCTCGATTCAGTGACCTTCCATTCCTTGCTTGGGCTGCAGTTCACCTCTTGTTTTGCTCGCTGTTCCCTGCTTCTCGATTCAGTAACCTTCCATTCCTTGCTTGGGCTGCAGTTCACCTCTTGTTTTGTTCGCTGTTCCCTGCTTCTCAATTCAGTGACCTTCCATTCCTTGCTTGGGCTGCAGTTCACCTCTTGTTTTGCTCACTGTTCCCTGCTTCTCGATTCAGTGACCTTCCATTCCTTGCTTGGGCTGCAGTTCACCTCTTGCTTTGCTTGCTGTTCCCTGCTTCTCGATTCAGTGACATTCCCTTCCTTGCTAGGGCTGTAGTTCACCTCTTGTTTTGCCCGCTGTTCCCTGCTTCTCGATTCAGTGACCTTCCATTCCGTGCTTGGGCTGCAATCACCTCTTGTTTTGCTCGCTGTTCCCTGCTTCTCGATTCAGTGACCTTCCATTCCTTGCTTGGGCTGCAGTTCACCTCTTGTTTTGCCTGCTGTTCCGTGCTTCTCGATTCAGTGACCTTCCCTTCCTTGCTTGGGCTGCAATTCACCTCTTGTTTTGCTCGCTGTTCCCTGCTTCTCGATGCAGTGACCTTCCCTTCCTTGCTTGGGCTGCAGTTCACCTCTTGTTTTGCTCGCCGTTCCCTGCTTCTCGATTCAGTGACCTTCCCTTCCTTGCTCGGGCTGCAATTCACCTCTTGTTTTGCTCGCTGTTCCCTGCTTCTCGATGCAGTGACCTTCCCTTCCTTGCTTGGGCTGCAGTTCACCTCTTGTTTTGCTCGCCGTTCCCTGCTTCTCGATTCAGTGACCTTCCCTTCCTTGCTCGGGCTGCAGTTCACTTCTTGTTTTGCTCGATGTTCCCTGCTTCTCGATTCAGTGAACTTCCATTCCTTGCTTGGGCTGCAGTTCACCTCTTGTTTTGCTCGCTGTTCCCAGCTTCTCGATCCAGTGACCTTCCCTTCCTTGCTTGGGCTGCAGTTCACCTCTTGTTTTGCCTGCTGTTCCCTGCTTCTCAATTCAGTGACTTTCCCTTCCTTGCTTGGGCTGTAGTTCACCTCTTGTTTTGCCCGCTGTTCCCTGCTTCTCGATTCAGTGACCTTCCATTCCGTGCTTGAGCTGCAATCACATCTTGTTTTGCTCGCTGTTCCCTGCTTCTCGATTCAGTGACCTTCCCTTCCTTGCTTGGGCTGCAGTTCACCTCTTGCTTTGCTTGCTGTTCCCTGCTTCTCGATTCAGTGACATTCCCTTCCTTGCTAGGGCTGTAGTTCACCTCTTGTTTTGCCCGCTGTTCCCTGCTTCTCGATTCAGTGACCTTCCATTCCGTGCTTGGGCTGCAGTTCGCCTCTTGTTTTGCTCGCTGTTCCATGCTTCTCGATTCAGTGACCTTCCATTCCTTGCTTGGGCTGCAGTTCACCTCTTGTTTTGCCTGCTGTTACCTGCTTCTCGATTAAGTGACCTTCCATTCCTTGCTTGGGCTGCAATTCACCTCTTGTTTTGCTCGCTGTTCCCTGCTTCTCGATTCAGTGACCTTCCCTTCCTTGCTTGGGCTGCAGTTCACCTCTTGTTTTGCTCGCTGTTCCCTGCTTCTCGATTCAGTGGCCTTCCCTTCCTTGCTTGGGCTGCAGTTTGCCTCTTGTTTTGCTCGCTGTTCCCTGCTTCTCGATTCAGTGACCTTCCATTCCTTGCTTGGGCTGCAGTTCACTTCTTGTTTTGCTCGATGTTCCCTGCTTCTCGATTCAGTGAACTTCCATTCCTTGCTTGGGCTGCAGTTCACCTCTTGTTTTGCTCGCTGTTCCCTGCTTCTCGATTCAGTGACCTTCCCTTCCTTGCTTGGGCTGCAGTTCCCGTCTTGTTTTGCTCGCTGTTCCCTGCTTTTCGATTCAGTGACCTGCCATTCCTTGCTTGGGCTGCAGTTCACCTCTTGTTTTGCTCGCTGTTCCCTGCTTCTCGATTCAGTGACGTCCATTCCTTGCTTGGGCTGCAGTTCGCCTCTTGTTTTGCTCGCTGTTCCCTGCTTCTCGATTCAGTGACCTTCCATTCCTTGCTTGGGCTGCAGTTCGCCTCTTGTTTTGCTCGCTGTTCCCTGCTTCTCGATTCAGTGACCTTCCATTCCTTGCTTGGGCTGCAGTTCACCTCTTGTTTTGCCTGCTGTTACCTGCTTCTCGATTAAGTGACCTTCCATTCCTTGCTTGGGCTGCAGTTCACCTCTTGTTTTGCTTCTAGTTCCCTGCTTCTCGATTCAGTGACCTTCCCTTCCTTGCTTGGGCTGCAGTTCACCTCTTGTTTTGCTTGCTGTTCCCTGCTTCTCGATTCAGTGACCTTCCCTTCCTTGCAAGAGCTGCAGTTCAACTCTTGTTTTGCCCGCTGTTCCCTGCTTCTCGATTCAGTGACCTTCCATTCCTTGCTTGGGCTGCAATCACCTCTTGTTTTGCTCGCTGTTCCCTGCTTCTCGATTCAGTGACCTTTCCTTTCCTTGCTTGGTGCTGCAGTTCACCTCTTGTTTTGCCTGCTGTTCCATGCTTCTCGATTCAGTGACCTTCCCTTCCTTGCTTGGGCTGCAGTTAACCTCTTGTTTTGCTCGCTGTTCCCTGCTTCTCGATTCAGTGACCTTCCCTTCCTTGCTTGGGCTGCAGTTCACCTCTTGTTTTGGCTGCTGTTTCCTGCTTCTCGATTCAGTGACCTTCCATTCCTTGCTTGGGCTGCAGTTCGCCTCTTGTTTTGCTCGCTGTTCCCTGCTTCTCGATTCAGTGACCTTCCATTCCTTGCTTGGGCTTTAGTTCGCCTCTTGTTTTGCTCGCTGTTCCCTGCTTCTCGATTCAGTGACCTTCCATTCCTTGCTTGGGCTGCAGTTCACCTCTTGTTTTGCCTGCTGTTCCCTGCTTCTCGATTCAGTGACCTTCCATTCCTTGCTTGGGCTGCAGTTCACCTCTTGTTTTGCTCGCTGTTCCCTGCTTCTCGATTCAGTGACCTTCCATTCCTTGCTTGGGCTGCAGTTCACCTCTTGTTTTGCTCGCTGTTCCCTGCTTCTCGATTCAGTGACCTTCCCTTCCTTGCTTGGGCTGCAGTTCACCTCTTGTTTTGCTCGCTGTTCCCTGCTTCTCGATTCAGTGGCCTTCCATTCCTTGCTTGGGCTGCAGTTCACCTCTTGTTTTGCTCGCTGCTCCCTGCTTCTCGATTTGGTGACCTTCCATTCCTTGCTTGGGCGGCAGTTCACCTCTTGTTTTGCTCGCTGCTCCCTGCTTCTCGATTTTGTCACCTTCCATTCCTTGCTTGGGCTGCAGTTCGCCTCTTGTTTTGCTCGCTGTTCCCTGCTTCTCGATTCAGTGACCTTCCATTCCTTGCTTGGGCTTTAGTTCGCCTCTTGTTTTGCTCGCTGTTCCCTGCTTCTCGATTCAGTGACCTTCCATTCCTTGCTTGGGCTGCAGTTCGCCTCTTGTTTTGCCTGCTGTTCCCTGCTTCTCGATTCAGTGACCTTCCATTCCTTGCTTGGGCTGCAGTTCACCTCTTGTTTTGCTCGCTGTTCCCTGCTTCTCGATTCAGTGACCTTCCATTCCTTGCTTGGGCTGCAGTTCACCTCTTGTTTTGCTCGCTGTTCCCTGCTTCTCGATTCAGTGACCTTCCCTTCCTTGCTTGGGCTGCAGTTCACCTCTTGTTTTGCTCGCTGTTCCCTGCTTCTCGATTCAGTGACCTTCCATTCCTTGCTTGGGCTGCAGTTCACCTCTTGTTTTGCTCGCTGTTCCCTGCTTCTCGATTCAGTGACCTTCCATTCCTTGCTTGGGCTGCAGTTCACCTCTTGTTTTGCTTGCTGTTCCCTGCTTCTCGATTTTGTGACCTTCCATTCCTTGCTTGGGCTGCAGTTCACCTCTTGTTTTGCTCGCTTTTCCCTGCTTCTCGATTCAGTGCCTTCTTCCCAGTTGCCACATCCACCAGTTTTGGTCTTGCCGTCCTCCTTCCTACCAGATCTTCTCACAAACTGAAGTGGGCCCTGTCAGGAGTGCACTCCTGCTTGCAGCGCCCATTGCCGCAGTCAGCTCTTTCAATTACAGGTGGAACAGAACTCCTAACCCCGACACTTCTACAAGTTTGACAATTCAGACTATTTCAGAACCCCAAAGCTATACGAATAGCTTTGGCAGCAGGTAACAGTCATTTTTCTATGTATATTGAATTAATAAACAACTATTGTTGTGTTTGACTCTAAACTAGACAAGCAGCGTCACCAGCTGGCAGACTGAGATAAGTGCCAGTGTTGACAATTAAGTGCGGGTGCCGAGCACCGGATACCACCTGCTCAAATTAAGCACTTCCTCCTTACTAACTGATCACACTCACCTCTTGGCTCTGATCTGTTTCCTGTGCCCCTCTGGAAGCGCTGATGGTCTTTCAGTGAAGGTTCTTCCTTCATCCTCCAGCCTGAGAGCTCTGGGCCGCTCAACATGGCTGCGGGGCGTGTGCCAGTCCACAGTCAGGCAGCATCCGATGCCACAGGGGTCAAGGGCACATTGCTAGAGCGAACCACAATGAGGACGCCCCTCGTCCTCAGCTGTTGTGGTTGATTGATCACTAGTGACCAGCGACAACACATGTTTTATCAGAAAAGTGACACCTGTCGGCCTGGGTGAGGGACTCAGACACGAGGGGAGCTATCACTGACTTTGGGGTGAAGGGTCAGTTGTTGCAGCTGCCAAGGTATGTTCCAGAAGATGAGATGGACTCCGAGGTGCAGCAGGACATGACCTCTTGCAAGGAGAGGATAACACTGTGCGTCATGGGTGAGCCATGCTTGGATTCAATCCCCTGGCACCAGGGGGGTGTTATTCTAACCTTGATGACACACAGCGGGTCCTAGGAGGTCACTTCTGTGAAGCCGGCGCTGACATGGGGGGCTGGGGGCACTAGCATCCTGCCTTCAGAGCCCCCGTGGACCTCTCAGTCCTCAAGGATTCGCTTGAGTGCCGGGGGGGGGGGGGGGGGGGGGGGGCGCAGCTCGGATGTCTCAGCCTTGTTTTGTTTCTAAAGTGTTTGCTGTCGCTTCTTGTCAAGTGACGGAGGCTGATGGCTGGGGACAGCTGGACTCGGGGCCTTTTGGGCACAGAATATCAATTTTAAGGGTAACTGCAGGGGCATTTTAGTAAGTGTTTCCAAGACACACCAGCGGGATACCGGCAGCAGTGGCATCAGAGACACGTTGTATTATTAACTATGGCAAATGGATAGACAACATTCACCCTCTTTCACTTTTAAAAAAAAGTTATTGTGGTGACTGTCTGTCGCACATGAGACTACAGTGGCAAGCGACTCTCTGGCCCATTATTGTAAGACTTAGGCGAACATTATTGCTTCAAAGAAGGGTGTTGGCAACTCGGGTGTAAACAGACCGGGGAGGTGGGTTCTAAGCAGGGGCTGCAGCGGGCGGATCTAATGCAAATGACTTCTCAGGCCCCGCCTCTGCGCACATTCACCCCACCCCCACTACACTCAGAATCATGGGGCCTCATTTATGAGGCTGTGCGTCACTTTTATGCCGTCGGTGCGTCACTTTTTGTGACGCACCAGTGGCGTAAAAAATGTGCCTTGTTGCGCCATATTTACAAAGTGAACCATCTAGGTAGATGAGTCACTTTGTAAACCCCTGCGCCACATTATACCTGCGCCAGGTATAATGTATGCAAGGGGGGGCGTATTGCCTCACCTCCGACTCATCTCTCCAACGCTTACGTCACAGGCATACGGTGTACAGTGGAAACAAAAGAGTCCCAGCGTTCTTTTATTTACAAGACACTAAAAACAACACAGCTGCTACTCCCAATAAGATCACATTCACTGCCCCACTGTTGTGAAGAATCACACTACAGCAGACGGGTACACAGGCTCAATATACCTTGGGAAAGTGTCAAAATGACTGCGGGATATAGAACAAGACAGCTCAAAAGAGCACCCTGAGTCAATCAACAGCTACGAATGGGACTATGACGATTTAAGTGTCCTCCTTTCGTGCCTCCAAACTGGTACCCTCCTTTGCTTGCAACATACACAGGCCCCACAATAGGTGGTGTTTAACCATTCATGTCCCCTGCTCCCCAAACGAGCTCCTAAATACAACCTGACAGTTCTCCAAAACACCCTTAAAAGTTCAGAGAAGATTTGCAAACTGATTGTTATAACCTCAGCTTGTCTTATATGAATGAACTGCTATGTATACCTATGCCAGGGAAGTTGGAAGATCAGCTGGTCAAAGCTAATTGGCTGCAGGAAGCACCAATAGATACTGATGCTCTCTTTGCTGCTAGAGATGCTTAGTGGAATGATACTGCTGAAGTATGTCCTGTGACATCTGATTGGAGGAAGATGAATAATTGCAAGAAACCACAGAAGAACTTCATTGTTGAGTATCTTGATTATTTGAAATGGTTTAATCATTCTTCTGGTATTGTTGCTGCTAGAGGTGGGAGACCCTACAAACTAACAGGGGGAGCCGAGCCAGAGCTGAACCAAGGGTCTGGCTGGGCTCTAGAGCCATGCACCAGCCGAGCCCTGAACATGTTTGGAAACTGTTCAACAAGAACCATATAAAAATATGATAGAAACTCTTCAAAATTCCCAAAAATTCTATTTCCAAAACATGCAGAAGCGATTCAACTTAGTACATCAAAGTATATCACTGCATTGAGACATTTATCAAAAGTGACAGTTTTTAAACATAAAGTTAAACATATTCATGCCCCCTACCATGAGAACAATGCCATTAGAGAATTAAAAAGCAAGTCGGTTATGTTTACCCTCTATATGGGCTAGAATCGTAAACCGAGCAACATTCTAGTCTAGTTAAATCCTACGCAAGAGACGTAGGTGCTTGTATAGTGCACACCCTGTACTCACGTATTTCAGAGTGCTCTCAAATGCAATAAGGAAAAAGAAAGCACTTTGAAATGAAATATTTGCATATTATCACACAAATTGATCAAGCAGGGAAGCCAGGAAAAATTCATCAGGCTCTTCTGATTTCATGCTGTTCCATTCAGTCACTAGATGGATATATCTTTCCCTGTTTCCCATTAAAGGTTGATGTTTTTTCTTTCATTCTTGGCACATGAGGTCAGAGCATGGGTTGGAGGCAGAAGCCACATTAAAGCTCGGCTCATTTTGGGCTCGAGGGTCCAGTATGGCCTCGAGCTGAGCCAGAGCCGAAGCCTGGCTTCTGCTTTCACTGACCGCTCACCTCTAGTTGATGCTACAGAAGCTGATCAGAAAGCTGTTGGAGGGCTTGTCACTGTTGCAGGATCAATTGAGAATGAAATGTATGGATTAGCAAACTAAGGGGCATATTATCAAGAAACAGCGTTAAAATGATTGCCGCTTTAGCAGCAGAAACCTGTAATCTCAGTGCAAACATAAAATTGGGAAAAAAAGTGTCTGAGCCGACGTTTCGGCCTCTAGGCTTGCATCGATGAGACCATCTTCAGGACTGAAATGTATTGAAAGCAGTCGACCCCTAGTGAAGTACGGAATAAAAATGAATTACCATACATTTTAATAAACAAGTACAATATAACACCCGTGTACATATGGCTAGATTATTTCCATCTAAGTGTCATTAAAAACTATTGTTTTATCTTGTAATGAACTTAGCGGTCATGAGAAAATGTCTATATCTTATCGACATTACTTGCTTCTTGCTGCCAACCCAAATATTTGGCATATCTTCATTTATTCCAGAGAATTTTTATTCATAATTTTGCATTAACAACATGCTGCATTAATTAAAATTTTACATTCAGCTTGAACCGGCCTTAAGCACCTTGAATCGATTCTTTCATATTGACAAATAATTACGTCTACTTCTTTGCTTCTAGTCAGACTGATAAAGATCTATATTCATAATCTCTATATTCATAGAAAACATGCTGCATGCATACCTAGCCTCTTTGTTGACAATATATGCAATGTGCAATGGATCGTTTGAGCTTGAGGTATTATAAATCTGCCCATCGATTACATTTGATAGCGATTGGATCACATAGGTTTGGTTACATTCTTTTAGAGAAATATGGTCTACCCCCCATGAGATCCAATAACTAGTGGATCGCATCCATTTAGGGGCTTTCTTTTTTAGTGTATATAAACACAGCCATCAATGATGTTCTTATATAACAGGGTGGGACATATTTAGTTGATTTTCATGAGAAAATACTGCTGCATTCTAGTTTAGCCGCTATCTTCCTTATTGCCACAATTTAGCATTCAAAACTGACAGATAGTTAGTTGTTTCCGTAAATAGATTCAAGTAGGCCTAAAATGAAAGTACCTACAATCAGCAGTGTATAAATATCTCTTATGTTACCAGTTACACCCAGAGAGGCCCTCTTGAGAAACAGGGAGGGTGAGGAATAACCCAGGGCCTCCCCGCCAGTGCCTTACACCCTGAGAGGCCCACTTGGGAAGCAGGCAGAATGGGGAATAACCAGTGCTTAATTTGTAAAAAATGAAGTGCAGGTGCTCAAACATTTCTAGGAGGCCACCCCCACTTCCCTTGGCTCCGCCCACTTCGACCAATAGTTCCACCGACTTACTCTAGTTGCTCCACTGCCAGTGCTTAATTTGTAGAAAAAATAAGTGCCCGGGCCCTTTCGGGAGATCACAACAGTTGCACCACACATTGCTCATGCTAGTGCTGCCAATGACAGTTCCAGCAAAACTACATACTATCTCACTCATAAAAGTTATACAATTCAGACTATTTTCATGTATTCTGCCGTATTAAACACAGTTGTGGTGCTCTTGTGGGCAATTTTTTATAGGCATGGTTGGGATTTTCATTTTGAGGTAAATAAAAATAGAAAGGAAATCATCCAAAACCGTTGTTTTCCCTTTTGTAACATAGACTTAAAAAGAAAAAATATATATAAATATATATATATATATATATATATATACACACACACAGGAATAATACAATTCAAATCTGTTTTAGACCTGTCTCATCTATCCATAAATGATTAGTAACACAATAAATACAAAACAGACTTGTTAAAAAGGTGAGACAGGGAGAGGACTGTAAACAAGTTCATATTTAACCTTCCAGAATTAGAAATTCAGATCAAGTAAAGGAATATTTATTTCACTGAGTAAGGGGCATTGCTGGCCTCGGAAATAGCAAGAGAGGGTCAGAATAGGGAGAAATAATGGGGGAGAGATGATTGGAAAAAGGACTATGAAGAATAGAGCACCTGCAAGAGCGAGAAATATGAACAGAAGTGGAGCGAGGTGCAGATAGAGGAGTAAGGGAAATTAAGCAACCTTGCCATTGGGCTGTGCCGACAGGTTCCAGAAATCCTTGAGACCCCTGTACTTAATAGTTTACAAGACAAGCATTGAGCACAATGCACTTCAATCGTGTCCAGCAGCAAAACATTGCACCGACACCCAGCTCCTCTGCTAATGCACCTCAACAGTAAACTTGCTTTACTCTGGTAACAAAAGCATAGAACCCCCATAGTTAATGCAGGGCAGAATAGAATGGTAAAGAAACACAACTACGACGTCAAAACCAGCACCAACATCACCCACCCAGTATGGCAGCATTACACTTTATTAATCTAATGAAAAACATCCTGTTCCATCCCAAATTCAGTCTGCACCCGTACATGCAATGGCATGGGGGGGGGGGAGCAGTTGAGATAAGGCAACTCTACGCAAGCCTCCCATGAAATCGAAGACCAATGTATATTTGTGAGATAGGAAGAGGAGTGTAGCCAGTGTGTTGTGGGCCCTAGTGCAAAGAAGGAAATGGGCCTCTGGCTGCTCTTCGAATTTTTAAATACATCAATTCATTAAAGTGAGGTGTCCCCTCGTGCCTCTGGGCCCGCTGCACCAACGGAAGCTACGCCCCTAATATGGGAGTCTCAGGGCCCCTTTGTCACATTCTGTGAGTGAGCCAGGCTACACAACCCATCGCAATTGGCTTGCCCCTCCAAAGGGGACTCTTTTTTTCATGCTGCCCTCCTAGGAGATGTTCATCAAGGTAACTATGCTTTAAACGTACTCCGCTGTGAAGCAACAGACAACAAGGTGACACCATATATGTGGGGTTCAGAACAATTTAAACCCAAGCAAATATTTATATATGTCAGCCAATCTGCTTTGAAGTGACTTCCCCTCTGTGAATAGATGTCACTTTGAATTCATGTCGCCTTTGGAATTCAAAGTCTCTCAAAGTCCCAGTTTTTCACACTCTCCTGCCTCACACACACAATAACCACGGAGAAGGACTGCCTAGAACTATTAACGCGTAAACAGATTGAATTCAATCACAAACTTACAGGCTCTCAGGGCCACATTTTCAATTACTGCTCCTGCACCTGTCTTCGAGAACATTCCCTATGCCCACGACTAGACCACATTCCCATACTGCACTTCAGAAACACAACAGGCCTCTAGTCCAAAAACACCACTCACGTTTTGTTGAAAGTGAAAGAAACCATGAAGGCCAGTCTCAAAGACAGACAGACCCCTGGAGCCAAAGAGAGACCGTGCTAGTTTCTCTGACTATACTAGGGTTTCCGAGTCCAAAAGCGTGTCTGCGTTTTAGAAATAAGTGGCAGAGAAGTTTCGGGAGGAACAGGTCGGGAACCACTGTATTATTAATTTCCAAATGGTATTACGGTATAAACTGCTCCAGACCATCTAGAAAAGAAAATATCCTTTTGCCACTATTAGAGTGATGTCAGGGGCAGGAAGAGGAGAGGCGGGTGGAAGTCAGAGGGCCTCTTCTCGATTTTTTAGTACAATAAATGATGGTCTAATGTCTGCACAAACTCCAGCCACTTCTTTTCCAGATAAACAAGTGACCTTTTCGACCCCTGGGCACGATAGAGGGCAGCACAGGTTAAATAAAGCACAGTCACTGTCAGCGCTTACAAACATTTTTTAAAGGAACATATGAGCTTTGGAAATGTGTGCACTGTCAAAGCTCTCAATTGCGTGGTCTGTCCTTTCAAATCAAATAAACTGTAGTGCAGATTGCAGTGATCTCTTCCTCATCCCTCCAGCTAAGCCCGTCAGGGCACAGACCCCAGCGCAGCCTCGCCTGAGCAGTCAGCAGAGTTGGAGCAGGCTCAGAGTCAGTCAGCGCTGCAGTGACATCATAATGCATTGAAATAATTAACTATTTCAGAATAAATGAAAATACCTGAAACTGAAGCAGAGAGCGATCCATGCTACGGGCCAGCCTCATGAGTCTCTGCAGGCACCAAGCTCTCGTCAGCAGCTGGGCCTGGTCCGGACTCGAGCGGCATTACTTTTGCACAACAGATAGAGGTGCGAGTAGCAGCGGCGGGCTCAATGAGCCACAGCACCGCACGGGGCCACGGGTGCACAGCTGTGCATCATTGCCTGCAGTCTCCCCGCAGCGCCCGATGCCTTGATGATGCTGCGTGCCGGTCATCGATGCTGTGCCATCCCCGCCGGTCCAATGCCGGTACGGTAGCATTAAGTAGGCAGCAGTGCACTCAGTCTCTCAGGCTATGCTGAGAAGGATGCCACGTGGATCCACGACAAATCCAGTCAAGTCCTCGGCACCGTGCTGCTTCTACCTCACTTCCTTCTTGTTCCACTGTCGACGTGAGGTCACATCCGATCGGATCTTCCCGCTCACGGCGCCACGGCCTGAACGCAACGACTGCAGGGCAGATTGTAACATTTGTAGCAGAAGCAGCACTGAGTCTGAAAGAAGATCTTTAACTGTTAACTAACTGTGCTGCTGCTGGGCACTGCTCTGTGTGTGCGGACTGCTCTCTCCAGAGATGCGGAGTGTGCTCATAAGTCATAAGGCATGCGGCATCCAATTTCAAATATTTTACGACATTCACCAGAAAGACCCATGTGGAGGGTAGACCCGGCCCTGAGAAATAAGTGCCGGTGCTAAGCACCAGAAAGCACCGGCACAAATTAAGCACTGGGAATAACCCAGGGCCTCCCCGCCAGAGCCTTACATCCAGAGAGGCCCTCTTGAGAAGCAAGGAGGATAGGGAATAACCCAGGGCCTCCCCGCCAGTGCCTTACACCCAGAGAGGCCCACTTGGGAAGCAGGCAAAATGGGGAATAACCCAGGGCCTCCCCGCCAGAGCCTTACACCCAGAGAGGCCCTCTTGGGAAGCAGGGAGGATGGGGAATAACACAGGGTCTCCACACCAGACTGCATGTGCCTCGCACCCAGAGAGGCCCTCTTGGGAAACAAGGAGGTTGTGGAATAACGCAGCGTCTCCACACCAGACCACTGGTGCCTTGCACCCAGAGAGGCCCTCTTAGGAAGCAGGGAGGGTGGGGAATAACCCAGGGATTCCACACCAGACCGTAGGTGCCTTGCACCCAGAGAGGCCCTCTTAGGTAGCAGGGAGGATGGGAAATAACGCAGGGTCCCCACACCAGACCGCAGGTGCCTTACACCCAGAGGCCCCAGGGCTGCTCTTTTAGGAGGCAGGGGATTGGGTAATGACGCCAGGGCCTCAGAGGGAATTCTCTGTCGGGTCCTGAAGTAACGTCGCGTGGGCGCCGCTGGAGCGCATCTGGATTTGTGGTTATCACAGTACTTTAATGAGGTGTGAAATGCCTCAGAGACAGACTGAGCGCTGAGGGGTCTTTGAGAGCAGCGGGTGGGGGGGGGGGGAGGGGGGGACAGAGAGGTGAGGGGTGAGGTGTCCGCTGTCAGGGAGAGGAGTCTGGGCTGTTCTTTCGATAACAGACCCGTGGTCGGAGCTGTACCAGGAGCTGTGTCTGGCAGGACAAGGAAGAGGGGTCTGAGCTGTTCGTATGCTTCATTCTCAGGCCTGTGCCAGGAGCTGTACCAGGAGCTGTGTCTGGCAGGACAAGGAAGTGGGGTCTGAGCTGTTCGTATGCTTCATTCTCAGGCCTGTACCAGGGGCTGTACCAGGAGCTGTGTCTGGCAGGACAAGGAAGAGGGGTCTGAGCTGTTCGTATGCTTCATTCTCAGGCCTGTACCAGGAGCTGTACCAGGAGCTGTGTCTGGCAGGACAAGGGAGAGGGTCTGAGCTGTTCGTATGCTTCATTCTCAGGCCTGTACCAGGAGCTGTACCAGGAGCTGTGTCTGGCAGGACAAGGAAGAGGAGTCTGAGCTGTTCGTATGCTTCATTCTCAGGCCTGTGCCAGGAGCTGTACCAGGAGCTGTGTCTGGCAGGACAAGGAAGTGGGGTCTGAGCTGTTCGTATGCTTCATTCTCAGGCCTGTACCAGGAGCTGTACCAGGAGCTGTGTCTGGCAGGACAAGGAAGAGGGGTCTGAGCTGTTCGTATGCTTCATTCTCAGGCCTGTACCAGGAGCTGTACCAGGAGCTGTGTCTGGCAGGGCAAGAGAAAGGAGTCTGAGCTGTTCGTATGCTTCATTCTCAGGCCTGTACCAGGAGCTGTACCAGGAGCTGTGTCTGTCAGGACAAGGAAGAGGGGTCTGAGCTGTTCGTATGCTTCATTCTCAGGCCTGTACCAGGAGCTGTACCAGGAGCTGTGTCTGGCAGGACAAGGGAGAGGGTCTGAGCTGTTCTTTCGATAACAGACCCGTGATCGGAGCTGTACCAGGAGCTGTGTCTGGCAGGACAAGAGAGAGGGGTCTGAGCTGTTCGTATGCTTCATTCTCAGGCCTGTACCAGGAGCTGTACCAGGAGCTGTGTCTGGCAGGACAAGGAAGAGGGGTCTGAGCTGTTCGTATGCTTCATTCTCAGGCCTGTACCAGGAGCTGTACCAGGAGCTGTGTCTGGCAGGGCAAGAGAAAGGAGTCTGAGCTGTTCGTATGCTTCATTCTCAGGCCTGTACCAGGAGCTGTACCAGGAGCTGTGTCTGGCAGGACAAGGAAGAGGGGTCTGAGCTGTTCGTATACTTCATTCTCAGGCCTGTACCAGGAGCTGTACCAGGAGCTGTGTCTGGCAGGACAAGGGAGAGGGTCTGAGCTGTTCTTTCGATAACAGACCCGTGATCGGAGCTGTACCAGGAGCTGTGTCTGGCAGGACAGGAGAGAGGGGTCTGAGCTGTTCGTATGCTTCATTCTCAGGCCTGTACCAGGAGCTGTACCAGGAGCTGTGTCTGGCAGGACAAGGAAGAGGGGTCTCAGCTGTTCGTATGCTTCATTCTCAGGCCTGTGCCAGGAGCTGTACCAGGAGCTGTGTCTGGCAGGACAAGGAAGAGGGGTCTGAGCTGTTCGTATGCTTCATTCTCAGGCCTGTACCAGGAGCTGTACCAGGAGCTGTGTCTGGCAGGACAAGGGAGAGGGTCTGAGCTGTTCTTTCGATAACAGACCCGTGATCGGAGCTGTACCAGGAGCTGTGTCTGGCAGGACAAGAGAGAGGGGTCTGAGCTGTTCGTATGCTTCATTCTCAGGCCTGTACCAGGAGCTGTGTCTGGCAGGACAAGGAAGAGGGGTCTGAGCTGTTCGTATGCTTCATTCTCAGGCCTGTACCAGGAGCTGTGTCTGGCAGGGCAAGAGAAAGGAGTCTGAGCTGTTCGTATGCTTCATTCTCAGGCCTGTACCAGGAGCTGTACCAGGAGCTGTGTCTGGCAGGACAAGGAAGAGGGGTCTGAGCTGTTCGTATGCTTGATTCTCAGGCCTGTACCAGGAGCTGTGTCTGGCAGGACAAGGAAGAGGGGTCTGAGCTGTTCGTATGCTTCATTCTCAGGCCTGTACCAGGAGCTGTACCAGGAGCTGTGTCTGGCAGGGCAAGAGAAAGGAGTCTGAGCTGTTCGTATGCTTCATTCTCAGGCCTGTACCAGGAGCTGTACCAGGAGCTGTGTCTGGCAGGACAAGGAAGAGGGGTCTGAGCTGTTCGTATGCTTCATTCTCAGGCCTGTACCAGGAGCTGTACCAGGAGCTGTGTCTGGCAGGGCAAGAGAAAGGAGTCTGAGCTGTTCGTATGCTTCATTCTCAGGCCTGTACCAGGAGCTGTACCAGGAGCTGTGTCTGGCAGGACAAGGAAGAGGGGTCTGAGCTGTTCGTATGCTTCATTCTCAGGCCTGTGCCAGGAGCTGTACCAGGAGCTGTGTCTGGCAGGGCAAGAGAAAGGAGTCTGAGCTGTTCGTATGCTTCATTCTCAGGCCTGTACCAGGAGCTGTACCAGGAGCTGTGTCTGGCAGGACAAGGGAGAGGAGTCTGGGCTGTTCTTTCGATAACAGACCCGTGGTCGGAGCTGTACCAGGAGGTGTGTTTCGCAGGACAAGGGAGAGGGGTGTGAGCTGTTCTTTCGATAACAGACCCGTGATAGGAGCTGTACCAGGAGCTGTGTCTGGCAGGGCAAGAGAAAGGAGTCTGAGCTGTTCGTATGCTTCATTCTCAGGCCTGTACCAGGAGCTGTACCAGGAGCTGTGTCTGGCAGGACAAGGAAGAGGGGTCTGAGCTGTTCGTATGCTTCATTCTCAGGCCTGTACCAGGAGCTGTACCAGGAGCTGTGTCTGGCAGGACAAGGGAGAGGGTCTGAGCTGTTCTTTCGATAACAGACCCGTGATCGGAGCTGTACCAGGAGCTGTGTCTGGCAGGACAAGAGAGAGGGGTCTGAGCTGTTCGTATGCTTCATTCTCAGGCCTGTACCAGGAGCTGTACCAGGAGCTGTGTCTGGCAGGGCAAGAGAAAGGAGTCTGAGCTGTTCGTATGCTTCATTCTCAGGCCTGTACCAGGAGCTGTACCAGGAGCTGTGTCTGGCAGGACAAGGAAGAGGGGTCTGAGCTGTTCGTATGCTTCATTCTCAGGCCTGTACCAGGAGCTGTACCAGGAGCTGTGTCTGGCAGGGCAAGAGAAAGGAGTCTGAGCTGTTCGTATGCTTCATTCTCAGGCCTGTACCAGGAGCTGTACCAGGAGCTGTGTTTGGCAGGACAAGGAAGAGGGGTCTGAGCTGTTCGTATGCTTCATTCTCAGGCCTGTACCAGGAGCAGTACCAGGAGCTGTGTCTGGCAGGACAAGGGAGAGGGTCTGAGCTGTTCTTTCGATAACAGACCCGTGATCGGAGCTGTACCAGGAGCTGTGTCTGGCAGGACAAGAGAGAGGGGTCTGAGCTGTTCGTATGCTTCATTCTCAGGCCTGTACCAGGAGCTGTACCAGGAGCTGTGTCTGGCAGGACAAGAAAGAGGGGTCTGAGCTGTTCGTATGCTTCATTCTCAGGCCTGTACCAGGAGCTGTACCAGGAGCTGTGTCTGGCAGGGCAAGAGAAAGGAGTCTGAGCTGTTCGTATGCTTCATTCTCAGGCCTGTACCAGGAGCTGTACCAGGAGCTGTGTCTGGCAGGACAAGGAAGAGGGGCCCGAGCTGTTCGTATGCTTCATTCTCAGGCCTGTACCAGGAGCTGTGTCTGGCAGGACAAGGGAGAGGGTCTGAGCTGTTCTTTCGATAACAGACCCGTGATCGGAGCTGTACCAGGAGCTGTGTCTGGCAGGACAAGAGAGAGGGGTCTGAGCTGTTCGTATGCTTCATTCTCAGGCCTGTACCAGGAGCTGTACCAGGAGCTGTGTCTGGCAGGACAAGGAAGAGTGGTCTGAGCTGTTCGTATGCTTCATTCTCAGGCCTGTGCCAGGAGCTGTACCAGGAGCTGTGTCTGGCAGGACAAGGAAGAGGGGTCTGAGCTGTTCGTATGCTTCATTCTCAGGCCTGTACCAGGAGCTGTACCAGGAGCTGTGTCTGGCAGGACAAGGGAGAGGGTCTGAGCTGTTCTTTCGATAACAGACCTGTGATCGGAGCTGTACCAGGAGCTGTGTCTGGCAGGACAAGAGAGAGGGGTCTGAGCTGTTCGTATGCTTCATTCTCAGGCCTGTACCAGGAGCTGTACCAGGAGCTGTGTCTGGCAGGACAAGGAAGAGGGGTCTGAGCTGTTTGTATGCTTCATTCTCAGGCCTGTACCAGGAGCTGTACCAGGAGCTGTGTCTGGCAGGGCAAGAGAAAGGAGTCTGAGCTGTTCGTATGCTTCGTTCTCAGGCCTGTACCAGGAGCTGTACCAGGAGCTGTGTCTGGCAGGACAAGGAAGAGGGGTCTGAGCTGTTCGTATGCTTCATTCTCAGGCCTGTACCAGGAGCTGTACCAGGAGCTGTGTCTGGCAGGACAAGGAAGAGGGGTCTGAGCTGTTCGTATGCTTCATTCTCAGGCCTGTACCAGGAGCTGTACCAGGAGCTGTGTCTGGCAGGGCAAGAGAAAGGAGTCTGAGCTGTTCGTATGCTTCATTCTCAGGCCTGTACCAGAGCTGTACCAGGAGCTGTGTCTGGCAGGACAAGGAAGAGGGGTCTGAGCTGTTCGTATGCTTCATTCTCAGGCCTGTACCAGGAGCTGTACCAGGAGCTGTCTCTGGCAGGGCAAGAGAAAGGAGTCTGAGCTGTTCGTATGCTTCATTCTCAGGCCTGTACCAGGAGCTGTACCAGGAGCTGTGTCTGGCAGGACAAGGAAGAGGGGTCTGAGCTGTTCGTATGCTTCATTCTCAGGCCTGTGCCAGGAGCTGTACCAGGAGCTGTGTCTGGCAGGGCAAGAGAAAGGAGTCTGAGCTGTTCGTATGCTTCATTCTCAGGCCTGTACCAGGAGCTGTGTCTGGCAGGACAAGGGAGAGGAGTCTGGGCTGTTCTTTTGATAACAGGCCCGTGATAGGAGCTGTACCAGGAGCTGTGTCTGGCAGGGCAAGAGAAAGGAGTCTGAGCTGTTCGTATGCTTCATTCTCAGGCCTGTATCAGGAGCTGTACCAGGAGCTGTGTCTGGCAGGACAAGGAAGAGGGGTCTGAGCTGTTCGTATGCTTCATTCTCAGGCCTGTACCAGGAGCTGTACCAGGAGCTGTGTCTGGCAGGACAAGGGAGAGGGTCTGAGCTGTTCTTTCGATAACAGACCCGTGATCGGAGCTGTACCAGGAGCTGTGTCTGGCAGGACAAGAGAGAGGGGTCTGAGCTGTTCGTATGCTTCATTCTCAGGCCTGTACCAGGAGCTGTACCAGGAGCTGTGTCTGGCAGGACAAGGAAGAGGGGTCTGAGCTGTTCGTATGCTTCATTCTCAGGCCTGTACCAGGAGCTGTACCAGGAGCTGTGTCTGGCAGGGCAAGAGAAAGGAGTCTGAGCTGTTCGTATGCTTCATTCTCAGGCCTGTACCAGGAGCTGTACCAGGAGCTGTGTCTGGCAGGACAAGGAAGAGGGGTCTGAGCTGTTCGTATGCTTCATTCTCAGGCCTGTACCAGGAGCTGTACCAGGAGCTGTGTCTGGCAGGACAAGGAAGAGGGGTCTGAGCTGTTCGTATGCTTCATTCTCAGGCCTGTACCAGGAGCTGTACCAGGAGCTGTGTCTGGCAGGGCAAGAGAAAGGAGTCTGAGCTGTTCGTATGCTTCATTCTCAGGCCTGTACCAGGAGCTGTACCAGGAGCTGTGTCTGGCAGGACAAGGAAGAGGGGTCTGAGCTGTTCGTATGCTTCATTCTCAGGCCTGTACCAGGAGCTGTACCAGGAGCTGTGTCTGGCAGGGCAAGAGAAAGGAGTCTGAGCTGTTCGTATGCTTCATTCTCAGGCCTGTACCAGGAGCTGTACCAGGAGCTGTGTCTGGCAGGACAAGGAAGAGGGGTCTGAGCTGTTCGTATGCTTCATTCTCAGGCCTGTGCCAGGAGCTGTACCAGGAGCTGTGTCTGGCAGGACAAGGGAGAGGGTCTGAGCTGTTCTTTCGATAACAGACCCGTGATCAGATCTGTACCAGGAGCTGTGTCTGGCAGGACAAGGGACAGGAGTCTGGGCTGTTCTTTCGATAACAGACCCGTGGTCGGAGCTGTACCAGGAGGTGTGTTTCGCAGGACAAGGGAGAGGGGTGTGAGCTGTTCTTTCGATAACAGACCTGTGATAGGAGCTGTACCAGGAGCTGTGTCTGGCAGGGCAAGAGAAAGGTGTCTGAGCTGTTCGTATGCTTCATTCTCAGGCCTGTACCAGGAGCTGTACCAGGAGCTGTGTCTGGCAGGACAAGGAAGAGGGGTCTGAGCTGTTCGTATGCTTCATTCTCAGGCCTGTACCAGGAGCTGTACCAGGAGCTGTGTCTGGCAGGACAAGGAAGAGGGGTCTGAGCTGTTCGTATGCTTCATTCTCAGGCCTGTACCAGGAGCTGTACCAGGAGCTGTGTCTGGCAGGGCAAGAGAAAGGAGTCTGAGCTGTTCGTATGCTTCATTCTCAGGCCTGTACCAGGAGCTGTGTCTGGCAGGACAAGGAAGAGGGGTCTGAGCTGTTCGTATGCTTCATTCTCAGGCCTGTGCCAGGAGCTGTACCAGGAGCTGTGTCTGGCAGGACAAGGAAGAGGGGTGTGAGCTGTTCTTTCGATAACAGACCCGTGATAGGAGCTGTACCAGGAGCTGTGTCTGGCAGGACAAGGAAGAGGGGTGTGAGCTGTTCTTTCGATAACAGACCCGTGATCGGAGCTGTACCAGGAGCTGTGTCTGGCAGGACAAGGAAGAGGGGTGTGAGCTGTTCTTTCGATAACAGACCCGTGATCGGAGCTGTACCAGGAGCTGTGTCTGGCAGGACAAGGAAGAGGGGTCTGAGCTGTTCGTATGCTTCATTCTCAGGCCTGTGCCAGGAGCTGTACCAGGAGCTGTGTCTGGCAGGACAAGGAAGAGGGGTCTGAGCTGTTCGTATGCTTCATTCTCAGGCCTGTGCCAGGAGCTGTACCAGGAGCTGTGTCTGGCAGGACAAGGGAGAGGGTCTGAGCTGTTCTTTCGATAACAGACCCGTGATCGGAGCTGTACCAGGAGCTGTGTCTGGCAGGACAAGAGAGAGGGGTCTGAGCTGTTCGTATGCTTCATTCTCAGGCCTGTACCAGGAGCTGTACCAGGAGCTGTGTCTGGCAGGACAAGGGAGAGGAGTCTGGGCTGTTCTTTCGATAACAGACCCGTGGTCGGAGCTGTACCAGGAGGTGTGTTTCGCAGGACAAGGGAGAGGGGTGTGAGCTATTCTTTCGATAACAGACCCGTGATAGGAGCTGTACCAGGAGCTGTGTCTGGCAGGGCAAGAGAAAGGAGTCTGAGCTGTTCTTATGCTTCATTCTCAGGCCTGTGCCAGGAGCGAGTTGTACCAGACAGGGCAGGGGAGAGGAGTCTGAGCTGTTTACATTACAACTATTGCCAAAGTCTGAATGCCCTACACATGAGCTGGGACATTTACTCGACCCCATCTTTGCCAATTGGGATGCTTTGGCCGTGGAGCCTCCGCTTCCGGTGCTGTGGTCGGTTCACCTTTTGATACCGTTCATGATACAGCGACCGGTTCCCAAAGCACAGGAGAAAGTTAGGACTGTTTTTGAAAGTAGGAAGTGGGTTGGATTCTCTCAGGGGGCTTTCGATCAGGCCCTTCTAAGAGGTGGACCACCCTCTGGTTTGGATGCTAATCTAGCTTGTGAAGCTTTAGGGAGGGTATTCCTGACGCCCTTGACTGTACTGCACCCTGGTCATTTAAGGTTTCTACAAAAAAACGCAAACCAGCTCCCTGGTTTGACGAAGAACTTAGGACGGCCAAATCAGGGTGTAAGCGCCTAGAGAGACGCTGGAGGAAAGATTCTCTCCAACTTGGAGAGGAATATAAAATCTGCATTAAGTCCTACCATTCGCTTATTGGAAAGGCGACGGCAGCCTATTTTCAGGAAAGAATTCCATCAGCTGAAAATTCTGCTTAAGAATTATTTAAGATTTTTAAAGAAATCTCCTTGACATCTTTGCAGCACCCGTTGTTGGATCTGAGGAATCATGCAATCGGGTTGCCGAGTATTTTGCGGCGAAGGTAGAAAAGATGTATTCCTGTGTCCCGGACTCTGCTCGTGGGAGCGGGGATTGGAGGAGGAACTTGGGGATGAACTAAGACTACAGTATCTTGATGAATTTGTTGTGCCCGTTTCGGACACTCCTAAACAGATAGCCACTAGCATTACACCAGGGTCACCTAGGGATCCAGCTCCCCCCAGAGTGCGTAGAGGGACTATGGACACACTAGAGCCTTTCATTAGATATCTCATTGAGATGTCTTTTAGCTCAGGAGTGGTACCAAACAGATGGAAGGAGGCAGTGGCGCTCCCTTTACAAAAAAAGCCCCATATCAGTGCCGAGCAACTTGACAACTTGCGACCCATTTCCCTGCTTCCCTATTTTGCTACGGTTGCAGAGAAGATTGTGAATATACAGCTCACAACACATATCTGTAAAAATAACCTTCTCCACCCCTCTCAGTCTGGTTTTGGGGCCCTTCACTCCACCGAATCGGCTTTGCTGTAGTCCACCGAGACCATTCGGAAGCTTGTGGACAGCGGACAAACAGCGGCCCTAATTATGTTAGATCTTAGTGCCGCTTTTGACACTGTTGCCCACCATACCCTGCTGCAGGATCTTCAGAGAGGCGGTGTCATCGGCGGGGCCTTGAAGTGGATGGAATCGTTTCTGTCCGAGCGCAGCTTTCAAGTTAAGCAAGGGGCTCACTACTCTAGGAACATCAAGCTGACGCAGGGGGTGCCCCAGGGCTCTACTTTGAGCCCGACTTTGTTCAATCTCTATGTCGCCCCCCTGGCACAAATCTCAGATAAATGTGAGATTAATGCCCTGTCTTATGCTGATGACACCCAGCATTTTTTTACTCAGGTTTGGCAACAAATAAATTATATTTTTCATAGACACGTCCCCCTTACTTGTACTAATATTTCCCCAGGCAGTATCTCCGAAGATTGGGACCTTCTGACCACTAATTTTTCGATAATAGACCTTCTCCTAGCAGTTGACTTTCAACAAATTACCCGGGGATGGAAAACCTCTGCTAACGTATCTTACCGAGCCTGGTGGTATGCAGTCTGTTACCACCATAGACTAGATAGGGCATATCTTTCTCCCATTTCACTTGCAATTGAACGTGACACCCTTTGGCAGCCTATAACTACGTTTCTAGATACCTCTGCCATGACTACTTCCTCTCACAATCCTCGTATTCAGGAAGTACCTAAATCTCCATGACTGTATTGTTTATTATATACCTATTTTTCCATATCAACTATTGTATTCTCTTTGTAAATTTATGCTCAACTTTGATGTTATTCTCGTTGAACTGTGATTATGAGGACTTTTTTGCACTATGACAATTGTCTTTTTTCTCCCCTCCTTCCCCCTCCCCTACATTCTTGATTCATTCACTTATATGTACGATTTTATCTTGTTTATATCCTATTGTAATTTGTGATTAACCAGTTGCAAATAAAATCCTTTAAACTAAAAAAAATATCTTTTTATGCACCAGAAGCGAGTGGTGTGTGTAATGTGATGTGTGTTATGTGATGTGAATGTGCACACATGTCTCATTTTCAGAAGGGGTTTGGAGGAGGAAAAATATTGTCATGAAAAATCATTTCCCTGCAATAGAACGAGGGAACAAAAATCTGTATTAACATATCTATTTTAATCTCCGCCTCTTTATTAAGTTTGGTCAATTAAAAACTAAAAAAATGTAATTTGTTACAATCTAATTAAAGTCTTTCATTCCAAATTTCCCCTTTAAAATCAGAAATATTTGATGAATTGTGTGATATTTGTTAAACTACGCAAAGCTTGGTCATTCAAGGGGCAGATCCAACGTGTAGGTAAGTGCATGAAAGTTCCAACAAGCCCCCACTATGCCACGACATGCATTTCTCATGAAAATACTATCACTGTGAATGAAAAAAAAAAAGATAGTTGTGTGTTTCATAAATACCCGATCTCTTCAAATGAAAATGCGAACAATCCATTGCCATGAGGCTAGTTGGCACAGCCTGGCACATTCATGGTTAACTGTCTATTTCTCTCTTTGGCATTTTGTAGGGACTGTGTAACATTCCATAGCCTCAATCAGAACTCAACCAGACCCCACCGCCTGTTTAGTTTCACCTGGCATTATGCTGGCACCTCTGCCCCTTTCTCCAGCTTCCCCAGGTAATTACACCAGGTGTGGGGTGCTGGCTAATGCACTGTTTAAAGTGCACCTCTTTTTGGTCGGCTGTCTCAAGACGGCTGGGTTGAGAGTAAATGCAGGCCTCCAGAGTGCTGTTGGACGCTGAGAGAGGCCACTCCCACCAATCATGGAACTGCTCACATGCTGCATGTGAGCAGCGCCAGGATTGGGCAAGGAAGTTCAGCATCCGGTTCCAGTAAAGAAGAGGTCTGGAGCGAGGACGCCGCGTCAGGTAGGTTTTATTTATTATTATTTTTTTAGGTCGAAGGCCTAAAAGGCTGCGCTTGTGCAGTCTTAGGCCGGAGATTTAATGACTCTTAGTAGCGCAGAAGGTCCCGCCTCCCTGCCCTGTCTCTCCACCATTGGCTGGCTTCCTAAATGGAGGCCAGCCATTGGAGGAGAGAGCCATCCCTCCAAAGAAGCCCCGTCTTTTTCGGATTTGGGGGCGTGAATTTTTGCATTCTTTAGCCCTGTGACGTCGTCCGTCACTCAGGACAGCAAACCACGCCCCCAAATTCCGAAAAATTTCAAAAGCTTGTGGCCGCCATTTTAAGTCTCCTTAAGATATGGTAGGCTGCTGTCCTCGTTTCCCGCTGTCTTTTTCCCGCCCCCCCTCCCGCTGTCCGTCTCTGTTTCCGCTCTCCTCCCGCTGATTAGGTAGGCCCGTTGTATTCTTCCCTGCCGTGTCTTTTTCCCGCCCCCCCTCCCGCTGTCCGTGTTTGTTCCCGCCCTCCTCTCGCGACTCAAGCTGCCCACGTCACCGCGGCGACGGCCTGCTGCTGAGCCGAGATTGCAACCCGGGCGTTTTGCTGAGGGGCCTTTCTTTGCAGCGAATGCAGTGAATGCCACTGAATTTGATTCCATCTGGTCAAAAACACAGTCACCTGTTCTCCTTTTGTAGCTGTGTGCTGGTGGGTTGACCTCTTTATACATACTTAACCCACTTAACCCGCGGCACTCGCCTCGTCCTGAAGCCTGCCAGCCCCTCGCTGCAGGGTTCGAGCCCTTCCTGAGCCCGCTGGTCTCCTCATCCTGCCACACTGTGTCTGGTAGATTGTGCTCTATAACCCTTATTCTGTGCCCGCTTTCACCATATATAGCCTGTTTTTAGTAGTATTTTTGTAGTTTTCTGTTTTGTAGTAGTCTGTGCCCGTTTTTCACTTTATTTAGCCTGCTTAGTAGTACTTTGTAGTTAAGGGCAGCCTTGCCCTCTGCTGTTGTCTGTTCTTTTCCGCCCCTGCTATCGCCGCCCGGTGACCCCACCCTGCTCCCAGCTGCTCGACCCTCCCCCTACAAGTGCCGGCCGCTGCAGGGAGCGCCAGTGAGTCCTCGGACCTCGGTCCCAGCATCTCAGTCCCCTAGGCTGGTCCGCGGCACTCGCCTTGTCCTGAAGCCTGCCAGCCCCTCGCTGCAGGGTTCCAGCCCCCCCTGAGCCCGCTGGTCTGTATTGCCCTGCCGCAGTGTGAGTGGTGCTTGTGCCTTGTCACCTGTCCGTGTCTCCTTTCCGGCCACCCCCCCCCCCGCTGTCCGTGTCTCCTTTCCCGCTCCCCCCCCGCTGTACTGTGTGCTGGTGGGTTGACCTCTTTATACTTAACCCACTTAACCCGCGGCACTCGCCTCGTCCTGAAGCCTGCCAGCCCCTCGCTGCAGGGTTCGAGCCCTTCCTGAGTCCGCTGGTCTCCTCATCCTGCCGCACTGTGTCTGGTAGATTGTGCTCTATAACCCTTATTCTGTGCCCGCTTTCACCATATATAGCCTGTTTTTAGTAGTATTTTTGTAGTTTTCTGTTTTGTAGTAGTCTGTGCCCGTTTTTCACTTTACTTAGCCGGCTTAGTAGTACTTTGTAGTTAAGGCAAGCTTTGCCCTCTGCTGTTGTTTGTTCTTTTCCGCCCCTGCTATCACCGCCCGGTGACCCCACCCCGCCCCCAGCTGCTCGTCCCTCCCCCTACAAGTGCCGGCCGCTGCAGGGAGCGCCAGTGAGTCCTCGGACCTCGGTCCCAGGATCTCAGTCCCCTAGGCTGGTCCGCGGCACCCGCCTTGTCCTGAAGCCTGCCAGCCCCTCGCTGCAGGGTTTCAGCCCCCCCCGAGCCTGCTGGTCTGTATTGCCCTGCCGCAGTGTGACTGGTGCTTGTGCCATGTCACCTGTCCGTGTCTCCTATCCGGCCACCCCCCCCCCCGCTGATCACCAAGCCTTTTCTCAGACACAATCCGTAGTTCCCCCATACAATTGGCCCCTAAGAGTCAGAGACGCCAAACATGCCTTCTCTAGAGAGCCCAGGGTTCCCTTATTGTTTCACATAAAAATGTGCTGCTACAAGATTTTTCCTTGATTCTGCAGAGGGTGGTAATGCCAAGGAGTGTGATATGCCTGTGATTCTCAGAAAAGGACAGGACTGGTTTTGCTGTGATGCATCAAAGGGAGTCGTCATTCTGATTCAAGGTGGGCGCTTTCTTTGCCACAGACCTTTTATTCAAAAGTAGAAAGCTGTACCTTTTTGAAAATTGAGAGGAGTTGTAAATTGTTGTGAGCATTCCTGTGATACAAATGATAGGTAAAGGCAGGGTATGTTGGACGATATTGCTGAAAAGTGAGCAGCACTGTGAGTGGCTCTGTCTGTGTGTGTGAGTGGCTCTGTCTGTGTGTGTGAGTGGCTCAGTCTGTGTGTGTGAGTGGCTCTGTCTGTGTGTGTGAGTGGCTCTGTCTGTGTGTGTGAGTGGCTCTATGTGTATGTGTGTGGCTCTGTGTGTGTGTGAGTGGCTCTGTGTGTGTGTGTGGCTCTGTGTGTGTGAGTGGCTCTGTGTGTGTGAGTGGCTCTGTGTGTGTGAGTGGCTCTGTGTGTGTGAGTGGCTCTGTGTGTGTGAGTGAGTGGCTCTGTCTGTGTGTGTGAGTGGCTCTGTCTCGCCTCACTGCTTTCTTGCAATGCGAGAAGCAGAAACATTAAATGTTTTTTTAAATACCATTTTATGTTGCTGCTTCTCGCACTGCAAGAAAGCAGAAAGCAGGGTTTGGTTGGGGGCAGGTGGGTGAGCGGTCCTGCTCCAGGCAGGGGAGGCGTGGCTAGCCCACTGTTGTGGGTGCAGACTGTGTGTTCATCCACAGGACCGCCCAAATCATTCATGCACACTCTGCATTTTCTCTATGTAGGCAGCCTACATAGAGAAAATGGCCTCCCCATAGATGCCTGTGTGGTCGGCGTCCTAGCCAATCACAATGCTTCCATTGCAGCATTGTGATTGGCTTTGGGGAGGGGAGGGAGGCTGCCTGCTTCCTGTGTGGAGAGGAGTGAGGAGACGCAATGCGACGCAGGACTGGAGGCGAAGGTAAGTGTAATTTTTTTTAAATTAAATTAACCCCCCCCGCGCGACACCTCCTGACCCTCACCCGCGAGTCATGCCGGCCGTGACTTGTCCTGTACTTACCAAATGAAATTATTTTAGTAGCAACGAGCAGTTTAAATATAGGAGCACTTCTAACCTTACATGTGGTTAGGAAGGTTGGAGATGCCACTTTAAAAACTTACTGTTTAAGGAGACTTTTGGTTACATGACATAAGAAGCGGCCACACATTTACATGTCTACATTAATACAAACAGCAACATTTAGCACCTCTTAGATCTGATTTTGTGAGGTGAGTGGAGGACATGGGAGTGAACCCAGGGTGGGCAAGTGCCTGGCTGGGGTTGCTTCTTCCAAGCACACCTTGTTGGACACTTGCCTACAGACTCATTCTCACAGAAGTCAACCCAGGTGAGAGAGCAGGCAGGTGAGGGTTGACTTGGTGAGGATTCTTCTGTGACAGACAATGGCCCGGCATATGTTTGGCCCACATTTGATGTATTATGGTTTATGCTATACACAAATAGCTCTGCTCTGGAAGCCCTGGTGTATCTCTCCAAAAAGGTGCAGCAGACCACAGCCTGAAGCCTTGCTCTGAGGGACTCTGGGTAATATCAAGGGCAGGTCTCAAGGTGACATTATATTAGCAAATCAAAACCAAAGGGGATGATGGACGGAGTGTTGAACATTGAAAGCATGCACCCAGTCAACTGATCTGAGTTTAATCCATCATCATTCTATAACTCACTCCGCCATCCGTGTTCTGACATGGCCATATGCAAATCAGTCTGACCCTGTGCCTCATGGGAACAGCTTAGCCTGAACTGCCAAGCCATGTCTTCCCTGGACCGGAAATAAGCATCCTGGGACCGGTTTCGGGCTCACAGCCCTCATCAGCCAGGCTATCTTGAATCTAGTGGCAAAGTGAGCAAGGGACCCACGTCTGGACATACCCTGCCAACTTAGGGTGAACAAAGCAAAACCAAAGGGGATGATGGATGGAGTGTTGAACATTGCAAGCACGCTCCCCAGTCAACTGGTCTGGGTTTAATCCATCATCATTCTTTAGCTCATTTAACAACGAGCATCTCCTGTGCACTCCAGGACGTGATAACTTTAAAATCTTAGGGGAGTCTGAATTATGAAAAGAAGGCTCTGGTAGAGACAGCTCCACCTAGAATTTATTTATTTATTTTATTTTCAAAGTTTTGTACAGCGCGAACACGATCCTTGCAGATATCAGAGCGCTTTACATACATATTAAAGGAGATTGCAGTAAAGAAAAAAAAATCAGGCAAATCGTGGATACATAGGGAAGGAGAACACAACAGAAGAAAAAGAAGGGAATAAGTAGGCGATTAGTTCAGGGAGCGCACAATCCCAGGTAGTAGGGTGTGATTGTGCGGTCGATTGAGGCACTGAAATACAAGGGGGAGGCAAAGGGAAAACAGAGAATGCATAGTTAACGTTCAGGTGAATTTAGCCATGAGGATAGCTTTGACTTCTTTTTTGAAGGAGGCAGTGGATGAGATGAGTCTCGTTTCTGGCGGGAGGGCATTCCAGATCCTGGGGGCCATCCCTGAGAATGAACGCTTGTAAGTTTTTTTCTTGTGGAATTTTTGTGGTTTCAAAAGGAGAGTGCCTGTGCTTCTTGTGGTTCTTGAGCCTCCTGAGAGTGTCAATTTTTGAGCAATGTAGCTGGGCGAGCTGTGATGTAAGGCTTTGTGAGTGATGCATGCAATTTTCAGGTGTATTCTGGCTTCTAGCGGTAGCCAATTCAGAGATTTTAAGTCTGGAGAGATATGGGAGCGTCTTTTTGATCCGGTTATGAGCCTAGCTGCAGCATTGGATGGAGGCTCTTAATGGTGCGGTTGTTGATAGTGGGAGGCCTCAGAGGGCGGTATTTCCATAGTCAATCCGAGGGATTACTAGTGCTTGAACAGCAGTTCTGAAGGCGTTGGCTGGGAGGAAGGGTTTCAGCTTTCTCAGAGTATTGATTTGGAAATTAGCTCCCTTGGTTGCATTGCTAATATGTCGTTGCATATTGAGATTGGAGTCGAGGGTGATGCCTAAGGATTTGGCTGAGTCCACAATGATAGGTTGGCGATTGAAGGCAGTGAGGTGTTTCAGCCAGTCCTGGGCGATGGGGATTTTGGCGGGGGTGCTATTAGGAGGAATTCAGTTTTTAGGGCATTGAGTTTGAGATGTTTCCCTGCCAGCCATGATTGTGTGTCTTTAAGTGTGGAGTTGAGAAGTTTGAGGTCTTCAGGGGATTGTAGTTTTAGGTAGAGTTGGGTATCATCCGCATACATGTGGAATTGCACATTAGAGGTATGAAGCAGTGCGGTGAGTGGGTCCATGACTAGGTTGAACAAAGTCGGTGATAGGGAGGAACCTTGCGGGACACCAAGTGTAACTGGAACAGGTCAAGTCAAGCCAAGTCATAACACTTATATAGCGCACTACATACCCAGAGGGTTTCAAGGCGCTTAGGAAGGGGAGGTGGATTATTTGTCAAATATCCACGTTTTAAGCTGCTTTCTGAACGCTAGGTGATTCTGGGTGAGGCGAAGGTAAGCGGGGAGTGAGTTCCATGTTTTGGCAGCCAGGTATGAGAAGGATCTGCCTCCCATGGTGGTCTTGTTGATGCGAGGTACAGTGGCGAAGGCTTGGCTGGAAGAGCGCAGTTGGCGGGAGGGGGTGTAGAAGGACAGTCGAGAGTTGAGGCAATCTGGTCCAATGTCGTAGAGTGATTTGTGTGCGTGGGTAAGCAGTCGGAAAGTAATCCTCTTATTGACGGGTAGCCAGTGGAGGTCTTTAAGGTGACCAGAGATGTGTTCGTTGCGTGGGATGTCTAATATGAGCCTGGCTGAGGCGTTTTGTATTCGTTGTAGTTTCTTCTGGAGTTTAGCGGTGGTACCTGCGTAGAGGGTGTTTCCGTAGTCCAGTCGGCTCGTGACTAGAGCGTGGGTGACTGTTTTCCTTGTTTCGGGGGGGATCCAGCGAAATGTTTTTCTGAGCATGCGAAGAATGTTAAAGCAGGAAGAGGATACGGCGCTGACTTGTCTGTTCATTGAGAGTGAAGAATCCAGGATGACGCCAAGGTTCCGTGCGTGGTCTGTCGGGATGGGTGCATTTCCGAGGGCTTCCGGCCACCAGGAGTCGTCCCATGCAGAGGGTGATTTACCTAAGATGAGGACTTCTGTTTTGTCTGAGTTCAGTTTCAGACGGCTTTGTTTCATCCATTCGGCGACTTCTTTCATTCCTTCGTGTAGGTTAGTTTTGGCGGTGCTGGGGTCCTTGGTGAGAGATAGGATCAGTTGAGTGTCATCCGCGTAAGAGATGATGTTGAGGTTGTGTTGGCGGGCGATGGCCGCGAGGGGGCTCATGTATACGTTGAAGAGGGTGGGACTGAGTGAGGATCCTTGTGGTACGCCGCAGATGATTTCAGAGGCCTCGGACTTGAATGGTGGGAGGCGGACTCTCTGGGTTCTTCCGGTGAGGAACGAGGTGATCCATTCCAGTGCCTTTCCTTGGATTCCGATGTTTCTGAGGCGTTGTAAAAGGGTGCTGTGGCAGACTGTGTCGAAGGCTGCAGAGAGGTCGAGGAGGATGAGGGCGACTGTGTCTCCATTGTCCAGTAGAGTTCGAATGTCGTCTGTTGCTGCGATGAGTGCGGTCTCAGTGCTGTGTTTGGCTCGGAAGCCAGATTGTGAGGGGTCGAGTGATTTGTTGGCTTCGAGGAAGGCGGAGAGCTGGTTGTTGACAGCTTTCTCGATGACTTTGGCCGGGAATGGAAGAAGTGAGATGGGGCGGTAGTTTTTGAGTTCGGTGGGGTCTGCTGTTGGTTTTTTCAGAAGGGCGGTGAGTTCAGCGTGTTTCCAGTCTTCTGGGAAGGTAGCGGAGTTGAGGGAGCAGTTGATGACGTCTCGGAGGTGCGGAGCTATGACGGAGTCTGCTTTGTTGAAGATGTGTTGGGGGCATGGGTCTGTGGGGGATCCAGAGTGGATGGAATTCATCAGGCGGATGGTGTCCTCAGTGGCGTTATTAATTTTGAATTTCTGGGTCCGATTATGAAGGAAGGAGGTGAACCATTTGAGTACTGTCCCAGAGATGCCCATTTTGGTATTCAAGAGATCAAGTAGGTTCTCGTGTTTGACGGTGTCAAATGCAGATGAGAGGTCAAGTAGGATGAGAAGGCAGGTGCCGTTTTGGTCTAGAATTTGGAGTGCGTCATCAATAATGTGAGTCATGGCTGATTCTGTGCTGTGTCCTGCACAGAAGCCGGATTGGTGTTGGTTGAGGAGGTCAAAATGATTGATGTGTTTAGTCAGTTGGAGGTGGACACATTTTTCTAACAGTTTGGCTAAGGTGGGGATATTAGTGATGGGGCGGTAGTTGTTGAGGTCAGTAGGGTCAGCTGTGGGTTTCTTAAGTATGGGTGATACTTGTCCCACTTTGAGGGAATCTGGGATAGATCCTTGTTGAAGAGAACTGTTAATGATTTTGTTCCAAAGCGGGAGAAGCCAAGGGCTGAGGTCCTTTACGGCGTTTGCAGGTAGAGGATCCGAGAGGTGGTTATTGGGCTTCAGGGTACTTAGGATCTTGCCTATAGAGACTTCCGTGTAAGTCTCAAAGGATTCCCAGGAAGCATTGTTTTTTAGTTTGGTGGGTGTTATGCTGCTGGGGTTAGAAAATAGGTTTAGATCCGTGAGATCTTTCTTGATGTTGATTGTTTTTGTGTTGAAGAAGGAAGAAAATTCTTCACAGGATGGGAGCGTGCTGGTTGTACTGTGTACTCGCTGTGGTTCATCTTTGGATTGAGTTTTGATTAGTTCAAATAGCTTTTTTGGTCGTGTTTTTGCTTGATCTAGTAGCTGGCTAAAGAAGTTTGCTTTTGTTCGTTTGATTTTTCTGAAGTAGGCATTTCTTTTTTTCTTCAGAGTGTTGAGGTGCATAGCAGAAGGGGTGGATCTCCAATTGTGTTCTGCTAGTCTCATGTCTCGTCTATCTTTGTTAAGCAGACCGTCATACCACAGCTTTGAGCTTTTGGAGGAGAATCTCTTTAGCTGAGGGGGAGCAACCTCGTTGATTATCGTAGTCATTGAGTTGAGGTAGTGCTAGGTAAGGGCCTGGACGTCGTCGTTGCCATGGGGGGTATGAGTAGTTTGTAGCTGGGGGAAGGTGAGGAGATGGGATTGAGCTTCCTCAAGTCTCTTTTCCATACCTTGGGTTTGGTGGATTGGGCTGGGTGAAGTTTCACTAGTTCATTGATGAAGAATGTGATAATGTGGTGGTCGGACCAGTCACAAGGTTGGATTGAGTCAAGTTGGGTGGTGTGATCTTTGGAGATAATGAGGTCAAGGATAGAGCCTTTGCCATGAGTAGGGCTGTTGCAGATTTGGGTTAGGTCTAACGTTTTGAGGAAGTTTTTGAGACTGTTAACCACTGAGTCATTCTGATCATTCCAATGAAGGTTGAAGTCACCAAGGAATATTTGTGTGTTTTGTCGACCCGAATTAGTTGTGATCGTGTCCATGAGGTGTTCAGTGAAGACGAGGTTGTCCCCTGGTGGGTGGTAGATAATATATAGAGAGCACACTGGATTGCCCTCGCTGTTGATATCGAGGCAGAACTGTTCACACGCGGAGAAGGTAGGGGAGATGGCTTTGGTTACTGAAAGGCTACTGCGAAAAAATACATGCTATCCCACCTCCTGTTTTGCCGGTCCTATCTAATCTGATGATGTGATAGTTAGGGGGAACTAGAATGTCGATGAGGGGGGATGAGGATTCAGTTAACCAGGTTTCGGTGAGTATGGTAAGGTCTAATTCATGTGCGATAATGATGTCAGCTATGTCATAGGCGTGTCTTGGGGCAGATCTGCAGTTAAGTAGTGTGCATTTGAGCCGTGGGCTAAGAAGGGAGGTGGCTGGGTCCAATGTGAGGGTGACTGTTTTCAGATTGTTGGAGATGGTACCTCTAATATTTTGAGTGGGGGGGGTCTGTGGGGGTTGGAGAGGATGGTAGGGATAGGAAGGTGAGTGGACAGAGGTGAGTTATTTTGGGGGGGTGCGTGTGAGGGTTGGACTGAATGGTGGGGATGGGTAGATGCGTAGAGGCTATGTGGGTGGTGGGAGCGGATTTGTAGGAATGTAGTAGGGTACGTATGTCATATCGTGTCAATGGATTGGTGCAACGGATAGGGCGGTTGGAAGAATTAGGGGCAGGGATAGAAGTCCAGTGAGGGGGGTTGCGTTTGTGAAAGAGTGTGGGATGGTTGGGGTGCTTGCCGGCCTGACGCCTGACGTGCTCAGAGACAGTCGCTCCCCAAGCTGCCTGCTGCTTTTGGTATCGTAACTGCTTCTCTGTGCCTCCCGCTAACAGCTGCCTGACATAACGCTAGAGCGTATTTAATAAATTAATTATCGCGCTTGTGTACTCCTCTAGCTGCCGCTTGACATAACGCTAGAGCGTGTTTAAGTAATTAATTATCGCGCTTGTGTACTCCTCTAGCTGCCGCTTGACATAATGCTAGAGCGTATTTAATTAATTAGTTATCGCGCTTGTGTATTCCTCTAGCTGCAGCTTGACATAACGCTAGAGCGTATTTAATTTAATTAATTACCGCACTTTGTACTCCTCTAGCTGCCGCTTGTCTGTACGCCTCACCACTCTTTTGCCTCATTGAGTGCTCTGAACTAATAGTGCCTGCCTGCCAGCTGCCGCGTGTAATAGCGCTTTACTATTTAGAAACTTTGCAGAGTGTTTGGAGCCGCTGCTGACGATTTCCCTACTCTCACTATTATTAGCAATCACTATTTACATTGTTGTGCGCAGGGCAAGTAGAATACGCGCTGTTGTGGCTTTGACCCCATTTGACTGAGTTGGAACATCGATTTTGGTGGCGCTCGCTTCTCAGGGTGTTTATTTCTATCACTTACTCACTGTACCCCTTCCTGTTGCCTGTTTAACTGCAGCCGCCATTTTGTTGTTGTTGTTGTGCCTCGGAGCCCGTCCCCTATGACCCGATCCCGCCTCCCAGCTGATCCTCCCTCGCCCCTCCCCTCCCACCATCCATATATGACAGAAACCTTTGCGCGCAGCGCTCACGGGCAGTGATCGCGCCCCATGCGCGCCGAAGGTGCGCCAAAGGTAAGCCCGTCTACGCCCGGACCGCGCCCAGTGCCAGACCCCCTGGTCCCCGCCATACCCAGCCCACTAGAATCTCATATGATGCTGCAACTCTCCTCGCCCTCAACCCCAGCCGTACTCCACAATGCTGCGAATCCACCCCAGGAAGTACCCACGGTCCCTTCGCCTGCCACTCCTGCAAGTTCACCTGCTCCAGGACCCTCACCAAATCCACTTCCTCCACACACAATTCCGACTCTAACCCCCTAAAGTGCATCCTGCTGAACACCCGATCGGTCCATAGACATGCAACTGAACTCTGGGACCTACTCAACACTGCATTATCGGACATCACCTTCCTTACAGAAACATGGATGAACACATCATTAGCACCCGACATCGCCATAGCCATACCGAATGCTTACAAGATTACCAGTAAAGTCCGCACCAATCAAACAGGAGGAGGCATCGCCATCATCCGTAAGAACACCATCAAAATCACGACCAGCTCCGACGATAATCTTGCAACAGCCGAACATCTCCACTTTCAGATCCACACCGACCCTAGGACCACACTTAGAGGCACCCTCATCTACAGGCCTCCAGGTACCCGCACTCAATTCAGCGATGACATCACGGACTTCGTCAGCCCACATGCCCTCGCCTCCGAGAACTACATCCTATTAGGAGACTTCAACTACCACCTTGAAAACAAACACGACAGCAACACCACCACCCTTCTGGACAACCTGGCCAATCTCGGACTCAAACAGCTTGTTGACACCCCCACCCACGCAGCCGGACACACGCTCGACCCCATCTTCACCTCCAGCAAGCACATCTCCTTCGATCGCACCACAGCTCTCCACTGGACGGACCACAGCTGTGTTCACTTCAGATACAAACCATCCTGCCCCACAACCTATCCCTCGAAGAAACTGGAACAAAATCACCTCCGAACAACTCCTCACATCACTCAACCATAACCCTCCCACCCTCTCATCAGACCCAAACCAAGCGGCCACCAATCTCAAACAATGGATCACCCACAGCGCTGACGAATTAGCACCCTTGAAAAAACACCAGATCAAATCAACCAGCAAAAAGGCTCCCTGGTTCAATGATGACCTTAAAAAATCCAAGAAGCTATGCCGCACCCTGGAGAAAACATGGAGAAAAAACCCAACTACCGACAACATGGCCACCCTCAAGGCAGCCACCCGCAAACACCACCAACTGATTCGATCCGCCAAGAAATCAGCATTCAAGGATCGTCTCGACAACAACACTCACAATAGCAAGGAACTTTTCAACATCGTCAAAGAATTCACCAACCCCACCGCAGCATCTAACGACATCACTCCCTCCCAAGACCTCTGCGATGCGTTATCCTCCTTCTTCTACAACAAAATTGCCGACATTCACAACAGCTTCGAGAATACTCCCAGCATCCAACCCTCCCCACCCCCCTCAGATTCTACTCCGCCAACCAACTACCTTAACGCCTGGAACCCAATCACCATTGAAGACACCATCCGCCTAATGAACTCAATTCACTCTGGATCGCCAAACGACCCTTGCCCCCACCACATCTTCAACAAAGCGGACTCCATCATCGCACCCCATCTCAGGGATGTCATCAACTGCTCGTTCAACTCTGCCACCTTTCCAGAAAGCTGGCAACACGCCGAACTCAGCGTACTCCTGAAGAAACCCACAGCAGACCCCTCTGAACTCAAAAACTACCGACCCATATCCCTCCTCCCATTCCCGGCCAAAGTCATCGAGAAAGCCGTCAACAGCCAGCTCGCCGCCTTCCTTGAATCCAACAACTCCCTCGATCCATCCCAATCCGGATTTCGAGCCAAACACAGCACCGAAACTGCCCTCATTGCAGCGACTGACGACATCCGAACACTACTGGACAACGGTGAAACAGTGGCCCTCATTCTACTCGACCTCTCCGCCGCCTTCGACACAGTCTGCCACAGCACCCTTATACAACGCCTCAGCAACCTCGGCATACAAGGAAAAGCCTTGGACTGGATCACCTCATTCCTCGCTGGGAGAACTCAAAGAGTCCGACTTCCCCCATTCAACTCTGAGGCCACTGAAGTCATCTGTGGCGTATCTCAAGTCCCACCCTCTTCAACGTTTACATGAGTCCACACGCCTCCATCGCGCGTCATCACACCCTTAACATCATCTCTTATGCCGACGACACCCAGCTAATCCTTTCCCTCACCAAAGACTCCAACACCGCCAAAAACAATCTCCACGAAGGTATGAAAGAAGTAGCCGAATGGATGAAACATAGCTGCCTAAAACTCAACTCAGACAAAACGGAGGTGCTCATATTAGGATCTTCCCCCTCTGCCTGGGACGACTCTTGGTGGCCTTCCGCTCTGGGCATAGCACCCACACCCACAGACCACGCACGTAACCTTGGTTTTATCCTAGACTCCTCTCTCTCGATGTCCAGACATGTCAACGCAGTCTCATCCTCCTGCTTCAACGTACTACGCATTCTCAAAAAGATCTTCCGTTGGATCCCCCTCGAGAGAAGAAAAACTGTCACCCACGCACTGGTCACGAGTTGACTGGATTATGGTAACACACTATACGCCGGATTCACAGCAAAATTACAGAAAAAACTACAACGCATCCAAAACGCATCAGCGAGACTCATATTAGACATCCCTCACCAAGATCACATCACCGGACACCTAAAAGACCTCCACTGGCTTCCCGTCAACAAAAGAATTACATTCTGCCTTCTCACCCACGCACACAAGGCCCTCTACAATCTAGGACCCGAATGCCTCAACACTCGTCTGTCCTTCTACAAACCCACCTGCCAACTAAGATCGTCTAATCAAGCCCTCGCCGCTGTCCCGCGCATCCGAAAATCCACCATGGGGGGCAGATCCTTCTCCTTCCTCGCTGCCAAGACCTGGAACTCACTCCCCACTCACCTCCGACTAACTCAAAACCACATCTACTTCAGAAAAGAACTTAAAACCTGGTTATTCGACAAATAACTAACCCCCTCCCCAAGCGCCTTGAGACCCTCTGGGTGAGCAGTGCGCTATACAAATGACCGAACTTGAACTTGAACTTGCCGGATAATACGGTACAAGGTGGAGAGGGGAGCCTAAGATGGCAGTAGAAGTGGGGGTAGTGGGAGAGCCAAGGGTAGGTAGATGAGAGTTGATTCGATTCAATGGGTTCATCTGAAAGGTATGGGTGGGGGAGGGTAGAAAGATGGGTGTGGGTTAGACGTAGGTGTGGGGCTTGCAGTGGGTGGCTCTGGGTTTTGTTAAGCCAAGAAATCTGGGAGTAGTTAATTAAAAGAAGGGGTGGGGTTATCTAGTGTAATTACAAGCAACTACTGCAAATTTACTTGTAACCATGCATAATTACAGGAGTAGCATGATCTACCATTTAGAGCTATTTTCTTAGTGCAAAATCCACCCTTGCATCCAAAACGGGACTGAGGATGCACTTTGTACTAAGTAAAAAGCCCTGAATACTAGAGGACACGAACATGAGCAGCCAGCAACTGTTAACTCTTAGGGGCAGATTTACAAGCCCCTTGCGCCTCTTCTATGCCGCCGTTGCGTCACTTTTGTGATGCAGCAGCGGCGCAAAAGCCAGCGCCATGCTGTGGGGTATTTACAACGTGACGCATCTGGAAGATGCGTCATGTTATAAAGCACTGCACCACATGTAGGTATTCCGGCGCAGGGTGGGGAGTGGGGGGGGGGGGCGTTCCTGCGCAGGAACGCCTCCAAAAAGTGGCTGAGTGAAATCTACAAGATTTCACTCAGCCACTTTTAAGGCCAATGCTGCGTCAAAACTCGGCGCCTGCTTGAAGTAGGCGTAAGGATTGACGCAACATTGTAAAGATAGGGCACCCCCGAGCTTTTTTGGAGCTGCGTCGCGCTTGCGATGCAACTTCAGCAATGTGCCACCTTTACGGCAGCAGATGCGTGACGCATCTGTCCATTTTTGCCCCATGGTGCGGCGCATTGTAAATGCGGCACATCCTTGGTGGCGGAGCCGTGACGCACAATAACTGACGCATCCCTGCTGATATGCAGAGATGCGCCAGTTATTGTAAATCTGCCCCTGAGTTCCTTGTTCTTGTGCTTCTGCAATAGAATGTTTGCCCCAATTTACTCTTAAGTACTCAAGCTGGCATAATTGCCTAATTTCACATCACAAGAGTCATGCGTAATTACGAAAATTACTCTGTTTATTCAGGCGTAATTCAAATTTCATCCAGGCCAAATTAAAAGCCATCACCTGCGGGAAATAAAGGCTGTCAATGGTCTATTCTGCAATTATGGACCAGGGCTACAGGTGCGGGTGCAACACAAGTGAACAGGTGATTTCCAAATGTTTTCGCCATGCAATGCCTTCTAGCACCCGCCTGGCCATGTGCGCCTCCTCTAGCCCACCATAAAAAAAGAAAAGGCTTTGCTCATTCGAACCATGTAGAACCAGCTGCCCACTGACCACCTCTTTCACCAGGCGTAATTTGTGCCAGAGAAAACGCATTCATAGCGCCGCATTTTAATCCACTTAGTGGGAAAATATCAGAAAGCCAGTGCTATCCAACAGGAGTGCCTCCCTGCCTCAATGCACACCTTCCTCCACAAACAGCAATGACACAGAGTGTGTCACAGAAAGAAAAGAAAGAGGCACACCAACTACAGAAGAGAAGAAGAAACAAAAGCCAGGAAGAGAGCAAGTGGCCTGCAGACTAGAGTATAAGCGTTTGCCCGAGGCCACGCAGTGGCCATAGAGAGGGCGGGCTCCTAGTCTCAGAGGGCTGTCCCGCCCCCAGTAGGATGTCCAGCTTTCTCCTCCTTCTGGTTGAAGGAGGCGGCTGGCGGTGTTTCACGTCCGGGGCGGCGGGGAGGGGCCTCCAGGGGTACTTAAGTTCCTGGACCCTGTTGGCCACTGCCGGCTGCAGTGTCAAGATCGGCAGTAGCACAAGGAACATGTACGGCACTAACCTTCTGTCTTTTCCCAGCAGAGACGATATCAGATGCTAGATCCTCTATTCCCCTCGATACACGCCCCCCAACAGGGAAACTATATACCTCTGTCTGGCTTCGTGCATAGAAGGGAAAAAAGGAGAGAAGAAGCCTTGGAGGAGAGCGGGAATGCGATCTTTCTATCTTCGTTTCTCCCTCTTTGGAATGGACTGGGTCTAGGGGACAGCTCCGTGACACTTTTCCAGTATCTAAAGGCGAAACAAACACACGATTACTTCTCACGTGTATATGATACTTCACTATGCCAATAAGGGGGATGATGACTCCACTCACCACACTTTCTGCATACAGGGCCTTAAGAAAAGGAAACACTGCCTCTCCCTTTCCCTTGCGCGTGTCCTTCACCAAAGAGGATGTATTCCCAATGTCATAGGAGAGTGACTCCTCCACAATTAAACTAAAGATAAACAAAACAAAAGGCTGAGCGCCAATACTGCTAAGGCTTCTCTCTTTTCGTTGTTAGTTGCACAACTAGGACTACACGTCCCACAAGGCAGTTCAAAATTGTCACAGATATCCGATCCGGCTTTATCGCTGCTCAATCAATACTCGGACTCTAATCAGGACTCTACATGCGCGGCCGCGCTAAATCCTTAGTCCTCCTCAAGTCTACCAGCCTGTACACTGCACGCGTTGATGGCTGCACGCGCGCAAGAATGCAAACTGTATTTCTCACGGTTTTCCCTAACGCTAGATGCGTTAAGCGAAACTCCGTGGCTACTCTGCTAGGCGCTGCGCCTACAGTAATCCAAGTATTTCAAATCTCCAACAAGGAAGGAGGCGAGCCCGCGCTCCTTCTTACTTGATACAAAGGTCCGTTTGGAGTTCTCCGTTTTCTCCCTCTGGCGCTGTACAACAGTACTCTCCTAGATGCTGCAATTCTTCTCGCTGGGATCCGGCGGGGAACACCTTCCGCCTATCCTCCGACTCGCACTGCACAAACAATTGACAAGCACCCTTCTCTGGGGAGGGAGGGGCTTAGTACAAACGAGTCTCCCCCAAGGCAGTCTGGGAGTTGTAGTTGTTTGTCGCCTCCCCGTTATCCTCGCATAACTGGAAGGCAGTCCTTTCTTCCTGGTAATCGCCACATGCAGAGAGACTTGTGCCCCGAGGTTTGCAGTCATGGGAGGGGGGGAAGGGTTCCCCTCGTACCAGCGAGCTGGATAAACTGAATGTGGTGACATTGATTTTGTCGTGTTCAATGTGTTGGTTACGCTATGTGCGCTTTGATGAATTTGTGGGGGCATAGACAGGCAGGTCCGCCTAAGGACCACGAATACGCATTGCTACATTCTATTGTTTCTTGCTGAATTGCTGAATTTCCTGTATTGCTCGATGCGAAATCCCGGGAGCGGCCTGCCGTGTTCTTATGCAAATGTCATGTTTAGAAGTGTATGTCTCGGCTCATGCTTCATACCCCCACGGCGTTAAAAAACGCTCGATTGTATGCAATGTTATTGTTTCACGATTGTGCGATCATTTTCAGTGTTTGGCCTTGCGCGGGCATTCTATGCTGACTAGCTTCTGTTGCGTGCAGGTTTTGTGTGAGAATATCAGCGTGGGGTCTGGTCCGTGTCACTTACACAAGCGACATCCGTGTGCCTTCTAAGATGCTGTTTGTTTTAATGCTTTCTTCCTTCCGCATGCTCCTGGCTATGGCCCTCATTGCCTGCCCCTTCCGTTGAGCGGCTCCTATATGTGGCAGGTAACGGGGGGTCGGCCGGGCTGGTCGGTAATTTCCGAGCTCCTGGGGCCAGCTGTCGCCACCCGGATTGTGCGGGGAAGGTTGCCTGGCAGGAGGCCTCAGGTCTCGCGGCTGCTCCCGCCATCTCCCCGGTCCACAGGCCTACCTGTAGCGGTGCTACCACGCGGTGAGGTGCGGAGCACGCTGCCCCGCCCAACAGGCCAGTGATGTTTGTTGCCGGATGTTGCCGCCATTTGCGTGGCTTTCGCGCGGCTATAGCTGCGGGGGTCTGCTGACCCGAGGTGGCAAGGCCTCGGTCTTTGCAGAACGGTTGTGCTGGGTCCGGCAATTAATTTAGCTCTCTCTTTCAGGCCGCATCTATCGCTCGCGCATTTGTGCACCCCGACGCCATCTTTGTCCAGGACCCCCTCCGGCCATTTCCTCATCAAGGTACGTAGGTGGGCAGTGAGTCGGATACGGTGCTGGGGGGGGGGGGGGGCCTTGCCGGGACTCCTAGGCTCGGGCCCGCGAGGAGGCTGGCGCTAACAAGGGATAAGTGCCCTCCACCCCCCCCCTGACCCTCCCCCCCCGTCGGCGGTTGTGTGCCGGTCACCCCGTGGTAGCCATTGCTTATAAGGCCCAATTTTTATTTTCACAGGAATACCCTCTCCCTCCTCTGCAGGCTCGGGGCTCCGCCATTCGCCCGCTGCCTCCACAGTCCCTCGCGAGTTGTGCACATCTATACTCGCGCGAGGTATGTATGATTGCGGCGAGTGGGGAAGGGGGGCGTTCAAGTACGCTGTTTGAGACATGTCTACCAGGTTTTGAGAACGTCGGCCGCGCGCCAGGGCTGGCTCGCCCGGCCTACTCGAGGTCCAGGCAGCAGGATCATGTTATTGTCCTGGCGTTCCCGGTGCCGGCCGGAACTTGTGCTTATCATCTGGGGCCTAATCTATCTCTTTCCTACACAGCTTCTCACCGGTGCGCACCAGCAGTCGTCAAAAGGGGGCTCGCTCTTTCTTCGGCGGCTACTAGACCAGCCGCCCCGCCCATTTCTCCCGTGTCTGCCAGCTCGCTGAGGTATGTATTTAGCTGGCTGTGTGGGGGGCCTGGGGTGGCAGGGCGCTGGAAGGCTGTCAGCCTCCCATCCCGAGATGTGATACCCTGTTTTAATCAGGTACAGGCACCAGGGGCCTAGTGGGTGATTCTGTGTTTTTTCCGTGCATACAGGCTCAGTCATCTCTTGTGCCGTTTAATTTGGTCCTTTCTGCACGGTCCTTTCTGCGGGTTGTGTTTTCTGGTGCCTGCGTGGCATTATCCAACGATCCTATCAGGGGAAGTGGCTAAGCGGTGTGCCTGTAGTAGTATAGTGTTGGCTCACGGTTTTTCTTTCTTTCAGACAAAGAACTAAGCTGTCATGGAGAGTCAGGGGTCCCCTTCGCTATTCACGCAGACGTCTCAGGTCGAGGTCTCAGGATCCCCAGATGAAAGCTTTATTGGAACTAATCAAGTCGAATGGGGTGGCGTGGGCCAGCGAAATCTTGACGGCCAACCCCCCCAAAGCCCCCGGGGCTGCCCCGCCCCCCTGGTAACTGAAATAGACATAGCGGAGGACCCGGCCACTGTGAGGCCTAAGCGCACTAGGAAACCGACAGTGAAGGACTTCCCAGCGGAACCCCCCCCTAAGACCAGGGCGGCTGACCCGGTCAGGAACGTCATCGTGCACGCCCCGGCGTCCCCACCGGCGGTGATTCGTGTTTGCCGCCCCTCACCCCCACGCCCGCCAGTGCCCAGTTCTGAATTTGCTACCTGGGAAGATCTGGGTAAGATTACGGACTCGCTGGCTTTATTTATGTCAGAGATCAGAGCTGGCTTGCGCGCTGCCCCGTTGCAGTCTCCTAGTTCAGTGCATTCCCAGTTAGTGGTGCCGGCAGCCGTGGCGCCACTTCCTGCCACCGGGGAGGTGGACGTGGCTCGAGTATGGGGCGGGCCTTCTGTTCTAGGGGGGGATATTGCCAGCCCCCTGGCGGGTGTGGTTGCCCTGCCTGTCAGCACGGCTCTAAGTGTTGTTTCTCCTCCGCTTCCTGCCCCAGTGTCGCCTATGGCTCCAAGTGTGCTCCAGGATGCCCCGACACCCGCAGCTGCCCTGGCTCAGCCCCTGGCTGTGGTCTCGGCGGCTCCTACTCCCTTGGCGCCCCTTGCCTCTGCGGGAGCGGCCCCCCGGCTTTAGGGGTGGCCACTGCTGCGCCCACAGTATTGATGACCATGGCGCCTCTCTTGTCAGGCAAATGCTCCCTAGCCTGGCAGGTTCCGCAGGCAGCGAAAGAGGGCATCTGGCATAGAGAATTTCTAGACATTTTCTCCCTCCTGATGTTGGGTGCGGATGGGGTGGATGTGAGAAAAATGGGTTCCAAGGATGAGGAGAAGAAAGCGCGTTTTCAGTCTTGGCCAGAAAAGACAATTAAAAACTGGCGTCAGGCATTTGCCATTCTGGCAGCTGTAATCACTGAGCGCTTCCCAGATCAGGCGCAAGGTTTATTCCAGTATAACAGTGCCATAATCAATGAAGCAGAAGCATCATCCGGGATGGGGTGGTACTTATATGATTGTGAGTTCCGCAAGAAAATGTCAGTCTGTCCAGAACTAGATTGGGACCAGGTGGAAGTTAGACTGTGGATGGTACATATGGGTAAAGGAAAGGCTGAGAGCGGTGCTAACATGAATGTTCAGGTTAAGAAGGCTGAAAATGACAAAGTGTTCACTCAGAAGAAAAGTAATTTCAGGCAGGCCTTTCGCGGGGGGCGCGGTGGGGGGAGTTTCAACAGACAGTACTCCAAGAAAAATGTCTCTGCCACTTGCAGGTTGTACAATGCAGGTAATTGTACCTGGGGGAAGGCGTGTAGATTCTCCCACGCTTGCAACAAATGTGGTGGTTCCCATCCAGAGTCATCCTGCGATAAACGGTCTTCCTCTGCCAGCGCAGCCAGTAAGGATAATAGTACCCCCTCCATCCCATCCCCGCCCTTTGCCCCCCCCGGCTGCGTCCCTCCCTTCCGCTTTGCTCGCTGCCTCTCCTGCCCTTGAGGAGGGTCCTTTCTCAGTGCTGCCCAGTAGGGACCTCCACCCCCTCAGTTCAAAAGGCCCGTCCCCAGTCATCATCCCCAGCCTGCTGGCCCTCCTGCGCACTTATCCCAATGAAAAGGATAGGGATGTCCTGACCTCAGGTTTCCTGGAAGGTTTCAAAATCCCATATCATGGTCCTAAAGTCAGCAGGGATGCAGAGAATCAAAAATCTGCTAGGGAACTCCCTGAGGTGGTGGACAAGAAGATTAGCAAGGAGGTGGCCTTAGGGAGGGTGGCAGGCCCCTTTCCGTCCCCCCCCCTCCCTGACTTTGTGGTGTCCCCTTTGGGTGTAGTCCCCAAGAAAGAACCCGGGGCTTTTAGGCTGATTCATAACCTTTCATTCCCGGAGGGGAACTCCGTCAACTCCTGGTTACCAGAAGCGGCCTGTTCTGTCTCTTACTGTTCCCTAGACATGGCCATCGACTTAGTGAGGAGAGCTGGGGAGGGGGCCTGGCTTGCTAAGGCGGACATTGAGGCAGCCTTCCGCTTGTTACCTGTACACCCGGACAGCCAGCACTTGCTGGGTTTCAAGTGGAAAGGGGGGTACTATTTTGATAAATGCATGCCAATGGGTTGCGCTGTCTCTTGTGCCTTCTTTGAGGCTTTCAGTACCTTCTTACAATGGGCCCTCACAGCTGAGTACAGAGTGTCTGCGGTGTCACACTACATGGACGACTTCCTCTTTATTGGGCGGGAGGGCACGCAGGAGTGTCAAGAGGGCCTGGACTGTTTCATTGACCTAGCTAGTCGCTTAGGTGTGCCGCTGGGGCCAGGTAAGACCGAGGGCCCTGCTCAAGTGCTGACCTTTCTGGGGATCGAGCTCGACACGCTTCAGGGAGTGTCTCGTCTCCCGGCAGAAAAGGTGGTTGGTTTGAAGAACGACATCCATGCTTTGCTAGGTAGGGATAAGGCACCTCTGGGGGTCATTCAGAGTCTTCTAGGCAAGCTGAACTTTGCTGCCAGGGTCATTCCGGTGGGGAGAGTTTTTGCGAGGCGTCTAGCCAGGGCTACTGCCAAGGTCCACAAGCATTATCACTTTGTTAGATTAACCTCTGGACTCAAGAAAGATTTGCAAATGTGGGATGATTTCCTATCTGATTTTAATGGTACAGTGATATGGAGGTCCCCGTGGGTGGAGAGCCCAGAGTTGAACATGTTCACGTACGCCTCAGGTCGGGAGGGCTTTGGGGCCATTCTGGGAGAGCTGTGGTGTGCGCAGGTATGGCCCAATGCTTGGCGCAGGCGTGGTATTACTGCCAACATAACCGTCCTGGAACTCTTTCCCATTGTGATTTCTCTACATCTTTGGCCTGATACACTGTCCAACAGGAAGGTTTTGTTTTGGTCTGACAATATGGCGGTCGTGCAGGCAATCAATGGTCTAACTGCCAGCTGCCCGCTAGTGCTGTCCCTACTCCGTGAATTGGCTAGCAGGTGCCTGCGTTGCAATGTGGAATTTAGAGCTAGGCACATTGATGGGGTCACTAATGTCGCAGCTGACGCTCTTTCTCGTTTGCAGTGGGACCGTTTCCGGGCGGCATGCCCACAGGCGAGAGAGGAGATGACCCCCTTTGCACCAAGGCTTTGGTGCATCTTGGAGTGGAGCAGCAATTGAGAGAATTAGGAGAGAAATCTTTAGCGCTGGGTACAAGGAAACGCTATGCGAGCCACCGTTCTACTTTCCTTAAAGCCATCACTGATTTAGGTTTACAAGCCTTGCCTCTGGAGAGTAGAGTTCAGGCATTTGTTGTGTGGGCTAAGAAACAGAAAAAGTCCCACTCCTGGGTTTGCGGCCACCTAGCGGCCATTAGCCATGAGGCTAGGTTGTGTGGGGGGAGTGACCCAGCCAAGTCCTTTGTGATTAAGGCCGCCTTGAAGGGTTGGGCTCGGGAGGAACCCAGGGTCCCGGATGACAGGTCCCCCATTGATTTTCCCTCGCTACAGGCTATGTTGCTAGTGGTGCGGGCGGTTGTGCATTCGCAGTATGAAGCGGCCCTATTTTCTGCAGCCTTTATTCTAGCATTCTTTGGGGCCTTCCGGAGTAGCGAACTGGTGGCCCGCTCTAAGACAGATGTCTCCGGGGATGCATTGGGAGTGAAGGATATCTCTTTTGTGGAGGGTTTGTCCATCACGCTTAGGCGGTCCAAGACTGATCAAGCTGGCAAAGGGTCTGTCCTCAGGCTCTCCCCCCTTGGGGATCCCCGCTTCTGCCCGGTGTCGGTCTTACGGGCCTTCCTAGCTATGCGGCCTGCTGGGCCGGGTTACCTTTTTGTCCATGCTGACCTCAGCCACTTGACTAAATACCAGATGGACAAAATCATGCTGGCCTGCCTGGACAGGGCTGGTCTGGTAACTCAGGGGAAGAAGTTTTCGAGTCATTCCTTCCGCATAGGGGCGGCCACATCGGCTTTCCGAGCTGGTATGCAGCCAGATCAGGTTCAGTCAGTAGGGCGCTGGGAATCGTCTTGCTATAAACGTTACATTAGGCCCTGATTCCTTCTCATTTTGTATTTTGTGTGCTTTGTTTGCTGTGTTTTGATGTGGCGATATTGTTTTTCTTGTGATTTACTCAATAAACACCCTTGAACATATTGCGTCTTTCTTTGACAGGTTCAAGAGTGTGGGTCGTGGGGCACTCCATGGTTGACAGATTGGCCCGGTGGGCAGCGATCAGGCAGTGGACTAGTGGCTTTACGAGTATAAACTGTGTGTGGTTGGGTTTCCTGGGCATGCGCTGGAATAGCTTACTTTACCGGCTTCGGGAAGCCTTTGCCTTGGATGGACCCCCTCCCCACCACTTTCACTTTCACATCAATTCACCTGGGTGGTAATGACATTACGAACTTGGGGAAATCCACCCTGCTGCTTAAAATGAAGACCGACTTGGGGATCATCAGTGGGCTTTTTCGGGAATGCGAGGTCTGGTGGTCCGAAATAGTGCCCAGGAGATCCTGGCGGGGTGCTAAGTCTAGTGAGGCGATTGAGAAGTCTAGGAGGCGGATCAATGCGGCCATGAAAAGGTTCACCCAGCGCAGAGGTCTAGGCTTTATCAAACATGACATGATTCAGGACAAAGTAAAGGGTTATTTTGAGGCGGATGGAGTTCACCTCACGCCTGTGGGCTTAGACCTCTTCCTGCTGGATTTGAAAGAAGCACTCATGAACAAGGGTTGCAGGTAGCGAAGGTAGCAATGGTGGGGGGGCCCGTGCGGCAGCGGGTACCACCGCACGGGCTGTGGCAGAGTTACTGGGTGATCCGGAAGAAGAGAGGTGCAAACGATGTACTTCAGCGGGCACATAGGGGTGCCAGAGCCTAACCTGTAACCTCATGGGAGGTGCAGGAATTCGTGTCGGCGCCCCAGTAGTCCTTCGGGCGGTCGTGGGCCAGTGCAACCGGGGGTTTGCCTAGTCACGCCCCGCAATGGGCGTGTCAGTATATATATTTTAATTGTGCAGCAGTTGGGTGGTTCGCCACTGTGCTGTTTGGCTCAACAGGCGGGCAGGTAGCGAGAATGCGGCCTGCCGAATTGTGGAGAAAATTTACTGGGTTTAGACTTGTTGAAGAGGTTGCATGCTACCATTTATTGTTCTCCGGACGGCGTGTATCTCACGCTGGGCCCTACTGTCGCTCGCCCACTGCAATGTTTCTCTAAAGATAACCCACTACCACCCGAATTCAGAGGAATACCCGACAGTTTATGGGCTACCAGTGATACAGATGTGGGTAAGATGGACATTGCCCCAGTGACGATAAAGGTTGAGGTGGGAGCGAAATTACCCAGGATACCACAGTATAGGATACCTAGGGAGGGAGAGAAAGCCTTGTTACAAATAATTCAGGATTTGATTCAGTCAGGAGTGGTGGAGGAGACGGACTCTAACATATGTAACAGCCCCATACTGCCGATCCTTAAAAGGCGGTCGCCTGATGCTGTTGATGATACTCCTGACGTCTATAGGTTCGTGATTGATTTGCGTCATGTAAATAAAGTAGTGGAGCCTCAATATCCGGTGATGTCTGACATCACTTCAATATTGACAATGATCCCCCCATCTGCCAAGTATTTTTCAGTTCTGGACTTGAAGAATGCTTTCTTCAGTATTCCAGTACATGAAGACAGCAGTTATCTCTTCGGATTCTCATTGGCTGGCCGAAGTTTTAGGTTTAAAAGAATTCCCCAAGGTTATACAGAGAGCCCGAGCATATATAGTCAAGCGCTGAAGGCACAATTGGATGAATTGGAACTTCCACCTGGCAATGTTATGTTGCAGTACGTGGATGATATCCTGATAGCATCGGACAATGAGGAAGGTTGTCGGGATGCTACGATCAAATTGTTGCATCATTTGGCCAAGAAGGGCCATAAGGTGTCCCTTCCCAAATTTCAATATTGTCGAACGGAGGTCACCTACTTAGGTCACCTCCTTTCGAAAGTGGGGAGGAGATTGACGCCAGAGCGCATAAAAGCGATAACTAATATGAATGTACCTAACACGCAGCGAGAGGTGCGCGCATTCTTGGGCATAACATCGTATTGTCGCCAGTGGATACCTAACTATGCATTACTAACAAAACCCCTATTGTATCTGACTACTAAAGAGGTGCGCGAACCCCTACCCTGGACCCCTGCATGTCAGGAAGCGTTCGAGTCACTAAACACTGCTTTATGTTCTGCACCCGTTCTGGGAACACCTGATTACCAGAAGCCTTTTGTGCTTTATGTACACGAGGCGGAAGGTTGCGCGTTGTCTGTCCTAACACAGTGTTTCGGAGGGAAGCAGAGACCCTGTGCCTACTTCTCTGCGATGCTCGACAATGTGGCAAGAGCGCTGCTGAGCTGTCTGAGGGCCACGGCGGCTGCTGTGGTCTCCATAAGACAATCGGCGGGGCTCGTATTGGGTTCAGATCTCACAGTGATGGTACCGCATGCTGTGGACATTTTGCTAAATAGAACACAGACGCAGCATTTAACAAGTGCTCGTCTCACTGGTTATGAGATGACCCTCTTCGCACCTCATGTCACGATAAAGAGGTGTGCCACTCTGAACCCTGCCACGTTGTTACCTATCCCAACAGACGCAAAAGACGATGACATACATGATTGTTTGTTTCGGACAGAGGAGGAGACGAAAGGGAGAATAGATCTGACGGACAAGCCCTTAGATGATCCGGATGGGGAGTTGTATGTAGATGGGTCTTGTTTTAAGCTTGCAGACGGTACATCGACGGCAGCATATGCAATTACATTACAGACAGTAGTGGAGACTTCTAGAATACCTTATCATTCGGCCCAGGCTGCAGAAATTGTAGCCTTACTGAGAGCATGTGAACTGAGTGAAGGACTGGACGTGAATATTTATACCGACAGTCAATACCCCTTTGGCGTGGCTCATAATTATGGGCGACTGTGGGCAGAACGGGGATTTTTGACTTCACATGGACAACGTATACAGCATGGTCCATTGATATTACGATTGCTGACAGCATTGACGTTACCCAGACGACTGGCTGTGATAAAGTGCAGTGCACATAAGACAATAGTGGACGATGTGGGACGGGGCAATGCCTTCGCAGACCAAACAGCAAAAGAGACTGCGCGGACAAAACTACCACGAATGTTTGTGGCAGGACCAGCTAGATGGGTACCAGACGTTAACATGTTTGCAGATACGGTACAGAGCGTAAAGAATATACAGGAGAAAACAACTGAGGAAGAATTGAGGGCTTGGAAAGATGGTGAGGGGAGGTTGGATTCTGATGAATGTTGGACAGATGTGACTGACAAGAGACGATGGTTACTTCCAAATGCGTACGTTCTCCCAGTAGTGACAATGGCACATGGTCCGGCACATATCAGTGCCAAGGGTATATACAAGCTCCTGGACCCGGTCTGGAGTAATAAGAATATCTCTAAGATGGCGACACATCTGGTCCAGTAGTGCATGGTTTGTTTGAGACACAATCCAGGGAAGGGAACACCTGTACCAGCAGGGAATTTTGCACCTCCTTCTTTTCCTTTTGAGGTGATACAGATGGATTATATAGAAATGGAACGAGTCAATAACCTGAAATATGTCCTAGTGGTTGTATGTTCTTTTAGTAGGTGGGTGGAAGCATATGCCACTAAGGACTGCACAGCCCTTTCTACAGCTAAGATGTTGATTAAGGAGTACTTTTCGCGCTTCGGATTGCCTAGGGTGATCTGGAGTGATAACGGTACATCCTTTAATGCTGAGCTCATCAAAAATATATGCAAGGGTCTGAAAATCACGCAAAAGTTCCACGCGGCCCTACATCCTCAGGCTGCGGGCTTAGTGGAACGATTCAATGACACGCTCAAATTGAAAATGGCCAAAATACAGGAGAGTACAGGACTCCGTTGGCCAGACGCCCTTCCCTTAGCTTTGCTTTCTACCAGAGTTACTGTTAATTCCAAAATGGGTGTCTCCCCTTATGAAGTTATTTTTGGCCGCCCGCCCAATGTGTGGGGGGTACCCAGGCCAAAGTGTTTTTCCAATATCGAGCATCCACTGTTGATAGACTACTTGTATGCTTTGACTAAAGATCTTCGTTCTATTCATCAACAGGTAGCAGATACCCTGAAGCCGTTGCTGGAGGGGCCTGGGCATTCCATCCAACCTGGCGACTACGTAGTAGTCAAAAAGTTTCAACGGAAATCCTGCCTGGAGCCCTGCTGGTCTGAACCTCGCCTAGTACTGCTGACGACACGTACCGCACTTCGAGTTGAGGGCAGGAAGGCGTGGACCCATGCGTCGCATGTCAAGAAGGTCCCCCTGCCGTTACCCTATGACCAATGGGTAAAAGAGGGTGTTGCTGACGAAGAACACGAGCAATTGCCCAGCTACATTCCTTTTTCTGATGCCTCACTGAGGGGAGGGGAGCCAAGTGAAAAGTCAAATGAAAAGTCACATGCAGAACAAAGTGCACCAAGACGAAGAAGAGAAAAAATTGCAAGCTCCGATATTCCCGTTGATACTAATGACCAGGCATTAACGGGTCCAGCTCTTGCTACAGATACACCCGTTTTGTTTACCGACCCTGAAGTGCGAGGGAGCACTAGCTATAATCTGCGGCCCCGAAAAGGGAAAGGTGTAAGGGACTGAACACTGGAAGAAGGGCTTAGTGGACATTCTGTTGAAAAAGAAGATTTAGTGATAGGGATGGACTTGTAAGAGCCCTGGTGTTTAGCCGAAGATTCTGTTCTATGAGACTATAGAGTGGTGTGGGGGCCCAGATTAAGTGCTCCTCTGTTACAACTGCTGTGTGTCAAGCGACGTGTACAAGCCTGCCTGTGAGGCTTTAACGGACACAGGGAGAAGATCCCTTTTTAGGGTTGAAGAACCCCTCTGGCCGGTTTTAGGACTGTCTGGGACTATTTTTCTAGTGTATCTTTCCTTTCCCCCTTTTTCCATTTTTTATATTTTTGCATTTTTTTGTACTATGCATCCTTTTGGTCGTCCCATTCCCGACGAGGAGCAGCCTTTTGCGGCTCCTCGTAGACCTGAGCCCGCTTCCCCCTGGTTGGCCCTCTCCCGAAATGGGAAAATAGTGTTTATCCTAATAGTGCTTATTGCCTTCCTTGTGACTCTGGGTATATTGTTTTTTCTGGATAAGGCTTATCCTGTACATGTGTTTGCACCTACACCTTGTGCTATTCCTGAACACAATATGATCACTGTGGATTACGGTGAACAAATTCTTAGAAGACCTTACAAAGAAAATGTTTTTATTAAGACTCTGCATCACGCTCATGCTACTTACAACGTCACTGATTGTTGGGTTTGTGGACTATTGCCTTCTGCTGCTTACAAGAAGGATAGATTTTTAGCACTTCCTTTGACACCAGTGAATAGTTGCGTGGGGTGGTATACTCTGATAGGTCTTGTCAAATATTTCCAACAGCCAGATTTCCTGACTCCCCGACTGCAAGACAGAGGATCAACCATGACAATGCGAGTTCGCCCTATGCCCCCCTCTTCTCTTGGACGGTTATATACTGACGGACGTTTTGATCAGACATTTATAGAGACATGTGAAAAAAAAGTGGGACGGTTTTTGACTCCAAATGATACTGACAAAGTTAGAGAAAGTTTTTTACAGCTGAATTCCTCCTTGCCCTACAGACACCCACCAAAAGGAAATGGTAGTGTTAAGTCTTTAATACCCTTGGCTGTAGTGGGTCCGTCACCATTTTTTTGTATAGAGGGTAGGGGCCCCATTAAGGTTGGCAATAGTTCTTGTAACGTAACAGCATCAATACGTTTACCCCTTAGTCCATCTTTGGTTACTCCCCCCAGCATTTATTTTGTGTGCGGGGATAATGGGTACTTATGGTTGTCTGAAGGTTCGGGTGGGATATGCTACCTAGCTTATATGATTCCACCTGTGTATGGGGCACCTTCTGACTATCACAAGACTCATCGTAGGTTTCCCAGTTCACCAGAACAGCGTAAAAGGAGGGAGCTCCAGGTCGATGACGTAGACCAGACAGACACTTCCCTACAACAATGGACTGATTTTTCTAAGGGTCTCTTGCCCTTTTGGGGTCCGATATTTAATAGCAGGGCCATTCGACGACTGTCCGGAGTGATGGAGAAGGTAGTAATTACTGAAGCAGACATTGCGACAAATATGTCTGTTGAGATTCAGGCTATGAGATTATTCACGATTCAGAACAGGATGGTGCTTGACGTCATCCTTGCAGATAGGGGTGGGGCCTGTCGCGTCATCGGGACGTCTTGCTGTGTATATATACCTGACTCCGCCTTGACAGTTAACTTGGCAGTGCAGAAACTCCATAGATTAGCGACTGAACTTCATCAGGATAATGGGACATGGTCACTACAGGGTGGCTATGGGGTGTTTTCTCCTCTTGGGGTTGGAAAATATTAATGGGTTTAGTTGGTGTGGTGAGTGTACTACTGACCTGTTGCCTATGTGTCTACTGCCTTCCCCCTTGTTGCTCAATGTGTGCTACGAACTTGCGACCTTCTAAAAAGGCGTCTGGTCAATATCCTGCCTCCACTGCTATTGAACTTATTAAAGACTTTAGACTACCATTTCCTTTTGGTGGGTGTCTGTAGGACAGGGAGGAATTCAGCTGTAAAAAACTTTCTCTAACTTTGTCAGTATCATTTGGAGTCAAAAACCGTCCCACTTTTTTTTCACATGTCTCTATAAATGTCTGATCAAAACGTCCGTCAGTATATAACCGTCTAAGGGAAGAGGGGGGCATAGGGCCAACTCGCATTGTCATAGTTGATCCTCTGTCTTGCAGTCGGGGAGTCAGGAAATCTGGCTGTTGGAAATATTTGACAAGACCTATCAGAGTATACCACCCCACGCAACTATTCACTGGTGTCAAAGGAAGTGCTAAAAATCTATCCTTCTTGTAAGCAGCAGAAGGCAATAGTCCACAAACCCAACAATCAGTGACGTTGTAAGTAGCATGAGCGTGATGCAGAGTCTTAATAAAAACATTTTCTTTGTAACCTCTTCTAAGAATTTGTTCACCGTAATCCACAGTGATCATATTGTGTTCAGGAATAGCAGAAGGTGTAGGTGCAAACACATGTACAGGATAAGCCTTATCCAGAAAAAACAATATACCCAGAGTCACAAGGAAGGCAATAAGCACTATTAGGATAAACACTATTTTCCCATTTCGGGAGAGGGCCAACCAGGGGGAAGCGGGCTCAGGTCTACGAGGAGCCACAAAAGGCAGCTCCTCGTCGGGAATGGGACGACCAAAAGGATGCATAGTACAAAAAAATGCAAAAATATAAAAAATGGAAAAAGGGGGAAAGGAAAGATACACTAGAAAAATAGTCCCAGACAGTCCTAAAACCGGCCAGAGGGGTTCTTCAACCCTAAAAAGGGATCTTCTCCCTGTGTCCGTTAAAGCCTCACAGGCAGGCTTGTACCGTCCATACCTTAATCCCACGTCGCTTGACACACAGCAGTTGTAACAGAGGAGCACTTAATCTGGGCCCCCACACCACTCTATAGTCTCATAGAACAGAATCTTCGGCTAAACACCAGGGCTCTTACAAGTCCATCCCTATCACTAAATCTTCTTTTTCAACAGAATGTCCACTAAGCCCTTCTTCCAGTGTTCAGTCCCTTACACCTTTCCCTTTTCGGGGCCGCAGATTATAGCGAGTGCTCCCTCGCACTTCAGGGTCGGTAAACAAAACGGGTGTATCTGTAGCAAGAGCTGGACCCGTTAATGCCTGGTCATTAGTATCAACGGGAGTATCGGAGCTTGCAAATTTTCTCTTCTTCGTCTTGGTGCACTTTGTTCTGCATGTGACTGTTCATTTGACTTTTCACTTGGCTCCCCTCCCCTCAGTAAGGCATCAGAAAAAGAAATGTAGCTGTGCAATTGCTCGTGTTCTTCGTCAGCAACACCCTCTTTTACCCATTGGTCATAGGGTAACGGCAGGGGGACCTTCTTGACATGCGACGCATGGGTCCACGCCTTCCTGCCCTCAACTCGAAGTGCGGTACGTGTCGTCAGCAGTACTAGGCGAGGTTCAGACCAGCGGGGCTCCAGGCAGGATTTCCGTTGAAACTTTTTGACTACTACGTAGTCGCCAGGTTGGATGGAATGCCCAGGCCCCTCCGGCAACGGCTTCAGGGTGTCTGCTACCTGTTGATGAATAGAACGAAGATCTTTAGTCAAAGCATACAAGTAGTCTATCAACAGTGGATGCTCGATATTGGAAAAACACTCCAGATCACCCTAGGCAATCGAAAGCGCGAAAAGTACTCCTTAATCAACATCTTAGCTGTAAAAATGGCTGTGCAGTCCTTAGTGGAATATGCTTCCACCCACCTACTAAAAGAACATACAACCACTAGGACATATTTCAGGTTATTGACTCGTTTCATTTCTATATAATCCATCTGTATCACCTCAAAAGGAAAAGAAGGAGGTGCAAAATTCCCTGCTGGTACAGGTGTTCCCTTCCCTGGATTGTGTCTCAAACAAACCATGCACTGCTGGACCAGATGTGTCGCCATCTTAGAGACATTCTTATTACTCCAGACCGGGTCCAGCAGCTTGCATATACCCTTGGCACTGATATGTGCCGGACCATGTGCCATTGTCACTACCGGGAGAACGTACGCATTTGGAAGTAACCATCGTCTTTTGTCAGTCACATCTGTCCAACATTCATCAGAATCCAACCTCCCCTCACCATCTTTCAAAGCCCTCAATTCTTCCTCAGTTGCCTTCTCCTGTATATTCTTTACGCTCTGTACCGTATCTGCAAACATGTTAACGTCTGATACCCATCTAGCTGGTCCTGCCACAAACATTCGTGGTAGTTTTGTCCGCGCAGTCTCTTTTGCTGTTTGGTCTGCGAAGGCATTGCCCCGTCCCACATCGTCCACTATTGTCTTATGTGCACTGCACTTTATCACAGCCAGTCGTCTGGGTAACGTCAATGCTGTCAGCAATCGTAATATCAATGGACCATGCTGTATACGTTGTCCATGTGAAGTCAAAAATCCCCGTTCTGCCCACAGTTGCCCATAATTATGAGCCACGCCAAAGGGGTATTGACTGTCGGTATAAATATTCACGTCCAGTCCTTCACTCAGTTCACATGCTCTCAGTAAAGCTACAATTTCTGCAGCCTGGGCCGAATGATAAGGTATTCTAGAAGTCTCCACTACTGTCTGTAATGTCGTAATTGCATATGCTGCCGTCGATGTACCGTCTGCAAGCTTAAAACAAGACCCATCTACATACAACTCCCCATCCGGATCATCTAAGGGCTTGTCCGTCAGATCTATTCTCCCTTTCGTCTCCTCCTCTGTCGGAAACAAACAATCATGTATGTCATCGTCTTTTGCGTCTGTTGGGATAGGTAACAACGTGGCAGGGTTCAGAGTGGCACACCTCTTTATCGTGACATGAGGTGCGAAGAGGGTAATCTCATAACCAGTGCGACGAGCACTTGTTAAATGCTGCGTCTGTGTTCTATTTAGCAAAATGTCCACAGCATGCGGTACCATCACTGTGAGATCTGAACCCAATACGAGCCCCGCCGATTGTCTTATGGAGACCGCAGCAGCCGCCGTGGCCCTCAGACAGCTCGGCAGCGCTCTTGCCACATTGTCGAGCATCGCAGAGAAGTAGGCACAGGGTCTCTGCTTCCCTCCGAAACACTGTGTTAGGACAGACAACGCGCAACCTTCCGCCTCGTGTACATAAAGCACAAAAGGCTTCTGGTAATCAGGTGTTCCCAGAACGGGTGCAGAACATAAAGCAGTTTTTAGTGACTCGAACGCTTCCTGACATGCAGGGGTCCAGGGTAGGGGTTCGCGCACCTCTTTAGTAGTCAGATACGATAGGGGTTTTGTTAGTAATGCATAGTTAGGTATCCACTGGCGACAATACGATGTTATGCCCAAGAATGCGCGCACCTCTCGCTGCGTGTTAGGTACATTCATATTAGTTATCGCTTTTATGCGCTCTGGCGTCAATCTCCTCCCCACTTTCGAAAGGAGGTGACCTAAGTAGGTGACCTCCGTTCGACAATATTGAAATTTGGGAAGGGACACCTTATGGCCCTTCTTGGCCAAATGATGCAACAATTTGATCGTAGCATCCCGACAACCTTCCTCATTGTCCGATGCTATCAGGATATCATCCACGTACTGCAACATAACATTGCCAGGTGGAAGTTCCAATTCATCCAATTGTGCCTTCAGCGCTTGACTATATATGCTCGGGCTCTCTGTATAACCTTGGGGAATTCTTTTAAACCTAAAACTTCGGCCAGCCAATGAGAATCCGAAGAGATAACTGCTGTCTTCATGTACTGGAATACTGAAGAAAGCATTCTTCAAGTCCAGAACTGAAAAATACTTGGCAGATGGGGGGATCATTGTCAATATTGAAGTGATGTCAGACATCACCGGATATTGAGGCTCCACTACTTTATTTACATGACGCAAATCAATCACGAACCTATAGACGTCAGGAGTATCATCTACAGCATCAGGCGACCGCCTTTTAAGGATTGGCAGTATGGGGCTGTTACATATGTTAGAGTCCGTCTCCTCCACGACTCCTGACTGAATCAAATCCTGAATTATTTGTAACAAGGCTTTCTCTCCCTCCCTAGGTATCCTATACTGTGGTATCCTGGGTAATTTCGCTCCCACCTTAACCTTTATCGTCACTGGGGCAATGTCCATCTTACCCACATCTGTATCACTGGTAGCCCATAAACTGTCGGGTATTCCTCTGAATTCGGGTGGTAGTGGGTCATCTTTAGAGAAACATTGCAGTGGGCGAGCGACAGTAGGGCCCAGCGTGAGATACACGCCGTCCGGAGAACAATAAATGGTAGCATGCAACCTCTTCAACAAGTCTAAACCCAGTAAATTTTCTCCACAATTCAAAGTCAGCAAAAAGGGTGAATCAACAGTGAAAGGGCCAATCGTAAGGGTAAGTGGTTTGGAAATGGGGCTAATCACCGGGGTACCTGAAAAACCCACAGAGATATTGTTCTTGCCAGACAGAGCCGCCCCTGGGACCCGAGAATGAGCCACTGAACTTTTCATTGCACCCGTATCTACTAGAAATTTCTGTTGAGACCCCAATAAGTCCGCCTTGACATAGGGTCCCCTTTGATCAACTTCCACAGACACTGGCCCCTCGCTCTGTCCTACGCTGTCCTAGTTATGGGAAAATCCTGTCAAATCATCCATAGAATAGTCATCGTTGTAATACTGACCACCGCCTCTTTTTGAGTGTTGTCTGTCTGCACTATTGTCAAAATAGTTTCCTCCTTGTCTCCCGCCCCCATCTGACCGTACAGTCTGTCTCCCGGAATCACCTCTTCCTCGTCCCCGGCCATGACCAGCGTTCGACTGAAACAGGGGACAATCTCTCCACCAATGCCCCTCTTGTGTACATTTCGCACACTGATTCGGTCCCAGTCTCTCTTTATTGTCACCTCTCCCATAGCCGCCGCCTCCTTGTCCTGCAGCCCCAGGCGAAGCACCTCTTCCTCGACCCCTAGATACTTGCTGCAACAAAACCCTCACCTTTAAATCCTTGGCCTTCTTTTCCTGCTTGTCCTTACTTTCATTTTCCCTGTGTTCGTAATACTGAGCCATGCTGAGAATGCCGGAGGGAGTGGATGTCGTCCACGTACTCTCCGACGCTTGCAACCTTGCTGAAATCTCTGGTAATAAGTTCATTACAAACCTATTAACAAAGAGTCGCAACCCTCCGTCTTGTAACACATCCTGTCCACTGAAATCCATAAACGTCTCCTCAAACCTCGTAAAGAAATCGGAGACTGCCTCATCCTTTTTCTGCTTACAGGCAGTCAACTTGTCCCAGTCCACCTTTTTCGGGGGAATAAGGGTGTGCATATACCTAATAATTCGCCCCGGTAACGCCAAAATCTCAGCTTTTGGCTTCTCCCCTGGCTTACGTTCTTTGTCCAAGTCCTGCAACTCCGACCACGTACCACCCAATTCCTCTGTATGATCTGTACCCTTCACCTGCCGCCACACATCGACTGGGACCAGAAGTCCGAAAAACAGTTCAATATCGGCCAAAGTCATTACTGTGGAAGACGCGGCTTCCGTCAGCTCTTTATAATATGCAGTCGGATTCTTTCTAGAGTCTGGCAACTGGGCCTTCAAGGCCAGTACCTCGCTTCTCTTCCATGGTGTATATACCCACTGCTCCTGAAAATGTGCGTCTACTCGGTCCTTGGTGACAGCATTCGTGACCGGATCTACCACCTCGGGAATCTCGGGGTGAAAGATAGGGTGCACTTCACGCATTGGATGTATACCTGGAAAATGGGGTGTACCTGCAGAGGGCAATTCATTTCTATACTGCAATATGGCTCGCAAACTACGCATCACTTCCTTTACCCCAGTGTTAGTTCTGTAGGCTCCACTTTGTATATCTCGTAAAGTCGCTGGAGCCACACCCCCATACCCCTGCTCCCATAACGTTATTAATACATTTGACATGTGCCACAAAGCGTGCTGCTGCATCAAAGGTTCAAAATCTTTCATTGTGGACCAAATGTCTTCAAATGAATAAATGTTATTCCTAGCCCACTGACAGGCCTGATTGGCCACCACTGTTTTCTCGTCCAAACCAACCGTAGAACGCGTAAGCAATTTTTGTACCTGTGAAAACAGTCCGCTGCCTGCGCCTCTACTCGGTGTTAACAACTCCTGACTAGGGGTAGTGCTAGCGGAGACAGTAGGGAGTGCTAAAGAAAATTGGGAGGGAGCGGGCGAACTGGTCGGGAGTAAAGAAACAAGGGGTGTCAATGATGATGGGGAGGCAGAAATCGCTGCGCCAGGCTGATGCGGGGCACTCGCTTGTGAACCCGAAACCCCACCAGTAGAGGCAGGAGCTGGTAGGGTAGGATACAGCGATTGCGGGGCATAAGGAGGAGGGGGTCGAGTATTCAAAATGTCTTCCATCTCATCCTGTTCATCCTCACGTACTACATAACTTTTATTTTCTTTCAACCTGCAAAGCCTATCTGCGCGCTCCAAACGTTGCTCATTCTCATTCTTTGCGTGTTCTCTCGCTTTCTGCGCCATTGTCTGTGCTGACTTTTTTAGAGCCTCCTTCTCTTCTCTCAACTTACGTTCCCTAACTTCCTTCTGCCACACTCTTAAAGAATCGAACATACTTTGACGACTACGCCTAGCAAATAATTTATCTTGCAAATAATCCAATTTAGCTACCTCGAAGTAACCGGTCAAGGGCCATTGCAAATCCACATTATCAGCGGTATATCGGTGCCATAAAGTACCAAACAGGATCGGGGGCAACCCGTGTTTGACATACATGTCAAAGTTTGGAGTGCCCTCTGGAGGTGCAGGTTGGCTCTCAGCCAATCTAGAGTCTGATACACGACAACAACACCCAAAGCATCGTAACTTACTGAAACACGGTATCTCTACTCCGGTGTAAAATAAAACACTTCCTCATAAAATTCATCAACTTTAATCCCTAGTCCGAGCTCGTTCACACACATACAATATGCTTTGGGGAACCATACACACACATACACATCCTACACATATAAATCCTTCCAAACACGTGTTACCAAATGGGACAAGGCCCGTCGACCAAGTCCTGGGGAACCTGGACCCTACCGCAGACCGAACAGTACACTAACTGTTCTGAGGATGGAGAACACATCCGCCACCCGAGCGGCACTATGGATCACTGCGCACTTTACCACAGGAGACCCAGGACTCACCTCCACTGAACCACCACTCTAGGAGTTCAGGGTAAGTTCCGGAGTCTACCCGTAATGAGCCACGCCTTCACCACAGTACCACCCGGTCGGATTACTACAAACAATATACACAAATATTCTCCCAACCCCCGTTAAGTCTGTCAGAGCGCCTACTCGCACTCTGAGTTCCCCGGAGCACACTAGCCCCAGGAGCGCACCGGTTCCTCAAACCATTGGAGACACCCTAGTCTCCCGGAGCACTCCAGCTCCTCAAACAACAACAGGTGGACCACTCACCTTCCGTACGCGGTACCGACCTCTACCGTTCTCTACCTCCGGCTGCCAGGACCAACACGATCAGCTCCAGGTTCCGCCTTCTGGACCCCGGCATAAGATCCGAACCGGGACCTCTCCCGATCAGCAGGGTGGGCAGCGCTGCGAGAACCAAGCTCGGCATTAGATGGGTACCCGGACCCACCGTGCCGACCAGCGGATCCCCGGTCTTCTGCTACCCCCCTACGGGTGAGAAAGATCTTTATCGCGGGGTCCCTATTCGGGCGCCATCTGATAAGCGTGGCTCAAATCCACCCGAGTGACTTACCACACTCACCTATAGTAACTCAGTAAAAAGTCAGCCGGACAGTGGAGAAGAATAAACAGAGTAATTTTATTAGGCCACAAACTCCCATATGAGAGGGCTCTGTCCGACCTCACCCCTAAGAGTGCGCCGAGAGGACTAACTCATATAATCTCAGCAATACATTATAATGTGGTACAGTACATCCTGCAGCAATTTTTTCCCAAACCTAAACTCTGTGTTTGTGTATTATTTGCGGGTTTGGGCATTGTGGGGCGGGGGACATCTGGTGGCCCTGATGTGACTATAAACCAGGCACATTCAGGAAGCCAGAGCTGGCAGCTACAGACTGATGCATGAATGGCCTATAGCAGGAGTTATTGCCCTCAAATGAAATGTTCTGATTGGCTGACCCGCTCCCAACAATCTATTGCATCAGCATTGACATTTCAAATTATAGTAACAGAACGGTCTGGGTATAAGCCCGAAGCAACTTAAGGTTTTATTACCATCAACAATTTGAGTGCTTATGAGGGACGAAAGCGTTTTTGCGGTCAGAAACAGCTGTATTCGCAGAATCGGGCCATTACCCACTGTAAAAATGCTTCTCCATATACAGATCACAAATTGCGATTCTGTAACGTGGTATTGAATCGCAATTTGCGTTAAGCGATTCGATATTTGGAAGGGGCGTGTTTAGGGCTTCCCTTCCAAATACCAGACCGCAGCGGTACGTCATCACCTCAAGGGTGGTGGTAACCAAGGGTGAATCCTCCATTTGAGCGGAGGAGCCTTGCCCCACAAGCTCCAGAGCTGAAAAATAAAATGGTAATAGCGTACATTTAATACCATTCTATTTTTCAGCAATCTGTCCCGAATTAAGTGTCAGGACGCGGGGAGTGGCAGCACGAAGATGCGTGCTGCAAAAATGTGCATTTCTCTTTAGCCGGCCGTCTTACGACAGCCAGCCAGATATGCTCTTTTTAAAGTTCTCTAACCTAGCTGTCTTAGACAGCTGGGCTAGAGAAAGTGCAGGTCTCCAGTGCTCAAATGAGCGCTGAGATGGCCTGTCTATCAAATCCTGGCACTGCCCTCATGCTGCGAGAGTAGTGCCCGGATTGGGAAGTGCAGTTTTCTGCATCAGGAGCTTCGAGAAGACACCCGAGGGAGGAGGACGTCGTGCTGCAAGTTAAGAAGCAAGGTCTTTTTTTTTGTGTCCCGCCTCACCGCTCTCAGTACAAACCAGCCGCCACTGGTGGTAACCATTCATAAAGGGGATGGGGTCCCATGGTTTGTGAATGTTGAAACACATACTTTTTAAGAGCAGGCAGTGGTCCAAGGGATTACTCCCTACTCCTAAAGAGTGAAAGTGAAACATTTAATTTGATTTTTTTTAAACGCATCCTGTTTTCATTTAAGGAAAACGGTCTGCAAAAGGTTTGCTTTATTAAAAAGCAATCACAGCCATGGTGGTCTGCTGACCCCAGAAGGCCACCATCCCTGTGATGGATGCAATTCCTAATGGGTCGGATAATGCGGCGTTGCCAAATGCCGCCAATTCCGCTGATGGAACTGAATATTTCTCCCACCCTGAGTCATGAGTGGAGAAGGACAAATTAGACCTGGCTCTAATACAAGTAAGAATCCACAGGCTCTTCCATAAGTTGCTTTTTGTGATTCAATAGAAGGATATTCTGATGGATTTTGTGCTCGCTGGAAATGACAGAATCATAACTCATTGTGCCTATATTTCTAGGAATATGTGAGTCCAGTTACACTGCTGTAACCCAGTGTTATAAAATGTAGTTTTGCATGGCCCCTTCACTATCCTGCTAGAGGGGAACATCCATTACGATGCGGTCTTTACACTGCACTACCATTACAACCCTGCTTTTACAACGCAAGTTGTTACCACGACTTGCGCTGGAGGGCGCTCTAGGCTAAGGAATAGTAGATTTACTATTCCAACACCTTTCCTACTGTACGTAGACTGGAGTTTGAATAGTAAATTATAATATTCCTAAGTCCAGCACCCTACAGCGCAAGTCGTGGTAACGACTTGCGTCGTAAAACCAGCGTTGTAATGGTAGTGCGGTGTAAAGACCGCGTCGTAACGTCATACACCCCCTGCTAGAAGGTTTTCACTCATTCTCTACACTAGCTTATTCAGTAACAGATAATTTTCTTTAAAACACGTGTTTTAGGTAGCTGATGCCACCAGCCAGCTGTCCCACTCTGAGAACTGTTCCAGCTCTGCTGACGCTCCAGGGCTCAGAATATACAAGGTGTGGTCAGCACTACCTACCTACCTGTCTGCGGGCACTCTTTGAACTACAACCTTCTTGTTTCTGCTCAGATATTTTTGAACTGTTGTCAGACATGGATCACTTCAAACAGGAAATGTACATTTACCACCAGAAGCAAGTAGCTATGTGGTGATTATGACCTGGGTTCCCGAGTTGAGCACTAACGTGGAGGAACCAGGCTGGTCCTTAAAAAATAAGGTACTGCACTGGTTATCTAACAACAGACCCTTACCGCCGTACTCTGCAAGCAGAGTTTCGATGGTCCGCAGGGTCCCTTGGATAGGTAAGGAGCCGAAAAGAATCCCGGGAGATTGCATCATAGTCAACTTTGACGACCCACTCACAGTTGAGCACATTTGCTCCTGGGGTATGCCAGTAACAAATGATGGGATGGACACAAAAAGACTCGCCTACTTCTACCCGCCAACATCACGCCATAACGAATGCCCACAATGGAACTGGACCCAAGTAGGAAACTTGGATAGGAGAAGGGATTGGGTTAACTGGTCAGGACATGGAGGTAGAGTTGTCGCTCTCTCTGTAGGCTGGAGAGGCATACCAGTCACTAACAGATTTAATTGCCTAGATATGGTCGATTGACCACCATCATGTACTGGTCAGGGAAATATGGGCTCAGTGCTTTTGGGGCCAAATCCCCTACAAACATCTTCAAGCTCGCCAAGCTCCTCCTCCTTAACTGTAATCTCCGATAAAACGATGGAACCACAACCAATAACACCTATCATCACCCTAGAAATAATCTCTGATTTACCAGAGTCCCTAGATGCTACAAATGAATTAAATGAGACATCTGGTATCGTGGGGAAGGTAGTTGCTCCAAAATTAGCACAAGTATGCTTATCCCACAAGACTTCATCCCTGGCGAATCACCTAAAATGCATTCTACTCTCCCGGTGTCAGATCTGTATCCACCGCCTGGTATATTAGCTTCTAACGTTCTACCTGTAATCAGCCACCTAACAAACTCAAATCTGACCTTTTCTGTCTTATTTTGGAACGTTGCCGGGCTCAGCTCCAAGATAATCCACAAACCATGGTTAGATACAGTTAGTAATACCGAACAAAATGCCTATACTGCCGATTGATTCCAAAAAACTTATTTCATTCGGAGCATATGAACTAAACTATATGCAAAAGAGAGTCTTATCATTGAATTAATCCATTTGAATTTGCTTTTTATTTGCAAGTTTTTTTCCTTTTTATGTATTTTTTCAAAGATATTTCATATCTCAACAAAACTTTTTGTGAAGCACAATACAAAAAAACAATACACAAACAATAATCATATAAATATTTGTACCACATTCATACTGGGGGGTATTTCAGTCATACTCTAAACACCAATCATACAACTACCAGTCTGACAGAAAACAAAAACTTTTTTTGATTTATGTACAATTTCTATACAAGAAACCTTAGATTCTTATTTTTGCATATAACTCTCTTAAATCAGAAGAGATTTTTCAGTTTTCTTAAGGTTTCCACGTGAAAATCGTGATCTGGGAGGGTCTACGCGTTTCGAACTCCTTGGTAATGGAGTTCTCGTCAGGACCATAGGCTGTGAATGGAGAAAAGGGGGGAACCTGTATTAATTGCGAGATCTAAATCTATATGAGCCGCTTTTGGTTCAACACCCAATTCTATGCTTCTTACCTCTCCAAATGCGGGTCAGTTATGCCTCATGGATTCATCACTTTCCGCGGAGCGGGACCACCTATACAATGAGTGTACATACCTTCTTTAGTAAAGTTATTGACACCATTCAACATCAAACATACTTGAAAACCACACACTCATACTCACTATTGGGAGTGTATCTTTCTCCTTTGTTTCTGCAGCAAAAAAGGGGAGGAAGGGGGAATGTATCAGCGACCTCTGTTAACTATTGGTTTGAAAAAGGGTTGTTATGGCGTTCGGGCGGCTGTTCTTACCGGTTATGTTGTTTTGAAACTCCCGGAAAATGGATTCCGTTTGCATTTGTCGGACGGTTCACTGTGTGCCTGCAGGGACCAAAAGAGGGGCGATCTCAGTGGTTTTGTGTGCGTTTCGCGTCCACAGGGGTATCTTGGGGGTGTCCACTGGATCTTACCTTTTATTCACAGTGTCTTCCGTTACGGTCCCGTCTCACGATCTGAGAGACGGCATCCAGTGCTGTATTTACTTCCTGGTTTCAGTGTCACGTGATTCTCTCATGTATTCCGATCGCCATCTTTGCCTGGTCAATTGGTCACGGTGTTGTGTGAGTAAATGTGGTTTTCTGGTGATTTCTTGACGTTTCTTGTGGTCATAAATGCGCGGTGATCTTGAGGCTGAATAGCGCTGTTATGGCCTGTTTGTGCGTGATGGCCGAATTCTGATTGTTATTCTCAATGGGGGCCATCTTGGATAGGGGATCCTTTGTCGATCTTATGTTACATGCAGATGTTCTATTGATGAGGCTTATAGCTTGAACATCTCTGAAAGTTCATTCAGTCCATTGGTGGCAGTGTTGAATCTTACAATCATTGATGCCTCCATTTTTGACAGTTTGGCATCTATGTCTCCTCCTCTTGGATCTTGTTCCACTTTTGTTATTATAGTCCATCGCAGATCTTTGTCCTCATGGTTTTTTGATTGCCAATGATTGACCAATGGGGCATTGGGTACCTTACGCTTTATTTTGGATTTGTGTTGCTGTATTCTTGAGCGAACTTCCTGATTTATTTTCCCAATGTACAGGAGGTTACATGGGCACCTGATCCCATAGATCACACATTTTGTTTTACAATTTGTAAAGAATTCGTATTTCCAAGTTATTCCATTGTATTTGAAAGTTGATCCTTCTTCAGTGGATTCACAGCAATTGCATCCTCCACATTTATGGTGTCCCATCACCGGGGGAAAGCCCAATCTGCTTCTCAAATTGGTGGATGGCTTCGTTGGTAGTGCAGCTCTCACTAGTTTGTTGGCCAAATTTGATTCCTTTTTGAAGGCAAATAGTGGTGGTTTGTTCAATTCTTCACACAGATTTTTGACTAAGTGCCAGTTGTTATTTATTATTTTTTTCAGCTTGTTTGAATTTGGGCAATACGTTGTTACCAAAACTATTCTGTCCAATTTCTTTTTTGCTTTTTTCTCCAACAAATGTTCTCGTGGAGTCCACCATGCCCGTTTCTTGGAGCGGCGCAACAATTTTTTAGGGTATGCGCGCTCAATGAGGTTGATGGTTAATTTGTCAGCATGTTTTTCATATTCCTGTTTCTCTTGACAATTCCTTCGGATCCTAAGGTATTGCCCATATGGCAAATTTTCTTTTAGGCTGCGGGGGTGATTGCTTGTGAAATGTAATAATCGATTCCGGTCGGTTTCTTTTTTATGGAGGGTAGTTTTTAATTCTCCTTCATCCGTAGGGTATACCTCCACATCCAAAAATGGGATTTTATTTTTGGAGTATACAAGGCTAAATTTGATCTCTTGTGTCCTGTTGTTGAGCCACTGATTGAACATCTTTAGTTCTTCCTCGAGGCCTGACCATACAAAAAACACGTCGTCAAACGCTGTCCATGGACAAAGTAAATGGTTTTTCTGTAAAATGGTCTGAAATCGACCCAGTTGCGATTACCAGTAAAGTGGTATCCAGAGCTTTTCCTTGGATAAATAACTGCTTAGCACTAGACTCCTCTCCCCAACTGATACTAGTCAGCTTCCTGGAAATAATCAGAATTATTCGGGATGAACTGTTCCGTAACCAAAAATCCAGTGAATCAGAAACCAAAGGTTGGTTTGACTCAACCTGCCGTAAAGCCCTAACTAATTTAAAAAGAGCAGTCCATAAACAGGTTAGAGATTGTGCTGAAATCACTAAACTTAGACAGGACTATAAATTAGCACAGCAAAACCGTAGAAACGAAATTAAGAAGAACTTGTGGGCCCAGTTACACGAGAGCTGTATGGTAAAGTCACCATTTCTTGCAGACACCTCATCCTCTTAACACCTTGATGTGGCGGTGACAGCTGATGAGTGGGTAGCCCACTTCTCTAAGATATTTGGCGGTCCCCCAGAGGACACCATTAATGAGGTCCATTGGGCAGGTGATCATTCCGGGGACCTGATATTTCCCATTGACCTCCTCTTTGACCACAAGGAGGTCATTCACGCACTGTCATCTTCCAAAGCTGGCAAGGCCCCCGGCCCGGACGGGGTCCCAGTAGATATCTTTGTACATAATCCGGAACTCTGGTCACCCCTAGTCACCCAGGTTATGGCAGCAGTCACCAAAATAGACCTAATAGACTCTTGGTCCACCTCTATTTTGCTTCCAATTTTTAAGAAGGGTGAATGTAACAATCCAGCATGTTACAGGCCCATCTCCCTCCTGGATTCCTTGGGGAAAGTCGCTGGCCGGCTGATCCTGGAACGTCTCCAGGATTGGGCGTCCACAAATAACATTCTGACTGATCTCCAGTATGGCTTCCAGGAGGGACTTGGTACTGTTGAGCAGGCATTGAACCTAGCCCTTCTGATTGGTAATTATGTGGGCGCCAAAGGTGGTAACCTGTATTTAGTCTATGTTGATCTTACCGCAGCATTTGACTGTGTCATCCACTCTAGGCTGTGGTCCATTCTCGGCGAACTGGGGGTAGACCCTCCTCTTATCAAATTTCTCTGCGAACTCTACTCGGACGTCACTGCGTGTGTCAGATACGGGATTAGCGGCGAATTATCTCCATCATTTCCCGTCAATAAAGGCGTCAGGCAGGGCTGTGTCCTGGCTCCCTTCTTATTTAATCTATACTCTAATGGGCTGGAAGTGGCCATGCTTGAAGGGAGTCAGGATCTTCCATCCATCAATCAATGCCCTATTCCCGCCCTGTTATACGAGGATGATTTCGTAATTTTAGCCAGAACCTTGAACCAGCTACAAAGACAGCTCAAGAAATATTGCCAATTTATGCTCTCTTTAGGACTAAAAGTGAATAAAAATAAAACCTTTGTTATGCACATTGGCCCCACGGTTAAGAACCCAAAACCTCTTTTTATTGATCATGTTAGGTTGGAACGCACCAGGGAATATCCCTATCTAGGAATTCTAGTGGACGACAGATTATCTTGGAAACAAGCCATGACAAGTAAAAAGCTACTCTTTCAGAGAGCAACCTCTGCTCTAGTTTCCTTTTTCGAGAAGACTAGGCAAACCTGCCCCAGTAGAGTTGCTAAAAATATATCATGCAAAATGCCACAGCGTAGCAACTTATGGCGCAGGGGTGTGGGGTTATGCTCCCTCAGATATCTTGCAGACGGTCCAGAACGGGTTTTTTAAATACTTACTGGCACTACCCCAAAGTGCCCCAATATACGGTTGCCACATCGAGCTGGGTATCAATTATCTGACAGACAATATTAGATGCCAGCCGATCTTGTTGTGGCACCGTATCTGGACCAAAACTCAATGTCACTTAACCCGCTCATTGATAATCGACTGCTTGGCCCTGGCAAACTGGAGTAAAATCCCTTGGCTTCTGTATGTCTCTAATTTCCTAAAGGACCTGAACTGTACAGCTTATTTCTCAGAACCTACTACAATGATAGACATCACCAGGAAAGACTTGAAAAAATTATGTTTAACCCATCTTAGAGAACTACGTCTTTCCCAAGAAGTAAGCAAACCCTCAAATGTACAAATGTTATCGGTCCAAACTGCTTTCGGTATCCAACCATATTTATCTTTCCACCTAACTAACTATGAAAAGTATGTTTTGACTAGGTTTCGTTTTAATTCTTTTTTCCGCTTAGTCACCTTTCCAACAGAGCAGGACTGGTCTCATAATCTTATGAAATGCCCATGTGACGGTACATCTTCACAGTCAACAATGCATGTAACGCTGTTCTGTAGATATTATGAATCCCCCCGCAAGCGCTGGATCATTCCTATACTTCGAAAAATGGGCCTTAGAACATGTCGGCCCGCATATTTGGCCCTGCAGTTTCTGGACTCCCAATACATTGCTAAATGCGTAGCTTGTTTTTTAAAATCATGTTTAAAAATTCACCGTAAATCTTGAGTTCTAATTTACTCGATTTCCAGCATAGTATCCTAATGAATTGTTTTTATAATAATGGTTTTAACGATAATAATTTTTAAATGTATTAGCCATTGTGATTTTTCATATGCATTGTAATATTTTATCTTTTGTACTTTTTATGGTTTCGCTAAGATGTAACCGAATAAAAGTTTTATGAATGAATGAATGCATATATGTCAATGTTAGAAACAACACAACTTAAAATATATTTGGAAATGCAATGCAAAATTAAAACTAACATTGATTAGTGACTACAAAATAAGCAGTGATGCGTGCTTGAATTATGAATTGAAGTTTCGTGTTAATGCCATTAATTCTCACCCATGCTCGTTTCACGTTACAGAACAGATCTCTTGAAGAGACTAATGATGATGAAGGTGCATCTGTACGTCCAAAGGCATCACTGAAAAGTGCACAAGCTCAACCACACCTAACATCACACAGCACTGCTGGGAAGAGAGGAAAGACACTCCCAAGCCAGAAAACAACAACTACTGCTGGGAAGATCCTGCAAAGAGAACCACAAAAAACAGTGAAAAAACACCCAGGTCTCGAAGGAAGAACCTGGCACATCAAGGTAGACTTGACAGTAATGAGCAAAGAATGAAAGTCAACAACAGAGAACTCAGCGCCTTCCATCCAGAAGAAGTAACAGCCACAACAGAGCCCACTTTGACCTCTGAAACATTGTCATCAGCCACAAACACTAGAACCCCATCAACAACATCCACCTGCGACGGGAAACAACCATTAATTACAATGCAGTCATTACAACGCACAACATTTACAACACAGTCATTACAATGCAACTGCCTTTACATCGCATGCCATTAAAATGCAGCCATTACAACACATGTCACTACAACGCATGCAATTACAACGCATTATAAGGGAAGTAATATGAAAAAGTAATTTTTCCTCCTACACTATCCAACACTTACACTAATGTTGCACTCACTGGAGTTGGAATAGTCATTTCTAAGCCTACACTATCCAACACTTACCATACTGTTGCACTCACTGGAGTGGGAATAGTATTTTTTAAGCCTACACTATCCAACACGTACCCTACTGTTGCAGTCACTGGAGTGGTAATAGTATTTTTTAAGCCTACACTATCCAACACTTACCCTACTGTTGCACTCACTGGAGTGGGAATAGTATTGTTTAAGCCTACACTATCAAACACTTACCCTACTGTTGCAGTCACTGGAGTGGAAATAGTAATTTTTACTCCTACACTATCCAACACTTACCCTACTGTTGCAGTCACTGGACTGGAAATAGTATTTTCTAAGCCTACACTGTCCAAAACTTACCCTACTGTTGCACTCACTGGAGTGGTAATAGTATTTTTTAAGCCTACACTATCCAACACTTACCCTACTGTTGCACTCACTGGAGTGGTAATAGTATTTTTTAAGCCTACACTATCCAACACTTACCCTACTGTTGCACTCACTGGAGTGGTAATAGTATTTTTTAAGCCTACACTATCTAACACTTACCCTACTGTTGCAGTCACTGGAGTGGTAATAGTATTTTTTAGGCCTACACTATCCAACACTTACCCTACTGTTGCACTCACTGGAGTGGGAATAGTAATTTTTAAGCCTACACTATCCAACACTTACCCTACTGTTGCAGTCACTGGGGTGGGAATAGTAATTTTTAAGCCTACACTATCCAACACTTACCCTACTGTTGCACTCACTGGAGTGGGAATAGTAATGTTTACTCCTACACTATCCAACACTTACCCTACTGTTGCACTCACTGGAGTGGGAATAGTAATTTTTAAGCCTACACTATCCAACACTTACCCTACTGTTGCACTCACTGGAGTGGGAATAGTAATGTTAAGCCTACTCTATCCAACACTTACCCTACTGTTGCACTCACTGGAGTGGGAATAGTAATTTTTAAGCCTACACTATCCAACACTTACCCTACTGTTGCAATCACTGGAGTGGGAATAGTAATTTTTAAGCCTACACTATCTAACACTTACCCTACTTTTGCAGTCACTGGAGTGGTAGTAGTTTTTTTTATTGATTGATTGATTGCTTTATTTCGATATGCACATATCATAAAAGCAGTACAAAAAGATAAAAACAGCATGTCGAAATAAGTAAGACTGTACAGATTGAATAGAAATTAAAAACACGTTAAGTCAGCATAAATAGGATAAAAGGGAATTACATTGATATGGTCAGTCTTCTAAGTCTAATCAACCAAGCCCATTTTAAAAATTTAGCAACAGCACAGACAATAGGAGGGGCTGTATTAGTTAAAAGAATCCGAAGGGCAACAGAGTACTGACGAGTCCCCAGTTCTCTGCAAATGGGACCAAGCCAACGTGATCTGGGGCGACCATAGTCCGGGCATTCGAAAAGGAAGTGTGGCACCGTCTCTGGTTTGTCCTGGCAGAAGGCACAGAAGCGTGATGTGGACTGGGCTTTATTCCACCTTGAACAAAGGTCGGCCAAGGGCAAAGTTCCTAGCCGAAATTTAATGTACAAGGACCTATCCATAGCAACTGATATAATATCCATGTATGGCTCATACAAAACATCGTCTTTGAACAGCAGGAAAGCTGCGGTGGTTTTGCAGTGCTGCTGGCTTCTAGAGCGCTTCACACTAACCCACTCCCAGAAAAGTTTTTTTAAAATCTTCTTTGGAGGAGCGGAGTGACTATGCCAGCAAGAGTCCAAACCTAGTTCCCCTAAGAGATGTTTTATGTCCTTCAGCCATTTGATGCTACTCCAACCATCAGCGTGCATCACTTCTGCCAGGCCGTTGGCATAAGATTGTAGCTCCGGGACCCTCCACAAGCGTGCCCAGAGCAGAAGGGGACGAAGCCGAGCCTGGTCCCTTATGGCTTTACAGCCAGTGTCCATAAGCACTGGGATGGTTGGGCTGCTCGATGGAATGGCAAGAAGGTCCTTGATGAATTTGTTTTCGGCCTTGCTCAATGAGTCAACTTTGCCCAAGCCCCACAGTTCCGATCCATAGAGTGACGCTGGGACCGCACGTGCTCTATAGATCTCAAGTATAGGAGCAACACAATGTTTTGTAGAGTTATTGTACTCCTTAAGGAGGGCGCCCCCCACCCTTTTGTGGGCCAGAGTCATTTTATCGATGTGGGCAGTCCAGCTCATTGCATCATTTAGTCGGATTCCCAGATAATCAAATTCCGCCACTCTTTCTAGGAGTATAGAGTTCAGAATTGGAGGGCGGCCAAGTTTGCGGGGTGGATGCATGACTAGGTACTTGGTCTTGTCTATGTTGATGACGAGGCCCTTGGTGGTACAGAAGTCCTGGAAGCGGTTCAACAATGTCTGTAAACCTTGGGGGGTTTTAGAAATGAGGAGGGTGTCGTCGGCGAACAACAGAGTTGGAATTTTTACTCCTCCCAAACTGGGAGCGTCTGATTGTTCGCCCAGTAGATGATCTACCACCCCGTTAATATAGAGGGAGAATAAGGTAGGGGCCAAGACACAGCCCTGTCTTACTCCCCTCTCGACCCTGATCTTATCGGTCTTTTCCCCATTCAGCCCCCATCTAACCTGGGCATAGGTGTTGGTGTGCAGGTTAATAAGGAGGTTCAATAGGTACGGGGGCATCCCTAAACCATGAAGCACCCTCCAAAGTTCCTCCCTTGGTACCAGGTCAAAGGCAGTCTTGAGGTCAATAAAGGCCAAGTAAAGACTGCCTTTGCCCAGCACCACCACCTTCCAGTGTAACAACAAGAGCCTAAAGACCTGTTCAATAGTTCCTGTGCCCGATCGGAACCCAGCCTGCATATCGGACAGAATGTGATTGTCATCCACCCATTGAGTGATTCTCCCCAAGATGGTTTTCCCGGCCAATTTCTGGCTGGAGTCTATTAGGCTTATGGGCCTATAGTTCCCGGGTAGGTCCCGAATGCCCTTTTTAAAAATGGGGACCACCTCCGCACCTCTCCAGGAGTCAGGCACAAGCCCTCCCCCCATGATTGCATTGAGGAGTGCAGAGATTAGTACCCCCCATTCTTCCGGGTAAGCACGGAGGATATCCCCCGGTAGGCCATCCGGACCAGCTGCTTTCAAAGGGACCAAGGTTTTGATCTGCTTTGTTACATCCAGGGGAGAAAACAATTCCAGGTCATGAACTAGAGTAGAGGGAGGGATATTAAAGGAGTCATTAAGTGGGCCTTCGACAGCAGAATAAAGATTTTGGAAATGGGAGAACCAAGTCTGGGCGTTGATGGCACAAGTCCTCCGGGAATCGTCGGGACGGTTCCTTTTACCCACCATGTCCCAAAAACCTTTGGCGTCTTTCCCACGACTGGCAGCCAGGAGGTCCTGCCAGAAATTAATCTCCCACTCCATCCTTGCATTTTTCTGGCAGAGTGCATAGTGTTTCCTGGCCTCCCTAGTCCTAGACGGTAATTTGGACTTGACTGCCTCGATAAGAAGTGATTTCGCCTCCCTACACTTCTGGTTGTACCAGCCCTGACCCGATCGTGGGCTTGGTTTCCTTCCGCTCGGGTGAGCTGGGACTACAAAGAGGTCGCCAATGGCCTGAATTATGACACAAAACCTGGGTGCCACCTCCATCAGCCCTTCCTCTTGGCAGTCAAGATTGGCTAGGGCTGAGACCAGAAGTTGCCTAATCACAGAGGTTTTCTCCTCCGAAAGAGCTAGCTTCGCCCACTTTAACCTTCGACCACAATTTGTGACCACTAACGGGTCCGGAGCGGGGTTACAAGGAGATCTACTCACGGTGCTATTGAAACACCTGTGGGACAGGGTGAGGGACAGGAGATTGTGGTCACTCTCCACGGAAGGTACAATTTCCATGTCTACCACCAGGCTCCACAGGTGTATGTCAAGGAGAAAATAATCAATCCGTGACATGTGTCCTGGCCTGTTGTAGGTGTACGCCCCTACTTTGTCGGATCTGGTCCTGCCATTGGCAGCTCTAAGACCAAACTCCATAACTAATGAGTTAATCTGGAGGGCCACTTCTGTCCACTTTTTAACAGGACTAAGCTCGAGGGGCGGAGTCCCCCACCCATTATCAAGTTCCTCTTGGTCTGCTAGGATGTCCAGGTCCAGGGGCTCGAAAGTGCAGTTCAGGTCACCTGCCACCAAGGTACAAGACCTGTGGGGAGATGAGCGGAGTTGCGCTTCCAGGCAAGCTATTACTGGGGATTCTCTTCCCCCCTTAGTGCCACGGGCGTAGATGTTAAAAATATTTAAAATAACTCTACCCTGGGAATTTCTAAGCAAAATATTTAGGAGGTCAGGGCAATTAGTGTCCCTCTCCTCCACCCTACAGTTGAGTTCAGTGGCTACCCAGATTAACAGGCCACCAGAGGGGCGGCCCCTGCCGGTTGCACTTTCTACTGCCGGCAAAAAGTGGGTGGAATAGCCCGCCTTGTGTAGGGGCACCCGACTCCAGGTTTCCTGGAACAGGCATATGGAGTATTGCTCCACACGCTCGCTCCAGTCCGGCAGCGCCAGCTTCCTCTCGAGGCCCGCCACATTCCAGCTGAAAACCCTAATCTGGGGGTCCGTTACAGCTGCAGTGCTACAAGCTTCGACAGGGGGTGATAAGACCACAGAACCCGCACCAGGGGGGCTAGCAAAAAGATTATAGGATGCCCCAGTCTCCCCCTTCCCCTCTACAGACTCGGCCGTAGCCTGAGTCTGCGACGAGGAAGAGGAGCCATTGGATTTGGGGTATGGTATTGGCTCAGCGACAAAGCTTGGAGCCACAGCGACCTCCCCCGGATCATAACTGAGTCAACAGCTCCAGGGTCCCCAATTTGGTATCACTGGAGCTAGGCTTGGCTGCTGGGGAAAAACTCCCGGGGTCGAAAGGCCGTGGGCAATGTTCTCCACAAGAAATTGGCCCCCAGGGCTGCTATTATAGGTGGGTTTTCCAGGGTGGATGGAGGGAGTGGTCATAATCGACCGTGGGTAAAAAAATGTCAAATCGACTATGTCGATACCCGATCCAACCGTGGGTTGACCTTGAGAGCATATTAGATGGGCAACCCTAGCATCCTGGAAGTTTACCACCACACAATCCCCTTCGAGCGATTTATTCCCGTTTCCAATCCATCCCACCCTGCGTACACCAAGAATAATACCATCCACTCCCGCAGGCAGGGGCCTGTTGGCTCTCAGCCAGTGGATGACCTTATTCTTGAGTGCCTGATGGTTTTCCCGCTGGGTACTCCCAATAGGGGGGACTTTGGTAAGGATGACAACATACGGGTGGCACTCGGGGGGGAGGTTAACGGGGGGGCACTTTCGTCTACTATTCTGAGGAGGACCTAAAGGGGGACGGTTTTTAGATGGGACGGGAATAGATGCAACTTTAGGAGTTGATGCTACACCGCCAGTTGCATCAGATATAACAGCCCCAGGTTGCAGAGTAGGGCCCGTCCCTCCCTTCTGATATTGCCTTGGGCCCTGGGTAGACACCGGGGTTATTACTACTGGGGGAGGGGTGGCATGCACTTGAGCGGCATGAGTGGAAGCATTCGGCTTTATCTGTCTAGGACCAGCCTTAGGAGCAGCCAAGGTAATATTCCCAGGGGCTGATTGCTTGGGCGGCTGCATCAGCTGATCTCCCAAGGGGGGTCTCACTGGAACCTCTATCCTATTGGACTTATCTAACCTATCTGTCCTATCCTCACTGAGCTTTGGCTGGAGCTTGAGAAGGGTTTTTAGGGCAAAAAAATTGTCCCTAGTAACCTGTTCAAAACAGTCGAGCCTGTCCCCCAACCTCTTGACCTGATCTATAAGTGGCAACACGAGAGACTTGACCAGCTTCTCAATCGACTCCAAAGAGGGACCCACGTTGGCCTGGACAGGCGTTGGTGGGGCCAACAGGGGAGGTAGTACTGTATCGATGACAGCTGGAGCGCAAGAAGGTGTCCCTAAAGATACAGGTCCTGCGGCACCCAGGGGGGAAAGATCCCTCTGGGGCGGGTGCCTGGGATGGTTAGTAGTCTTGGGTAACCAGCCCTTTCGAGTGGAAATTGCCCTTTTCCCCTTCCTTTTAATAGGCTCCTGGTTAGAACGATTTTTAGTCGGAGCTTGTGGAACAAGAACAGGGGCCTCAGGGCAGTGTTGGGACTGAATGCCAGGTGAGCCTGCTAAGGAAAACTCATTGCATGGATCTGTAAGCACGGCACAAGGGCTAGTACCGTGGTTACCGGTCAGTGAGCTTTCTAACCCTTCTGTACCACCCTCTAGTGGTGCAATAAAAGAATCCCCAGGTAGATCCCCAAGCAAAAGTGCAGGGGAAATAGAGTTTTGAGGGGACAACACTATTGCTGGAGATGGACTTTTAGAAGGGGGAAAGTCAAGAGAAAGGCGCCGTTCAGATATGGCAAGTTCATTGTCGATGACAGCCGCCACCCTTGTCAGGAATTTGTCCATAGAGCCGAACATAGCACCCCCAAGGGCACTTTCCCCGCCACCCCTCAAGGCCTTACCGGAACGGGTTGACATACTGACTTGCGGCACCACAAGTTGAAACCGGTACGGTAGATGTAAATGGGGTGGCCCTGCTCTGCCACCTCCTGCCCCGGACGGCCACAGACGGTCTCGCCCTTGTCCCGGGCTTCTCCCGGCGCGCTCCCGCACGCTCCCGCGTAGCGGTTACTGCGCAGGCCAAAGTACACAGGACCGGTTTGTTGGTTGGCTGATAGGCAGGGGGGCGTGGCCAGCGGGGAGAGCAGCCCAGGTGTTACTGATTGGGCGCGCAGGGGCTCCTGGATACTGGAGTCCCTGCTTGGCACTCGCAACCCCGCTGGTCCCAACGCCTCTCTCGCGCTCCTCCCGCAGTCCTCAGCAGCCTGTGCCCAACCGCCTCCTCTGTCACGGGCGCGCTGCGGGACCCGCGAAGCGGGTCCGGCGAGTTGTTCACGGAAGCCGCCTCCGCCCAGCAGACACACCAAAGCAGGGTGCACGACGGTGAGCCTTTCAGGAAAACAGCAAGTCACAAGGGTCCCAGGAGGGAAGGGGAGGATGCCGGTTTTCACTTCCTCGCCGGGGGGGCGTGGCCAGCGGGGAGAGCAGCCCAGGTGTTACTGATTGGGCGCGCAGGGGCTCCTGGATACTGGAGTCCCTGCTTGGCACTCGCAACCCCGCTGGTCCCAACGCCTCTCTCGCGCTCCTCCCGCAGTCCTCAGCAGCCTGTGCCCAACCGCCTCCTCTGTCACGGGCGCGCTGCGGGACCCGCGAAGCGGGTCCGGCGAGTTGTTCACGGAAGCCGCCTCCGCCCAGCAGACACACCAAAGCAGGGTGCACGACGGTGAGCCTTTCAGGAAAACAGCAAGTCACAAGGGTCCCAGGAGGGAAGGGGAGGATGCCGGTTTTCACTTCCTCGCCGGGGGGGCGTGGCCAGCGGGGAGAGCAGCCCAGGTGTTACTGATTGGGCGCGCAGGGGCTCCTGGATACTGGAGTCCCTGCTTGGCACTCGCAACCCCGCTGGTCCCAACGCCTCTCTCGCGCTCCTCCCGCAGTCCTCAGCAGCCTGTGCCCAACCGCCTCCTCTGTCACGGGCGCGCTGCGGGACCCGCGAAGCGGGTCCGGCGAGTTGTTCACGGAAGCCGCCTCCGCCCAGCAGACACACCAAAGCAGGGTGCACGACGGTGAGCCTTTCAGGAAAACAGCAAGTCACAAGGGTTTTTTAAGCCTACACTATCCAACACTTACCCTACTGTTGCACTCACTGGAGTGGTAATAGTATTTTTTAAGCCTACACTATCTAACACTTACCCTACTGTTGCACTCACTGGAGTGGTAATAGTATTTTTTAAGCCTACACTATCCAACACTTACCCTACTGTTGCACTCACTGGAGTGGTAATAGTCTTTTTTAAGCCTACACTATCCAACATTTATACTACTGTTGCACTCACTGGAGTGGTAATAGTAGTTTTTTAAGCCTACACTATCTAACACTTACCCTACTGTTGCAGTCACTGGAGTGGGAATAGTAATTTTGACTCCTACACTATCCAACACTTACCCTACTGTTGCACTCACTGGAGTGGGAATGGTAATTTTTAAGCCTACACTATCCAACACTTACCCTACTGTTGCAGTCACTGGAGTGGTAATAGTAATTTTTACCCCTACACTATCCAAAATGTACCCAATTGTTGTCGTAAAAGTATTATGCTTTGTAATGATATGTCTTGTAATAGTATGCGTTGTAATGGAATGCATTGTAAAGGTAGTTCCTAAAAATGCGTTGTGATGGCATGTGTTGTAAAATCATGCATTGTAATGGATGTTGCGATGTAAAATCTGCGTTGTAAAGGCATGTGTCGTAAATGTTTGCATTGTAATGTGTCCTATTCACCTGCAACACAATGACAACAGACAGTCACTACAGTCTCCGCACTGACTGTAAGTGCCACAGCCGATGGGTCCATTCTGGATAAGACGGCACCGCCCACTGAGGTCACCATGGAGTTAAAGAGGCATTAAGATGGTGCAGCTTGTGACAGAGTAGGTACTGGCCATAACTAACGCTTGAGGAGTGCAGTCCACCTCCCATAGCAACAGAGGAGGATGCAGGGGGTGACATCTGAAGAAGCACATCTACCTCCAAACAAATTACAAAAGAACTGAGCCCATGATGACTGATCTGGAGAATGAGCAGGTAACTGCTAGAGTCGTTTGCTTAACAATCGCCACATCCTCAATCCAAGAAAGATGAGGCACCCTAAAGGCACAGTTGATCCACACCTGGCACTCAGATGTGCACAGAGACGCCTTATGCACTCAAACATCCATGTCCTAGACCAAATGACTTCATTGTCGTATACATCTCCCAGCCCAACTCCATTTGAGCTTCACTCTCACAGGATTGCGAAAATCTTTCCTTCTCCCTTGAGTTCTCCCCCAACTCCAGCTTCACCGGTATCCTCATTTATCGCCCCCCGGGTCCCATTGGACAATTCAATACCTCTCTTCTTACAGTGGCTTCACAGCTGGTTGTCTCCCCCTCTAACTTCTCCATTCTGGGAGATCTTAACATCCACTTTGACAACCTGCTTGATCCGACGGCATCAGAGATACAATCAAACCTGGCGGCCATTCAACTGGAACAACTAGTTCCTTCAGCCACACATGAAAAGGGGCATCTTCTTGACCCAATTTTCAGCAATAGCGACCAGCTTAAAGTAGGCCCTATCAACAACCTCCCATGGTCTGACCACTTCCTGATACCTTTTACCTGGACCACGAACAGACCACCTCCCTCTCTATTTACTCCCAGGAAAACTCGAAACTGGTCAAAACTCCCTCTTGATAACTGGATGAAGACCCTCAGTAGCACCAGACCCTCCCTCTCTCATGATCCCACGTCCAATAACGTCAAATACGAAGAGTGGCTAACAACCTCGCTGGACTCTAGTTTACCATCACGTCCTTCTAGATCCAAAAGACAAAGTAAATCAGCCCCGTGGTACTCGGAAGATCTTAGAAACCAGAAACGTTTATGCAAGAGACAAGAGAGGAAGTGGCGCCTATCCTACAACCCAGCCGAAAAAACTATATACAGGGAAATGATTAGAAAGTACAAAATGACCATAAAAACATCGCAAGCAGCCTACTACACCGACAAAATAGCAGTGGCAAAATCAAAACCTAAAGAAATCTACCACATAGTTAATTCTCTGATAAAACCTCCCCCATCTGCCTCTGATAAGAACAGTTCACCATCCAAATGCAACGACTTGGTGGAATTATTTTTCCAAAAAGTGAACAAAATATACTCCTCCTTCTCAGACCCACTCACCGACCTCCCACCTCAATGCCGGGACTCTGCGCTGCACAGGGACTCTGAGCTGAAATCAGTTCCCTTGATTACTATGGAAACCCTAGAGAAGATAGCTCTACAAATGAAAACCGGCTCCCCATGCGACCCGGCCCCCCCAGGTTCACTGGCCCTAGCTAGTAACATCATCTTCCCCACCCTTTTAGAAATGCTGAACTCCTCCATACTGAGTAACACAGTACCCGTCACCTGGAAGCACGCAATGGTATGGGCCCTCCTTCAGAAACCATCCCTTGATCCAGCCAACGCCAGTAACTACCGACCAATTTCCCTACTCCCATGGGTCTCTAAGATCCTGGAGAAGCACGTCAATACCACTCTGCCGACATTCCTCGAGGACTACCACCTCCTTGATGCTTCCCAGACAGGCTTTCGCCCTAAACATGGGACAGAGACTGCCCTACTGGCGGTTACCGAGGAAGCAAGACGGATCTTGGATCGAGGGGGATCAGTGGCAGTGATCCTCCTCGATCTGAGTGCAGCGTTTGATACGGCGCACCACAAAATCTTGCTGAACCGTCTTGCCGACCTAGGAGTGTCTGAAGGTGCACTGTCATGGCTGGAATCATTCTTGTCCGACAGAACCTTCCAGGTTTTTGATGGCACATCGGTGTCCTCTAGTAGGCCACTAGGGTGCGGAGTGCCGCAGGGCTCCTCCCTAAGCCCCACACTCTTCAATGCTTACATGAGGCCACTGGCTGGAATTGTGCGTCCGCATGGTGTCAACATCATTTCCTATGCGGACGACACCCAGCTGGTGGTTTCCCTTGCGCAGAAGAGCGGGCTTCAGTCTTCACCTGATCTGGCGGCATGCCTGGAGGACGTAAAAAGATGGATGTTGAGCTCATGCCTGAAGCTCAACGATGATAAAACTGAGCTTATGCTCCTTGGCCCAGCGACTCCCTCCACTATGGAGCAACTATGGCCCCCTAGCATGGGCACCCCCCCACTCCCCAAAGACAACATCAAAAGCCTTGGAGTATGGCTCGATAAATCTCTGAGCCTTAATACCCAGGCCACTAAGGTGTCAGCTACCTGTATTGGTCTTCTCAGGGTGATCAGAAAAATCCTTCCCCTTCTCCCATTCGAGGCCAGACAAACTGTTATACAGGGCCTAATCCAATCTCGGTTGGACTTCAACAATGCCCTGTATCTCGGAGCCCCTGACTACACCCTGCAGAAACTCCAGCGCACCCAAAACTGTGCTGCCCGAGTACTTCTGGGAGTGCCTCGGAGGACCTCCATAAAATCTGGCCTAAAAACTCTTCACTGGTTGCCTGTCCGGGACAGAGTAAAGTTCAAGGCTCTCTGTATCGCCCACCGGACCCTCTGGAAAACAGGCCCAGAGATAAACTCCTCCTTGATCTCTCCCTGCCTGCCCAACAAAACCTTACGTTCCTCAACCGCCACACTTGCCAAAATTCCTAGAATCCTCTGATCCAGAGCAGGAGGACGCTCGTTCTCATACAATGTTGCCAGACTCTGGAACACCCTCCCTCTGCAGTTGCGCAACAATGCCAATCTCACCAGCTTTAGAAAACAGCTTAAAACTCTCCTGTTTAACAACTAGTAACCTCAGAGGTCAGGTCTGTTTCTAGCTATAGCGCCTGGATGCCTCAGGGCAACTGCAGCGCTCTAAAAATCAAATTTTCATTTCATTTCATTTCACTCTGCTAAGTGAGCCTGGCTATCATCTAAGGCAACATACATCTGAGAGAAGTTCCCCGTTATCTATATTTCAAGGTCATACAGTATAATGTAATAAGTCAATAATGTCCATGAAAAGGTTTTCAATCAGAAAGAAAGAGGCGTCATTCTTTCGCTGGGATGTGCCGAGAGGAAGTGACGTAGCTCCAGATGTCATGTGTGGGCGTGGTTCCCCGTTCAGTATGCATGCTGCAGCAAATGACCTGTGCACGGGGGCATGTTTGCTGCAATCCTTGCCGCCCCGCACACTGCCAGCGCTATGCAGTGCCCCACCAGACCGTGCAGGCATCTGGCCTTCAGCCTGGGGTTCCTGACATGAATTCTGCGGCCAGCGCCTCTCAGCGCCTCTCCGTGCCCTGGAAACTGTCACCAGGGCGATTCAAATGAGCGATGCCTTCCTGTTTCTTTTGGCTCTGCCCTTCCCTTACTCTGACACCCGAATTTCAATTCACTCTCATTTAGAGTTTTTCTTTCACGTTTTTATTGCATTTTTCTCTTTAGCAAGATTTTGGCTTTATGAATATGAAAAGAAAGCTGTTTAAGATGACGTTAATGGCACAAGTTGATCTTTCTTAAGCCTGCGTTGCTTCAAGGGCCCTACATACATACAGTCCAGTAGGTACAGTCCCTTGGGAGTTTCAGGGCTTCATGTATTTCAGTTTTTCTGGCTTCGCCACAGAAAGATGGCTTTGGATAGGTCTGGCCTTGGAGGCAGCTTTAGAAATGTGCTTTTGGTCACTGGGGTTCCGCTCAGGGCTCGAATCGGGGTACCACGTGGGTGGACGGCGTCCCTCCACTTATTTTACCGGGATCTCCATAACTGGAGCAAATGGAGCCACACATTCTCTCTTTGGCCTCTCTGGGGCGAGATCAGAGCCCATTCAGAACGCTGCTCAGGCGCTGGCTTCTCTGATGCAATCGCATCTAAGGGGTGAGCGAGGGGAGGCAATGAGTCTGATGGTGCAAGCCACCGTTCATGACGTCACTTCCTGTCGTGACGTCAGCGTCCCAACACTGTTTTTTTTAGGACTTGTGCCCTGCTTAAATTGTCATTCACATTCTGCTACCGCCCACCAGAGCCCTCAGCACAGGACAATGGGTCAGCCCACTTTCCCATTGGCTCCTTTCCCTTTGAGTGACAGCACAATTCCTGCGCACATTGCTCATATCCAAGTAAAAATAGTTTCTTTCACATCACAGAAGAAGCTGGTTCAAGGTGTGCATTTTATTTTATTCATTTACATCAACTCTTGTATTTTGAGTGCCCTGTTAAAGGGTGACTTAGTTCCATAACTTTTTAGGTCGAGCTATTTATAGCTCTGAACTGTTGTAGTGAAACAAACTCTTTGACCAAGAGGATTCCAAGACAGATTCCTCCCAATGCATGTTGTCTACTGTAGTAGGAACAAAGGAAAGTGCTGAGGTAGGAGGGAAAGGGTAGTGACACTCCAAGGGTGTGCTATACAATATTTTATAGTGCACAGGCGTGAACCGTTGGTGACAATTTTATATTTATGGTGCACCTATTATGCTTCAGTGTCTGCTCTCAGTGAGTGGCTACTCACCGGCTCCGCCGCAACTCTCCAGTGAGTTGCGGCCGTTCCCAAGCCTCCTCCTGTGGACTCCACCAGTCCTCGCTCCACTCGTCTTCTTATTCTCCCGTCTCCGCCTCTGGTTCCACTTCAGTTTGAGTCTCCAGCCACGAGTTTTCTCCCCCGAGGGCGTTCTCTCCCTGGTGTTCGGCGCTTCCGGCTTTCAGGTCTGGGGAAGGGAGGGACTTCTGGGGTTGACCGGGTGTCTTTCCGGTTCATCCTCGAAGGGGATTGGTTCCTGGAATGAAAGAGGGCAGAGGAGGGGGGAGTTTGGACCGCTATGGCCGCTTCCGGGTCTGTGTTTGAGTGGCGGTGAAACCTGGTAGGATGCCGATACCCGGAGTCAGGTGAGGATACCGGGTCACACTATCCCTCACACACTCGCTTATGTTTACTCTCCCTCCTTCCCCCCCTCCCATATCCTATCCCTTCAAGCCCGTGGCCTCTCATTATTGCCCACTTATCTTCCCTTGGCCTGCTGCTTCTTAATCGCGTGTGCTTAATTTGCCTCTGATTTTTTCTCTCACTCGCCCTTTTGCTCTCTCTCCCTCTTCACAGCCCTCTCTCCCATTAAGCTTCTGCTGTCTCTCAGTCTTGTTAATAAGACATGCTGCTGTTTTCGTTCTTTCTTCCCTCCTTTTCTCTCTTCTCATTTTCTTCTCCCCTTCAATGTTTTCTCTCCCTCGCTAGTTGCTACGCCCTTCACCACCTTTCTTTTTTTCCTTCATCTCATCTTTCATTCTCTGACTCGTTATCTTTCCCTCGTCTCTCTTTTCTTCCCCTTCCCTTTGTGTAATTTCCTCCGGTTTCTTTCGGTCTTGTTTGTGTTCGTTTTTTATTTAGACACGGAAAAATAAAGTGATTTGCCCAGAATCACAGGGTGCTGCTCAGTTTCAAAATCCGCGGCTCTGGCGTAAGACATCCTACGATTTTATGCAAGAGAGCAGAAACTACTACAGATTAGACAGGGACTCTTTCCACTTGGCTATGATTTCTGTCGCTCGCTTTCCATTTTTTTCTCCCATGCAATTCAATTTGAGAATGCTTTATTGACAATGCCAAAGCATTTGAAATTCACAAATCAGGGTATACTTCGCATCCGATTTTAACAGCCCTTTGATGGTGCTTCAAACTGGGAGGTATTTCACCACTTCCTCCCTCCCTTGAGTTATTATCAAGAAGTAGACTGCTTTGGATTTACGAAAGTGAAGGCTGGTGTCCCCTTTCTGCTTGTACTCGGACAGGATGTTGAGACGCCTTCCGGGCTGCCTGGCTTCTTGTTATTCACTCCCTCTCTCTCTCACACACACTCTCTCTCTCTCTCACACACACACACACACTTTCTCTCTCTCACACGCACACACACTCTCTCTCTCTCACACACACACACTCTCTTTCTCACACACACACACTCTCTCTCACACACTCTCTCTCTCTCTCACACACATTCTCTATCACACATACACACACTCTCACACACACACACACACACACACACACTCTCTCTCACACACACTCTCTCACACACACTCTTTCTCACACACACACTCTCTCTCTCAAACACACACACTCTCTCTCTCACACACACTCTCTCTCACACACACACTCTCTCTCACACACATACACTCTCTCTCACACACAGTACAGCCTTCTACCGCCACCACTCTACCACTCTCTCCATCAACACTCTACCACTCTATGCGCCACCACTCTATGCCCCACCACCCTATCCACCACAACCCTTTCCACCACTCTAGCACCCACACTCTAGCGCTCACACTCTAGCGCCCACACTCTAGTGCCCACACTCTAGAGCCCACACTCTAGCACCCACACTCTAGCGCCCACACTCTAGCACCACCACTCTACCTGCCCACCACTCTACCCTCCAACTACACCCTCAAAATCCACCATCCAAATCCACCATCCAAGCACTACTACACCCTCCAAATACACCCTCGACTACACCCTCTAACTCCACCATCCAACTACACCCTCCAACTCAACACTCCAAATACACACTCCAACTCCTTCCTCCAACTACAAATCCACCCTCCAAAAACATCATTCAACTCCACCCTCCAACTCCAACATCCAAATACACCCTACAAATTCACCCTCCAACTACAACTCCAGCCTCCAAATCCACCCTCCAAATCCACCTGCAAACTACAACTACGGACTCCAACTCCACCTTCAAAATCCAACTCCAACCTCAAATCCACCCTCAAAATCAACCCTCCAACTCCACCCTCCAACTTCACCCTCCAAATACACACTCCAAATACACCCTCCAACTCCACACTCCAACTACACCATCCAACTACACCATCAAACTACACCATAAAACTACACATCCAAATCAAAATCCTACATCCAAATCCACCCTCCAAATCCACCCTCCACCATCCAACTCCAACTTCCAACTACACCCTCCAACTCCACCCTACAACTCAAACTACACCCTCAAAATCATCCCTCCAACTCCACCCTCCAACACAACTTCTCAATGCAACAGCATCACTCAATGCCGCAGCACCACTCAATGGCACAGCACCACTCAATGCCACAGCACCACTCAGTGCTACAGCATTACCCAATGCCACAGCATCACTCAATGCCACAGCATCACTCAGCACCACTCAACGCCACAGAACCACTCAACACCACAGCACCACTCAACACCACTCAACACCACAGCACCACTCAGTGCCACAGCATCACTCAGCACCACAGAATCAGTCAGCACCCCTCAACGCCACAGCACCACTCAAGGCCACAACACCACTCAACGACACAGCACCACTCAGCGCACAGCATCCCTCAATGCCACAGCATCACTCAATGCCACAGCATTACTCAACACCTCAGCATCACTCAATGCAACAGCATCTCTCAACGACACAGCATCACTCAACACAACAGCATCACTCAATGCCACAGCATCACTCAGCACTACTCAACACCACAGCACCACTCAACGGCACAGCACCACTCAACACCACAGCACCACTCAACACCACAGCACCACTCAACGCCACAGCACCACTCAACGCCACAGCATCACTCAGCGCCACAGACTCACTCAGCACCACTGAATGCCACAGCACCCCACAACACCACAGCACCACTCAATGCCACAGCACCACTCAACGCCACAGCACCATTCAGCGCACAGCATCCCTCAACGCCACAGCATCACTCAATGCCACAGCATCACTCAGCACCACTCAACGACACAACACCACTGAATGCCACAGCATCACTCAGCACCACTGAATGCCACAGCATCACTCAGCACCACTGAATGCTACAGCAAAACTCAGCACCACTGAATGCCACAGCATCACTCAGCACCACTGAAGGCCACAGCATCACTCAGCACCACTGAAGGCTACAGCATCAGTCAGCACCACTGAAGGCCACAGCATCACTCTGTGCAACCATTTAACAACAACTGGTTCTAATATGTTCTCTCAATGTTTCAAGATTTATTACAAATGTCACAAAAAGATGTTAATATTTCACTTCTGTTCTTGGATTTTCATCACAATAAAATACACTGAACATAATCTTCCCAAAAGTTATTTACAAAAGTTTAAGCTATTGCCATTATAAATTACAATAACTTTTATTTAAGTATTAATTATTAAAAAAAATAAAAGACATTGTTATTTGTAATATTAATACATCTAAGTCATCTAAATACAACACATATTGCATTACTAATGCTATAGGTGTCACGTTTGCAAAAGTTAAAACTTTTGGCATTGTAAATGACAAAGCTATTAATTTAGCTATTTTCAAAACCAACACATAAATAAAAAATTTGTCATTTACAATACCAATACCTCAAACTTTCCTAATGCGAGACCTATTGCATTGCAAATGCTTGTTTTTAAAGTTGGGGTTCTGAGGTGACATTTTAAAACAGCGCCCGTCTGCAATGTGAGTGCTTGGCTGGGTGGAGATTTTTTCTTGTCTCCTTCCCAAAGAATAATAAAATGAAAAGTGAAATATTCAACAGGTTATTATTATTTTGGGGCATATTATCAAGAAAACTATCGCCACTTTATCGGCACATATTGCCGAAAAAGCAGCGATTTTTTCTTCGTACTATCTCCAAGAACACGCTAATACGCTTCAGCGCTTGTTTTCTCGAGATAGCTGCTTTTTTTTCTTGCTTTGCATGTCAGTGATATTTATCGCTAATGACATGCAAAGTAGGTGTTTCCTCATCAATACTACCTGAAAATAGTCGCAAACCAAACATCGCACTGTATACAATCCTGCCACGGACACGCAAAGTTATATGAAAAGCCGCGCTAACCGCGGTTATCACAGAAATCTACCACCTGTTTGAAAGGTGACTTAACCACCTTTTGCATGAGAGGTGGATTGTCTGGTTAGGTTCACACTTGTATATTAGCAAGCATTTCATTAGTGCTAAGAAATCATCGCATGATTTCTCACGCTATTGCTGCTTATCGCAGTATATCGCTGGTTTTGACAGCACCTCTGAGCAAGCTAACACAGCGATGTCAACCAGCGATAGACGGCGATACAGGAAAACTCACTAAGCGTGATTGGCAATTATTATCGCATTCCATTGCTAATATGCCACTTTGTTTTTTAATTCACTAGTGAAGCAGCCACAGAGTGAATTCTTTTTAAATGTATTTTTTTTTATAGCAAGCATATAGCAGCCATTTTTAGTTAACATATTTTCTTTTTTTCTATTTGTTTTTCTTTTTGTACCATATGCTTGCAAGGAAACATTTAAAATATTTAACCATTTCCCTAACCCGCCAATGCCAGATCTGTTGGCTTTACCAATGCTTGTTTCCCAAAGATTTTTTTTCTTGTTTAAGACTGTTTTATTAAATCGGGCCTCTGGTGTTTTACAGTGGATGGTCTCCAGAAGCCTGTTTTGCAACACAAATCAAACCAAGAATAGCTCTTGGCTACTCCGTAATCTCATCTAATCTGGACATAGAACAATGTCTGAAGTGATGATTGATCAAAATTAGAGTAAACAAACTTAAATCTAACATCAGATTGGGAATATGAAATATACTGTAAGTATTAATTTCGAGGAAATGACACACAATGTATGGTAACTCTGATATTAAAAATAGATTGATGGGGGGGCGTGGCTAGCAGCCGAAGATGGCGGCAGCCTAGAAGGAGAGCTCCGTGTTGAAGGCGGCTCCCAGTTTAATCCGAACATTTATCCGGCAATCTAATTACCCAGGCGGGTAGGCAGCGAAGCCCAGGACCAGGCGGCGGCGATTCGGATTCGCCGGACCTCAATCCGAGGTCAGGAACACCAGTTACTGTCAGCGCCCCGAGCGGGCCTGTGGGCGACCGCCGGACCGGGAGGCACAGTGAGCAGCACGCCGACCGGAAGCGGCTTGAGTCAGGCAGCCATCCGCCGGAAACAACCGAGCGCGGAGAACGCCAGGATACTCAGAAGCCGAGCCCTCCAGCATCCGTTACCGGACCGAGGGGAGCCGATCGGCCTGTCAGGAGGCTCAGCGGAGGTGAGGGGGACGCTCGATGAAAGCGGGCTCCAGCGCCCGGAGCGACGACGGGGGAAGCTGACGCCGCCATTTTCAGCAGCAGCGGCCAGAGAGCAGAGTCTGGCTGCGGCGGAACCGCGCTGCCACCGTGTGAGTACGGCGATCCCCCCCCCTGGCCGATCAGAGAGCCTGGCAAAGCGCACCAGACCCGGAAGAGTCCCCGCCCAAGAACCGACAGGGCACCGGCGCGGAGCACCCGTCCTCGCAGCGAAAAGACTTCTCTGGGTGCAACCCGGACCCTCCCCCCCCCCCGTCGCCATAAGGGGACCGAACACGAAAACTCCGGTGAGCCAGGGTCGCTGTAAGCGGTGGCAGAAGGGGGCAGAGGGAGTCCTGCAGAACGGCGACATTCGACTGCGTGCCCCATTAATGAGTCAGTGGCCCGGCCGGCCACCACACACCAGGGGCCCGTGCACATCCGCAAACTCATTGGGACGCCTCAAGGGGGCCACAATCCCCCCCGTAGCCACAGCGGGAGCCCAGGGTAGACCCCCAGCAGCTGGCAGAGGACGATAGGTTGGCCCAGGCGAACCCAGGATGGCTGGCAAAGGGCATAAAGGCGGAACATCACAATCACGCCTGGACCGCTTTGCCTATGAAAAACCCGGCTCCCCCTCCCCCTCGCAGGACGCCAGAACACAGGCGAGCAAGACGACCGAAGTGACCGGGGGCAAGAAAGCGACCATTGACGACGTCATGCGGGCCCTCACGCAGGTACAGGCCACAGTGGGATCGATTTCGGCCGAGATCACACTTATAAGGGCGGACTTCCATAAAATGACAGAGAAAGTGAACAATATGGAAGTTGTGACCAAGTCCCTGGTCGAGGACGTCTCGGAACTCCAGATTAATATGGAACGCATCTCGAAGGAGAACAGAGAACTACGAGACAAGCTCGATGACCAAGAAGGGCGCTCGAGACGGAACAACATCCGTATTATTGGTGTGCCGGAATCGGAAGACACGAGGGCAATGGACCTATATGTCGAGAAGTTGATCAAGGACACTCTGAAGCCCAAAGGACTCTCCGCCTTCTTCACAGTGGAAAGGGCGCACCGGGTACCGGGGGGACGCCACAAGACAGGAGCTAACCCCAGACCGATCATAGCGAGGCTCTTCAACTTCAGGGATCGGGATGCCATCCTACAGGCAGCAAGGAACTCACCCCCTATCAAGATCCAGAACGCGACGCTGGCATTCTTCCCTGATTACACGGCCGAGGTGGCGCGGAGAAGGCGAACCTTCTTTGAGGTCAAAAAAGAACTCAGAGCCAGGGAAATCCCATACTCGATGCTCTTCCCGGCCAAGCTTCGGGTCGTAGCGGACAACAAGACTTGGTTTTTTGAATCACCGGAGGTGGCGCAAGATTGGCTGGAGGGTTGGAGGGCGGCGGGCCCTCGTCGCTCAAATAGACAGAACAAGCACCGACCAGCTGGCCCCCGACAGGGCTCACAAACCAACGACGGAGATCTAGAGGTGCACTCCCCTTTATCCGACCATCAGGAGGACGAGGCAAACGGGGATCTGTAAGACACGGCCATGGTCCGACTGACAGGAACATGATATGAACAGGAAACGCTGCCTTGGACACTGGGCGGAGAGGCCTCCGCAGCTGAAGATGGGGGCCGCTGACCACGGAGAAACCTTCACTCCAGCGAGCAAGTACTATGTTAAGGGGTGGGATCAGGCACTCTGCTGAGTTGGGGGGGCGGGCAGTTCTGAGTCCGTTGAGCAGGGGGGCAGGGAGGGGGGGAGTTGGGGGTAGAAGGGGGTTTTGGTTTTTAGTTTCTACACAGGGTCAGGTTAGCTACGATGGGGCACACGAGTATAAGATGGTATGGTCACAATGCACCACACAGGGGCACTGCACAGACCTCCTGGCCATCCCCGAGCGTAAAGTCACAGGCCGTAAACCAACACAGGATGGGGGAGGACACTAACGTAGGGCAGACATCCCCGCTACTCCTCATGTCCTGGAACGTAAGGGGCCTGGGCGACAAGATTAAACGTGGGCTGGTACTGCAGAGCATAAAGAGGCTGCACCCCGCCCTGGTCCTATTACAAGAAACGCATCTCACCGGCACAGCCACGAAGGCCCTAGACAAGAGAGGCTACAACATGATAGTACACTCTGGGTTCACAAAGGGGTCCCGGGGCTCCGGGATATTGATTCATCGCTCATCCAGGTTCATAGCCCAATCAACGGCGACAGACACACAGGGGCGCTTTGCAGCGATACACGGCCAGTGGGAGGGGAAGCCACTGAACGTGGTCTCGGTCTACATCCCACCAGCACTACACAACATAGCTTTCCCGGAACTGGGGAAATTCCTGTTAGATCTTCCTGAAGGGGAGCTTGTTATGGGGGGAGATTTCAATGCAGTGGCACAAGACTCCCTAGACCGCCACCCAACGCGCATGCGTACACCAGGGCCCTCCAAACTGCATGACTTCATGGAAGCACAGGGTCTAGTGGATGTGTGGAGGCGACTCCACCCAGATGATAGGCAATACACATACCACTCAACAGTCCATGACAGCCTGTCGCGGATAGATTATTTCCTGACGTTGGGGGGGGGGCTCCTCACTTTCGCTGACTCCCAAATTAGGCCGAGAGGGATCTCTGACCACTCCCCACTTACACTGACTCTGTTCAGTCAGAGACAATCCCGCAGACGGCTTTACCCGATTTACCCGGGTTACCTTAAAGAACCGGGCGTCACCAGGGCCTTGAGGAAGGGCACACGGTCCTACCTTGCAGAGAACGTGGGGTCCGTGGAGTCGCCCACTATTCTGTGGGAGGCCTACAAGACTGTCCTCCGAGGACAGGCGATCTCGGTAATCGCACAGCACAGACGCACACAACGTCAGGAACTAACAGACCTAGAGGAACAACTAGAAAAGGCCACACGAGACCACGAGGGGAACCCGACTGGAGACACCCAGCACACACTCCGACTGGCCCAGCAGAGCCACACCGACTTTCTGCGCCGCCGAGTGCGAGACAATATGTCCGCAACAGCGAGCAGGATATACGACATAGGCGACAAGGCGGGGAAGCTTCTGGCATGGTTGGAGAGGGCGCGGGGTGGCCAGCGGGCGATATTACAACTGAGAGACCCTCAAGGTGAGATACACACCAGTCCGGCGCAAATAGTGGAACTCCTAGCTGACCATTTCCACTCCGTGTACTCCCCTGAATATGAGGTCACACGGGAAATGGTGGAAAACTCCCTTGTGGGAGTGCCGACCCGCACTCTCTCCCCAGACCAACGGGACGAGCTCGACTCCGATCTGACGGAGGAGGAACTACAGGCAGCCATAGCAGCAATACACCCCGGGAAAGCACTGGGCCCCAATGGTGTGCCGATAGAATGGTACAAACTCATGTCCGAGACACTGTCCGCACCATTGCTCGATATGTTTCAGGAGTGCCGGGAACGGGGACGGCTCCCCCCTGATCAGCGCACGGCCACGATAGTCGCAATACCTAAGCCCGGCAAACCCCCAGAGGAGTGCGAATCATATCGCCCGATCTCCCTCCTTAACGCCGAGAGTAAAATCCTGGCGAAACTGTTGGCCACCAGGCTACTGCCCCATCTGGCGCACCTTATACACCCGGACCAATCGGGCTTTATGCCACACCGCAGCACGGCGCTGAACCTGCGACGGCTGCACGGAGTATTGGCCCGAGCCCCGCAGCTGGAGGAAGCGGCAGCGGTACTGTCGCTTGATGCCAAAATGGCATTTGATATGGTGGAGTGGCGCTATCTCTTTGCTGTCCTGGAACACATTGGTATCGGCCCAACGTTCATATCGTGGGTCAGACTGCTATACACCGAACCTATGGCTAGAGTAACCGCAAACGGATACATATCAAGAGAGTTCCCGTTGGCAAGGGGTACGAGACAGGGGTGCCCACTCTCGCCACTACTGTTTGCCTTAGTGCTAGAACCCTTGGCCACGATCCTCAGGACCACCCAGCTGCTGAAAGGTATACACTGGGAAGGTGGAGGCGAGGATAGGGTTTCCCTATACGCCGACGACATGCTCGTCTACCTCACGGACCTCACGACCGGTATCCCGGTCTTGCTGGCACTATGTGAAAGCCACGGCACGGCCTCGGGTTATAAACTCAATTGGTCCAAATCAGTGATATATATGGTAAAAGGCGACCTTCCAATACTACCCACAGATTGCCAACTACTCGTAGAACGCGTCACCTTTAAATACCTAGGGATACGGATTACAAGGGAGCACTCGACCTTCCTTGACCGGAATCTTAAGCCCCAACTGGACAAATTGAAGACTGATGTGCGCCTTTGGAAAAATCTCCCCCTAACACTGCTAGGTAGAGCGGCACTCTTTAAGATGCTGGCGCTCCCTCGCTTCCTCTATGTTCTGGAAAACACGCCGGCGGTGGTTCCCGTATCGTTCTTCCGTCAAGTCTCGGCCCAACTGTCCACTCTCCTGTGGGGAGACAAACCGGCCCGGGTCGCACAGTTGAAATTGACCAGGGACTGGTATAGCGGTGGGATAGCCCTCCCCAACCTTGAACTGTACTACTGGGCGGCTCATCTCAAGGTGATTAACCAGTGGATCCACGCACCGCAAGACGACCCAGCGTTCAGGGCGGATAGACACCAACTAGGCTTGTCCACTCTGCTAGCCCCGCTCTATAATAAAGGGATGGTGAGGAAACTAGAGGGGCCTACCAAACACACTGTTGCCCTATGGCACAGGGCTCAGAGACGGCTGGGGTGGGAGGGAGTGATCACCAGGCTCACGCCACTATGGGACGCCAAGGCCCTCGGTAACCTGCGCAGCTCCAAGGGGTTCGACCAGTGGGACACCATTGGGATCTCCACGGTGGGCGATCTATGGACCAGGGAGGGTGTGCTCTCCTTCACGACACTAAAAGAACAATACAACCTTGCAGAGACCGAAACATATAGGTACATACAAATCAGGCACGCACTCCTGTCGGTGCTAGAAACTGGCACGGCGCCTCCGGAGTCGGCTCCGTTGGAGGACCGACTGCTTACAGACTACATGGAGGCCGGGGCAACCTCCCTCACTTATCGGAAACTCATGAATAACCTGCCGGACCCCCTGGGGAAACTAAAGGGGTATTGGGAGGACGAGGTAGGGGACCTAGATAAGGCAGACTGGAACGCAGCCCTGGCTTCGCCCAGGGAGGCGGGTATTTCCACTCGATTCAGACTGATCCAGTTTAAAGTGCTACACAGGGTCTACTACACCCGCACGACGCTGTATAAAATACATAGAGCAGAACACCCACACTGCCTGAGAAGATGCGGGGAGGAGGGCACACTATACCACACTATATGGACGTGTCCACATATACAGGATTACTGGCGGCGAGTCACGCGCACGATTGGTCAGACTCTACAGAACCCATTTACACCAGATCCCAGGATCTGTCTCCTGAATGTCTGGGGCCCAACGGACCTTTCGTTGCAGGCAAAGAGATGGGTGGTCATAGGGGTAATGCTAGCGAAACGTGACATCGCAAAGAACTGGGGGGCACAGGAAGCACCGACACTGGCGCAATGGTGCAGAAATATGGATGTGCTTATGCTAACTGAGCGGGCTGTGTATCAGCAGAGACATAACCCTCGGAAATGGAACGGGATTTGGTCACCCTGGAACAAATTTAGGGGAGACCTCTGTGAGCCCCTGCCCGAGGAAGGAGATGGGGACAGCTCAGAGGATGACGAAGGCCTGGATTGAAGAGGGGGAGGGGGGAATGGACTGTGGGGATAATAGAGGGTACGGGACCATGGGCACTTGCCCGCAGATGACCATACTGAAATGTATACTTGAACCGAGACCTGATAGTTGCATTTAGACATTCTAATGTTGATATAGAACATTGCTAATTATTGACTTAACCCTGAAAGTAGCAAGTTTAAGTTGGGGGGGTAAAATATTAAAAAGTTGCTCTACTGATTATGGCAGCGGAATGTTGACGCTGCATTGAAGATCTAATGTACGTTACTGTATACCATGAGACAGCAACAACAAAAATAAAACTTTAAAAAAAAAAAAAAAATAGATTGATAGTGGCAGAAAGAAAAGGAGGTTACAGAAGCAAATATTTTCTTTTGCAAAAGGCATATTGGATAAGACACTTGAATACAATAATGGCCAAAGGTGTGAATGACTGAAGCAATTTACAATGCTTCTTTATCAGGAAAGTGTTTGATACAGGAAGGATGTTTGGTACAATTCAGGCCTCTATGTTCCGGTCATGAGTGCCACCGTAAATTATGATTTACGTGGTTACGCCCGCTTCCAAACATAAGGTAAATATGAGTTTCATTATTAACACCCAGTTCCTGCAATTTTCCCCAGGTAAACTTCGACAGTTGAATTCTGCAAAAAGATGTTGAGGGAAAAATTCCTGATAAATACCGCATCATGCAGATTTTGGTGCAAACAGCATCAAAATCCTCATGTATGTTATGCCTTATTTTTGATTCAGTGTTTTTTATTGAATCAATCAATCAGCATTTGTAAAGCGCAGCACTGTCCCCTGGGGTATCTGGGCGCTATCAGCCTGATTCATGTACATGCCGTTTTGCGTGTCCCTAATAGCGAATAATAGCGACTCGCTATTGAGAAAACGCAAAACGGCATTCATGTATTTTTCGGTGAAAAAATAGCGACTCGCACGCGGGCGCAAAAGCCGTTAGCGACCTACAAAAAACGCAGAAAAATCGCAATTTCCGGCCACCAGCGATCGGGATTGCGACACGCAATCCCGATCGCACGGGATTGCGACTCGCAATCCCGTGCGATCGGGATTGCGAGTCGCATTATCGCGGGATCCGGAAATACGGGAAGACGCATTCCGAGCACCGTGATGACATCACAACCAGGAAGCAGCCAAATCCCACCCCCAAACACCACAGTGACGCAATCATCCGACGCAATCATCCGACTCTACACGACGGAAAGCTGCCGCCAAACCGCCGATAGCGACTCCCGACCCGGCAGAAATAGCGCCCGCCATGTCTGAAGAACCACTGCCCGGCCCCAGCAACAGCGCTAGCCGCAAGCGCAAACTGAAATTCTCCGAGTCGGAGCTGGAGAACCTCATAGAAGGGGTGGTGGCCCAACACGACCAGCTGTTTGGTGCCAACTCAAGGAGGGTCCCCGAACAGGAGAAGCGGAGGATCTGGGTGGGGATTGCCTCCAGCGTGAACTCTGTTGGCGTTGCGGACAGGTCGGTGGAAGAGATCAAGAAGCGCTGGTACGACCTCCGAGGGCGTGCCAAGGAGAAGGTGGCGACGCGTCTCGGTGAGTCATCAGGCACTGGAGGTGGTGGACCGACTGTCCCACCCAACACCCCCCTGGAGGACCAGGTAGAGGAGACCTTGGAGAGGGAGGCGTGTGTTGGTGTGACCACTCTGGACTCCTCCCGCCCAACCCACAACACCCAAGGTAAGTGGCATGCGACTGCGACCCTGTCCCCTATGACCGTCCCTGCCCGAATAGGCTCACTCATTGGCCCTTAATCATGCCTATGTTGTGCATCAGGAAATGCCCTGAGGCATTGTGGGAGACGTAGTATGTCCACAATGTAGTAGTACCACAATGCGGCTGAAAGGTTCCTAAGCGCACAAATCCACAGCCATCCAGGGAATGTCACCCAGCATGCATGTAACATCTGCACGTCTGACAGTCACATGCACCTAATGAGTATCCACTTACCCTCACAGGTGCAGATGATAGCAGTGACAGTGAGAGGCTGGTGATCAACGAGGAGGCCCAGGAGGAGGAATCCCTACCCGCTTCCCAGCCACCAGCCCCTGCCGCAGCGCCAACAGCAGCAGCCAGGCCCCCCACCTTACCTGCAGCAAAATCTGCAGGACCACCGCCTGCCAAGGCCAGGCCCACCACCTTACCTGCTGCAAAATCTGCAGGACCACCGCCTGCCAAGGCCAGGCCCCCCACCAATGTGCCTCCAGTGCCTGCCGCACCTGCGACGCCAGCTGCTACAACACCTGCAGCTCGTCCTCCACGATCTGGGCCAGCCACATCCGCTACACAGCGGCAGAACAGCAGGAGGGGCAAAGGGCATCTCCATGCCTGCATGAGCGTGGAGCGGCGAATGCTCCGTCTACACCAGAGGCAGTCGCAGCAGCAAGGAGCCATCCAGCTCCAGCTGCAGAAGATCGGCCGCAATGTGGCGGGAGTCGGCCAGCGGGTGGACCGCATGACGGCAGCCATTGAGCGCATGACGGCGGCAATGGAGGCCAATACTGCTGCGCTGGGGAAGCAGCGTAGTGTTGCACGCAGGCGCCACCACCAGCTGCTGAGCCAGATGGCGACCTATAGTCGCTCCAATTATGTGGCAGCAAATGCCACCACCCAGCTGTCGCGGCGCTCTATGACCCAGCAGCACCAGCTGGTCCAGTGCTGCGAGGAGATTACCCGAGTGCTGGAGCACTTGACCACCGCCGTGGTCCCACTGCTCCAACCTGTGCTACCGGCCGTCGTAGGGGGAGATGATGGGAGTGAGGCTGCCTCCAGCGTGAGCAGCAACTCTGCCACGCAGGCCCCCCCACCTAGGCGCAGCACCAGGGCTACGCCTGGTCCATCTGCCCAGGATGAGGATGAGGAGCCTCAAAGGCGCCTGGGAAATGTGCGCAGGAAGCACCAATGACATTGTGTCAGGGACACAGGCGCAGGCTGAAGATAAGCCTGCCATGCACATTTACATGCAGTATGCTGGAATACTGTATTTTTTTGTAAATAGTTCTTACCATGACCCTTTTCTGTTGTGAATCAATCAAATACATTTATTTTGAAGCATACATTCGCCTTGTGTTATCATTACATTTAGCATGCAATTGTGATATGTGGGGTGGGGGAAGGGGGTGGGCTAGAAATTGTTAGCTGTGATGTGGTTGCGACGTCTGTGGCCTTCAGCTGGGTTCTCCCCGCGTGCATGGTGCGCATTTGCTGGTGGCCGGTCGTCCCCCTCAGATTCACTGCCTGAGATGTCAACTGGTATCCGGCGCTTGGTTGCAATGTTATGAAGCATTGCACAGACAGCCACAATGCGGCAGCACGCTGCAGGACTGTAATACATGGCCCCACCTGTCTTGTGCAGTATACGGAACCTGCTCTTGAGCAGGCCAAATGTCCTTTCAATACAGTTCCTTGTCCGGATGTGCGCAACATTGTAGCGCCGTTGCTGAGGTGTGGCAGGGTTGAGGTAAGGGGTCAGGAGGTATTCCCGTAGGGCGTAGCCACTGTCACCTGAATGAGAGGAGCAGATGTTGAATGCCTGTGCAGCGCAGTTACTTCATAGCAATGTGACATTGTCGACAAAGTGTACTTACCAAGTAGGTGTCCTTACCCAAACTCTCCCCTGATCAGTCGTGTGTGGAGTCCGCTGTGCCTGAAGATGAAGGAGTCATGGGTACTCCCTGGGTACTGGGCCACAATGTCAGTGATGATGCTCTTGGCATTGCAGACCATCTGTATGTTGAGGGAGTGGTAGATGGCGACGTGGGTACAGTCTATGCAGCCGAGGACATGGGGAAAATGGGCAACATTATAAAATTGTAGTTTAGTGAGGTCCAATTCCTGTTGGCTCGTGGGAAATGTGATGTGCCAGTGGAGCTGGCTGAGCATGGCGTCAACAAAAGTGTGGAGGCAGCGTGACATGGTGGGCTGGGATATCCCCCCAGCAGCGGCTACTATGCCCTGGAAACTGCCGGAGGCCAGGAGGTGCAGGCTGCACAATACCTGCACATGTGTGGGCACAGAATTGTTTCGCCTTGTTGGGTGCTGCATGATGGGGTCGAGTTCTTGTATCAGCCAGGTGATCATTTCCCCATTCAGCCTGTATTTAGCATAAATCTGTTCTCTGGTTTGGCCCAGCAAGGTGACCCGCAGCCGGTAAATCCTTGCCTGCCTCATGCGTCTCCTCCGTGCTGCTCGCTGTAGCCTTCGCCGCCTCACCACCATGTACATCCCAGGCATTGTGGAACGCCTAATGCTGCTGCTGAATGTCCTTATGTGTGATTGGTCAGGCCTGGCCCTGTTGGTGATAGGACAACGGTTTTTTGAAAATATTTTTCAATGCCTTTCATGGTTACCACCTGCTTTGAGTTGTCCTTATTTTGCACCGTGCAAATAGCGATTTTTGGGTTTTTCGCTAATTGCGATTTTTCTTGAATGCCGATAGCGATTTTCTTTTGCGAATTCGCTATTATTTTCGCAGATTCCGTGGTGTGTTGCTATTTCCGATTCGCTAATGCTCAGCGGCAGGGATTCTGCGATTATATTAGCGAATTCGCAAATATGTGTTTGCGAATTCGCTATTTTGTTGTTGAATGCCGATTACGGAAATTGCGCCCGCATTTGCGTTTTCGCAGCGATTGCGGGCGCAATTTCACTTCATGAATCAGGCTGTATGTCTCCATCGAAGAGCCAGGTCTCGAGTCTCTTTCTGAAGTCTGCCAGCGAGGGGGCAGTACGGAGCCGGAGGGGAAGGTCGTTCCAGGTCTTGGCAGTGATGTGTGCGTTAAATGAGAGAAATAAACCGGTATGCAGAAGGGAGAGTGTGTTAGCTGCACAGTGTGGCAGAGACAGTGAGAGGCATTTGGGGTAGGATTCTCCCTGATTTCGAATTACATTTAGTACACTACTGTTTGAGGACTCAGGAAAAGTACGAAACCCTGATGGATGCAGCCGTACGCAGTAATAAGGTCTATCCCATAGTTTTCAGTGTTTCCTGCTGAGCCCTTTGCAAGGGCCACCGAGTGTACAAAAACAAAGTAGAATCTTCCACAATGTTCTACACCTTTAATAATCACCTACAATAGGCATTGTAGGATGCTGCCTTCAGGGGCGGCTCTAGGCTCATGGCGGCCGTGGGCATGGAGCGTAGGTAGGGGGCCCCAGAAGAGGGGGTCCGGGCGGGGCGGAGCGCGGAGGCCAGTCGAGAGGGGGGGGTTAGGGTGTTTGGAAGTGGGAAAGAGCCGGAGGCCGCCAAATCTCTGCCAGGGGCCACCACGCAAATATGTATCCATGCTCAGAGGATTAATATATTAAGGATATATATTGGCGTGGCGGCCCCTGGGGTAGGGCGGCCCGGTGCAGGTGCACAGCTTGCACATGCCTAAGGCCGACCCTGCTGCCTTGTTTCATGGCATCAGCTTGGGTTTTGAGATGTATTGTGACATCATTCACCGGATGGGGACTTTAATACCGACATGTGAGCTGGAAAAGTGGATACTTCATGGGTCCAAGTCTCCAGTGTAAGAAGCTTGGGATTTCTGCTAAATATAGTAAACCCTTCACATTACAAAAACACCTTAACATAGATTTAGCTTTATAATTATTCACCTATCCCAGGATTTTTGAGAGCAGATGAGATTTTAAGGAATTTCTAGCTAACTGACGCCTCTCTGTTGTTGATACCCAACCCACTGACCTGTCTCATTGCCAAGATTCAGTGTCAGGTTGCCCCAAAGAAGACAACAGTTCAAGCACAAGAGACGATTCCTGAAACGGATGACGCTGCCCCAGAGACATTTTCAGGCAAAAGCAAAGTGGGCCATTGCCCAGGGCGCCCCTTTCCAAGAAGCCTACTGGGAAAGTAAACCTTAGAGCTCTGGTCTATTCTAATTTTCTTTTTAAACCGCTCTCTCTCTCTGCCTACGTATAACTGTAACTAGTTACTGTCACCTTACGGATTCAAATGTGTTCCTTACAGGGCCCCCAAAATACGTCTTGCCCAGAGGCCCCCCTCAAAAATCCGTAAGATGCCAGCCCTGCCAGCCATTGGGATGTTTCAGCCTGTAAGGAGGTCGCCCGTTTCTTGTAGTCTCTAAATACCGAGGTGTGCCCCAAGAGGTGACATTTGGTCAAATGCCTTCTACAAATCTCGTCTGTAAAATGTATTTGCAAAGGCTTGCTGAAGCGGCAGGGGGCGCTACATGCTACAAAACCGACCGGAGTTGGGCGAGCTGGCGATCCATCATTCATGTCCTACCTGACCTGTGTTTCCGTTGCAGCCCTTCCTCCCGAGCCACACCTCGGGTCACACTGCCCAAAGGTCCTGGAGTGGCATTTATGACCCTGGCACCCACAGGGCGTGAGCGAGGGAGCAGGGTGAGGCATGGTGTGCGTGAACCAAAGTCCAGGCAAGTAGGGGTGCCTTGACTTTATCATGTGAGACACACACCCCCTTCCCTGCTAGTGCACCGCGTGCACTGCTGAGACGTACCACAGTCTTACTCCTGCACACTTACCCCACTCCATGGAGAGGCGCTGAAGCCAGTGCTTCCCTTTCACTCTGCCACACAAAGAAGGTAGGATATGGCGGACTATTTGCAGAATAGGGGAAATAAAACTACAAGTACCAGCATGCAAAGTGCAGAGCTCAAGTGGCAAGACTGACTGAAGCTCAGCTGGTGACATGGGCAGGCTGACAGTTATGATGCTGCTGTCCCTTCCACGTATCACCAGATGCCTGCGGGATTTTCCTTTTTATTGCATTGCAAGTTCCTTCATTTAATTTAAGATTTCTGTAAAATGCTGAACATAAGCATTCTGGAGCTGCAAGGCACCTAACAAGAAGCGTGTGTGTGTGTGTGGGGGGGGGGGGGGGGGGGGATGGGGGGGGGCATGAGTGTATTGCCAGGAGTATTCTGGGTCCAGATCACATGCTTGACATTCGTGGATCTCTAAGAGGTTGCAGAATCCTCCTCTCTGGTGGGAGAAACAGACTGAGCGGAGTTCGCTGGCGAGTGGAGCCTCGTTAGAGAGTGCTAGCGAGTGGAGCCTCGATAGAGAGTGCTAGCGAGTGGAGCCTCGATAGAGAGTGCTAGTGAGTGGAGCATCGATAGAGAGTGCTGGCGAGTGGAGCCTCGATAGACAGTGCTAGTGAGTGGAGCCTCGATAGAGAGCTCCGGCGAGTGGATCCTCGATAGAGAGCTCTGGCGAGTGGAGCCTCGATAAAGAGCGCGGACGAGTGGAGCCTCGATAAAGAGCGCCGACGATTGGAGCCTCGATAGGGAGCTCCGGTGAGTGGAGCCTCAATGGAATGCACTGGAGAGTGGAGCCTCGATAGAGAGTGCTGGCGAGTGGAGCCTCGATAGAGAGTGCTGGCGAGTGGAGCCTCAAAAGAGAGTGCCGACGAGTGGAGCCTCGATAGAGAGCGCCGACGAGTGGAGCCTTAATGTAGTGCACTGGAGTACCAGGAGTATTCTGGGTCCAGATCACATGCTTGACATTCGTGGATCTCTAAGAGGTTGCAGAATCCTCCTCTCTGGTGGGAGAAACAGACTGAGCGGAGTGCGCTGGCGAGTGGAGCCTCGTTAGAGAGTGCTAGCGAGTGGAGCCTCGATAGAGAGTGCTAGCGAGTGGAGCCTCGATAGAGAGTGCTAGTGAGTGGAGCATCGATAGAGAGTGCTGGTGAGTGGAGCCTCGATAGACAGTGCTAGTGAGTGGAGCCTCGATAGAGAGCTCCGGCGAGTGGATCCTCGATAGAGAGCTCTGGCGAGTGGAGCCTCGATAAAGAGCGCGGACGAGTGGAGCCTCGATAAAGAGCGCCGACGATTGGAGCCTCGATAGGGAGCTCCGGTGAGTGGAGCCTCAATGGAATGCACTGGAGAGTGGAGCCTCGATAGAGAGTGCTGGCGAGTGGAACCTCGATAGAGAGTGCTGGCGAGTGGAGCCTCAAAAGAGAGTGCCGACGAGTGGAGCCTCGATAGAGAGCGCCGACGAGTGGAGCCTTAATGTAGTGCACTGGAGAGTGGAGCCTCGATAGAGAGTGCTGGTGAGTGGAGCCTCGATAGAGAGCTCTGGTGAGTGGAGCCTCGATAGAGAGCGCCGACGAGTGGAGCCTCGATAGAGAGCGCAGACGAGTGGAGCCTCGATATGGAGCTCCGATGAGTGGAGCCTCGATAGAGAGCGCCGACGAGTGGAGCCTTGATAGGGAGCTCCGGTGAGTGGAGCCTCAATGGAATGCACTGGAGAGTGGAGCCTCGATGGAGAGTGCTGGCGAGTGGAGCCTCAATAGAGAGTGCTGGCGAGTGGAGCCTCGATAGAGAGTTCCGGCGAGTGGAGCCTCGATAGAGAGTGCCGATGAGTGGAGCCTCGATAGAGAGCGCTGACGAGTGGAGCCTCAATGGAGTGCACTGGAGAGTGGAGCCTCGATAGAGAGTGCTGGCGAGTGGAGCCTCGATAGAGAGTGCTGGCGAGTGGAGCCTCGATAGAGAGTTCCTGCGAGTGGAGCCTCAAAAGAGAGTGCCGACGAGTGGAGCCTCGATAGAGAGCGCCGACGAGTGGAGCCTCAATGTAGTGCACTGGAGAGTGGAGCCTCAATAGAGAGTGCTGGTGAGTGGAGCCTCGATAGAGAGTGCTGGCGAGTGGAGCCTTGATAGAGAGCGCCGACGAGTGAAGCCTCAATGTAGTGCACTGGAGAGTGGAGCCTCGATAGAGAGCTCTGGTGAGTGGAGCCTCGATAGAGAGCGCCGACGAGTGGAGCCTCGATAGAGAGCGCAGACGAGTGGAGCCTCGATAGGGAGCTCCGATGAGTGGAGCCTTGATAGAGAGCGCCGACGAGTGGAGCCTTGATAGGGAGCTCCGGTGAGTGGAGCCTCAATGGAATGCACTGGAGAGTGGAGCCTCGATGGAGAGTGCTGGCGAGTGGAGCCTCAATAGAGAGTGCTGGCGAGTGGAGCCTCGATAGAGAGTTCCGGCGAGTGGAGCCTCGATAGAGAGTGCCGACGAGTGGAGCCTCGATAGAGAGCGCTGACGAGTGGAGTCTCAATGGAGTGCACTGGAGAGTGGAGCCTCGATATAGAGTGCTGGCGAGTGGAGCCTCGATAGAAAATGTTGGCGAGTGGAGCCTCGATAGAGAGCGCCGACGAGTGGAGCCTCGATAGAGAGCACCGGCGAGTGGAGCCTCGATAGGGAGCTCCGGTGAGTGAAGCCTCCATGGAATGCACTGGAGAGTGGAGCCTCGATAGAGAGTGCTAGCGAGTGGAGCCTCGATAGAGAGTGCTAGTGAGTGGAGCCTCGATAGAGAGTTCCGGCGAGTGGAGCCTCGATAGAGAGTGCCAACGAGTGGAGCCTCGATAGAGAGCGCCGATGAGTGGAGCCTCAATGGAGTGCACTGGAGAGTGGAGCCTCGATAGAGAGTGCTGGTGAGTGGAGCCTCGATAGAGAGTGCTGGCAAGTGGAGCCTCGATAGAGAGCTCCGGCGAGTGGAGCCTCGATAGAGAGCGCCGACGAGTGGAGCCTCAATGGAGTGCACTGGAGAGTGGAGCCTCGATAGAGAGTGCTGGCTAGTGGAGCCTCGATAGAAAGCTCCGGCGAGTGGAGCCTCAATGGAGTGCACTGGAGAGTGGAGCCTCGATAGAGAGTGCTGGTGAGTGGAGCCTCGATAGAGAGCTCCGGCGAGTGGAGGCTCGATAGAGAGTTCCGGCGAGTGGAGCCTCGATAGAGAGTGCCGACGAGTGGAGCCTCGATAGAGAGTGCCGACGAGTGGAGCCTCGATAGAGAGTGCTGGCGAGTGGAGCCTTGATAGAGAGCGCCGACGAGTGGAGCCTCAATGTTGTGCACTGGAGAGAGGAGCCTCGATAGAAAGCTCTGGTGAGTGGAGCCTCGATAGAGAGCGCCGACGAGTGGAGCCTCGATAGAGAGCGCAGACGAGTGGAGCCTCGATACGGAGCTCCGATGAGTGGAGCCTCGATAGAGAGCGCCGACGAGTGGAGCCTTGATAGGGAGCTCCGGTGAGTGGAGCCTCAATGGAATGCACTGGAGAGTGGAGCCTCGATGGAGAGTGCTGGCGAGTGGAGCCTCGATAGAGAGTGCTGGAGAGTGTAGCCTCGATAGAGAGTTCCGGCGAGTGGAGCCTCGATAGAGAGTGCTGACGAGTGGAGCCTCGATAGAGAGCGCTGACGAGTGGAGCCTCAATGGAGTGCACTGGAGAGTGGAGCCTCGATAGAGAGTGCTGGCGAGTGGAGCCTCGATAGAGAATGCTGGCGAGTGGAGCCTCGATAGAGAGCGCCAATGAGTGGAGCCTCGATAGAGAGCACCGGCGAGTGGAGCCTCGATAGGGAGCTCCGGTGAGTGGAGCCTCCATGGAATGCACTGGAGAGTGGAGCCTCGATAGAGAGTGCTAGCGAGTGGAGCCTCGATAGAGAGTGCTAGTGAGTGGAGCCTCGATAGAGAGTTCCGGCGAGTGGAGCCTCGATAGAGAGTGGCAACGAGTGGAGCCTCGATAGAGAGCGCCGATGAGTGGAGCCTCAATGGAGTGCACTGGAGAGTGGAGCCTCGATAGAGAGTGCTGGTGAGTGGATCCTCGATAGAGAGTGCTGGCAAGTGGAGCCTCGATAGAGAGCTCCGGCGAGTTGAGCCTCGATAGAGAGCGCCGACGAGTGGAGCCTCAATGGAGTGCACTGGAGAGTGGAGCCTCGATAGAGAGTGCTGGCTAGTGGAGCCTCGATAGAAAGCTCTGGTGAGTGGAGCCTCAATGGAGTGCACTGGAGAAATGAGCCTCGATAGAGAGTGCTGATGAGTGGAGCCTCGATAGAGAGCTCCAGCGAGTGGAGCATCGATAGAGAGCGCCGATGAGTGGAGCCTCGATAAGGAGCTCCGGTGAGTGGAGCCTCAATGGAATGCACTGGAGAGTGGAGCCTCGAAAGAGAGTGCTGGCGAGGGGAGCCTCGATAGAGAGTGCTGGCGAGTGGAGCCTCGATAGAGAGTTCCGGTGAGTGGAGCCTCAATGGAGTGCACTGGAGAGTGGAGCCTCGATAGAGAGTGCTGGTGGGTGGAGCCTCGATAGAGAGTGCTGGCAAGTAGAGCCTCGATAGAGAGCTCCGGCGAGTGGAGCCTCGATAGAGAGCGCCGACGAGTGGAGCCTCGATAGAGAGCGCCGACGAGTGGAGCCTCAATGGAGTGCACTGGAGAGTGGAGCCTCGATAGAGAGTGCTGGCTCGTGGAGCCTCGATAGAAAGCTCCGGTGAGTGGAGCCTCAATGGAGTGCACTGGCGAGTGGAGCCTCGAAAGAGAGTGCTGGCGAGTGGAACCTCGATAGAGAGCTCCGGCGAGTGGAGCCTCGCTAGAGAGCGCCGACGAGTGGAGCCTCGATAGAGAGCGCCGATGAGTGGAGCCTCGATAAGGAGCTCCAGTGAGTGGAGCCTCAATGGAATGCACTGGAGAGTGGAGGCTCGATAGAGAGTGCTGGCGAGTGGAGCCTCGATGGAGAGTGCTGGCGAGTGGAGCCTCGGTAGAGAGTTCCGCCCAGTGGCCCTCGATAGAGAGTGCCGACGAGTGGAGCCTCGATAGAGAGCGCTGACGAGTGGAGCCTCAATGGAGTGCAATGGAGAGTGGAGCCTCGATAGAGAGTGCTGGCGAGTGGAGCCTCGATAGAGGGTTCCGGCGAGTGGAGCCTCAATAGAGAGTGCTGACGAGTGGAGCCTCGATAGAGAGCACTGACGAGTGGAGCCTCAATGGAGTGCAATAGAGAGTGGAGCCTCGACAGAGAGTGCTGGCGAGGGGAGCCTCGATGGAGAGTGCTGGCGAGGGGAGCCTCGATAGAGAGCTCCGGCGAGTGGAGCCTCGATAGGAAGCTCTGGTGAGTGGAGCCTCGATAGAGAGCGCCGACGAGTGGAGCCTTGATAGGGAGCTTAGGTGAGTGGAGCCTCAATGGAATGCACTGGAGAGTGGAGAATCGATGGAGAGTGCTGGCGAGTGGAGCCTCGATAGAGAGTGCTGGAGAGTGTAGCCTCGATAGAGAGTTCCGGCGAGTGGAGCCTCGATAGAGAGTGCCGACGAGTGGAGCCTCGATAGAGAGCGCTGACGAGTGGAGCGTCAATGGAGTGCACTGGAGAGTGGAGCCTCAATAGAGAGTGCTGGCGAGTGGAGCCTCGATAGAGAATGCTGGCGAGTGGAGCCTCGATAGAGAGCGCCAACGAGTGGAGCCTCGATAGAGAGCACCGGCGAGTGGAGCCTCGATAGGGAGCTCCGGTGAGTGGAGCCTCCATGGAATGCACTGGAGAGTGGAGCCTCGATAGAGAGTGCTAGCGAGTGGAGCCTCGATAGAGAGTGCTAGTGAGTGGAGCCTCGATAGAGAGTTCCGGTGAGCGGAGCCTCGATAGAGAGTGCCAACGAGTGGAGCCTCGATAGAGAGCGCCGATGAGTGGAGCCTCAATGGAGTGCACTGGAGAGTGGAGCCTCGATAGAGAGTGCTGGTGAGTGGAGCATCGATAGAGAGTGCTAGCAAGTGGAGCCTCGATAGAGAGCTCCGGCAAGTGGAGCCTCGATAGAAAGCTCCGGTGAGTGGAGCCTCAATGGAGTGCACTGGAGAAATGAGCCTCGATAGAGAGTGCTGGTGAGTGGAGCCTTGATAGAGAGCTTCGGCGAGTGGAGCCTCGATAGAGAGCGCCGATGAGTGGAGCCTCGATAAGGAGCTCCGGTGAGTGGAGCCTCAATGGAATGCACTGGAGAGTGGAGCCTCGAAAGAGAGTGCTGGCGAGTGGAGCCTCGATAGAGAGTGCTGGCGAGTGGAGCCTCGATAGAGAGTTCCGGTGAGTGGAGCCTCATTGGAGTGCACCGGAGAGTGGAGCCTCGATAGAGAGTGCTGGTGGGTGGAGCCTCGATAGAGAGTGCTGGCAAGTGGAGCCTCGATAGAGAGCTCCGGCGAGTGGAGCCTCGATAGAGAGCGCCGATGAGTGGAGCCTCGATAAGGAGCTCCGGTGAGTGGAGCCTCAATGGAATGCACTGGAGAGTGGAGCCTCGAAAGAGAGTGCTGGCGAGTGGAGCCTCAATGGAGTGCAATGGAGAGTGGAGCCTCGATAGAGAGTGCTGGTGAGTGGAGCCTCGATAGAGAGTTCCGGCGAGTGGAGCCTCGATAGAGAGTGCCGACGAGTGGAGCCTCGATAGAGAGCACTGACGAGTGGAGCCTCAATGGAGTGCAATAGAGAGTGGAGCCTCGACAGAGAGTGCTGGCGAGGGGAGCCTCGATAGAGAGTGCTGGCGAGGGGAGCCTCGATAGAGAGCTCCGGCGAGTGGAGCCTCGATAGAAAGCTCTGGTGAGTGGAGCCTCGATAGAGAGCGCCGACGAGTGGAGCCTTGATAGGGAGCTCCGGTGAGTGGAGCCTCAATGGAATGCACTGGAGAGTGGAGCCTCGATGGAGAGTGCTGGCGAGTGGAGCCTCGATAGATAGTGCTGGAGAGTGTAGCCTCGATAGAGAGTTCCGGCGAGTGGAGCCTCGATAGAGAGTGCCGACGAGTGGAGCCTTGATAGAGAGCGCTGACGAGTGGAGCGTCAATGGAGTGCACTGGAGAGTGGAGCCTCGATAGAGAGTGCTGGCGAGTGGAGACTCGATAGAGAATGCTGGCGAGTGGAGCCTCGATAGAGAGCGCCAACGAGTGGAGCCTCGATAGAGAGCACCGGCGAGTGGAGCCTCGATAGGGAGCTCCGGTGAGTGGAGCCTCCATGGAATGCACTGGAGAGTGGAGCCTCGATAGAGAGTGCTAGCGAGTGGAGCCTCGATAGAGAGTGCTAGTGAGTGGAGCCTCGATAGAGAGTTCCGGCAAGTGGAGCCTCGATAGAGAGTGCCAACGAGTGGAGCCTCGATAGAGAGCGCCGATGAGTGGAGCCTCAATGGAGTGCACTGGAGAGTGGAGCCTCGATAGAGAGTGCTGGTGAGTGGAGCCTCGATAGAGAGTGCTAGCAAGTGGAGCCTCGATAGAGAGCTCCGGCGAGTGGAGCCTCGATAGAGAGCGCCGATGAGTGGAGCCTCAATGGAGTGCACTGGAGAGTGGAGCCTCGATAGAGAGTGCTGGCTAGTGGAGCCTCGATAGAAAGCTCCGGTGAGTGGAGCCTCAATGGAGTGCACTGGAGAAATGAGCCTTGATAGAGAGTGCTGGTGAGTGGAGCCTCGATAGAGAGCTTCGGCGAGTGGAGCCTCGATAGAGAGCGCCGATAAGTGGAGCCTCGATAAGGAGCTCCGGTGAGTGGAGCCTCAATGGAATGCACTGGAGAGTGGAGCCTCGAAAGAGAGTGCTGGCGAGTGGAGCCTCGATAGAGAGTGCTGGCGAGTGGAGCCTCGATAGAGAGTTCCGGCGAGTGGAGCCTCATTGGTGTGCACTGGAGAGTGGAGCCTCGATAGAGAGTGCTGGTGGGTGGAGCCTCGATAGAGAGTGCTGGCAAGTGGAGCCTCGATAGAGAGCTCCGGCGAGTGGAGCCTCGATAGAGAGCGCCGATGAGTGGAGCCTCGATAAGGAGCTCCGGTGAGTGGAGCCTCAATGGAATGCACTGGAGAGTGGAGCCTCGAAAGAGAGTGCTGGTGAGTGGAGCCTCGATAGAGAGTGCTGGCGAGTGGAGCCTCGATAGAGAGTTCCTGCGAGTGGAGCCTCAATGGAGTGCACTGGAGAGTGGAGCCTCGATAGAGAGTGCTGGTGGGTGGAGCCTCGATAGAGAGTGCTGGCAAGTGGAGCCTCGATAGAGAGCTCCGGCGAGTGGAGCCTCGATAGAGAGCGCCGACGAGTGGAGCCTCAATGGAGTGCACTGGAGAGTGGAGCCTCGATAGAGAGTGCTGGCTAGTGGAGCCTCGATAGAAAGCTCCGGTGAGTGGAGCCTCAATGGAATGCACTGGCGAGTGGAGCCTCGATAGAGAGTGCTGGCGAGTGGAACCTCAATAGAGAGCTCCGGCGAGTGGAGCCTCGCTAGAGAGCGCCGACGAGTGGAGCCTCGATAGAGAGCGCAGATGAGTGGACCCTCGATAAGGAGCTCCGGTGTGTGGAGCCTCAATGGAATGCGCTGGAGAGTGGAGCCTCGATAGAGAGTGCTGGCGAGTGGAGCCTCGATGGAGAGTGCTGGCGAGTGGAGCCTCGGTAGAGAGTTCCGGCGAGTGGAGCCTCGATAGAGAGTGCCGACGAGTGGAGCCTCGATAGAGAGCGCTGACGAGTGGAGCCTCAATGGAGTGCAATGGAGAGTGGAGCCTCGATAGAGAGTGCTGGCGAGTGGAGCCTCGATAGAGAGTTCCGGCGAGTGGAGCCTCGATAGAGAGTGCCGAGGAGTGGAGCCTCGATAGAGAGCGCTGACGAGTGGAGCCTCAATTGAGTGCAATGGAGAGTGGAGCCTCGACAGAGAGTGCTGGCGAGGGGAGCCTCGATAGAGAGTGCTGGCGAGGGGAGCCTCGATAGAGAGCTCCGGCGAGTGGAGCCTCGATAGAAAGCTCTGGTGAGTGGGGCCTCAATGGAGTGCACAGGCAAGTGGAGCCTCGATAGAGTGCTGGTGAGTGGAGCCTTGATAGAGTGCTCCAGGGAGTGGAGCCTCGATAGAGAGCGCCGGCGAGTGGAGCCTCGATAGAGAGCGCCAATGAGTGGAGTCTTGATGGAGACCACCGGAGAGTTGAGCCTCGATAGAGCAGCGAGTGGAGCCTCGGTAGCGAGAGGCAGTGAGTTGAGCCTCGATAGAGCGGCGAGTGGAGCCTCAGTAGTGAGAGGCAGTGAGTTGAGCCTCGATGTAGAGCTCCAGTGAGTGGAAAGGTAATAAAGTGGGGAAACAGAATTTCCTACCAAGGAGTGACACTTAACCCCAAACTCTGATAGAGAAACCACATTGAGAAAGCCTACCAAAAAGCATCAGCCAGACTGACAGCAATGTACCCTCTCTAGAAGAGGAAGTCAGTGCCTATGCAGAGCAAGGTGAACACATTTAACACAATTATCTGATCTCCTGGGGTGCAGATGCTGCCAGGAGAAGTATCAGAAATCTGTGAAAACTCCAACACAAGGTCCTACAGATAGCAGCAGCATCTCCTGGCTTCACAACAACAGCAGACCTCCACAGAGGTGGAGGCGTTGAGATGGTGGACGACCACCACTGTTAACTCAAGAAGCTCTACAAAGATTTGATCAACAGGAATATCCACGGATCCAGAAACCTGCTGACATTTCTGCACACCCTATTGACCATTATCCAGGGGCACTGAACATGCGAACCAACTCACCTGTGACAACGAGTCTTTGATCAACAAGAAAACACAACTATGACTAAATAATTCAATGGAATATGGAGCGTTGAGGTGTAACCCTCAGCATCAAAAACCACCACTGTCAGATGTAGTCCGACAGCCAGAACAGGTCCCTAACTTCATCGTTTCTTCACAGTGACAGTTCTTGCTCTTTTGTTTTCCACCCTGAATAATCTTTTTGCCCCTTTGGTAATCAACCCTATGGCTATCCACAAGCTGAACCGTATTCTGCTCTTGGGGTTTTCTTCTGCATACTTGTTAGTTTTTGCTCTGAAGAAACTCTTTTAGATTTCTGTTTCTCCTCCCCTTTTCTGTAGTCCTGTGACTGTTCCAGGAGTCAAGGCCTCAGAAAAAAGCAGGCACCTGTATCTTCACTTTAAAAAGGATAAGCAAGTATTGGAAACACCAACAGGTCTCGCTTATGAGAGATCTATTAGCTTTGTTGGAGTTGAGTAGCGTGGCACTGTGAGGCATGGAGTGGCGTTTCACTGTGTGAAGTGCAGCGGTGTGGCATTGTGTGGAGTGGAGTACACTGGCATTGGGTGGGTGGCATGCTTTAAAGCACATCAGCACCTCATCAGGGGTAGTAAGTGCTATATACAATTTAGGTGAAAAAAGGTGCACAGATCTGTTGTGTGTCTCTGTTAGTGATTCGGTCTTTGGCATCTGTTGGGATTGGTGTTTATGTGCATTGCACATTTTTCATCAGTTACTGCACATTTTATGAACTTTGCCCTAACTCAGAACATGTTGAAAAAAATTCATTGCTCATTTTTTGTCGTATTCTAATATCAGAGCAGGTTCATAAAATATGCACTAACTGATGATAAATGTAATCTGCACTAGTCACAACAGAGGGCATGGCCCAACTGGTGGTAAGGCTCATGAATTATTCAAAAAGCGGTCGTGCCCTTTCAAATGAAGGTAAACAAACCCGTCACTGCACAAGCTCACACTCATCACTATGAGGCCTCAGGTGTGTTGCGGCTAGAGCTGCTGATTATAGAACTGGAAAATGCAAAAACAATAATTGATTGACAGAATTCAGAAAAATGTCATACATTCATCCCAGTACAGAGATCTGGGCCTAAATCCATTGTGTTTTGCTCCCCATACCATTCCAGTTTGAACCCAGCCATATGCAAATCAGCCTTGATCCTGGTGCCTCATGGGAAGAATCCAGCCCAAACTGCCAGGCCAGGTCCTCCCTGGGCTGGAAACAAGCATCCTAGGACCAATGATGGATTCAACCCAGCTCTGTGACTGGGGGTGAGTGACTGAAAAGTTTCAGAGCTCCGTTCATCATCTCCTTGTGTTTGCTTTGTTCACCCTAAGTTGCCAGGGTATGCCGAGATGTGGGTTGCTTGCTCATTTTGACACTGGATTCAAGCTAGCCTTACTGATGAGGGCTGTTAGCCTGAAACAGGTCTCAAGGTGCTTGTTTCCGGTCCAGGGAAGACATGGCTTGGCAGTTCAGGCTGTACTGTTCCCATGAGGCACAGGGTCAAGACTGATTTACATATAGCTTGGTCTGAACTAGGGTGGTGAACTGAGCCAAAGAATGAGGATGGACTCAACCCAGATCTGTTACTGGGGTTGAGTGTCTGAAAAGTTTCAGAGCTCTGTTAATCATCTCCTTGTGTTTGCTTTGTTCGCCCTAAGTTGGCAGGGTATACCCAGATGTGGGTCCCTTGCTCACTTCGCCACTGGATTCAAGCTAGCCTGGCTGATGAGGGCTGTTTGCCGGAAACTGGTCCTATGATGCTTCTTTCCAGTCCAGAGAAGACATGGCTTAGCAGTTCGAGCTGGACTGTTCCCCTGAGGCACAGGGTTAAGACTGATTTACATATAGCTGTGTCTGAATTGGGGTAGCGTACCCGGATCTGTGACTGGAGGTGAGGGTCTGAAAAGTTTGGCGCTCCGTCCATCATCTCCTTGTGTTTGATTACATAACTGGGGCAACCAGGTACAAGTCTTGAAATTGGCACAACATTCTGTGGTTCTGGGCAAATCATTAACTCCTTGTGCCTTTCAAAATTATTGTGACCTTCTGGTTGGGTTTGCGCTATATAAAACTAGGCATTGATTATTGTATTTAGAATATGCCTCTGCATCCGGGATACCTGAAACAGCAAGCCAACAAAAAGATGTTTTTGATAAAAAGCACTGAACATTACCAAAGCATTATAACAGACAAACCTAACACAGAATATGCAAAATATATTGTACAGGTTGGGAGAAAATAAAGATGGAGCCAGGTGATGGCATTGAACCAGAACCTGAATCACAGTGCGAACAGGGGACAGAGACCAATTAAGAGGAATCAATCTGTGCTTAGTCTGCGCACCTAAGAAAGAAAAGGAGGTGACGCATGAAGTGATGCTTAGGACTTGCTGCAGAATTAGAAGGCAGCAAAGAAGAGTGATAATGCCAGCAAATGGTAATTAATCGCAGGATCAAAGAAGTGTGATAATGATGCCAAGGAATGGTAAGTAATGGGAGGGAGCAAAGAAGAGTGATAATGATGCCAACGAATGGTAAGCAATGGGCGGGAGCAAAGAAGAGTGATAATGATGCCAACGAATGGTAAGCAATGGGCGGGAGCAGAGAAGAGTGATAATGATGTGAAGAACTGTTTATACCCACTTACTGGGTCTCGGCGGCGGGGGAACCGCCCAAGTTTTCCATACCCTCCTTATATAGAAAAAGGAGACACAGGAGCCTTCGTCTGCGGGAGGAACCAAGTTTTATTCGAATATCCCGGGTTATGGAATGAGTCCCAAGCTCGTTAGAAACAAGACAGAGGATGCTGCTGCTTTACTTCGCATCTTACAGTCCTTAAGAAACCAGTTTGGATGGAGCTGGGCGCCTCCGAGTCAGGACGCAGTTATGCCATTCTTTGTTTAGGCAGGATGGTGCTGCAGCAGATGTTCTAATAGATTATGGACAGATATTGTAAAACAGGAGATGTACGAAGAAACAGACAGATCTTGCAAAGCAGGATATGCATGAAAGAACAGGTTCTGGGACAGTGGCTTGACCAAGTCTTGCAAAACAAGATGGGTGCGTGCAGGAGTTCAGTCCGAGGTTGGTGAGGCCAATTGTTTGTTCCCCTTTTTCGAAATTGGCTCAACTACAAGGAGCAGGAAGGGCAGGGTGGTCGTGACAGTTAGAATTTCATCAGACATCAGCAGAAATGACCAGGAGGGTCGTGCAGAGGTGTTTGACACAAAATGGCAATGCAAAAACAATGGATTCCTGACACAAATAAATGCCAACAAGAAGGACACTTTTCCTCAGACTTTCCTTTTGCCATTGAGTGGCAAATACTCTAGTAAATGTCGATATTCATGAGATCATCTGTTTCTTGTTGGAGCATCATCTTCATATTGGTGTCGTGAATGTTAGAGGGTTGAGGCTTGAGAGCCGGAACACACATTGCACAGAGCATTGGCAGGCACTGAATGCACAAACAGCAGGAGACTAGGACAGCTACTCCCAAGGCAAGGAAGATGAGGACCCTCCATCCCCATTGAGAAAGGAGGCCCCAGATCCAGCCTGTGAGTGACCAGTTGCCTTCATCCTGATGAATTTCAGAAGAAAGGCGATGCAAACGTTGTATGGCATCATAAACTGTAGGTGCGTTATCTGGAATATACACACAGCAGCTGGAGCCGATCAATTTACACACACCACCACGATCAGCGAAGATGATGTCAAGGACCATACGATTTTGAAGGGTTACAAGGCGGTCCGCCTGTAGTTCTGCAGTGATATTGGAGAGGGCACCAGCTGTTTGTGTGATTGTGGCCTCGAGGACCCTGGTCAGTCCTCGTATAGCACAACTGTTTGCCATGGGGCCCCAGAATGAAAGGAAACCCTAAAGAAGTTCCCGGCTTTCTGGCCCACTGCATCCTCAGCTGATATGACACCCCTACGTGAGTGGCGCAAAGCACCCTTCATCAACAGGTAGTAACCTTCATGGGTAGTGTACGTTGGCGGAAGGAGGAAGGCCAGATAGCATGTACCAGAACAGTTACGGGGAGCCAAGTGTAGGCTGCTGTGCCACAGATAAAATAAGTGTTGGGGGATGCCACCAACTTCGGAGGAGACGTAGAGTTTAACTTTTTTATAATATCACAAATACTAGTAACAACTTTCTTATTTCCCAGGCCATGGATGCAGACACGGCCCTGCACGTTTATAACATTCAGAGTGTTTCGTGCATCAGGCAGTATCCTTTTGGCACGGAATTTAGAAAATGTTAGTCGAGAAGTTGAGTTGAAGACTATCATCTCACTGAGTTCATCTGTTGATAATAGCAATGTTGGTGAGCTGATCGGGCAGAAAGGAGCATTGGCATTGCCAGACCTGCTCCGCAAGAAGTCATCCCAAAATGTTCCAAGTGCAGAATTGGCAGTACCATTGACGTGTAGGCCTCCTGCATCAACATCCACCATGCAAGACAAGACCCAGAGATGGAAAAAGGATAAGGAAAGAATGGGACAGGGTGTATCATAGAATGCGGCATCAGCCCACATACCCAACAGTTGGAAGTATTCATGATCAGCTGATGATGATGCAACATTTGGACGAAGGTGTTATAGAAAAAGTCTGTACGGCGGGGTAATTCGTGGGCTGGTAACGTGAAATACTGATGCTCTGCAGGAGTCGGGGTAGGAGTTGGTGGGGTAACAGGATAGTAGATCAGTAAAAGCCAACCGATGATAGACAAGATGAGGGAGACAAACAGTGTCACCACGGTGGCCATGAAACACTTGCTATGTAGGGGACTGACATATCGTTTCTGGACTTGGGTGTAGTGGACGGCTGCCATTGTACTAAGCCAGGGACCACTAGAGGCTGTCTGTGATTCGTGGTTGCTTCACTGGATGTAGGTGCCAAGAGCCCTAGGGGCGCACCTTAGTCTGACACACCAGCACCGGTATCAGCCGAGAGATCACAGCTCTACAGCCTATAGGTACCGGGCGAAGTTAAGGACAAGCCTTCCTTCTGGAACGCAAGTTATATCGGGTAGAAGTCGGAACAGTATGGTCGGGGAATAGTTGTTCCTAATGCTGAGCAGAGTTAGGGGAGTGTTCCACCTTTCCCTTCAGTAAACTGTCACTCTCTGCTTCTGTAGATGTAAAATGCAATCTGGCATCGCTGAATGGACCAAACGTTGGGACTATTTCTGTTTCTGAGTCTCCTTGTCCTTCTCTCACCCACTGATCATAGGGTAGAGGCAGAGCTACTCGTCTACAGTGCATTGCGTGTGTCCAGTTCTTCCTACCTTCAACTTTAACGGCAGTGCGGGTGGCCAGTAACACCTGACGGGGCTGAGTCCAGCGGGGCTCGAAGTTCGAGGCTCTTAGTACGTTGAAAGTTTCGAATCAGAACCCAGTCGCCAGGTTGGATAACGTGTCCTGGGCCCTCGCTTTTATCAGGTATGGCCTCATGCACCTGGTGATAAAGAGTACAAAAGGTGTTAGTCAAACTGTACAGATAATCAGTCAACACAGGGTATTCAACATCAGACAGTTTCTTAGGCCGTGGGACACCCCACACATTGGCAGGCCTCCCGAACCCAATTTTATGGGGGGATAATCCTACCCTGGTATGGGCCGTTGTCCTGGCAGACAGCAGAGCAAGGGGCAGAGCATCAACACAAGTGACACCCGTCTCTGCTACAATTTTGGCCATTTTGGTCTTTAGGATGCCTTTGTACACCTCCACTAGACCTGCTGACTGGGGGTGGTTAGCTGCATGGACTTTTTGTTTCATACCCAATGCGGAACAGACATACTCCATTATTTGAGCCGTAAAGTGTGTCCTGTTGTCACTCCAGACCAAACGGGGCAAACCAAATCGTGGGAAGTATTCTTTCAATAGCACTTTGGCGGTAGTGATAGCAGTGCAGTCTTTGACAGGGTAGGCCTCCACCCATCGGCTGAAGGTACAGACTACCACCATGGCATATTTCAAATTGTTACATCTGTCCATCTGGATGTAATCCATCTGGAGGACTTCAAAAGGGAAGGTAGGAGGAGAGAATCCTCCTGCAGGAGTAAATTTGCCTTTACATGGTTTATACATAAGGCAAATCGTCCATGTTTTGACCAACCTCTCAGCATATGCTTGTATCTTTGAGTTATACCAGGTAGGTTCCAACAGCTTACATATCCCTTTTGCACTAATGTGAGCAGGGCCATGGGCCATCGTAACTACTGGTAGCACATGACTGTCTGGCAACATCCATTGCCTTTCCATAGTAGTGTGGACCCAGCCACCATCAATTTTCTCTTTCACCAAATTCTCTTTCCACACCCTTAGTTCCTCAGGAGCAGCATGGGAATGAATATCAATCACACTTTGTACTGTGTCTTCGACCATGCCCCCCTCTGTCACCCACCTAGAGGGACCTTCTACATACAGTCCTTCCCTTTTCTTAAGAGCTGTCTGTCTGGCTGTCTGGTCAGCCAGGGCATTGCCTTTCCCAACATCATCCGCCACTTTCTTATGTGCTTTACATTTTATAATGGCCACCTTTCTGGGGAATGTCAGGGAGTCCAAGAATCGGTGAATTAGGGGGCCATGTCGAATATTTGGCCCATGTGAAGTAAGGAAATTCCTTTCGTTCCACAGTCTTCCAAAATTGTAAGCCACCCCAAAGGCATACTGACTGTCAGTGTAGATATTAACCGTTATTCCTTTGCTTAACTCACAGGCTCTAGTGAGGGCCACTAATTCTGCAGCTTGAGCAGAGCACTGTGGAATTTGAGCTGTTTCTACTACTTGCTCCAATATCGTGAGGGCGTAGGCGGCTGATGTGTTGCCATCGGGCCCTCTGAGACATGATCTGTCCACATATAGTGTACCTTCTGGGTCTGCTATCGGGGTATCCTGTAAGTCAACCCAACCCTTCGTCTCCTACTCTGTCCTCAATATACAGTCATGTGGATCTAAACAGGCATCCTGAGTATCCAGTGGGAGTAAGGTGGTGGGATTCAGTACGGTGCATCTCTTGATGATAATGTGGCTTGAAAAGAGTGACCATTCATATCCTGTGAGTCCGGCACTAGTAATGTACTGTGTCTTGGTGTTATTAAGGAGGGTATCCACAGAATGGGTAACCATCAGAGTCAAGGGTGAGTTCATGACGATCCCCGCACTCTGACGGACCATGAGTGAGGCCGCAGCTGTCGCTCGTAGGCATCCTGGGAGAGCCCTCGCAACAGGTTCTAAGGTAGCTGAAAAATAGGCACATGGCTGATGGTGACCTCTGAAAATCTGGGTCAAGAAAGCGCATGCACATCCGTCTGTCTCATGTACAAAAAGAAAAAATTGTTTGTTATAATCAGGAGTACCGAGGACTGGAGCAGTACACAGAGCTCTTTTTAAATCCTGGAAGGCCTGCGTATGCTCTCTGGTCCATGGAAAGGAACTGTCTGATATGTCTTAGTGGTGAGGGCAAGAAGAGGTTTGACCACGGCCGAAAAATTGGAAATCCACTGTCTACAGTATAAGGTTAGGCCTATGAAGGCTCGCACCTGCTTTTGTGTTTGTGGGGCCGCCATAGCATTGATAATGGCTACACGATCAGCGGTGAGCTGCCTTCCCTCCTTCGAGAGGAGATGACCTAAATAGGTCACCTTCTCTTGACAAAACTGAAGCTTTTTTAAAGAGACTTTCAATCAATCAATCAATCAGTGACATTTATAGAGCGCGCTACATACCCGTAGGGTCTCAAGGCGCTGGGGGGGGGGGGGTGGGGGGGGGGGGAGTGCCTCTACTGCTCGAACAGCCAGGTCTTCAGCTTCTTCCTGAAGGAGAGGTGGTCCTGGGTCAGGCGCAGGTCGGTCGGGAGGGAGTTCCAGGTCTTGGCGGCCAGGTAGGAGAAGGACCTTCCTCCAGTAGTCGCTCTACGGATGCGGGGGATGGCGGCGAGGGCGTGGTTGGCTGATCGGAGGTGTCGTTTGGGAGCGTAGAAGTTGACTCGGCTGTTGAGGTAGCTCGGTCCTTGGTCGTGTAGGGCTTTGTGTGCGTGGGTGAGGAGGCGGAAGGTGATTCTTTTGTTGACGGGGAGCCAGTGAAGGTCTCTCAGATGTCCGGAGATGTGGCTGGTTCGAGGGATGTCGAGGATGAGTCTGGCTGAGGCGTTCTGGATCCGCTGGAGTCTCTTCTGGAGCTTGGCGGTGGTACCGGCGTAGAGGGCGTTGCCGTAGTCCAGTCGGCTGGTGACGAGGGCCTGGGTGACGGTCTTCCTGGTCTTGGTGGGGATCCACCAGAAGATCTTCCGTAGCATGCGTGGGATGTTGAAGCACGCCGAGGAGACGTTGTTGACTTGCCTGGTCATGGAGAGGGAGGAGTCCAGGATGAAGCCCAGGTTGCGTGCATGGTCTGTCGGTTTGGGTGTGGTGCCCAGGGCGGGAGGCCACCAGGAGTCGTCCCAGGCGGAGGGTGAGGAGCCCAGGATGAGGACCTCCGTCTTGTCCGAGTTCAGTTTCAGGCGGCTGGTCGTCATCCATTCGGCTACCTCTTTCATCCCTTCGTGAAGGTTGGCTCTGGCGGCGGCGGGGTCGTTGGTCAGGGAGAGGATCAGCTGGGTGTCGTCGGCGTAGGAGATTATGCTGAGGTTGTGTTTGCGTACGATGACCGCGAGGGGGCTCATGTAGACGTTGAAGAGGGTGGGGCTCAGAGATGATCCTTGAGGGACGCCGCAGATGACTTCGGAGGCCTCTGACTTGTACGGTGGTAGGCGGACTCTCTGTGTTCTTCCGTCGAGGAAGGAGACGATCCATTCCAGCGCCTTGTCCTGGATTCCGATGTTGCTGAGGCGCCGTACTAGGGTGCGGTGGCAGACCGTGTCGAATGCCGCGGAGAGGTCTAGGAGGATGAGGGCCGCTGTTTCTCCCTTGTCCATCAGGGCTCGGATGTCATCGGTGGCGGCGATGAGGGCGGTCTCGGTGCTGTGATTGGCTCGGAAGCCGGACTGTGAGGGGTCGAGGGATCCGTTCGTCTCGAGGAAGGCGGCCATCTGCTTGTTGACGGTCTTCTCGATGACTTTGGCTGGAAACGGGAGGAGCGAGATGGGGCGGTAGTTCTTGAGGTCGGTGGGGTCCGCTGTTGGTTTCTTGAGTAGAGCGCTGAGTTCCGCGTGCTTCCAGCTCTCAGGGAAGGTGGCGGTGTCGAAGGATGTGTTGATGATGTCTCGCAGGTGGGGTGCGATGACAGCGTCGGCCTTGTTGAAGACGTGGTGAGGGCAGGGGTCGGTCGGAGATCCGGAGTGGATGGAGTTCATCGTGCGGATGGTGTCTTCGGTGCTGATCGGGGTCCAGGCGTGGAGGGTGGTGGTGGGGGGTGGTTGTTCGGCCATGGTGTGCGTTGGTTGGTTGTTGAAGCTGTTGTGTATGTCCGCGATCTTGTTGTGGAAGTAAGAAGCGAGGGAGTTGCAGAGGTCTTGCGATGGGGTGATGTCGTTGTTTCCTGCGCTGGGGTTGGAAAGCTCCTTCACGATGTTGAAGAGTTCCTTGCAGTTGTGTGCGTTGTTGTCCAACCGGTCCTTGAATGCTGTTTTCTTGGCGGCGCGGATCAGCTGGTGGTGTTTCCGGGTGGCAAGTTTGAAGGAGGTCCTGTTGTCCGGTGTAGGTTCCCTTCTCCAGACTTTCTCAAGGGCTCGGCAGTTCTTCTTGGAGCTCTTGAGTTCGTCGGTGAACCATGGGGCCTTCTTGCTGCCGGGTCTGCTGGGCGGGGTCCTCAGTGGGGCGAGTTCGTCCGCGCAGTTGCTGATCCACTTCGTGAGGTTGTTGGCGGCCTGGCTGGGGTTCGCTGAGCTGGCAGGAGGGTGCTGGCTCAGGGAGGTGGCGAGCTGGTCTGCTGTGATCTTGTTCCAGCTTCTGCGGGCGGTCTGATGCTGGTGTTTGTGGGTTTGTTTGTGGTTATGGACAACAAGGTGGTGTAATAAACAGAGAGGTGCCTCTTTACATTTTGGGGCAGAGTTTGCAGCAATAAGGAGGTCATCTACATACTGCAGCAGAGTGGAATTATCAGGGAGTTCCAAAGAATCTAGTTGACTTTTGAGGGCTTGACTATAGATACTGGGGCTCTCGGTGAAGCCTTGAGGGGTGCGGCAAAATCTAAAGCTCCGTCCACCAAGGGAGAAACCAAAAAAATGTCTGCTGTCAGGATGTATAGGAATGCTAAATAAAAAGGCATTCTTCAGGTCTATGACAGAAAAGTGCGTGGCGTCAGAAGGGTCCATCGTCAAAAGGGCTGTAATATCGGGGACAACAGGGTATTGGGAGAATGTTATTTTGTTAAGGGTTCTCATGTCAATCACAAATCTTTATATTTAAGGGGAGAGAGCATCTCCATTGGTCTTTTTAAGAACTGGAATAGTGAGACTGTTACATAAATTACCAAGTGTCTCCTCCACTACGCCCTTGTCCATCAATCCAGATAGTATTGTTAAGAGGGCTATTTCTCCTTCTGTGGGTAGTCGATACTGCCGGAGGCGGGGGAGAAGTGCGCCTGGCTGAATGCGTACCACATGAGGGGGGTATGCTGAGACACCCCACATCAGTGTATGATGATGCCCAGAGGGAGGAAGGTAAAGACTGCAACTCTGGTGGGAGAGGACCGGACAGATACATATAGGAGGCTGCAGGGGGAAAATTGTTAGGGATACACCTTGGGGACTACATGATATGGCCGCATATAGAGCTTTCAGTAAATCCATGCCTAATAAGTTTTCATTGCAAGCTGTAGTAAGGACCAAGGGAGTGTCAACATGTGCGGGGCCAATATCGAGAGGGAGGGGTTTAGAGACAGGGCTGGTCACGGGTGTTCCTGCAAAACCCACAGAGACATTCATTTTGCCAGAAAGGGGTGCCTCCGGGACTGACAGACGTGCAATAGAAGACCTGGTGGCCCCAGTATCCAAAAGAAAATTCTGATTGTTCCCCACAACTGACATTTGAACATACGGGCCCCTTTGATCCACTGGAATTTGCACTCTAGTAATACCCCTTTCTTGGCTGTCCTAGGCTTGGTAGAACCCTGTCTCATCAACTTCGTCATAATCATCATTGTAATAAGTGTGTGTTGCTTCGTATCCATCAAACCTATTGGCCGGGCCTTGCCGGACAGGAGCTTCATCCCTGGACCTACATTCTTTGACCTGCGGATGGGGCGGGCCATGGTCCCTAGTCAGCCTCCCCTCCCTAGGAGCGCGAGGCTGAGTCGAGGAGATGTACGAAGAAACAGACAGATCTTGCAAAACAGCATATGCATGAAAGAACAGGTTCTGGGACGGTGGCTTGACCAAGTCTTGCAAAACAGTATGGGTACGTACAGGAGTTCAGTCCAAGGGTGTTGATGTGGAAAAGGTAGGGCCGATGTCGATCAAGAACCTTTAAGTATTGCCCGGCGTTAACCGCCTCTCATACCACTCGAATCTATCAAACAAAGAGGCATGCGCTGGAGACTGGAAGGCAGGAAACAGGAGTTTATTCCGAAGGAGCAGAACACATCAAATCAGACAACAGGGTATCTTCTCGAGGTGCTCTAACCGCATCTCTAAGGCCTGGCATCTTATACACAGATTTATGGTCTTTATTGCAGTTTATTACATGTGGCACATTCTTGCAAATACTTTGATGTACGGAAAGACATCCTCGGAATCCCCGCTTCATGCCCGCTCCCACACACATTTACAGTAGAAGTCCCCACCCCGTTCTCAACAGGAGATGACTGTCGTGCATCTGGACATTCCGCCGATTTCCGGAATGTGTGCGGCTGATCGGATCTCATGGGGTGGGGGCTTTGATCAGTTGTAGATCCTTTGATGAGAGAAGCTTCCTACTGTATGGGGGCAATAAACTGCATCCGCAGGGCCAGGTGGCGGCCTGGGAACGAGCAGGACAATCGGGCACAAAGGAAAGGGGGGTTCATCAAAAGGATGCATGATCATGAAAGGGATGAAGGGAGGCGTTGGCTGGGTACGGGATGTGGATCCGAGGCAGGGTTGCGCTGAAAGGGAGGTTTATGGCCCAGGCATGTGAGAGCGGGGGCTGTCAGCGTGCAAGGGGGATGTTTGCGAGGTTCAGAGGGAGAGAGAGAGACGCGCTGGCTATCGGCAGTGGGCAGAGAGGCCATGGCATTCAAAATGGCTGCTACTTACGCGCACATATGAGCCTGGAAAGGGACAAGATGGCGCCGATAATGTTGATGTCACAAACTAGATTTTAACAGTCCTCCCTTTTCAACATATCTAGCCAGCTTGTCAATCTATGTCTATCCCCATTATATTCCTAACCTCGACATGTTACAATGCTTTCATGCGTTCGGTTTCAAAGTCCAGAGTCTTAGGGCAGATACAGTTTGCACAAAGTGAACACTGGGGCAGCAAGCATTGAATACCCAGGCAGAATCCACATATTACGACAATCGGTATCAATATGATCATAAACAATCTCCACCCCCAGTTCTTCACGGTACTCCAGAACCAACTCCCAAGCGACCATTCTTCTTGTTCCTGGTGAACTTCTGAGGAAAGTCTGTGGAGGTGTTCAATGGCTTTGTAAACTGAGTCTGAATTGTCTGGTATGTGGGTGCAACAGCTGGACCCAATGATACGGCATGCTCCTCCATGATCCGCTAGAACCACATCTAGAACAAGGCGGTTCTGAAGAGCCACCAGGCGGACCGCCTGAAGCTCGGCTGTATTGTTTGTGAGGATGCCAGCTGTAATGTTCATTGTCGTTTCAACTGCCTGGGTCGAATGTCGGATGGCACGGCTGTTCGCGATCGGACCCCAGAGTGGAACAAGTCCCTTCAAGGCGTCCAGGAATTGTGCTACGGTGGAGTCGGCTTGCTCAATGTCTTTTGCTCGCCTTTGTCGGTGATGGTTTGCTGGAGCCAAATAGGTCGGAGGAAGAATGAAAGCAATGTAACAGGTACCCCCCCAGCCTTTGGGGAGCCAGGTGTAAGCTTTTGTACCACAAACAAAGTACATATTAGGAGAAGTGACAAAAGAGGGTGGATCTGTTGAGTCCAAAGTTCTGGTGATGCGGCAGGCGCTGTGGCCTACCAGCTGTGTCCCAAGTCCTTCGATGCACATAAGGCCTGAGACATTGACGACAGATAGGGCCACAGTCAGGGTGGCAGCTGTTCGTTTCCGGAGGTAGGAGAAGGTGGGTCTGGTTGGGTTGTTGAATACCTGCATTTCAATCCGTTCTTTGACCGGGATGTCCATATGAATGGAGTCGTTGGATGTCAAAGGGCAAAAGTGTGCAGCAGTTCTCCCTGTTTTGGTCTGCCAGACCCCATGAAAGAAATGTGCAATAGTTCTGTTGGAAGTGGCATTATCCCTGTAGCTTTCTTGCAAGAGGATCAGCCAAGCAAGGCATTTGCCGTGAACTGAGAAAGGTGAAGGGATGAAGGGGATCGAATGTCCAGTGGCGTGGGGTAACAGCCCACAGATCCAGCAGTTGGTGGCATTGGTGGCAAGATTGTGCTGGTGCAGCAATTGCACGAAGGAGTTGTTCCAAAACTCCTTACGTCTTTCTCGGAGTTGAGGTGAAAGAGAGACCAGGTAGTGTTCTTTCATTGTGGTAGGCTGTGCAGTGGTTAGAAATGTCTTATGAGCTGGTGCGCTCTCTTCCACGATCCAGAGGGTGGTCATGAAGAGGAGGCAAAAGAGAAGGGTGAGAAAGAGAGCAATAGTCTTTGAGCTGTGTATTTTGTCAGTCTTTGGGTTTCTGTAGTGAGTCTTCGGATGTCCGGTTGCTTCCATCATCTTCGTGCCGGGGGCTTCCATCATCTTCATATCGGGCGCTTCCATCATCTTCAAGGGGCTCGGTAGCGGGCAGAACCACAAACTTTGTTTGGCTTCTCACCTGGCAGCCTTAGTAGTGTTAGGCCACCGCTCTGAGAATTGTAACTTAGTCAGTGGTCTGCTTAGCCGAAGCTCCCTCCTTTCGTCGCAGGTTATACCCTTCTCTGGATGGCACAGTGGGATCGGGAAATTCTGTCAGTTCAAGCGTCTCTTTATCAGGGTAACAGCTCAGGGATGGTCGATCTTTGTTCAGGAGCTCTTCTTGGGTGTCCACGTCTTCGGTCGTCGTCAGGTTTGAGGAGATCTTTTGGCAGTGGTGTGCGTTTAGCCAATTCCGTTTACCTTCCACTCGAAGAGCTGTATGGGTGGTGATCAAAACTTGCCAGGGGCCCGTCCACCGAGGTTCCAGACTCTTTGCACGCTGGAAGTTCCGGACCAATACAAAATCACCGGGTTGGATGTCGTGTCCGGGGCCCCTGGAAGCATCAGGAATGGCATGCAACACCTGTTGATGGATAACAGACAGTGTCTTAGTTAGGTTGTACAAATAATCAGACATTAGGACGTCTGGGACGTCGTGAATGGAAGTTGGTTTTGGTGCAGACCAGACGCTCATGGGCCGGCCGAAAACGACCTCGTAAGGTGTCAAATGGTGTTTGGTGGGGGTGGAACGCATTGATAGCAATGCCAGTGGGAGAGCGTCTGGCCATTTCAGTCCTGTGGTTGCCACTATCTTAGCTAGTTTGAGTTTCAGTGTGGCATTATGTCGCTCAACTAGTCCAGCAGATTGGAGGTGGAAGACTGCATGAAATTTTTGTTTTACACCCAACCCCTTCAAGATGAGTTGGATAACTTCGGCTACGAAGTGGGGGCCATTGTCGCTCCACAAAATGTAATGTAATGTAATGTATAGGCATTTATATAGCGCACTACTTACCCGGAGGGTCCCAAAGCGCTTCGACCGCTGCAAAACCCTTCCTGGCTTCCCTGAGAGATGGTCCCTTAATGGGTATCTCCAGGGTGAGACCAGGCATCCCCGGCGGTCTGGTGGGGCCGTTAGTGAAGATGAGGCAAGCTAATGCCCAGAGTCAGAATAGTGGTGATGTCTGAGACTACGGGGTACTGAGGTACAACTACTTTGTTGACCTCTCGTAGGTCGATGATGATGCGGTACGCTTTCTCATCTCCCTCACCTTGCTTCTTTATAATGGGTAGGATAGGGCTGTTGCAAACATTGCTAACTACTTCCTCTACCACTCCTGCATCTATCAGGGACTGGATAATCTTTACCAATGCCTTCTCGCCCTCGGGCGATATCTGATATTGTGGAAGTTTTGGGAGTATTGCGTCCTGTCGAACAGTTATGTGCACTGGGTCGATCATCATGCGTCCTACGTCTGAGTCAGTCTTGGCCCACAGATATGGAGGTAGAGTGTCAAGTAGGGACGAGTCAGCGTCAGAGATGGAAAACATGCGTCGGGGGGGGACAAAGTCTGAGCAGAGCCGGGTTATCGTACAGAAAGACTCGAACTCCATCTTGCGAACATCTAATAGTAGCTCGGAAATGCTTCAGTAAGTCAAGTCCCATAATGGCATCAGGGGTGTTGGATGAGAGTAAAAACGTTGTGTCAGTGGTGTTATTTTCTAAGTCAAAGGAGATCGGTGTGGACAAGGGATTATTGGAGGGCGTTCCATCCCATTAAGGGGCAGATATCCCATGAAGGGACCAGTGCACCAAAGATATCCCATGAAGGGATTTGTGCACTAGGGTTCTGGTGTGTGATTCACATGTATTAATCTTTGATTTGGAATCTCTTACACTTCTTACTTGCTTCATAAGGTGCAGTAAGATCGCAGCCTTAGGGCGCTATCTAGTGGTGATGCTGAATTACTGCAGAAGGCCAAAAACAGCCACTATGCAATGCAAGGGGAGCGCTCTAAGAGACAAAATTCTACTTTGCTATAGCGCCACAAATTATTTCTTACACCAGTCTTGTTCTCACGGGTGTTCTGCATCTCCATCTTTGTTATGTGATTTCTGTTTGATCCGGATCGATGCTAGTGATGGGCGGTCGCCTACAGACCCGGTTCTAGAGGGTGGGCCGGGTGGGCCAGGCCCACCCAAACATGAGCTTGGCCCACCCAAACAGGAGCCTGGGCCCTCACAGTGATTCTGCCAACGATACACAATGATAATGTCCTGATAACTCTGGTGATTTATGATCCTGCTGGAGAGCAATCATTTTTTCTGTTGGTAGTTTTCAAACGCAGATAAACAGAATTTTATGTGGATAGCTCAATGGGAAACTGCCTTTGTCACAGAGACTCTATACGTTCCTCCCCCTGCTTCCGGCCTCCTGACAATCAACACGAAGAGGCCGTTTACGTTGTAAATGGGGTTCAAAGTGGTGAGATTTGTATATCAAAAAAAATTCGAGGTTTAGGTGAAACCATACAATGCAGTGGACTTAATAGGATACAAAGCGAAGCAGTTTAGCTCATCGTGTCAATGCACCTGCTGCTGCTGTGTGCAACATTCTGCTTAGACGGACATTCTTACTGAACCAGCTTTGCCTTTCATACCCCTGAGTTTGAAATGGGCACTGTGAATTTGTGGTGATGTATACCCATAGATGACCCAGTCCTGTATGGTTGTCCCCTGAGAATGAGTTACAATGTGAAACAATACCATGGCGCGTGCCTAAATCCTTCTAGGCAGCACTCCCCATTCAAACCAACATCCTTCAAAAGGGACATTTCAATTTAAAATAAACGTAAGATTTTACAAAGTCATGCAATTGATAACACATATTAAAAACATTGGGCCCGATTCACAGAACGAACTTAAGACAAAATCCTAAACTTACTACTTTTGGTATTCACAGAAGTTAGGATTTTGTCTTAAGTTTGTCTTAAGACAGACTTAAGACAGTCTTAAGACAAACTCCTAACTTAAGTCTGTCTTAAGTCAGACTTAAGACAAAATCCTAACTTCTGTGAATACCAAAAGTAGTAAGTTTAGGATTTTGTCTTAAGTTCGTTCTGTGAATCGGGCCCCATTGAACTGTATTTTTTTACACAGGCACTTTCCGTCCAGAAGTCTATCTACTCGGTGCTGCACCAATCACTTTACACCCAACAATCCCTTCACAACCAATGGCAGGTCGGAACACTGATGTGGACATGAAGGGAAGACATAGGGGCACTCATGTTCATTCGGTGCATGGCCTTTGTGCTGGAAGCCTGCACAGAGGGCGTGCCTTTTTAAGTGCTGGGTGTGAACGAGTGGCGGACAGGGTCTGTCTGAAGGGCAGCCAGAGGGTTCTCAGTGCAGAAATGCTTATTTTCTTTTATATGGTGCGCATGTAGTCCGAGTTGAAGTCTCTGCCCTTTAATAAAAGGCACAATCGACACTGTATATTATGTACATTCAGAGCCGAAACAACTAAATCATGATGCCTCATCAGAAGTAGTAAGTGCTATATAAATAAATTGCCGTTCACACATGTCCTCGTTACAGAAGTGCTCTCTCACTGAACGAAGGTTGTGAGTGAAGAATGTAAAGACCCGCAGTACGAGGGAGCGTCATGGCCAGAAGAGGCGCAAGATTTAAAACAAGCATTTGCAATGCAATAGGTCTTACATTTGTTAGAGTTTGAGCTATTGGCATTGTAAACGACAATGCCTTTTATTTATGTGCTGGTTTTTAAAACATAAATGAAAGGCATTGTCATTTACAATGCCAATAGCTTAAACTCTTGCAAATGTGAGACTTATTACATTGCAAATGCGTGTTTATTTAATTAGCAGTCGGGTCTTTATGGCAACTGTGGAACATACTTTAAAGTGCGTGCTAATTATATTTACTGCTATATTCAATGTTTCAAGTTTGGAGGTGATTTTATTAATGTTTTTACTGGGAATAATAAAAGTGTAACCAGATGGTGGCTGGTATGGGGCTGTGGACCAAGGTCAACTGTGAGATAATATGCACTGGAAAGGGGTGGTAGAAAAGTGGATAATCAAACCCGTAAGGGAATGCGCTGCAGAGTCAGGGGTCAGTTGGAGGGATTCTCACTGAAGGCTCACACAGAGGGAGCCCAAGTATTGTCACATGCCTGATACACCCACCTCCGAAACCTCCTCTTCCCATCAAAGGGACAGGCCATTACATGTAAAAAACACTTTTTGAGAGTGATAACAGTAAGAAAGAGATTTGTAAAAGAGTGCATTTTACTTGGCTTAGTAAGACTAAGAAGAGATAAAGGACGGCCCAGAAGCAGGCCTGGCTAGACATATAAGAGACAAATCGGGCCCACATTGGCCCACCCGAATGCACCCTTGGCCCACCCAAATAAAAATTCCCGGAGCCGGGCCTGGTCGCCTATACCCTCATCAAATGTAAGTACTGGTGCGACAAGGCCAAAGTGGCGAAGTAGCGCCTAGATCACTTACCGGCACTTTATGGTTTCATTTATTTTCTCCGCTGTACTTACTTTTCCTCCCCCCTCCCAGAGCGTGGTCAGCTTCACCCACTCCTCCTTGAGAGGCATCAAAGTTATGGTATTTGTAGAACACGTCATGCCCTTTTAAGTCTCCTCAAAGCGCCAAGAAGAGCATGATAGATGGAAAACAAAGTCCAGGAGACAGTTAAGCACACAAGAGAATCGAAGAATGGAAAGAGGCGCGTGGAACCCTTCCTTTGAGGGGGTGCTTCGGGTGTGGATGACAATTAAGAAAGAAAACGTAAGGTGTTGTAATGTGCCTGTCAAGGGAATGTTTTCAGTTCATCTAATGTAATTAAAAATGTGAATAAGAGTTAGCGTAATGAAGTCACCGGTGCGTCCTCGAGGCGCTAAGCGCTGCTTGTGGAGTGAGGAAAGCTCTCCACTCAGAGCCTTTCCTCTCCCCTCTCATCAGCGCCCCTTTGATCTTTGAACGGTGACTCTCTAGCCCAGTCCTGCTCCTGGCCTCTCATCGTCCCTGGTGGGGCCTCTGTTTACGTCTTCCCTCTCTCTGGCTAGACATGTCTGTGGGTGTGAGTTTCCGCTTCCCTGCTACAGACCCCGGAGCTGCCACGAAGAGCTCACGGGGGCCAGGTGCACACGGAGAGGGGGTGGGGGGCTCGGGGGTCTGTAAAACAAACAGAAGCCAGAGGGCCAGGGACAGGGACTCCATGTGTGCAGAGGATCAGAGGGAACCCTAGAAGGGTGGGAGCAGCCGGGAGGGAGGCGCTGCTGAGCCTGGGAGAGTCTAGTCTGACCCTGGGAGCTGCGAGGGGCGAAGAAAGCAGACATATCTGTTGCCGCTGATGAGAAACACAGCGTGTCAATGACAAAGACAGAAGAGAGATATTCAAGGAGCAGATTTTATGTTGAAACAGAGGAAGGTGTGACCCAGGGGCGGCTGGGAGGGGGGGCTGGATGATAACACTTCCAGCAAGAGGTGCGGGTCAAGAATTTCAAGCAGAGAGGCAGAAGTATCTTTATAGCCAATATGAGGCAAAGAAGTGACAAACTGTGCAGTTTAAAGCAAAACCAAAGGGGATGATGGACGAGTATTGAACAGAGCAAGCACTCACCCCCAGTCAACTGATCTGGGTTTAATCCATCACCGTTCTTTAGCCCACTCTGCCACCCCAGTTCTGACATGGCCATATGCAAATCAGTCTGACCCTGTGCCTCATGGGAACAGTCCAGCCCGAACGGCCAAGCCATGTCTTCCCTGGACCGGAAACAAGCTTCAGAGGACCGGTTTCTGGCATTCCAGCCGTCTTCAGCCCGGCTTGCTTGAATCCAGTGGCAAAGTGAGCAGGGACTCACGTCTGAGCATACCCTGCCACACTTATGGCGGCCAAAAGCTGTACAAAAGGGGGTGGTGATGGACGGAGCATCTGAATCAATCAAACACTCACACCCAGTCAAAAGATCTGGGTTTAATCCATCACCGTTCTTTAGCCCACTCTGCCACCCCAGTTCAGACATGGCCATATGCAAATCAGTCTGACCCTGTGCCTCATGGGAATAGTCCAGCCCGAACGGCCAAGCCATGTCTTCCCTGGACCGGAAAAAACCATCCTGGGACCGGTTTCTGGCTAATCAGCCATCATCAGCCAGGCTATCTTGAGTACAGTGACAAAGTGAGCAAGAGACCCGTGTCTGGGCATACCCTGCCACACTTATGGCGAACAAAGAGGTACAAAAGGAGATGATGGATGGAGTGTTGAACAATGCAAGCACTCACCCCCAGTCAACTGATCTGGGTTTAATCCATCACCGTTCTTTAGCTGAAGCTCACTCCACCACCCCAGTTCAGACATGGCCATATGCAAATCAGTCTGACCCTGTGCCTCATGGGAACAGTCCAGCAGTTTAAACACATTGGACAAACCCAGTCTTATTAGGATTTAAAGACTGGCGTCCATGGTTACCCCAAGAATCTTCACTAGGGTCGGGTTATTTTGTGGGGGCCTGGTTATCAAGGCCATATTAATCATGGGTGATGTTTGATCCTTTTGCCGCATATAAATATTTCGATTTGTGATGTGTTTATTTTGCTCTGACTCAAGGTCTTCCTTTGTGTGACCTCTTGAGGCAAAGCCCATTCAGTATGCGCCAACGTCAGATGTGTTTTAGCGCGCGCACTGACATATTTTGTTTTAGTTATTTATTTATTTACATTACTCTGGTCAGGCGTGAGCCGGAGTTTACTACCCCCACCAGGCCCCTCCCCAGTCCCGCCACACCGCCCGTGGCACTCCCTCCACGAGCCGCTACTTAAAGTGAGGCTTCCGAATGTGAGCTGGTGAGCGAGAATTGCCGTCCCCTAGCACGATTTCCAGTTTTCCAGTTGCTACGCGCATACATGCCAACATTTTTGGACAGGGACGTGGAAGATTTAAAGTAAAAACTAGGGAGAATGAAAATTCCCCATTGACTTCTATTGTAGAAAATGCTATTTCAGGCGTGAGACAGCTGAAATAAAGCCATTTTTGGCTTGAAAAATCGGTAGTCTCCCACCTGAATAGGTTCTATTGGCATGTATGACTACGAGGACCTCTGGTAAAATTTCAAAGATGCAGGCCGTCACAGTCAGAGGGCTGCTTTCTGAGTAGATTTTATACCCGAGTGGCAGAAAAACCAACTCAAAAAACGAATGGTGCAGTTTGCACTGATTTTTCAGTGTGGAGTGCACTACCGCTGCTAAAATTGGAGCATGAGCAGCGCAACATGCACTTTTCGTCCAATGGCGGAACTCCATGGAATCTCGTGGAGTTTTTATGCAACTCCGCGTGTTTCATGGAGTGAAATTCTGCACGTTCTGCTCAGGCCTAGTTTTGTTATTTTTTTGCGCGTAGCACATTACTCTTGGATAGCGCATGCCTTGAACTCAGTTGCCTCCAGGTGTTTATAACGCACCTCAATTGAGAGCTTTGGAGTTGAGGCTGAACCCAGTGCCTGTTACTGGGTCAAAAAGGTGTTCAGAGCACACGATCATCCAGTCCTTGGCCTCTCTGAAGAGCGCATAGGGCAGTGATCACGTATTCCAATTGTGGTTGTGTGTGAAGGATGTTCACAGTTGCCAAACTATTAACTAGGCAAAAAAAACAAGAAAATGCAGTGCTGTCAGGTGAGTGGATGTGTGGAGTGTTTTGGGGCTGGGTGAAGTGAAGGAGATGTGTGGAAGTACATTCAGGAGAGAGTGAAAAGTGGGTGCGGAAGAGGAAAGAAATGAAGTGTAAGATATGCCGATGGAGAGGATATGGGTAGAAAAAGAGGGTGCATGCCTAACACAGAATGAACAAAACGATAGTGATTGAGACTAGGCCTAGGCGAAATTTTAATTACTCCAGAGTATTCAGAGTAATTTCAGTAATTACGCATTACGCTTGTGATGCAAAATTACCACAATTATGCAATCACACCAGCTTGAGTAATTCAGAGTAATTTGGTGCAGGAACATCGGAACAACGATGTAAGAGAGAGCAAGAGGCTACTGGCTACTGCTGTTTGTGTCCAGAAGCATTTAGAGTTATTTTATTAGCTCAAAATGCATCCCCGGGTCCATTTTGAAAATAGCGCTAAATGCTGGATTACGTTTCTCACATAACTATGCATAATGACAAGTAAGTTTGCTGTAACACCAGTTACACCCTGCCCCACTTCTTGAGACACACGGGGGACCACTACTCATTCCACAGGCCTCAGTAATGTAAATTCACAGATTCACAATTTCAGAATTTTAATATTTTCAATATTCATTATTTACAACAAATTGACAGCTATTCATTTATTTTAAAGAGTTAACAACCATTTATAAAACAAATACTCCTGGCTGGTTTTAGGTGTATTTCAGTGGTTGTGTTATATATGTGAACGCCATAACAGAACGCTCAGAAAAGCACCCAGTACTGGTCAAGTGGCACATTATGGAAATTACTGAAAGTGTATAATCCACACCCTCATTAGATAGGCTACCCCTCTTTTAGAGACCCTCCCACTTTTTTCATCCCACTTAAATCCCCAGATAACTCATTCGTTTTTCAATGCTATAGACTTTGTGACGACACACTCAAATCTATTACTCATGTGACTTGTAAATGCCCACAGTTATTAAGAGCTTGTTCATCTACCTGACGCCATTTTTAATTGACTCAGGGCTTCTACCATCTATCATGCAATTAAGCATAGTGTAAAATCAGACAGGCAACTGATCTGTCATTTAGTAACATTTATGGGCAGGTTTTTGTCACTGTTGAAGTCATATAATCCAGCCCTGCATTTCACATCAGCTGATAGTATAAATGTAGATTATGTTTTCTTATTTCAAATTAAAACAGGGCTGTCACTAGCAAATCTTTATTAAGAGGATTTCTGACGAAAGAACAGTAACTTTGATTTTATTGTCAAATTCGTCTTTCATTTTTGCATTTATATTGTTATGGTTTTAAATAACCTACAATAAAATGTATTTGATTTGAACAGTCAATACGAGAAAATTTATGATTTTTGGTGAATTGCTCCCACTATTGGGTTCCTTGGGCTGGACAAAAAATCTGCTTAGTGGGGCCTCTTATTTTTTTGAGTCACATGTTCAACTTGCATAGATTCCCCATGAGTACCACACTCACCGGTTTGCTTGTTGATAGCATTGGGAATTGCATTTAATACTTAGAGTGCATTGGCTTATAGTTCTGAGGATGCTGTGTAACTGTTAGCATACAGTGGTTTATGTACCTGTAAATTTCAGTTCATTTATTTATTTGTTCATACTCAACAACAGGAAAAAAGTTAAAGCCTGATCACTGAGGGAATGGGTCAATCGGTCATACACATAGTTTACAAGGCATATCATCTAAAACAGTAAAAATACATGAAAAAATTATAAATCTCTATGTACAATTCAATCATTCTTAATTCTTATAGTACTTTTTAAATTAATCTCTGAAGCTACACATATTACTGGTTTGTAGGAGGCCTGGGCGTAGTTTGCGGAGTATTGCTATACAGAACTACGCAAAGTTACACAAAAACTCTGTGATGTTCGGCGAGTGGCGGAGTGCAGTGCGAACTGCAGTTTGTGCTGGTATTCCTGCCGATCATGTAGAAATTCTACCCAAATGACAGCTCACGCTAGTGAAGTTACCATTCGCGTTTGCAAACTTACTGTTTTCGATCGCAAGCGGGTAAAAAACTCTGCTGCACATCGTGAAGCGGTGTGCAGAGTGTAGAAAACTCTGCAAACTACACAAACGGAGCAAAGTTCGCCGCCGAGGTCTAGTTTATAGCATTTGAAAAGATGTTTCCTACTTATAATGCACGGTTTTCCTTTACTGGAGATTATCATTAATGCTTAGAATGCAGTTGTTCATAGCAAAGGAGATGAAATATTATAATACTTAACACAAACTGAAATGTTTTGCAATACTGGTCATGATGCATCATGCTTAGAACACACAGTTTTATATCACTCAAGCAGGTGAATAATAATACTGTGGACTTACTGGACATATTACATCACTAATGGCATGTTATGACATCACTGATGAATTTACTGATAACATAATAGTACTTTACACCACAGACTGCTTTGTATCACCCACAAAGCAATACATGGAATAGGACCACTCTTCATCAGGAATAAAATCACCAAACACATTCAGCAAAGGAATCTCCGCTCTAAAGGAGCATCTCGCCTCAAAATCCCAACATACAAGAAAAAAACCATGGGTAGCACATCCTTCTCTGTTCAAGCAGCCAAACTATGGAACTCACTACCCCCCCAACATAAGGTCCACCCACAACCACCTTCATAAAACTACTCAAGATCTGTCTCTTCCCCACATAAGCACCAAACGCAAACAGAAATTTACAGCATATCCTTCTGTATACAAGCATTTGTTTTCACTATAGATATGTACCTATCTTTGGGTATTACTTTGTATAAACATTTAAAATAATTATGTTGTTACGAGAAAAAGTAATAATAAATAAAAATCGTCTTTGGTCTACATACTTCCATTGTGCATCTATATACCTTCCATGTACTTGGATCTGTGTGTCTGTTACTTTTCTCCTGAAAAAGCATATCCAATGCACTACCCTATTTCTCATCCTGTGCCTCTATCAATATCTTTAATCTACATGTACTTAGCTCCTTTATGTATCTTTAAACTTTCAATGTACTTATGGAACTATATATTTATCACTTTCTTCTAATTTAGCATATCCAATGCACTACCCTATTTCTCAGCCTGTACTTCGCTCAATATATCTTCTAGCCCAACCTTCTGACTCATCTCAAACTTCTTTCTACTACTCCTTCCAATGCACTACCCTATCTCACACCCTATACATCTATCAATACATCCTCTACATCCAATCTCTCATTTATCCCAAACCCCATACCACTACTATGATCGTCAAAATAACCCTTTCTAGACTCTCTCCTACTCTACCCCTCCTTGCAGCATCTGACACCTCTTTTACCATACTGACCCCCTAAAACAAACCTTTCTAAACTCTTCCCTCTGACTCCTGCCCTCCAAAACTCCTTTTTTCATCCAAAAGCCTCCTCCTGCTGCTAAGACCATAAAAGAAATCCTTCACTCTTTCATCCCTCCACTATCCTTTTCAATCAAAATTAACAGACTAACATGTTCACTTCTCAAATTCCATATTAAACTATACCAATATACTACCCAAATAACTGAAGAATATTTCCACTACTCAAATTACTTCATATTTTTTTACTATACTAATTTTCAACACTAATCCTTTATGGGTTCCCGAGTGGCTTGCTACTCGCCAGAAAAGCGCTTCAACACTCATCAGGGATAACAAGCGCTATATGAATGCAAATCTTTCTTCCCCTTTTATCCCTTCTCTTTCTTCCCCTTTTATCCCTTCTCACTCAAAGTGACTAATATCCACCACTGAAATTACTTCATATTTCACCATATTAATTCACCACTAATCCTTTATAGCCTTCCTGAATAGCGTGCGTCAACAAGCGCTATATAAATACAAACCTTTGTCCTCCTCTATCCTTCTGCTATCATTCCGAATCCAAATAACTGACTAACCTATCCACCACTTAAAATGTACTTGCATGTTTCACTATACTAATTTAACACTAATCCTCTATGGGTCCCGGAGTAGCGTGCTACTCGCCGAAAAAGCGCTTTGACGCCTCGTCAGGGGTAGCAAGCGCTATATAAATGCAATTACAATACAATACAATACATGTGGATCCGTAGCAGGGAAATAGTGGAAGCTTTGGAGGCAATTGTAACTGCGCATGGTGAAAGTTTTATGGTGTGCTGTTTACAGCTCTCTAAAGTAGCCCTCCAAGTTAAACAAGGTAAAGGCTGAGCACAGCTGATGTGGAGTGTAGAGTTATGATCGAAAGTTTATTGGCCTTAACGCCAAACCTGTTCCAAAAAATTTGTGAGAAAGGCTAAAGCTACCGTTGACAATACATTATCCACCAGTGTAGGTGTTGTCACACGCTCAGGTTAAATAGTTGCAAATTCTATGTTAGAAGGACATTTATAAGATGTAGGTATTTATTTCCAAAACTTTACTGAAGATTTTGATGCATTGAAAATTGTGGAATATTATTCATTTTAGGGGTGTTCCCTTTAGATGTAGGTAAACTCACACTGGTATAGCAAGCATGTCTCTAAGGTCGTATGTCACTGTACACATCTCAGGAACTTTTGTAGTGTATTTTAATAAATGATAGAGGATTGGCTGTGGGGCCTCACCGAAATTGTCTTTTTAATGGCAAATGTATACTTGTCAGCCTCTCGACTTAAAATTGCATGTCATGTCCCCAAATCTTATAGGATGGTGTCCCAATGATTGTATTATGTCATCAGTGATGTCATCGATGATGCCATTAAACATGTCATTAGTGACAAAATATGTGCGGTCATAAGCAGTGCATGGCGAGGGTGTAAGTTATAGTTATCTCAGTGAACTACACTGGTGACGCTCAGTGAGTTTTTTGGTTTGTAAACATTTGTTTTGTGTTATTTCAAAGCCTAACTTTGACGTCACTTCAACCTTTGTTTTTTAAGTGAATTTTTATATCATATTCATCCAAATCCCCCACCGGGCAAAGCTTTTGGCACTGTACAGTTTCCCAAAGCGCCTGGCCTCTACCCAGACCTTGCATGCAACCCCATGTAGGGTTCCAACGCCCTGCCATACAGAGCCTTCAGCTGTTCACAGTGTGGAGTTGCCCACAGGGACTAGCCTGTGGCAAAACCCTGTGCCCATCCCCATGTGGCACTCAGCCTCATGCAGGCAGCCAACCGCTCCTGCAGGCGCCTAAACCTTTGCAGAAATATTCAAAACATATACTTTCTGAGTAAAGTTCTGACTTTCTGCCAAATTTGGTGTAATTCCAATCAGCCTTTTTTGTATATATGTATATATATATGTATATGTATAGGCATTTATATAGCGCACTACTTACCCGTAGGGTCCCAAGGCGCTTCGACCGCTGCGAAACCCTTCCTGGCTTCCCTGAGAGATGGTCCCTTAATGGGTATCTCCAGGGTGAGACCAGGCCTCCCCGGCGGTCTGGTGGGGCCGTTAGTGAAGATGAGGCAAGCTAATGCCCAGAGTTGCCGAGTGTGATCGCTGATCAGAGTGGGCACCGAGGTGAGAGAATTATCGAGTGTTTCCAAAAATTCCTATGGAAATGAACATGGGAGGGTGATATTTTAGCCACATCTTTTTCTTGGCCCCCACTTGATGGACGGTCCCAAAACATTCTAAGAAGGAGCTGAGGAGGATACAAACTTTGTTTTTGGAAAGTTATTATCCAAATTAAAAATTTTAAATACTCTTTGTTGGACTTGGCCTTCTCCCCCGAAATTTTTCGCTTTTGACCCCCTTGACTAGGATGTCTCCCCCATGGTAGTAAACCTGTATAGGCCATGTGTGGTAAGAGTTGCCCTGTTTTAAAATTGCAATGTCACAAAATGGTGTGCATGAAATGTTCCCCCGATTTTAGAAATGCACCTGACTGAAATGTTCTGTATTTAAAATGGATGCCATGGCCATGGGTTTAGCCACCTGACTGCCATAGGTCAGCGGTCTAGATATTATTACCCAGCCACCCCTAGCTTTTGGAGGGAAAGCCTGGCACCCAGGGTGCTCGACCCCTCCCCTTGAGCCAGTTTAGGCCAGCTTTGCCAACATTCTAGAAGGTCCTGGCACTGCCTGGGAGGAGGGTATAAGTAAGGGGGATGTGCCACCAGAGAGTCACACAGAGCTGGGACAGGAACGTGAGGGGACTTGCTGCAAGGTGTCACCGCCACATGGGCCTGTGATCTGGGCCCTGCACCCCTAAAGACCCCCCCTCTGCTGTCCCCTGGGCCCCTGAATTATGAGGGCCCACCTAGGTCCCTGTCACTATTAGGGACCGTGAACTTCACCAGCGCTGCGCGAAGGAAGCGCCCAGGACGTGAGGAGTGGGCTCCTGAGGAACTGAAGTGGGACTGTCTACCCCCCCTGGTGAAGCTGTGGCCCTTTGGGAGCACTGGGCCGGGAGGTGCTGCCTGTGAAGCCCTGAGCACCATCATTTGCGAGGTGCCTTCCTGCCACCGGAAGCGCTGCGCGAAAGAAGCGCCTAGGAGGTGAGGAGTGTGCCCCACGTGCTGTGAAGTTAAGCTCTGACCTGATCTGTGCAGCCTGTGAAGCGCCATAATTTGGAAGCGCTGGAGTAGTGCTAGATTCCTGCCCCCGCCGTGTGGCCTGAAGGAACTGTGAGGGGAAAAGCGCTGGAGGAGCCTGACCTCGTTTTGGTGCGCTTGCCGTATTATAAATAAATAATAAAAGGGAGCCTCCCCCTATTGCGGCCGTCCTCACCACTGCAGCCCGAGGAGTGTTGGCGCTGCCTTGCGCCGGTTGTTATCGCCGAAAATCACTGTCGCGGCCCGGCGCGGTATTGGAGGGACCCCCCTTACTGCTGTGGCCATCGTCGCGGTGGCCCCCGGTGTCAGGAGAGGGCCGCCGGAGTGAGGTGAGGCCCGCATCACGTGACGGGGGCGCCCGGCCGCGTCATCGGCCCGCCCCCCACCAATGCCGCGTACGGATTGGCCCGCGCGGCCGTGCCCCCAGAAAGGCCGCGCAGGGATTGGCTGCCGGCTGGGCAGCCAGAGGGAGAGAAGTGGAGGAAAAGCCAACTCCAAGCCCCGGGTCCCCGTGTGGGAGGGGGCCCCGGGTGAAGCGCCGGTGCGGGACCCCCGTGGTCAAGAGTGAGCCCCGTAAAGAACGACCAGAGCGGAAGCCCACCCCGCCAGTCTGTGGTGTAAGTGAGGAGGGGGGCATCGAGGCACAGGATCGGTGCCTGCCCCGCCTCTGCCTCAGAAGCCCGGGTGAAGCCAGAGCCAGCCTGAGGTGTTCCACGGGGCTCCCATAGTGAAGAGGGAGCCCCGTTGGTAAACGACCGGAGCGGGAGGCCACCCCGCCGGTGATTGCCCCGGGAGGAGGGCAGCACGTCGCTTGCAGGACTCCGTGTGGAGAGGGAGCCCTGCCAACGTGAGGAGTGAGGCGGCAGAAGTGCAGGCGGGGTCCGGATAAAAGGAGAGCCCCGCGATTCAAGCCGGCCGCAAGGCAGCTCCGCCTGTATGTGCACCCGCGAGTAGGAGCTGCACCTGAGAGCCTGCGCAGAGGGAAAGAGTTCCAGGAGGCGAAAGAAGAGCCCCGGAATAGATAGGTGAGTGGGGCCTTATTCAGACTGTGGAGGGCTGGAGAGGGCAACGGGGTACATTGCCGGTGCCCGCCCCGGGGACTGTGTTACCTGATCAGGTGCCCCGTCTGGCAGAGGGCGCCTGCGACTTGGGCTCCAGAAGTAGTGAACTGCCCTGACTCTCCTGCACCTAACTGCCTTACCAGAAAACACAGGAGCAAGCAGGTTGCCCTTACTGAATATTTTGGGGTGGAGAGCATCAGCCCCCATTGCAGATATAGGTCCCTGCTGTATGGTTGCCTACTGAAAGCTACCTGCTCATGCCAAGGATTGATGCCCCAGGTTAGATGTGGGCCGAATCTATCTTAAGGGTACCGCCTGTTGTTAATGTAATTGGATGCCAATGTTTACTGATGTTTTGCGCCGGTGGGCTGATCTTATGCTGATTCCAGGCCGTTATACCCGTGAGGATTGTGGGGCCCCTGCGGATGTTATTTACCTGCCTTAGTGAGCCTAAGGTACGCAGGGGTGAGGAGCACAATGTGTTGGATGCCCAGGGTATTGCTCAGGAGTAATGCACCAGTGTTGACATGCTCAGGGTTAAATGCCTAACGTCACACCGTAATGTGTATGCCTAAGGTTTATTTTAATACAAGGTACCTACTTACCTGATGAGATGGTCATCTCCCTGGCCTAAGGTGATGAGACCGATACCTAATGTTGATGCCCTCATGCTTTCATGCAGGTCCCGGGCTGACTAGTTATCCAGTACCGGTTGATTCCAGATATGCTGTTGAGGCCCTGAGTTGAATGAGTTTGTGCCTAAAGTTGGACGCCCACAGGTTTAGGCAGGACAAGTTCTGCCTAGTGTTTTATTCCCACAGGTGGATGGTGGAGCAAGCCTTGCTGCTTTATTACAGGTGTTCCTGTCTGTTATCATGTGCTGTGATGCCATGAAGTTCTTCCTTTACAGGGGTCGGGTTGGAGTTATAGTGCACGATGTGTACTTATGCTAATCTTGTACGTTGCAGTTACAGTCTACTGCTAAGGATGAGAGCCTGAGTTGGCCCCGCCATATGGACCCCAGGTTGAATGTTAATTTAATCACATTCTTTTCCTTTCAGCCATGGACTTACGGACTCAGCCCTTACTTCCCATGTAAATAATCCCCCCTGACACACTTGGCTCTGGTGCCAGTTGGCGCCGTGTTGTGATACCACTGTTGATGCATTCTTGCCTTGCCAGTTGGAGATATACTAAACTACTACTAATTTTCCAACTCAAGCTGGTGTCCTTCCTCTTTTGTGGTGTGCCTGGTGTGTCGTCTGTGGGTACTGCATGAGTGCTTCACATGTCCTCCGAAGTTTGGCCTGCCCGCTTGGTTCCATGCTACCCCCTTGGAGATTTGGTAACCCCATTTCTTACACTCTTCCTATGCAAACACTGACCTAACTATAACCTCACATTGAAGATAGCTGTATTACCTAGTGGTGGTACAACCACATTTCCATAAGAAAAGCATTTTTTTTCCTAATAACTTTGCACCCGTTTGACCAATCTTCATGAAACCTAAAAAAATAAATTCTTCTACCTCAGCTTCTTCCTGAAAGTTTTGGGGTGATCGGTCTCAGCAATTAATGCTCAAAAACTTTGCATATGTCAAGCTGCAAAGGGTCCGCGGGTGACAGATCTCATGGTGAGATCTGATTGGCTGCCACCACATGAACAAGGATGCAGCAGCAGCCCTCTTAGGACATGTGATTCTGTCCAGAGTCTTAGAAAAAAAAGTTTAAAAACCACATAAAAAGGAAGGGATACTCTCATGCCCTAGCCCTAGTGGTGGTGTCAGACGAACCCCGCTTGGGGCCCCCCCAATTTTTTTTTTGTAAATGTTGCCGCAAATTTACAGAGGGTCCGCAAATCCACAGCATACTTTTAAAAAAAATGTTGCTTCCACTCTGTTCAGATCCTACCCCCTCGGAGGGCAAGGGCCTGGGGGGAGGGGGTGGCCACATATTTCTCTTTTTTGGGGAGAGGGGCATGTGGCCCCCTTCCCGATCCTCGAGGAGGCGCCAAAGATTCCATCCCCTGGGGCAATTCTATAAAATAGGGGAGGGGGCAGGCAGCCCCCACTTAGAGCCTTAATGGGCCCCGGGGACCTGATCTCCTAGGGCCAGAATGTTTTCAAAAAGGAAGTGGGGATGCACGGCTCCTCTCCATGAGCCTGTTAAGCTCCTGGAGACCCCATCTTGCGCTGCTGGCTCGCACGCTGAGTTCAGGGGAGCCCACCCCGGACACAGTGTTTTCCCTGCCCATAACAGCCCGTGCAGGGAAACAAATGTCCGCTCCCACCCACACTTTGCACTAATAAAAAAATTACAGAGTTACAGACATGTTAATATTTTTAATAAAAGTTTTTTAAACATTTGTATAATAATCACTAATAATAAAAATTGCATTTGGTTTAATACTGAAATGTAGACTAGATTAAAAATATTTTGATTTAGAGAGGACGTGTGCATTCCAGAAAGCCATGCGTGGTGTGGGTTTGGCCGCTTGCAAGTGGTTGGACACAGGGCCAGGCTACAGGCCGAGTCCCGCGGCCAATCTCCCACTGCTCAAAGGCCATACGCGGTGGGGTTGGCTTAACGTTCGGTAATATTACTTTACATTAAAAAAAAGCTAGAAATTGACTGAAAAAACTAAAGGTTAAAGTGATGTTATAATTAGGTGAAAATGTAAGTTAAAAAATGCCATTTGAAACATACAAAACCACCACCTGTTATCATTTACTCAAGTAAATACAACTCACGCACTAAGGTAACTACAACTTGCACCCTCGCCATGCACTGCTAATTACCCCGTATATTACATCACTCATTACATTTTGTATGACATCATCGATAATATCATTGCAACCCTTACCATGAATGATTGATGAGAAAACTGTGCATAGTTGGGGGGGGCAAAATGGTTAACTTAGGGCAGGAGCACTTAAAAATTAATACATAAGGAATGAATTAGGTGCACACCTGTGCCAAAGTGATGGCTCTCTCGTGACTCCCAAGCCACCCCATGCTGGCACTGCTCAATGGAGAGGGCCAGTGGCATAACAAGGGTGGCATGGGCCCTGGTGCAAAGAAGGAAACTCTATCGACTGGTTGGAAATTAGAAGACAGCCAGAGTTTGGGTGCAGTGACCCCTGACCAACCTGGGCACCGGTGCCACTGCACCTACTGCACTATTGTTCGCTCTGCTGTGGAGAGGCTCCATTCACAGCTCTCTTCGACTGCACCAGGACAGAGATTAGTCAGTGACCCGGCCAGTCCATCACTGCACGTGCAGTCTGGTGCCATCCTTTCAGTGCCAGAGATGTACACCCTGGCCTGCACCACCGTCTCACGTGCCCTGCACGCTGAATTTTGATGCTTTTTACTTTTGAAAATACAAACAATTTATTTGCAACTTTAAGTTACCAGGGGCCCGATGTAGGTCGGTCGGTAACGGCCGAAAATCGGTATTTTCGGCCGTTACCGACCGGTATTCAAGGATTGGCATGTAGGGGCACAATTTTACAGAATCGGTAAATTTACCGATTCTGTAAACTACCGAATCGGTATTTTTACCGATTCGGTAAATCTCAGATGTAGGTGGGACTCTTCTGAGTCCCAAAGGCCCTACAAAATCGGTATTTTACCACACAATCCTATTGTGTGGTAAAATACCGATTTCAGGTGTGCATGCACATGTGTGCATGCACACCTAGCCATGTGACAGACAGACATGCCCTTAGGGCATGTCTGTGTGCCACATGGTGCACATGCCTATTTGTGGGATGCCAGAGGGTGTCAAAGTGACACCCCCTGCACCCTTGCAAAATTCGGTATTTACCGATTCTGTAAATACAGAATCGGTATTTCCCATTGATTCCTATGGGCTTCAATGCCCATCGGAATCACTGGGAAATACCGATTCTGTATTTACAGAATCGGTAAATACCGATTGTTACAGATTCGGTATTTCCACATCTGGAAATACCTACATATCCACCCTTTAGATTTACCGATTTTTAATTACCGAATCGGTAAAATTCGGTAATTGAAAATCGGTAAATCTAATTTACCTACATCTGGCCCCTGATGTTTTGTTTTAGAACTTATTTGAGTGCTTTTGTAATTTCCATGTCTGCCTTTCAATGTAAATGGTAAGTTTCTATATGTTACCAGACACCGGGCGAGGAGGGTCTCAGGAACAACAAAGCCGGCTGGGGAGGCGAGGCCCCCCCTTGGCCCCCCTATGAGTCCCACCACTGGAGAAATCTCACCCTTCCTGCAGACTGCCTTGGATGCTCTCCCTGGAATCTCTGAAGCTCCTCTCTCCTCGAAGGGATTAAAATATATGAGGCCTCAGGTAAGGAAGAGCCCAACAAGCACATATACCTCACGGGGGGCCTCAAAGTGAGAAATAAGGTGGACAACAGTCCTGGGCTTAATTTTACTATTGTGGCAAAACCGAGCATCAAGGGCACCCCTTTAGCACGTGACCCTCAGGGAGGCAAAGTGAACCAGTCCATGGAAAGAAATCAGGGAAGTGGTGAGGGGCTAGCAACCCCGACCCCAACAGAATATCTATACATCACTGTCCAGCCACAACTTCAGCACTTTGTTACCAACACATCAAACAAGGACTGTGCATAATCCTCAGAGGGCTGCCTGTAGTATACAAATAGTAACTCGCAACCACAGTAATCTGTGGGACATTTTAAGCTCTTCCTTATGGACACGTCTTGTGTGGTAATGTCCTTCGAGAGGACTCTCAGGGCGAGAAGTCCGTGGGAAGCCCCTGCAACCTGGTTCACCTTTTGCCCCAGAGTTTTTGTTCCAGTCCCAAAACGTATGGTTATTCCTTCCCCAGTCTGGAGTCACAACGACACAGTGTGTCATGAATTCCTCCCCGTGTCCTGCCTTCGCCATGATAGAGCACCGCTGGCAGAGTGGACTACGAATCCCAGGAGGCCTAGCAAGGCGAGATGACGGGACACCCGTAACACGTGTTGTGACTGGAAGGTCCGCCTATATGTAGCGGAAATGGAAAGGGAGCTGTGTCGGATATTCGGAAATCAAAGCCGACGCATCCTGAAGCTGAGCGATCCGTGAGCAGCGAACACTGTGCCAAACCTTGATCTCCGGAAACACGGTGAGCAGGACCGCCCCGTGTCTTATTTGCTAAGGTACTTTGGTATACTGCGAGCAAGCGTTCTCTGACTCGGACGAGTCAGCGAGGCCCGCTCAGGATCCCGAGTCGAGGCTGGTTGGAGCGGCTGCTCCCAGCCCGGTCCCAAGGTCTTATTCGAAGACCAAGCAATGGAGGTTGGTGTGAGCCGTGCTCCCAACCCCCGTCCTTGTCCTAGTCTAGGGCGTAGTGTTGAGACGCACTCCTGGAGGAGGTTGCCGCGTCTCCACAGCCCTAGGATCCAGAGGTAGGTCAGATTGAGCGGCTGCTCACGACCACCTCTCGCCTTTTAGTTATCTGGGTGTTGCAACTAGAATCGCTTGATTCGAGATACGGGTAGATCGGCTGCTCCCTGTATTCCCTAGGAAGGAGTGGTTGAGAACCCGGCTGGGCGACTCCCACCTTCCAAACTTCTGCTCACCCCAAGGTAGAGATCCCAACCCCTCACAGCTATCGAACGGCATTGTCGGCCGCTTCTTAGCACTGTGCCCTCCGTTGGCATACAACGGGACCGTTGTACTTGCGGAGGACGGTACTTGACACCAACGCTGTGAGTGGGGTAACGTATACAGAACTGGTGCATCCTACTTATCTTTATTGTTTATATACTCTTTGTTACTTTTCATCAACCAATAAATCCTTTAAACTAACAAGAAGTGGTTTTGTGTTCAGTGGGTGTCTGTCCCCGATCCTGGGAACGCTAGGTTGTTACACAGTGGGCCTCATTTATGAGCCCGTGCGTCACTTTTACGCCGCCGGTGCGTCACTTTTTGTGACGCACCAGCAGCGTAAAAAATGTGCCTTGTTGCACCATATTTACCAAGTGACGCATCTAGGTAGATGCGACACTTTGTAAACCCCTGCGCCACATTATACCTGCGCCAGGTATAATGTATGCAAGGGGGGCGTATTGACGCAAGGAAGGGCGGTAGAAGTGACGCAGTGAAATCTATGAGATTTCACTGCGTCACTTTTAGGACGCCGTTGGGTCAAAATCTTGCGCCTGCCTCACAGCAGGCGTAAGACTGACGCAGGCCCATGTGAAAGGACGCATTGCTGCAGTTGCGTCACTTTTGTGACACACTCCAGCAATGCGTCACTTTGGCGCTTACAGATACGTCAGAAATACTGACGTATCTGTAACTCCTTGCGACATGATGCATCATACCTTAAATATGACGCATCAGGAATGTCGCAAGGAGTGCGCACTGAGAAGTGACGCATCGCTGCTTTCACACAGCGATGCGTCATTTCTCATAAATGAGGCCCAGTGATTTTATGTTCGCTTTTGTAGTTCAGGCTGGCCAGGCCTGTACTTGGTCTCTCATTGGTCGGTGATGGGACTCCCCTATTCTTCTCCAGGTCCACCTGGTGGTGGTCGTAGCCCATGGTAGACACACTGCTGTACATCCGGTCAGTTGAGCATAGTCAATGCCACCACTGGCGAGGAGGGGCAGTGTGGTGGTCGTAGCCCATGGTAGACACACTGCCACCATTGGCAGAGGAGGGACTGTGTGATGGTCATCTTCCTCATGGTCTGGTGAGTCTTGCTCATCTTGTTCTTCCTTTTGTCTCCCAGGTAAACAAATCTAGGAGCCAACCGGGGTTGCAGTGGTGAGTGAGACGTCAACCGGTGTCCTCATCTTTGAACAGGGACCTCCTTCCGCCTTGGCACAGCTCAGTCCAGTGTAACCACTGATTGAGGTTTGAATCTGACCAACACCTCACTCTTCGAAGTGCTGGCTTCTGGAAGTGAAGTCACCCACTGGGCACTTTGTTGATCTTCAGAAGACTGCTCAGTATTGGGCACGTCCACTGGACCGCACACGCTACAGGGACACTCAGGTCACCCTGTCATCCTCACCTTTGCACGTCACCTGCAGGCTGCAGCAGTTGTCCAAGGTCCTCACCTCACCTCCTTCGCTGTCGCCTTCTTCAGGCAGCTTCTCTCATGTCCCTCCTCAGCAGTCGATCAGCTCCTTCTTTCAAGGACGACTCCAAGCCAACTTCTCCTGGTAGGCTGCTGAACTTCCCCAGGCCAGTTCTGGCCCTGAATCTAGCTAGGTAGTTGGTGGTGGTGGAGGGGCGAGATTTTGATCGATATCTTATCACTATTGATCTAAAACCCCGATCTGGTCGACTGAACCTTTATTGCCTGTCATTGAGGGAAGAAAGTGCATCTCTTACCAAGTTAGTTCACCCAATAAAGGACTCCGCTTCAAAGGATCACAAACAACTTCTAGCTTTCAAAGATTTATTATAAAGTCAAGATAAGTTGCAGGTACAAGCATCTCAAAATGAGATTCACAAGATACACGGGCCCAACTACATACATGTGCTCTCTGAAAGCCCTCAGACGAGCAACGGAAACTACAAGCACCAGTTCTAAAAATAGTAGGGCTATTAGCATAGACACATATTGAGATCTCTCAGTCATTTACAGCCGGAGGGAAAATACAGGTTAGGCTGTCCCTACCCTGATCTAGATGGTATCCCTACTTAACCAGATCCCTACCTAACAAAAGGTGTCAGCAGTGAATGACTCCCAAGGGAAGTCACCCACTCTCAGTCTCTTGGTGAAAACCTATAGTTCTCCAATCAAGACCCCTCTCTGCCTACCCATCCGCTCTCTTAAGGGTCCTCAGGCTTCTGCTCTAACTCCACCCAGGGGTGCTGTCCCTAATACAAAAATACAACAACATTTAGGACGCCCCTCGTGAGACGCCCCTCACGTGGTGTAGCTTCTGGCTTTTTCCATGATGAGGCCTTGTGGTTAGCGTCGACCTTGCTTCTCAGACTCTTCTCCGGCCCGCTGATACCCCTTAAACATTCCGGAACCCTCCTCCATGTCTGGTCCGTCTCCTGAACAAACTTCTATTCATATTATCTATAATTGAATACCCCCTTTTCTCTTACAGACAGACATTTGCAGCCAAATCCCAATTCTCATAGTCTTCCAACCGCGTTGCAACATTCCCCGGCCCAGACTAATACGTGTAAATCAACGTTAAAGCCTTCCAGCCCTACAACATTTTTATAGTATTCAACTTCTTCTTTAATTATTAGCATGTTAATACTCTTATTCTATTTATTCAGTAAACACATCTATAAATCATGGCCTACTCATTATTACTAAACATTAGTGCAATCCATGTTGTGAAATTGAACCACCTTCCCCTCCCTTCTAGCTCTGGCCCTGAGGCCTACCACGTTCAGCGTTTCCGTATGCCATCTTACATTTTAGCAGCTACACAACATGGATTCAGGAATAATCACGTCTAATAAAATCATATTGTTTCACACATTTCTGTATTAGTTCCACTTCTATTTAAATCTCTATATTAACTACATGTTTCAGAATATAACTGTAGGTACTATCAGCACTCATGGCATTTCTCTTCATGACTTGTGCTTACTACGTATAAGTGTGACGCACTTCTACATTTAGGTCAGTTTGCGTTCTCCCAGTTCCCCCCTTTGATGACCTCTCGGGGTCATCATTAACATTTAAACTGCAGTGATTGCTAGCATAACTCGTTTCTGTGTTTCCAGAGCCCTCAGGCTCCGGTACTGACTGTCTTGTATGGCAGCCAATCTCTGCAGCTGTTTTCTCCGAGCCCTCTCTGACCTTCTTGCTCTGTACCATTTGAATACCCTCACCAATCCCCACAACACGATCCCACAGATCAATATTATGATGATAGGTTTTAGTATTTTCCACACAAAGCTTTTGCCTAAGGTGGTGAGCCAACCTCCAGCTTCACTTATTCCATGGCCCACCTTTTCCCAGACATTTTCTCTGCTCAGGTCTTCGATCTCTTTGTGAATATCAGTTATGTTCCTAATAACTCTCTCAAGGGGCTTCGAATTGTCTGGAATGTAAGTACAACATTCCTGGACCTTCAAAGCCTTACAGACTCCGCCCTCTTTTGCTAATAGGACGTCTAATGCAAGACGGTTCTGGAGAACCATAGCCCTTATCGATTGCATCTCTCCTTCTACCAGCATTAAGGACTGAGCAGTGCTGGCAGACAACCTGTCTACGACTGTTGCCAGTCGTCTAATTTTAACATCATTAAGGATTAATCCCAAAAGAGGGAACACAGCTCCAAAGACATCTCCAACCATTTCTACACCTCCTACATCTCTCCTTCCCCTCGATGATGTCTTGCCCTCGATGATCTCTAAGTCTTGGGCATGATATATTTTAGGGAAGATAATTGCCAAGTAACATGATCCATACCAGTTGTCAGGTAGTCTTACGTAGGCATTTCTCCCACATACAAAATATACATTTGGAATCGCTTGCATTCCCTTCAGGAAGTCCTTAGTATAGTACTCTAAATTGAAAGCATGTTCACAGCTAACTTCTCCCACGTATACATTTTCATAATACGTTTTGGCTCTATGAAGACATAACTTTCCTCTCTGCGTTCTATCTAAAGCTATTGGACCACTACTACCCTTTCTCTTGTGTGCCTTTTCTTCCTCGGTCCAATCTGTTTTCCATTGTCCTGATTTTTTCAAAATCTTTTGTCTCCTATTTCGATCATCCACCTGCCCTATGAACTTTTTCTCGACTTCTGACACCTTGCATGTCAGGTTATTTCTACGGGCATGTGAAGTATCTAAGGTAATCCAAGGAATGAAAAACTTTGCCAACCTGTCTTCACTCTTCCAGTAGTCCCATTTATTCATTTGTTTATAATTTGGGACTTCTGGTAACACTGCATCGTAATTGGAGAAATAGTATTCAAAACTATCTCTCCCATAAAATATACTAAGCAATAAGCTACATGTAATGCCATATGTCAGCGGGAGGTGATGATATCGAATGCCTTCATCTACAGACGCCGGCAACTGCATGCAGACGTAACAGTCCTTGACCTCCATGGCATCCACGTATTCATATAATAGTTTAGCATAAGCATTTGACCTAAAGTCACCTTGGGACTCATCTACGTGTAACCTGCGGGCTTCTGCAGCTAATAACGCTTTTTCTTGTGTGTTTTCCCCTTTTTCACCAGCAACGGTGGGTGTAAGCGCCTCTACAGATTTCACATCAGTTACCTTTGCCTCTTCCTCACGTCCCTTTACATAAGAGACTGTTACTACTAAAGCTATTAATATTATCACTCCTACTATTAGTGTACCTATTATACATTTCGCTCTGCGGTTCTGGGTGCCGGCCTCCATTTCGTCAGACTGTATGGCTCTCTCGTATCTTGGCACAGAGTTCTTTTCCTTTCGTTCCTTTACAGTCTCTCTTACTCCTTTTGTCCTTAGAACCACACAACTGGAAGCTGACAACCTTCTTCGCAAAAGTTCTTTATAATTCAATACAGACAACCCTAGCCCTTCTCCAGTAACTCAAGGGAAGGTCCCTAAGATTCTCTGCTTCCTGGGCGCTAGGTAATCTTCTTTTCTTCTCGCTTATTTACAAAGTCTTTTAAGCATCTACTATCAGGCGGTCCCCTGCAGCTTCGACAGCAAAGTTCAATATTTCCATACGAAGATTGTGCTCTTCTTGGGCTGATATCTTTGTACCAAAATCGGGGAATTGCAATTCTGTGAGAAACATGTGCTTTAACTTGCTGAGGCGGGGAGGTCGGGGAACCATGAATGTCAGTGACCCTTCTTGTTCGACTCCGGGTACTAACAGTCGTATTTCCACTGTTACGATGGGCTCAGAACTGGACACCACCACCGCTCGGATCCTCCCTGTCACTGGTTTCGAAGCCATCTGTCGCCAGATATGTCCACTCAGGGGTGGAGTATCTTCTGCTAGGTACACGCACTCTTCTTGACCTCCTCAAGACCGGTGCTTCAGCGCCCTGAGCACCTTCTTCCGGGTCTGAATCTTCTGATATCGGAGGAAGGGTTCTCTCTGGAGTTGACCTCAGACTAGAGCTTCTTCTCTGCGGCCTATCCGCTTCTCCACGTACCCTTCTACTCCTTCTCCTTCTCGTCTGTTCACGCTCTCTGTCAGACCTGTCAGTGTCTGACTCGTACTCCCAGCTACTTTCTCCTTCAGTAGCGTCGTCTGTTTCGCTGCTGTACTGTCCGTCCTCAGCTTGGTCAGACTCGTTCCTCGCTTCCGCTGGCACCTCTACAGCTTGGCTAGCCCCCTCTATGGCTTCTCGGTCCGCAGCTGGACATCTATCCGAGAGAGGAGCTGTGTCTTCCAGAGGTGCTGGAACTCTCCGCGTGTGCGACGCGTGGATCCAGTTGGGCAGGCCTCCCACCTTCACTGCCGTGTTCGTGATCAGGATGATCTGGAAGGGCCCACGCCAACGAACATCCAAGCAGCTTCTTCTCACGTGTTTTTTCACCAGGACCCAGTCCCCAGGAAGCAAGTCATGACACGGGTCCTGGCACGATGGTACCTCGGCAGCCTGCACCGAACGTTTCACTCTTTCTTGCCGTCTGTTCATGTTCTTTTCATGCGCTGCCCTAATCCATGCATTAAGGGCTTCAAACTGGGTTGGTCTAGGCAAGGGTCTCGTAGAGGTCATAATTGCTTTTAATCTGTGTAGCACCTCTAATCTGAACGTCCCGTACTTCGGGAACGTGAGTTCCTCATTTCCGTCTGTAATCTTACTCCACTCTGAGATCCATAGAATCGTGTGCAGCCCAACATTTGACCCCATATAACGAGCCGGTGTACCCTCCGGCGGGGCTTCTTCCCCTTCATACGATCCCCTGCGCTCTCTTTTAAACAGCGCTCTTAACCATTTAAAACACTTCATAATTATGCGCAAAATTTCCAGCTTGAATACTCTGTTTACTTCCTGATGACAATCCACCAATCCTAGCGCGGCTTTGCTAGCTGGCCTATCGCAGCGCGGTCTTTCACCGGCCGGCCAATCCCAGCGCGGCACTTTCTGACGTCACTAGTCTCCGCTTCGCAGCAGCACCCCTCCTTTCTCAGCTCTCCTCGCGGTCATGCATGCGTCCCATTCATACTCTGAAAAATGACTACTTCCGACCAAGCGGTCACTTCCCTCGACTGTACGTCCACAGTCTATCTGTAATTGTCAACACAACTGACGAGATGTCTATCGTCTCTCTGATAGGTTCTTTACACACACACAGTAATTTCCGACCAGCGTCCGTTACTCACGCACTCACTCTTACGTTCCCCCTATCTCGGTCTTCCGGGTGATCAATGGTACCTTATGACCCCCTTCACTCTAGTTAACAATTACTCTGGGTGTCCGATACACCCGAACCACTTAAGCTCTCCTTGAACTTAAGATTTCCACCGGTTGTGCGCGCTCACAACCTGTTCCACAGTCACTCTACAGGCATTCAACTCCGCCAGACATTACAACATAGATACAATACAAAACACCGCAATCTTAACACGCATGACCCTTTATACTCACTCTCGACCGATACTGCTGCTTTTCTGTCTCACGTCATCCGGTCCTTCTTCGGCGGGCGGTCCTTCCGGTCATCGATCTCTAGGGGCCTTGGGGTAATCTAACCTGGCCTAGATCACCTTCCTCAAGAAGGCAACCATCCTCTATAGCTACCAACTGGAGGGGCGAGATTTTGATCGATATCTTATCACTATTGATCTAAAACCCCGATCTGGTTGACTGAACCTTTATTGCCTGTCATTGAGGGAAGAAAGTGCATCTCTTACCAAGTTAGTTCACCCAATAAAGGACTCCGCTTCAAAGGATCACAAACAACTTCTAGCTTTCAAAGATTTATTATAAAGTCAAGATAAGTTGCAGGTACAAGCATCTCAAAATGAGATTCACAAGATACACGGGCCCAACTACATACATGTGCTCTCTGAAAGCCCTCAGACGAGCAACGGAAACTACAAGCACCAGTTCTAAAAATAGTAGGGCTATTAGCATAGACACATATTGAGATCTCTCAGTCATTTACCGCCGGAGGGAAAATACAGGTTAGGCTGTCCCTACCCTGATCTAGATGGTATCCCTACTTAACCAGATCCCTACCTAACAAAAGGTGTCAGCAGTGAATGACTCCCAAGGGAAGTCACCCACTCTCAGTCTCTTGGTGAAAACCTATAGTTCTCCAATCAAGACCCCTCTCTGCCTACCCATCCGCTCTCTTAAGGGTCCTCAGGCTTCTGCTCTAACTCCACCCAGGGGTGCTGTCCCTAATACAAAAATACAACAACATTTAGGACGCCCCTCGTGAGACGCCCCTCACGTGGTGTAGCTTCTGGCTTTTTCCATGATGAGGCCTTGTGGTTAGCGTCGACCTTGCTTCTCAGACCCTTCTCCGGCCCGCTGATACCCCTTAAACATTCCGGAACCCTCCTCCATGTCTGGTCCGTCTCCTGAACAAACTTCTATTCATATTATCTATAATTGAATACCCCCTTTTCTCTTACAGACAGACATTTGCAGCCAAATCCCAATTCTCATAGTCTTCCAACCGCGTTGCAACATTCCCCGGCCCAGACTAATACGTGTAAATCAACGTTAAAGCCTTCCAGCCCTACAACATTTTTATAGTATTCAACTTCTTCTTTAATTATTAGCATGTTAATACTCTTATTCTATTTATTCAGTAAACACATCTATAAATCATGGCCTACTCATTATTACTAAACATTAGTGCAATCCATGTTGTGAAATTGAACCACCTTCCCCTCCCTTCTAGCTCTGGCCCTGAGGCCTACCACGTTCAGCGTTTCCGTATGCCATCTTACATTTTAGCAGCTACACAACATGGATTCAGGAATAATCACGTCTAATAAAATCATATTGTTTCACACATTTCTGTATTAGTTCCACTTCTATTTAAATCTCTATATTAACTACATGTTTCAGAATATAACTGTAGGTACTATCAGCACTCATGGCATTTCTCTTCATGACTTGTGCTTACTACGTATAAGTGTGACGCACTTCTACATTTAGGTCAGTTTGCGCTCTCCCAGTGGCTAGCCAAAACCTAGAGTACTGAAGAATTGTTCGGTCGCCGCTGGTGTGGGACCATATTGTGATAGTGAAATCTTTACACACTCGGTGAAAATGCTCTTCCCGTCTTTATGCTAAAGTTGCAGACGTAGTTGTGTATTCCGTCAGTCGGCTCAAGGACTAGTTCTGGCCCTTTTGCTTATTCCTCTGAGACAGGCCCAACCACAGTCTTTGTACTAAGGTGCTGGTAGTAACGTGGAGTGAGCTAATAGACTCGTCTTAAGGAAAAATCAATAAGGTTAAAAAAGGTAACATGTCCCACTTAGCTACCTGTTGGGGGGGGAGAAAGTAGCCCTTCCATGAGCAATGTGTCAGGGAAATGCAGCAGAAACTCCTTACTCTTGAACCCGGCCCTCTGTCTCCTTTTCGCCACACCCAAAAGTCAGACCAACCACAAAGGATCCTTGGAATGTCACATACACAAGGATTCAGTCACCTCCAGAATACCCTCCATTTGGCAACTTCTTAAGTGTACTCATAGACTAAACTACCCATCTGTGACCCCACAATGAGATTGCCTTTACTACAGACCCCTCACATTGAGACAAATCTTTATGCACACTGAAATAGGTAGGTGGTAGGTTGCAACAAGCAGTCCCTCTGTGGCAGCACCATAGGGAAGCCCATGTCTATTGAGCACGTGACACAATGACCACACACATGGATGCTGATGAAGGCCACATGACCCTCCTACTAGACCGAAACACAGAACCAGCTGAAAGCACTCTTATTTATTTTGAAAGTTTATATAGCGCGAAGCAGACCCTTGTGGGTTCTCAGAGTGCTTTACAATAGATCAGAGACAAATAGAATCAATAATATCAAAGTCAATAACAAAAGATGATAAGGCAGCACCCCTGATAAGGGGGGGTCACAACATAATGCCAGGATCAATAGATCAAACGCAATACCATAAAAGGAGCGCAGTAGTCTGAGTGTGATTGACGTGTCATGAAAGTTATGAAGAGTGTGGTATTCCATGACTTGATGTCATTTGGAATTACTCTATGTCATTTAGAATTAGAGGGGAGATCCTAGCATCTAGGACAGACATTTGTGATCTCACCGACCGCCTTCCGCTCCAAGCGTGCCGCCTAACATGGCAGGACTAGTGCCAGCAGGTCAATAGAGCCTGCGGGTCTTTGCACGCGTGCCAGCATAGGCCTCCTTTGTGCAGCAGCTTCCATTTACTACTGGGAACTGGCACAAAGTACAAACACATACTGGAGCTGAGGTCCCAGAGAATAAAGTGCAGTCCATGGCGTGCAGGGCGGGAGGCTTTGATGTTTACCCAGGGATGACTGAGGACCGGATCCTGCAACAATGAACAGAGGGAGACGGGGGCGGGGCCAGCGGGGGGCTGCTCAGGCCTGCAGCCCTGGCGCCGGTCCAGAGAGGAGGCACATGTGTGTGGGACGGAAGTCACCGGCTGCAGGTGGGTTCAGCAGGTGCTCGGTGCTGCTGATGGCCACGCGCAGGGCAGATTCAGGAACTGAGACACCGCTGGTGGGGCAGGGAGAGGGGCAGTCAGGCACAGGCATTCGGCTGACCAGCCATCCCAGATTAACTATCTGTCCAGGGCAGGCTCATATCAGCAAATTTAGCACATGTTCCTGCGCCCGATTCACAGAACTATCTTAAGACAAAATCCTAAACCTACTCCTTTTGGTATTCACAGAAGTTAGGATTTTGTCTTGAGTTTGTCTTAAGTCTGTCTTGAGACAAATTTAAGACAAAATCCTAACTTCTGTAAATACCAAAAGTAGTAAGTTTAGGATTTTGTCTTAAATTAGTTCTGTGAATCGGACCCCTGTTTTTAAAGAGGGTCGATGGATATAGAGGAGGACACTTTTAAAAAATATTTTCTAGGGCAGACTTAAGAACCGATGTAATTAACATAGATAAAAGTTGTATTTTATTCCCCGTAGCTGCATGTTTCTCATGGTGGGGAGCGCAGTCAATAAAGTCATTTTGGTTTTTAAAGTCTGGCACCTTCCCCAATGCCATCTTGAAAATAAAGATCGGTAAAAGAGCCCGGCACCTAATGCAAAATCAGATGAATGTAAATGCAGTGGTCCCTTCAGCGTTGTTGCAGGTTTGCTTCCCTGAGCGCCTCTTCTATCCCAGGTCACTGGAATTAGGATTTTGGAACTGCAGGTTTTTTTTTGCATAATTATGGATTTGCCACATAATCCAGCGACTGCTGCAGAATCTGTAGATTTTAACAAAACACGTGTTGCTCACTCAATATGTGCCCAGACAGCGTTAGCATGTGTTAAAATGACAAAACAATGGAGTAATAATGTTTAAAAATGTACCACATTATTCCAAATAATTTGTTTTTTTTCTTGCCACATAATTTATTCAACCCTTCCACATAATTTGGTGTTCCCCTGCTGCTGCATAATTCCGGTAGCCCTGGCAATAACTTGGCCGCGACTGGCTGCAAAAAGGTCAGTGTCGCGATGGACAGTTCGTGATTCCACCTGTACATTTTCTTCCTCTTCTTCCTCTCCCTCCTCTTTGTTTTTCTTCTACTACTCCTCCTCTTTTTCTTCTTCTCCCATTAATTCTTCCTCTTCTACTTGTTTTTTTCCTTTCCTCTTTTTCTTCTTCCCCATCTTTTTTCTCAGTTTCATCTTGCTTTTTACTTTTGCCTTTTCATCCTCCATTGCTTCCTCCCTCCACTTTTTCCTCGTATTCGTCTACTTCTTCTGGGCTTTTTCTCATGCAATTTCCTCCTCTTTTTCTTCTTCCCTTTCTTCCTAATATTTGTCTTCCTTCTCTTCTTCTTGCTTTTCTTCTTCCTTTTCCTACTCATTTTCTTCTTTGTCCTATTCTCTCTTCTCCTCTTTTTCTTGCTCTTGTTTATCTTTAGAGCTTGGACTGGAGCTTTTCTCACATCTGAATGCAGTGCTTAATTTGTGCCGGTGGTTGCCAGTGCTAGCCACTGGGACTTATTTCTGGCAGTTACCACATGGTGGTGCTGTCTATTTTTCAGAGGAGCACTTCAGTATGTCGTTTTGAGCTTCACTATACTGAGCCTTTGGCAGGATTAGCAGAGTGTGCCAGCAGCTGTGACCTCTCATGAAATATTTTAGGCCCATGCACTTCTGTTTTTTACAAATTAAGCACCGGCTGAAAGTATTCCAGTTAAGCTGGGCACATATTCACTTGCCCCAACATGACCATTACCGGCCTGATTGTGCTGAATTCATCTGGAGGATTCCACGTCGACATATACATTTTACGAAAAGGGAATACAAACATTGGGAGCCATTCTGAATGTGCACAAAGAGGTGCATTGATGGATCCATCACATTTGTCATCTGACCATAGGTCCACCATCTGAGTGTGTCAGAGATATTGAAAATAGAAACTAACCCACGTCACGAAACTTCAAACAACAGAATTCCCCTTTTCAAGCGTCTCCCCAGATTTCCCAGGATGGTTTGTGATTGGCCCTTGTAGTCAAGGAGTGGCCCCTTGGTTGTTAAAGACTGTATAGGAAGTCCTCTGTTTCGATTGTTGGCACCAGAAACATGGGCTCACTGGCGCCGATTCACAGAACAAACTTAAGACAAAATCCTAACTTAAGTCTGTCTTAAGTCTGTCTTAAGTAGGTCTTAAGTCTGTCTTAAGTAGGTCTTAAGTCTGTCTTAAGTCTGTCTTAAGTCTGTCTTAAGTAGGTCTTAAGTCTGTCTTAAGTAGGTCTTAAGTCTGTCTTAAGTTTGTCTTAAGTCAAACTTAAGACAAAATCCTAACTTTACTACTACTAAATGCCTTCTGTGAATCCCAAAAGTAGTAGGTTTAGGATTTTGTCTTAAGTTAGTTCTGTGAATCGGGCCCAATGTGTGACTGGAAGACACGTTCTGGTTCGCTGCTGGTCACCCCAAACCATCACAGCCACCCTAAATCAGAAGAATGGAAATAATGCTCGTAGCAAACACAGCTTCTTCCACCAACCCAGCCATTCCATGGAGCAGCACTTCTTTCTTTCCTATATAGACCCTGACCGCAGTCCAGGTGGTACTGCTGCCCTCTTCTCCATGCCAGTTAAATTCCATTCATATTTTATAGAATCTGAACCGGGTCAATCAGACATTTTTCTGTGTTTTTCCCAAGTAAAGACTCAGGGTCCTTCCAGGGATATGGCTCAGGGAGATGGCTCTGTGCACAGCTAAGGTACCTTACCTTTCACAGACCACAATAAACAGAAGCTTATAGGCGGTAAGTGTGGAAATGACATCAGTCAGATTAATTCTCATTAGATTCGCATTTTCAATTACCTAGCTGGCTATCTGAGATTACATGTATGTTTCATTTCTCTAAAAGAGCATCCCTTCTCTTCCCTTTCCTGGCCTCTATGAATCATATCCCTTTTTCCCGGTGAGCAGTCTCGATGTTCACATATGGGGGGAAAACTAGGGTCACCAGAGGTCCCTGGACAGTCCCGGTTTTCAGAGGACTGTCCAGGTGGCCCAACACTTTTGGTAATCGTAAATAAATGTCCCGGTTTTTCGGACAAAGGTAAAGTCTTACTGCACAGAAGAATTTATAGGTATGCTTTCCATTCAGGCGACTATGAAGTCTGAAATAATGTATTTGTTGCTGCCAGGCATCACAAGAGTAGGAGGCAGGGGTGCAAAGTGAAGGTCCTCCTGAGATTGCTTCGGCTATGTAAGCATAGCCTTGTAAGTTTGCATGCGCGTATACACACATTTACGAGATTTACAGGGCTAGCACAAATATATTTATATATATTATATATATGTCATATAAATATGCATATATATATGTACATATATATAAATATATGATTATATATATATATATATATATATATATATATATATATATATATATATATATATATATATATATATATATATATATATATATATATATATATATTACCTACTGGCGGTCGCCAGTAGGTATATATAGTTAGGAATTTTTTCCTGTGGGATTTCTGAAAATTCGATGTCGAATAACTTTGGCATTTGTGGACGGAATTGGCTGAACGTTTCAGGAAAATGGCACATTTTGTTTCTGAGCAGCCCCTGAAAATTTAGGGGGGTTTCGTCAAGGGGGGGGCCGAGAAAAAAGGGGGGTCCCAAAACTTGTTTTTCCTATTCATTTTTCCATAGGGCGGTTGGCCTCACTTTGAGCTCGAACGGCTGAATGGATTTACAGGAAACTTAGCAAAATTGTAGATTTGGTTTGCCCAACGTGCCTTTGCTATGTCTCAATATATGTGCTCCAGTCGATTTTGAGAAATTAACGTTTTAAATAACAGATATATCTGTGACAGTGTCCCGGTTAGCGCCCGGGTTCGCGTACCTGACGCGTAACGGAACTTCGCGAAGAGAAGCGGATTGGCTCCCCGGTGACTGTCAACATTCTAAACAGTTCGGAGCGGCTGCCATCTGGTGTCTCGGTAGGATCGAGATACAAGAGGTAGAAAAAACAAAGTGGGAAATGAGCATAAGTGGGCAGAGTACATCCTCCCTGACCCCCTAGGTTTGATGAGGGGGCTTTAAAAGGGTCCCGCGGGTCAAAAACAAAAAAAAATAATCATCTTTTTTTCGGGGGGAGCGCTCGGTACGCGCACCGGGAAGCGGTCCAAGAAGCGTAATATTGGGAAAATGGGATGAAAGAATGTGCAAATATTGTATGTTTATTGATTGTTCTTTTTTATTTTTTTATTATTTTTATTTAAGTACCAAGATGTAGATACCAATGCAGAGTCTAAAAATAAAAATACACAGTTTTCTTTGTAAATATGTTGCATGTTGTTTCTGAAGTTATTGTGGTATATGGAATTCATACCATAGTCTGTCAGAAAAGCAGAAACACCATGGAGGCAGGAGATGATAAAGTGATGTTAAATACGCTTTGGAGATAATATAGTGGAAGAAAGGAAGTACATATGAGCAAAGTTACTATGTAACACAAAAAAGTTGCACAGTATATTTAAAGTCTGATTTTACATTATAATCAATTTGCTACTAGTTTACAAAATACATATAAAAATGAATAATGTCTCAAACAATTTTTGAATTATTAAATAAAAATTTATTTTTCTGATTCTTTTTCAAAAATTAAAAAGAACTTCTAATAATTCATTGTCAGTTTTTTTTTCATTTTCAAGTAGGAAATCTACTGCTTCCACACATTGCAGAAGTTCAAAGTCCTGTGAATCATCATAGAATTCAGAGTCAATTTCTGTATCTGTTTTGCTTCCTGCAACAATTTCCAAGTTAGTTTTGTTCTCTCCTTCCATTTTTGTGCTGTAAAACAAATTTTAAAAAAATATATCAGTACAGGTAGGGCACTGTTGGGTTTAAGTACAGACAGGTAGTTTGTTTTTTTAAACAGTGATTTTACCTTTGGGCAGTGTATGGTATCAGATTGGAAGTAGAAATATAAAAAAAATGTATGTGATAAAGCCTAAGTTAATTCTTAATTATACAAGACAAGCCTAACTCCATCCATAACTAAAACAGAGAAGTCTATCTTATTCTATAACTATTACAGAGGGATAGTATATAACTATCAGAAAATGTTTTCCTAATGAACTTAAAGTGCTGAACATACTTCAGTTTTTAAAATATCATCTTACCAATCAAAAAGAAGTTTAAGTTCTCAGTTGAAATGCACTTGATATGTACTTCAGGAAGTAGTAGTCAAAATGGCTGTGTTTCTCTCTCTTTCTTTATATATATTCAGGTACATAACCAATCAAATGTCATGAAATAATAGAAGATATTGAAAGTAGCATTTTAATTGGTTGTCAATTCTAACACTTCATAAGTGTTTTTGTTAGGTAATTTACCTCAGGATATTTAGTCAGGCTTACAGCATAATTTTCTCAATGGAATTCCATCAAATTTGGGTAGATGGTAGGGACTGCTATGTAGTAGGCCCTATTCTATATTTGATGAAAGTGTCTGTAGTAGTTTTTCTGTAAATTACTTTCCCACCTTTTTTTATCGAACGCTTACCGGTGCGCTCCCCGGTACGCGAACCGGCAGCGTTACAGGAGTCCTCCATTTTGTGTATCGGTAGAATTGATACATAAGATGGAGGACAAACAATGTACGGAATGGGTAGAAGGGGGCACGGTAGACACTTTGTGACCCTCTAGGTTTTCTGAGGGGGGATTAGGACGCTGATATATGGAAAAATAAAAAAATTAAATTTTTGAAAATTTCGCGGGGGAGCGCCCGGTACGCGCACCGGTAAGCGAACCTGGGAGCGTACTTTGGTGAAGAAAAAAAAATTAGAAAAAGATAAACGTTTTGAATGATCAGAGGTAGGGTAGCTCTGAAAAGAGCTATTGTGTTCTGTGGCTAATTTAGGTACCTACAAGTTGGTTCCAATGCACACTTTTAAATAAAGGACGAATATTCTATTGCCTTCATCAGAGAAGTGCACACCATCTCTTCTGTAGATGTGTTGAATGTTGGAACGCAAGTTATTGTTGTATATTAAACCCATTCCAGAGTCTCTCATGTAAGCAGAAACAGATTTATTCACATGTTTCTGTGCTTTCTCAAATTGTGGAAAAAATTGATTGGACCACTTACATTTTTGTCTTTGACATATATTGGAATATACCAAGGCAGTTTGGGGAAAAAGTGTCATTTAAAAGAATACATTTTACAGCTTTTGATATTTGCTATTAAAAAACCATTGAAATTCACTGAAAAAACCATAGGTTATAGACCATATATAGTTAGGAATCAGCATTTACAAAACCTTGAAAACTCACTGAAAAAACCATAGGTTATAGACCATATATAGTTAGGGATTAGCATTTACAAAACCTTATTTTACTCACACAATACCATTGAAATTCGCATATATAGTTAGTTGCACTAACTATATATCGCGCACCCGCAATCCACTGCTGATGATGTCACATATTACATCATTCATGACATGGTCAGTGACATCACTGATGACATCACTGATGACATCTCAAATGACATCACTGATGACATCACTGATGACATCTCACATGACATCACTGATGACATCACTGATGATATCATTCATGTGATAATACGTTGAACCTCTTCAGACTCTAATATAACCTTAGATACAATCAGTGTAAACAGACACTTACAGACTGTCACTCATCCATGGAGTTACTCACACACCTAGTCAGTCATGCCAAGAATCAATCACACCTCCATTTCCTCAACTATACAGTTATACACACCTTACTTATTCAAACATATACTAACACATATTTACTCTCTTATACAATCACTGATACAAGTTTTCAATGATCCATGCAGCCACTCACACATTCACTAGCTCTTATACACAGTAATTTATAGTTGTCAACTCTCACATGTACTTTGTTTTACATATGTACTTACTTTGACATGTAGCACTGAGATGTCCATTCACTCAACCATCAATACCGCTGTTTCCACATGCAGTTTTTAACCCATACATCTAGTGAATCAACTGTTCTCACATCTATGCACAGAGTCACACACCTCCCAGACACCCACACACACACACTCACTCTCCCATACAAATACTTGGGCAACCAATCAATAACCCATATAGTTACTCATATAGCTACTGATCAACACATGCAGCAGTTTACAGAACAACAGATATAATGATGCACAAATTAAGACAGTTTAGTCACTAACCCATGCACTCAGTGAGACACATTTAATCACTCTCTCATACAGTCAGTCATGCACCTACTAAATCCTTCATCCAGACACGTATACATCCACTCATTCTTCAATATGTAAGACATATTTTAACTTTACAGAAACATACAGTCACTGGATGATGTCATCAGTGATGTCATCAGTGATGTCACTGACCATGTCATGAATGATGTAATATGTGACATCATCAGCAGTGGATTGCGGGTGCGCGATATATAGTTAGTGCAACTAACTATATATGCGAATTTCAATGGTTTTGTGCGAGTAAAATAAGGTTTTGTAAATGCTAATCCCTAACTATATATGGTCTATAACCTATGGTTTTTTCAGTGAATATATATATATATATATATATATATACACTTGATCCTCTCGCTCGACGAAGGGATGACAAGCCACACCAGCCAGGTACGAACAAAATTTCTTTATTGGGCACAAAACAAGACGCGCTTCGAGCTCACGGGTTCTTGGTCACATGACCACCACAGACATTTTGCGATTGATATAGAAAACAAATCATAACAAAGGAAGAGAGACTCTGTGTTAAACTTTCACACAGGGTTCCCAAAGGTGCCGTTTTTAGGTTTTGCCTGGCGAAAGCTGCGCTTTCTGCGCAGCTTTTTCGCGCGGGCGAAAACCTGATGAGAAGAGTAGTGTGGCTTGGTTCGGCCCTCGTCATTGATTGGCTGGCTCCGTAAACGGAGCCTTGCCATTGGACGAGGGGCCTGTCCGTCAATGCCGGACCAGACACGGGGGCGTTCCCGACATTCTTTGGCTTTTGCCGACGTCACGCGACGCCGGGAACGCCCCCGTGTCTGGTCCGGCATTGCCGGCACTGTAGGGAACGGGACGGACATGGAGCACGGACATGGAGCTCTCGGCTGTTGGGGAGCGAGTGTTTGCAGCGGAGGCACTGCTCAAGCGTCGGGTGCGGAAGGTGAGCAAAATGGACTCCCTGCAGACCGCTCGCTGCATGTCCGGCCGGCCGGCCTGGGTGTCCGGCCGGCTCAGCCTCTAGGTGCGCTACTCATGTTGAAAGAAATGTCTAGTATGCACTGCTTGAGTCATGAAATGCAGTAATAAGCAACCATAGCTTTTTACGGAGTACATACATCCCGAATCTCTGCCACATCAAAGGAGTAAAGTAGAACAAGCAAGTCTGGCTAAAATACAACTGGTTCAATACACGCACTTTAAACGGACCTTGCTGCTTCTCTTCTGAAACTGTTAGTGACACGCTCAGGGGCTATTTTGCGCTGTAGTCGCGCTTCGGCAAATAGTAATTCTGTGCTCGTGCCTTTTGTGTTCAGCACTCACCTGTCACTCGTATGTGCCTCAAAGGGATGGTCGCTAGCCACGTCTGATACTTGAAGGAGAAACCAATATAGGCTATAGCTGCCTATCACGCACCGGACGGTGCCAGCTTCTCAACGTGGGGGTGAGGCTCTCAGCTAAGATGCAAACACTGCCCGAAGGAGACTTGCACTTTTAAGACCTTCTTGCAGGTACACATTAGTGTGACATCGCACAAAATAATGTAAATTTGCCTGGTGCTTCAAAGGCTGCACATCTGCTTGTGGCCCCCTTTTGTTGAGTGTAAGGGATGTCTGCATTATCACCCATAACGTTTTGGGCTGTTGATGTTTTTAACCCCCATCAGGTCCCTAGAATATTGTACCGAGGAAAAATATACATAAGGGCGCGCTGACGGACTGATCTGTGTGCGGGTACAAAATGGTTCTCGGGCTGGAACTGTGGTTTTGAAACTACTAGTTTGACTGTCACGTTAGGGAATATGGTTATCTTAAGCTGGGAGCTAACATTAACCGGTTTCGCAACACTGAGTCTTGCTGTTCCTGTGAGAGCCAGGGACTGCGCTGCACAGGCCCGCCGAGTACAGAACAGGGCATCGCGGAACGCATACAGGTAACGAGCGGCAGGAGCACCGCGCACCAGCCGCCGGAAAAACAAACGACGCCACAAGCGGCCGCCGCCATCTTACTGCTTGGAAGTGTGCGAGGCGCCCCCCTCCGTTAAAATGGCGACGGCCGCGGGGGCGCAACTTGTGTTCCATGCCCAATGAGCTTTGTGAATGGGGTATCATCCCGGACAGAGGGAGGTTGTTTACTCCATGTGTAGTGTTTTGGATGTGTTTCTTCCTCACCGCAGCTTACCTAACACGACTTGGCTGTTGCTGGCCTTAATACCCGTGCTAAGCTGTACTCTTAATAGGCGCATTTCTTCAGTCAGCTGAATGCAGAGTCTGTTCGAGAAAAGTGGGTGAAGTCGCCTCGGTAGAGAGGAAAATTAGACCCAGTGTCTGCTTAGTGAAAAGAAATACCACCTGGCCCCTCGCTTTTGATGGTGTATAATGCCAGGTTAGCCTCTTCCAGGTCTCCGTCTACCAGCTATTTAGACGTGATAGAGCAAACGTGGTTAAAGGATAGATCAAGAACTAAACAGTGCGATGTAGTGACTGGGAGTATAGGCGGGCGAAATTGGTATTTCTAATTCAATCTGCAGGTGGTTGTCTAGGCTGACGAAGGAGGGCGGATATTCTATGCCTTATTGGTGTCTCCTGTAATTCAAATAGTAATTGATTCCCATCAGAGAGGAGGCGTTCATTCACGTCATACTTTCACTTTGAATTCAACGGACGTGAGTCGCTTTTGGGAAGGCAATAATCGTATACAACATTTGTCCAGTCAGCAAGTTGCTTTACTCAAGGTATGCGGTAGCAATCTCCGAACTGATGTAAATCAGATGAAATCGCGAGTTTTAGGTGATGCTTCATGAACGCTTTGATGGTTCCAGCGATGTGCAAAACCCACCTACGCATGGCTCATTGGAAATGCCCAGGCCTCCTGTACCGCATCTTGAAGGTTTTTTTCAGTCGGGGAATACGAATCCGTTTCTGAGGCCAGTCTGTATTGGTAGTCTGTCACTCTTAATGGTGTGCGAAGGGATGACTTCTAATGGACAGTCTCACGTGTACATTAGTGTTTTACTTAGTTCAGGAGCATCATCTGCCCATGATTACTTTTTAATCTAGTATTTTACCAGATGTGCGAAGTAAGAACGTGACCGTTTTTGTTCCCATGATGTAAAAACGAGGCTGCTGTTTGACTCACAAGCATGTATTTGCATCCTTGGATAACTTTGTGATATGAATCTTGTTTTAAAATGCATATTCGTTTAGTGCGTCTTGAGGGTTCACTTACCGCCTCAGAGTGAACTTGCATTGTCTCAAATTAGACCTTTTTCTTATGTCTTAATGGCTTTATGGTAGCCCATTCTATGGTTTCTTTTCTGTCTTGTCGTACACGTTTCATGTAGAGAGCTGTGCAATAGAAATTCCAGTTGGCAGCTTGCCTTTTTTGGGTTCAATCATTTCTCAGTTGACCCATTTGTTGGTCACTTTGGCTCCATGTAATGAATACTTTCAGTTTGTTGGGTGGGTCTGTTATGATGTGATAGAACGTTTACACTATGGCTTTTGGTTTTTGAATATTCAACCAATTTTCCCCATCTCCATTTTATTTATTTATATAAAGTTTTATATAGCGCAGACGTGATCAAGTGGGTATCAGGGCGCCTTACAAATGATCGAGCTACAAACAGAGTTGCAGGTAAAAAAAAAACAATGATGAGTAAGAAACTGGAAAAGATAAAATATGCCAACGCAAGAGGAAATAGAGTAGCTTATAAGTGCAACAGACAAATAGAGGGGTTTAGCACAAACCGACGTCACAGCCATAGTCAAAAGCATAGGACCCCCCTCACCTTTCGGCCTGGTACCACTGCACCAGCCGCACTACTTCCCTACTGACCGTTCTCCACTTCAGCCCTGTCTAAATTACAATTCATGCTTGTGACCCTTTTGCCTGCGTGTGCTTGTTTTCATGACCCTGTTGCCTGCTTGTGCCTCCGTGTGCCCCTGTTGCCTGCTTGTGCCTCCGTGTACCCCTGTTGCCTGCTTGTGCCTCCGCGTGCCCCTGTTGCCTGCTTGTGCCTGTTTTCGTTCCCCTGTTGCCTGCTTGTGCCCCTGTTGCCTGCTTGTGCCTCCGTGTGCCCCTGTTGCCTGTTTGTACCTCCGTGTGCCCCTGTTGCCTGTTTGTACCTCCGTGTGCCCCTGTTGCCTGCTTGTGCCTCCGTGTGCCCCTGTTGCCTGCTTGTGCCTCCGTGTGCCCCTGTTGCCTGCTTGTGCCTCTGTGTGCCCCTGTTGCCTGCTTGTGCCTCTGTGTGCCCCTGTTGCCTGCTTGTGCCTCTGTGTGCCCCTGTTGCCTGCTTGTGCCTCTGTGTGCCCCTGTTGCCTGCTTGTGCCTCTGTGTGCCCCTGTTGCCTGCTTGTGCCTCTGTGTGCCCCTGTTGCCTGCTTGTGCCTCTGTGTGCCCCTGTTGCCTGCGTGTGCCTCTGTGTGCCCCTGTTGCCTGCGTGTGCCTCTGTGTGCCCCTGTTGCCTGCTTGTGCCTCTGTGTGCCCCTGTTGCCTGCTTGTGCCTCTGTGTGCCCCTGTTGCCTGCTTGTGCCTCTGTGTGCCCCTGTTGCCTGGTTGTGCCTCTGTGTGCCCCTGTTGCCTGCTTGTGCCTCCGTGTGCCCCTGTTGCCTGCTTGTGCCTCCGTGTGCCCCTGTTGCCTGCTTGTGCCTCCGTGTGCCCCTGTTGCCTGCTTGTGCTGTGTGGGTGTGTGTGGAGGGCTCTGTGTGTGTGGGAAGCTTTGTGTGGCTGTGTGTGTGGGGGGCTCTGTGTGGCTGTGTGTGTGGGGGGCTCTGTGTGGGTGTCATTTGCGAGAGATAAAGCTAGTGGCATTGTAAATGACAATGCCATTTATTTATGTTAAAAAAAACATAAATAAAAATAATGTCAAGAGCAATGCCAATAGCTCTAACTTTAACAAAGGCAAAACCATTGCATTGTAAATGCTTGTTATAAAATACATTTGATTTTAGTTCATAAAGGCACACTTCCAAGGTGTATGGTGTATTGTAGCACATGGTGTTTGATGAATTTAACGATTGTTTACAAAAAATCATGGGTATAGTACCCTAATTCATATTCATATTCATTTCAGAAAGCTAGAGGTACACAGACAGGAGGACAGAGTACTATTATTGAAGAAAAAGACATAGAAGGTAGGGGGCAAGGGAGAAGAGAAGGGTCAGGAGAGAAATTTTGAGAAAGGAGACAGAAAAGGAAAGCAGGTTGATTCCAGTGTAGTACCCTATGAAGCAATCTTTTATCCAAGCTTAATTTTCAATTCATCCCATATCCCTCCGTATCTTATGTATCCTCCCAACCTACTAATTTTCTAAGTATATCCATTCTAAGTCAGAGATTGTAGAAGCTAGTAAACCAAAAATAAAAATAATTGAGTGTATATAAGAAAATCACATTCCTCTAGAGTTACACCCTTTCTACCCATTACTAGGAGTTCCAAAGTAAAATATCTATATATATGTCAATATATACCCCGTGCTAATGTGTAAGTTTTTGTGGAGTTGTTGTGCTCGTAACCATATCTTCTATCCGTGATGCACATTATCACTCCATCAACACCCCGGTTTCTAGAAGAGGTAAAAGTGAGAGGGTTGTGATTAGTTTCATAAATAACCATAATTGGCTGCACATATATAGATAGTACAATCTCATCTTAACATCTCAAATCTCAACATTAGTCTTGGTCCTCCTTGTCACCAATCAGCCAACAATACACCAAAGATCACCCAATTGATTGTTCAATAACATAAATTATAAGTTTAAAATCAGATTGTCATGTATATATATTAAGGCTATGCAAAAAACGTGACAGGCCAGATATAGAAGACTAAAGGATTTAGTCCTACTTTTATGTCTGACCTGTCCCGGTTTTTTATTTTCAAATTCTGGTCACCCTATCTAAAACATTTCAAATCATCTTGAATTGTCTCGGTCATTCTTATGCACTTGGACTTTAGGGCACACCTAAAATGCTCAAAGGGGTAGAGAGCTCCTGACGAGTGCCTGGTTGCCTCTCCAAGACTTACTGCACCTCTTACTTGATTGACAGCTGCCTGCTTGAAATTTTACATGGAGTACAATTTCCTTGAAAGGTATTCAGAACCTTCTGTGAAGCCTTACAGTCAAAAGTGTCTCCCTTCTTGTCTTCCAAACCCTCCATTCCTTTTTTTAGGTCATCCACTTCCACCAAGCTTTTCAGCCATTGCTTCCTCCTCCTGCTACCCCAACAACCTTTCTTGGTTTCCCAACTTTCTGGTACATCTTCCTGTCCTGAGTGAGACGCCTGATGGAGAAATTATATTACTTCTCCATGCGTGATATCCTGTCAGATTCCTGACTGACAGGTCCTTCTCTTTGAGGTTCTGAAACTTTTGTTGTATCAACACCACCCTTCGCTGGTTGTATTATATTCATATCATGTCTTCTCTAGCTCACAGGCCTACGTGTGACTATGAGTTGTATGTGCAGCCGTACGGTAATCTCAGCCTCACTTCAAGAAGCATTGCTCTATCTGAGGGGGACTCTTCTCAACATCCATCCGTCTCCTACAAGCTGCTCGTCTTCCACCCAGATTCCTGCCCTACAAGATGATGTCCAGCCTCCGAACCCTACATCCTTCTCTTGACCTCCATGGACATGTATCTTCCATCCACCCTCTTCCTGAAGGTCTTCAGTTTCTCCATCAGTGCCGCCAATAAACTTGATCATTAACTGCTGCCTCGATCCTTACTTCCTTCACCCTTCTTCCCTCTTCATTCTCCCCTTCCTTGTCATCTCCGTGTCCTCCATTTGCTCAGACCTATTTCTGGCCTCTACGCCGTGGTGGTCAGTATGACACAGCCCGCTTCCTGGTCCTTTGTCTTCACATACACTCTGCACCCCCACCCCCATGTTCATCAGTGGTTGAACTGACATTGCAGACCCTTTGATCACCAATGATATCACAGGGCTCACCACTTATGCCAGACTTAAATTCACAACAGCTTCCTATTGGTTGCTGAATGGCTTTGGGAATAAGAGAGCGGAAGCTACAGAAACTGTGCATGTTCTACGAGCGGTGTGCACCTTCTCTTGCTGCGGCTGCCGTCATGATCCTGGAGGCCATGGGGGCAGGGCAGGGCCTGTGGTGCCCATGGGCAGCATGTGGTGCCATCTGCTACTTAGATCATCAGTGCCATCTCCCCTGTCTCCTTGTACACTCTCCTCCCTTCCTCGTGTTCCCATGGCTCCAATTCTGTTTTGGCCAACTCCACTCCATGTTGTCCACCTCTCACTTATGGTGTCTCCTTTTTCTTTCAAGGCCTAAGCGAGGAGGGTGGGTGGTGTGCAGGGTCTCAGGAACCTCTATTGCATCTTCACTAATCAGCGCCCATGTTGTTTTTAACTTACCCTATCTCTCCATTGCCTTTTTTCACCTCTTTACACTCTGTTGTTTCTTGACCAGCCTGTTCATCACCCCTTCTCCTTTCTATTACCACCTCTAAGCCCTCCTCGACCTCTGAAGCCTTTTGCCTCCTGTCAATCTTCGTCGCCGCAGTCTTAGCCTCCACCATCCTCAGAACTGGAGCCTGAGAGGCGAGTCTCTCCCTCACCTGCCATCTGCCCCCTCTTGAGCAGTGCTGTTGAGAGCAAGCCCACAGATGAGAGCCAAAGAGAGAGCACCTCAATCCTCCCCGTGGCCAGTGGCGGCTCTTCTGCTAAGGCGTAGGAGCGTCGCCCCACTGCCAGGAGCAGCAAAGAAAATACTAAATAAAATTATAATAACAGAATGTTATTATCGTTTTATTTTTTCTTCCTGCTACGTCAGTGCGTGAGCGGGCAGGGCAGAGCTGCAGGGGAGGAATGGTAGAGCACTCCTGTGCCCAAAACAGTCATGCACACTTCCCTGTTCTCTGCAGGATGTATTACGGCCTGCATGGAGAACATGCCCACCCCTCCAGCCCCTGGCTGAGGACCGGGTAACGGCGCTGAGACCAATCACAATGTGGCATTGTAGCATTGTGATTGGCTTAGAGGTGGGAGCCTGGTTGCCTGCTTCCTGTTCCGACATGTAGTCGGACACAGGCGAGCAGGAAAGAAGACACGGGACCGGGCGGCAGCAGCGACAAGGCAAGATCTATTTGTTTGTTTTTGAAGCAGGGCACGTCCCCCCATTGCGCCCACCCCACCACCCACAAGCCGAGCTTGCCGCCCATGCCCGTGGCCCACACTCGCCTCTGCTCAGCAGCCTGCCTCTGATGCCAGGCTCCATATACTGCTGGTGGCCAGGTGGCCCAAACCACCAGTCAGCTTGGTGCCAGCCCTCAAGGGGCATAGCAGCCCCCAAGGGCACTCTAGCTTCTAACTATCCTAAAATAACACGAGGCAGCATACTTGAAAATGTTGTCATGTCCTGTTTGTGTCTCTGACCATTTCTTTTTCTTTTCCTTTAAAAATGCTTTCTTGAGTTGTATCGTAACATACACCATAACATAATATATAAATGAATAACAATCTTGTATTTGAGTACATTTGGAAAAATGAGATGTTAAATATTATGAATATGTAAAGCAGTAACACTATAGTCTTTTAAACCAGATGCAGAAGAGTTGGTGCTGAAATAACTTTATTTATGAAGAAAGAAACAACAGAATTGTATGTATTTTTACTGAGAAAGAAAATGGAAAGGAAAGAAGAGGAGGAAGGGAGAAAGATAGGATAAAGCTTATGAAATTAGAGGAAGAGAGGTAAATGCAAAACATCTAATAAGATGATCAACCCTAATGTATGAAACCTCTTTCCATTCCACCAGCCCAGTGAGCCGGTGGGGGCCTGTGTGAGACCAGAAGCCCTGGGTTGTTTAATACTCATGGGGCATTGCCCAATTATCCACTGGTTTGCATGGTGGTGCCCCCTAGTGGACTAGGCCCCTGGATAGCCTGGTGGTCCGGCGCTTGTCCACAGTTCTCTACATGGTATGTTTGGTTGTGACCCATGGCACCAGATCCAAAAAGTCACCAACTAGGTTAGTGATGCTGTCTAAAGACCCTCTCTGTGATGGCCACTGGGGTGGGGTGGGGGGCATTCAGTGCCCTGATGGATTTAACCCAGATCTCTTGACTGGGGGTGAATGTTTTGATTTGTTCTGCATTCCATCCATCAATGGAGAGTCTTTTGCTGGTGGAAGAAAAGACACCCTCGAATACCAGGTATATCTTCCTATTTATATTTGTTTTTAAAGTACGCGACCCATGGTCAGTCGTACTCCAGTTCCGCAGACTCTTCGGCTTGTGTTATGGATTCCGAGTGGTCTGTACCCCAACCCTGGAGACACTTCAGTTCCTTTGCTGTTGTTCATATTTCTCTGTTTTCAGCCTCTTCCGCGTTGTCTCTCTCGCTGGCGGCCATCTTGTCGGTGCAGCTGCTGTCAGTTCAATAAATCAAATATTCCCTCATGTGGAGATGCCCTCCTGCCTCTGACAGGACAGACACACCCCGCAGCCATGAACAGATTCATGATCAGGGCAGACACATGTTGCCTCTCTGAACACTGGCAAACATGTGCACACTGATCCGGAGTGAAGCATTCACGATAGGGATGGATATGAGTACCATGTTTTGTTTGTTTAGAAATAAACGTAATCTCAGCAACTGGGATATTACACACAAAAGCTTCCGTCTCTGCCACAGGGGACAGATGTCAGCGTCACTGTGGGCACACACAGCCTTCCTTCTGGCACGAGCCCGGATATTGTGAAGGCAGCTGTGAAGGGCAATGCTGATTGTACAGAACCGCTTCATTACAACGTACGGTGCACTGAGGGGGAAATGCCCATCATGCATTGCAAACATCACAAGTAGACTGTCCTGTGGCTGATAAGGAATATTAAAAGCGTGTGCGTAAAAGGCTGGTAGAGCAGGGGGTGCTGGCTTCAAGGCGCTGTCATAGATAACTTCACATGTGTATGTCTTTTTTAGGGTGTGGAAGGGCATGCACAGAGGGGCAGATCTACAAGAAAGTGCCACAGCGTTGCACTGCAAGCCCTTTGGCTGTGCCACGCTACGGCACTTTCAGAGCACAGGAATGTGACATATTTACAAGAATATGTCGCATTCCTGTGCTCTCCCCAGCGCTGGTGCAAAAAAAGAGCTGCGAAGCGCCGGCACAGGCACCCTTGCACCATGGTGCAAGAATGCCTGCGCCATGGGGAGATTGTTTTTGTGCAGGAAGGTGACCCAAAAACAATCACTAAAGGCTTTTTCCTCTTTCAGTGCGTGCTGTAGAATGCAGCACGCATTGAAAGAGGAAAAAAACGAGGAGAAAGTAAAACATTTCTCCTCGTTGCGCCTCCCTATGCCACCTCCAGGGTGGCGTAGCATTCACATGCATCTCCAAATTTACGATTTTCTCGTAAATCTGGAGATGTGTCTTGTTCCATGGGTGTTACGTGGGAACACCCACAGCATCACCCATGGAACGCCCATTCAACGCAAAGTGCTGCGTGTCAACGGGCCATATTTACAAGGAGAGGAAAAGTCACTCAGGGTGGCTTTTCCTGTCCATGTAAATATGGAGGAGCCCCCTGCGCCACCAGTACATCACGAAAAAGTGAAGTACTGGTGGCGCAGGGCACTTGTAAATCTGCCCCACAGTATTTTACTCTCAGCTCTTCAGCAGCCCTGAGGTGTTTCTCAGAGTGTGGTCCTGAGGTGTTGGAAATCCCTGGAGGGACGAACATCAGGCCGCTGTTACTGCCCACAGCAATTTAGGTTTCATAGTCCCTCAGGTTGCCAAGCTCAGCTTCCTAGCTGTGGGGAACACTTACAAATGTAAGGATATCTCTGGGTTTTAAATTCTAGATTTAGAACGGATCAACGGTTCGTCAAAGGTTGTTGATGTCTGCATAGATGTAACGTCATAGGACAGCCTACGCAGTTATTTGTTCACAGACCAGATGTCACGCACCAGCTAGTAAGTACAATCGGCCATGTTCCTTGTATTACTCTTGGATTTTAGTACTATGATCTACCAAGCAACCCTTTCTAAATTTTTCCCTCATGGATACCTCCTTTGACTCATCCCAAACCTCATTTTACTACTATGATTTCCCTACTCCCATCTGTCCTTTTACTCATCCTAAGCCTCGTCTTAATACTATGATCTCTTGCCTCTTCTATACCTCCATTATCCTTTTCAATCCACCTAACAGACTCGCATGTCCACCGCTCAAATTAACACATATTTCCCTAAACTATCTCACCACTAATTCTTTTTCGGTTCCACAGTAGTGCGCTAGTGGCTGAAAAGCACTTCAACACCTCGTACGAGGAAGTAAGCACTATATACATACAATTACAACTACAATTGCATGCATCTCGGTCTCGATAACATGTTACAGTGGACCCTGAATTGTCGAGCTATACGCCTTGTCACACTTTTATCTGCTTGGACAGCACACGCTATATTTTGTTGATTTTTTTTTAATGAGGCAATGTTTATTGTTTTTAAATAATTTGTTGCATGTGATGCACTGTGCTTCTTTTAAGAGTTTTTCCCCAAAAAATTTGAATCAAGATTACATAATGATGGACCTATTGTAATGTTCCTGAGGCTTGAGCCGGGAACATCGACTTGCGATTTCGAGCGAACATTTTTAAACATTTATTCTGTGTGTTGCTGTTTTTAAAATACTCCCGGAGCATTTATTACCTACTTGCTCATGTATGCGATCATTGCGCTGAAGCTGGGGCCATAGCAGCCGAATAAACGCTGCATTGGAAACTTCACCGCCATCTTGGGTCAGTCACAGGGCGAGCAGACTACTTGCTCGGCCCTCCCACCCTCCCACCCTGACCAATATAAAAAGCCATTATTTGACAACTTCCCCACTGATAGACCTATTGTAAGGTTCCTGAGGCTTGAGCCGGGAACATTGACTTGCGATTTCTAGCAAACATTTTTAAACATTTATTCTGTGTGTTGCTGTTTTTAAAATACTCCCGGAGCATTTATTACCTACTTGCTCATGTATGCGATCATCCCGCTGAAGCTGGGGCCATAGCAGGCGAATAAACGCTGCATTGGAAACTTCACCGCCATCTTGGGTCAGTCACAGGGCGAGCAGACTACTTGCTCGGCCCTCCCACCCTCCCACCCTGACCAATATAAAATGGGACCTCCTCCCCGGTGGCGCAGCGGACGGGCGCAGCGGGCGCGCCGGCGGCACGCCGAAGGCTCGCCAAAGGCAAGCCCGTCTGCGCCCGTCCAAGCCTGTCCCGAGCCTAGGGCCACCCCCCCTGGATCAGTTACCCCTGATTCACTATACTCGAGAATCTGCTATGATGCAGACTATTTAAAATCTTTAAACACCAATAAAGCCCACTGCACCCCGATCAACCTACATACGCTAAACTATGCCCCATATACCTGTCCCCTCTGCCCTCTTCATATTATGGAACATCCTCACTTATTAAATCCAGTTGCTACTCCTGACAATAAATCCTCTCATATCATCAAACTAGCCCTTTTAAACGCTCAATCACTCCCGAAACACAGGTATGAAATCGCACATTTCATTGACAGTTGGCATCTCGATATTCTGCTACTTACTGAAACCTGGGGAGACCAAGCATCGGACCCTGATTTCACCTCAGCTACTCCGGAAGGATATTCTAACATCAGACTTGATAGGTCGCTAAAAAAAGGGGGGGGAGTGGCGATTATTTATCGCGATACTTTTTGTTTACGCACAGAACCCCTAAAAATCAACACATGTGAGGCTCTGAACTTTACTTTTGTTACTCCTTACTCTACCTCCTCCCGAGGTATTTTGCTTTATCGCCCCCCTAGTCCTCGTTCCTCTTTTTTGTCCTCTTTTAGTCATATTTTGGAACCAATTCCTGGAGAAAACAATTTCACCATTCTGGGTGATTTTAATTTTCACTTAGAGAGGAAGGAAGATCCTGACACTCACTCCCTCCTTACGGAAATTAATGCAGCAGGTCTCATTCAACTTGTCCACTCTCCTAGACACCTAGCTGGACATACATTGGATGGAATATTTTCCAATCTCAATTCCCTAACCATAGAGCACATACTACCTCTCACATGGACAGACCATTCTGCTGTTTGCTTCAATATTCTCCACACCGACTCACACGAAATCCTGCAAACTGGACACCTTTAAATCCTGGAAAAATATTAATGTTCCCAAATTCACTAATAAATTAGACGCCTTGAAGGGAATCCACACCGCTGACCCCGAAGCCGCAGCCATCTATTACACTACATGTATCAAGACGGCAATTGACACCTCTGTTCCCATAAAAAAACGTTCCTCTAACAGACTTTCAAACTCTGCTCCATGGTTCACTGAAGCACTCAGGCTAGAAAAGCAAAGTTGCAGACGCCAGGAACGCAAGTGGCGTACTAACTATGACCCCCATGAGAAAAGCTGTTACAAAGAAAAATTAAAAAATTACAAGTTATCAATCATTAATCAGAAAAGCATCTTTTTTAATAATCAAATCGAATCAGCTGAAGATTCAATTAAACAACTCTTTCAGGTCGTATCCCATCTCTCCGGCCATGACAAACCTTCCACTGAAGAAGCCTCCCAACCCATGTGCAATGCACTTTCTACCTACTTTCAAGAAAAAGTTTGTGATATTTATTCCAACTTTAACAAACTTACTAATGATGCACATCAGACCCACACCCACACCACACCCAAATCCACTCTCCCCAACCCCCCCACAACCCCCAATCATCCCAATTTCTCATTTAGCCACATTTCGCCTGAGATGATTCACAAACTTATGATGTCCACCAACTCCGGCTCACCCGACGATCCTTGCCCACCTTCAGTTATTAAAATGGCTCCAGAGAGGATTTCAATTGCTCTTGCAGACATCTTTAACGCCATGATTTCATCCTGTACTGTACTTATCCTACCATATGGAAAAAAACAGTAATCAAGCCTTTACTCAAGAAAACTACTTTAGACCCTTCCACAGTAACTAGTTACAGACCTATAGCATGCATTCCCTATCCATCCAAGATCATTGAGAAAATTATGAACTTTCAATTATCTGAATATATAGATTCCAACAATTGTTTAGACGCTTCCCAATTTGGATTCAGGAGGGAACACGGGATGGAGACAGCATTAATAAAAGCCTCAGATGAGATACGAATGATCCTTGACAAAGGAGGCGCCGCGGTGCTCATACTACTCGACCTGCCTGCGGCTTTCGATACGGTCGATCATTCCATTCTGATCGACCGTGTCGGAAAAGCCGGAATATCATCTAATGCCCTCTCACTCCTGGCTTACTTCCTGACAGACCGAGAGCAATCAGTCTCCATTGGCACATTCTCTTCCGACTCCTTTTCATTAGCTTGTGGAGTCCCCCAGGGATCCTCGCTAAGCCCAACACTTTTTAACATTTATGTGACGGACTTAGCAAGGATCATTAAAGCTCATCGCCTAGCAGTTACATCGTACGCAGACGATACACAGCTTGTCCTGGCTATCAACAACAATGGAATGGAGGTTGCTAATAACTTCCAAAATAGGAATGGTTGCCATATGTAATTGGATGAATTCAAACTGTCTGAAACTTAACTCGGATAAAACCGAGGTGATGGTGTTTGGGACACTCACTCCTGCATGGTCTTCTATATGGTGGCCGCAAGATCCTGGCCCCCCACCCAATCCTGTCACCAAGGTTAGACATCTTGGTGTTATCTTTGATAACAAATTCTCATTTATTCAACAAGCCAACTCTATAGTTTCTGCCTCTTTTTTCACACTTAAAATGATTTAAAAAATCCAACCTTACCTTCCCTTAAATACCATAAATACCTTGTTTGCTACCTTACTAATGTCCCGAGTCGACTACTGCAATGCACTCATGCTTAGTGCCCAAGAACAAGTAGTCAACAAACTTCAGCTGGTCCAAAACGCGGCTGCACGACTCGTCACAGGTACACCAAAATTCAAGCCCATCTCCAATACCATCCGTAAACTTCATTGGTTGCCAATCAGACAACGCATTAAATTCAAAGCCCTCTGCATTGCCTTCAAGAGCATTCATGAAAAAGCACCTTCCTTTCTTAAATGCCCTTTGTCCCTATCGACCACTACGCAATCTTAGATCTGCTGATGCTAATCTTTTGAAAGTAATTAAAACTAAAAAAGCAACTTGGGTAGATATATCCTTTGCAGTAGCTGCTGCTAAATTATGGAACACCATGCCAGGACATCTAAAAATCGCTCCAACATTATTATCATTCAGGAAGCAGTTGAAGACGTGGCTGTTCAATCACTAGATCCCTTTATTCCCGGGCCCAATCTTCAATTTTTTTCTGTCAACGCGCCAAGACACCCTTGGGTAAACGTGCGCTTACTCCAGTACAGGCAGGCCAAGATTTGGCTCTGAAGTTGAGTTTGTTTTGGGGCCATATTGGGCGCCTAGATATGTGCCCACCCATGGCCACAGAACTGGTTTGAGTCTGGCCTGGTGAAAAGTGTTACCTTTCTAGACGAGTTTCCCTTTATAGTGGTGCCACAACTTGGACTAATAATTTCTGAAATCCGTCTGTCACATTTCAGTCCAAATACATAGAACCTGCATCGCTTTAAAGGCGGTAGGCAGCAAACTTGGCCTTGCAGCCTCTTCGAGGCGCTGTGTGACACTTGAATCAAAAAGAGCTGCAAACCCAGCAGCCAGATGGATTCCAGGCCCTACAAGACAGAGCGGCTAACAGTTGGCATCTTACTCTGCAGAGATTGGCACAAGCCCCTGCCTAATTGTAGGCTTCCTTGCTGGCTGAAGGTTTTAATCAGCCTCTCGGTGTCTTTCTGCTGCACCCCCTCATTCCCTGTACTTGTACTCAGGGGTGCTGTCTCCGCACCCCTTGATTAGGCCTTCAGCTTGAGCTGACGTTGTGTCTCATCCCGCAGAGAGAGGGGGAGGCATGATTAGGGGGTCCTACATTCTGCATCCTGCCCCAGCTGCACAGGGCCTTCCCTTGGCATCTTCTGTGGGCATGGGCCGGTGAGGAGGGCAGTGGGTTCTGCACCTCCCTGCTGTGCCATTCTGGGGTGTTGGTTGTTGTGAAACGCCCACGCCTCATGCCACCGAGCTGTTTGTAGTGTGGTTCTTCTCTTCCCACACTGTCGGCCAGGGCGAGCTGTGATTAACAAACCATGTGCTCCTCTGCAGGGCAGGAGAGCACGAGACTGGCTGGGGAGGGAGGAAACCCTGAGCTCGAGGGTATCAAGATCTTAAGATGGGATGCAACCTACAGACTTTCACGTGCACCTACACACACACACACACACAGACACACAAACGGAATATTATTAGGAAATACCACAAGCTATTGACAAACATGCACACGCACAACCTGCGCCTTAAGAGGTGACCGGACCTATATATGAACACACACGCACACACAGGGCTTCAAGTGGGATGAAAAGTGGGGGTAGGGTGAGGTCTCTAAAAGGGGCGTGGCTTAAGCATGTAAATTACATTTCTGTGATTTCAATAGTGTGTCAACCGACCAGTATTCTGATTCCACTCTGATTTAGAACACAGCAACTGAAATATACCTAAAACCAGCCAGGGTGGGTGGTTTTGTCAATGGTTGTTAAGTAACTTATATAAGTGAATGATAACAAAGAATTTGTAACTAATTATTATGTTAGACATGTAAACCCTATTTCTCTTCACATCTCCTCCATCTATATACTCTACACCTCATCTCTTTTGTCTTAAATACCCTCTTTACACTCTCTCCTCAATGCACTTCCTTTCACCTCCTTCACACTAACACCTAGTATCAAACACATAACGCACCCACTCACCTGTGAGCACTGCGGCAGGCAGGTCCATCAAGCTGCAGATCTACGCCACAATCGAATGATTAATGCCATTTTGCTCCTTCTATGTGAGCAGCTCGCACAGAAAAAGCAAAAACGAGGAGAAATAAAAGTATTTCTCCTTGTTGCGCCAAGCTAACGCCTGCTTTTTCATGGCGTTCATTTTTGGCACTGCCTTAGATCTACACCTCCTTGTAAATCTGGGGAAGTGTCAAAAAATAATGGGTGTTGAAGTGGAACGCCCACAGCAACAACCACTGCACGCCCCTTTGACACAGAAAACTGCTGGAAAGGGTACCATACTTACAGAGCGGTGTTAAGCCACGTAAAGTTTGTAAATATGGAGCAGGGAATTGCGCTACTGGAACATCGGAAAAAGTGACGCTCCTGTGCCGCAATCCCCTTGCAAATATGCCCCTAGGCGACACTTTGGCAAAACATTTTTAAATAAAAATTGAAAACATTTATCAGAATTTTCTCACCACTGCCTCACTTCCCACCAACTCGTTTCCTACAAACCTTCCCCGCAGAGACACTTGGGTAGGGCTTGAAAGGTTTGAGCCTACCACAGAAAGCTCAGATATTAGATCTGTTAGCAGAAGCTAAATCAGGCTCTCCCTCTGATCCCGGTCGGACACATGTGATGTCCACCCTGGCCACTCTTCTTGCTCCGACCATTACACCATTTGCACCTGATCGCTGACCCTATCGGCTGTTCCTCAGGAGTGGTCATCTGCACGTTATGCCCATTTTTAAAAAGATGAATGCTGATTCAATGGAGCCAGATAACTGCCGCCCCATTTTTCTTCTTCCTTTTCTTGGCAAGTTCTGGAGTCATGTGTGAATCAACAACTTTCCACCTCTCTGCAGAACCAGCATCTTTCGCATCCGTCGCAATCTGGCCTCAGAGCCTTCCATACTACGGAAACTGCCTTACTGGCATGAGTTGGTTCTATCAGACTATCTCTAGATGCTGAACTCTGGCAAAGCTGGAACTACTTGACCTGTCTGCGTCTTTTGATACCGTCTCACATTCCATCCTGCTTCAATGTTTTTACGAGATAGGTATCCAGGGAACAGCCTTGATTGGTTCAAATACTTTCTTCATGACAGGACCCAAATGTTTCCATCGCCACCTTTCAATGAAAAATCCTTTCCATGGGCACAGGGGTTCCACACGGCTCCTTCTTAAGCCCCACTCTCTTTAACATCTTTGTAGAGCCTCGTGCCAAGATAATCAATTCCTATGTTTTTTTATTCTTTCCTATGCAGACAACACCCAGCTAGTCATCTCTTTCAGGCGTGACATACAAAATATCAAACACAAATTCATTGTCTGCATGAGTAAAATTGCCCAATGGCCGACCCGTAATTGTCTTCAGCTAAATGGAGACAAAACACAGATTCTTCTGTTTGGGAAAGCTCAGCTGTACTGGTTGGGGAAATGGAGGTCTCCTGAGCTAGACTCTAAACCTTCGCCCTGTAAAACGGCTAGAAATCTAGGTGTCCCTCTAGATGAAAACATATCTATGAAGGGTCAGGTTATATCCACTTGTGGCACCTGTTTTGGAACAAGGCACCCCCTCAGGATAATATTTCAGTGGATTCTGCTGATTTCAGGGTGAACTCTTACTCAACCATAATAATTAGTCATCTTGATTATGGAAATGCCCTAATACTGTCCAATGAATCTCTTCTTTCTGAAATTCAGAACACTACGGCTTGTCTGGTTAACAAACTGCTGCCAGGCGCGACGTCGGCTCCTTCTCTCGAAGCCCCATTGGCTCCCGATGAGGAAAAGAGCGTTGTTCAAACTGCTCTGCCTGGGCCTGACTCACAAGTCCCTGATCGGCAAAGGCCCAGCATATTTACAAGAGAAACTCACCTACTACTGTCCAGGCAGAAATCTACGATCGAAAAACAAACTCTTACTATGTCCCCGCCGCATCCGTACTTCAATTGCGCTGGCCGGTCCTTTTCTTACCCCTGCCATTGGAATAGGCTTCCCTTATACATGTGCTCCTGAACTGAGTTCACAGGATTTTAAAAAACATCTTAAAACTTGGTTGTTCTGACTTGCTACCTCAAACGGACTCTGCTACAGCGCCGAGACACCCCTTCGGGGTTGATTCTTTTGCGCTTTACTAAATGCCCATTAACCCATAACAGAATTGCATTTTGTTTTACTTTCACCTTGTTAATATTTTGACCACTGTACACCTCCTTCACACACATTGCACAGAATCACAATTGAAAATGGAATACGTGACCATTGCTCTGTACGCTCTGCGGAGAGGCCAAGATTTGGATGGCCTTGTATTTTGGACACCTTTCTGACCCACTGAGTTGCACAGTGAGAAACTCACATTGCCGTCAGCCTCAACTCCAGAGCTCTCAGTCGCAGCCCTTTATAAATGCTCAGAGGCGAGACCGTTCAAAGTATGCACTGCACAGGAGTAACACACTACACAAAAAAATGCAGAAACACAACATGCTGTAAATAGGAAACACTCTTCGGGAATTACATTTTAAGTAAAATGTGAAATTTAAACAGGAACTATATCGGTGACATGGATTACCTTAACGTTTTTACACTGGTTGTTCAGAAATCGAGCAATGTTTTGTCACTGAAGTTAAGGATATAAATAAAGGACCCAATAGGGACCTGTTTCAATGCCTATTTTTAATTACTGCCCATCCCCTTTAAATTCTGGCACCCACAAACACATTTAAACTCCATTTAAAGAGGAGACAGACTATACACACACAAGCACACACTCCCACACACACACACACAACCCCTAACTCTGCCCTCCTCTCCCTACCCCCTCCACCTCCCTGTCCCCTTCCCCTCAGACACTCCCTGCACATGTGGGTACAATGTCCCTTCTTGATAACATTCCTAATCCATTCTCAGCATCGACCCCTCTCTCACAATATCATCTCCTGACATTCCATAGTGTTGGCACACATCACATCATTCAGCAGACAATCCCAGACCTGCCACCTCACACAGGATCAGTGTGGGTCCCAGGATATTGTTTCCTGCACACGGTCTCCAGAGGAAGAACCAAGATCACACGGTGGCAGTAAAGGCGAGCAGCAAACCTCTGTGCTGAGGAGGTCTCCAGCTCATCTTTGGAGGCTCCAAGCAGACGAGGTCTATAAAGGGGTGTAAATCACAAACAGAGAAAGACCCTTGGTGGAGCTTGCTATTAATGACAGTAATTCAAACACACTCCATTCATACTGGTGTCAATAAGATCAAAATACCCCTGACACATATACAAATTTAAAATCAAAAAGTATTTACAGGAGAAACCAAAGTTCCGGTACAAATTTATTGATACAAATAAATAAAAAACACTGTTTTAAAATAGCTATACATACATAATCTACTTAATCAGTAAAACAAATTATTATTCATCAGAGACAAAAAAGTGCATCATGTATGAAAACATCAAGAATTATTAATCCGATTAGAATCTGAAACTGTGTCGCATTAGTGTCAAATGGTGGCACTATAATGGCTCCTTGGATTTAAATCAAACTAATTCGTGCCAGAATCAGCAAGCTTTGGCTTTTTGGCAAAGGGGGGCACGTTGGGTGGGGAGGTAGGCAGGAAACTGCCTCCTTCAAGGCCACGCCCTCCTCAGACACTGACATTTTGCTTTGAAGTTGGCTGAACTTCAAATCTCACACTCACACTGAGTAGCTAACTCACTATACAGGCATATATGAATTCATTCCACAAGTCACCTCTGCACTACACAGAGCACTGAAAAGAAATAAATTAAAAAGCAGTCCTGTTGTGTTTGTCAAAGTTTGCTGATCCTGCCCTGCTTGTCAAAGGCCTTGCTCAGCTGAGACTATTTCACAGATGGCTATTATTTTAGAAATATTTTAGGAAACACAGTTAGAATTATTTTGAAGTCATCTGAGTACATGTTTTTCCTGGAGATGACTGCCTGGATTGGTTTATCACTTTCAGCTTTTTCCTTTTGTGCTCTTAAGAGTTTGTGGGAAGTTTTGTTGGCCAAACAGTCTCTTTCTAGACTTTGACCAGTGCTTAATTTGAGCCGGTGTGGGCCACCAGCACTCATTTTTGGGGACGGTATTTATTTTTCCGCATCAGACATTTACCAAGAGCAAGAGAGGGAAAACACACAAATCAGAAGGACAGAGGAAGAGGACGACGGAAAAGCAGTCACAAACAAAGAAAGCAGGAGCCTGCGAGAGTGAGGTAAAGGGGCAGGAGTGCCTGGCAGTGGATTGAAGAGGCCGAGGTGGGGTCAAAATGACACAGCCTGGTACTTGGCTCACCATTTATTTGCACCGGCCCCCGGCTTCTGAGCAGAACTTTGGGCACCAGCACTTATTCTTTTACAAACTAAGCACTGACTCTGTCATTCCTTTAACTATCAAAAAGTCCCTTCCTTTCACTTTAGGTTATATTTCTTGCTCTGCTGCCAGACTCTTTCTTACGAAATGTGTTTTCTTTATTTACCTGTGAGGAGTGCACTTAACTTTGAAGCATGTCTGGCTGGATGAAAGCTGCGCCGAAAGCTCTGCAGAGGCCTGTAACATGTATTTTCTTAATGATTTCAGATCTTGGCCGAAGGGGCTGCCGGCACTGTGGCCTTATTGGGCCTCGTCCAAGGCCTGCCTGGCATCCAACCGCAGGGAGGGCCAATCACGGAATCCGTGGCTGGCCCTTTGGTACCCTGGCTCTGCAACCCTGGTCTCAGGGGTCATGAAGCCAGTAGCGGCTCGCACAGGAAAGAGCGGTGAGGCGGTGGGGTGGAGCAGGGGCAGGGCGGGCAGAGATTGGTTCAATTCGACAGACGACGGGCTAAGTAATATTAAATCAATAAAACCACTTACTTTGCGCTCAACGCATCGCCGACACGGCAATGCGGTGAGTGCAAAGTAAGTGGTTTTATGTATTTATTTATGTTATATTTAACCTGTCTTCTTTCTACCTCTGGGGTTTCATGGTCACTCACATGATGTCAACACTAGAACCTTGGGTGACATCATGGAGTGTTTGTGGCTTAGCCTGGTGACAACTGGCAGTTGGAACCAGGCAGGCTGAGTGGCAAGCTAGTCATTCCTGGTGGGTCTTCTCTGTAAACTTGACTTAACATCCTGAAGACTTGAATAAAGTAACCTACATGATACCAGGCTCCAGCTTCTATTTACAACAATTTAATATTACTTCGCCCGTCGTCTGTCAAATTACACCATTCCCACCCCGCCTCGCTGCCCACGGCTCTTACCTGTGCGAGCCACCACTGCATTAAGCCAGTAGTAGGAACAGGAAGTGCACAGGGCTCTTGGACATCACTTGGGGGTTGCCAGGGGTAGCTGATGGTACCTGTGGCTACCCCTTTGATACTCCCATGGCTGCCTATGTTAACCCTGGTCTCAGGGGTCATGAAGGCAGTGGGAGGAAAGAAAGTACACAGGAATCTTGGACTTCACTTGCAGGTCGCCTGGGGTAGCAGATGCTACCTGTGGCTACCCCTTTGGTACTCCTGCGACTGCCCGTGTTAACCTTAGTCTCAAGGGTCATGAAGGCAGTGGGAGGAACAGGAAGTAGACAGAGCTCTTGGATGAGACTTGGGGGTAGCAGGTGCTACCCACAGCTTGCCCTTTGATACAGGTCTGCTCTTGTTAATCCTGGTCTTAGGAGTCTTGAAAGGCAGCACCAGGAATAGGAAGTACTCACAGCTCCTGAACATGAATTTGGGGGCACCCAGGGGTATCAACTGATATCTATGTCCCGCTCTTTGAACCCCTTGGTACTGGCTAATCGTGGCCTCTGCCACTCTGAAGCTGTGGCAAAAAAGGAACCTTGCTTACTCCCATATGTTCCCATGTTTTACCCTTTCTCTTAGTCTCTCAGCATCAAATAGGAGGCTGTTGAAGGCTATTTGTGAGACAGGTTGTCAAGCCTGTCATGCCATTGGAGGTCAAAGGGCGCATGATGTCACTTTTGATGTGCTCGTCCCTTGCATCCTACTTATTATCAACAACTTGTCTTTCTTCCTCAAGCCATCACCTCATAATTACTCCCATCATAAGGTGTGCCCGTGCCCTGCTATCCACCAATAGCAAGCCTTTGCCAACAGTCTCACTGTATAAAGGCGATCAGCCACACTCGCCTTGTTTCTTAGTCTCTTTTGGAATAATGGCTCCTCGATGCTTTGCCTACCGACTGGTTGTGTATGTTTTGAGCCACGGACTCTGGGATGCCAAAGGGTGCCAATGGACCCCCATCTATGGGTGCTATTCGCAAACATGTGCCCTAACGTGTGCTCTAAGATGCGCTGTTCCTGGGTATGCATTGTGTCGCGGGTTTCTGTGTTCTCTGCCACTGACGTGCTTTGATAGGACTCTGCTTTCCCAACTATGAAAAGCCTGGGAAGATTGGATTTTCCTGTATTTCCTTGACCATTCTTGGCTGAGAGTACAGGGCTGTAGTGGTTGCATCACTGGACGGCAGGAAGACAACGTGTCAAAATATTTGTCCTCACCAGCCTATTCTTCTTTAATTTTTGTTACATTTATTTTTTGGTCTGCCTGCTCTTTTCCCTTTGACTGGATAATACAAAGCAGATCAGGTTGTCGTGGCTGGTGTCTCCCAGTACATCATCACTACGAGACATCATCTGAAGACCCCCGAAGTGCGCCACAGTATATGCACTTGCCGGAGTGAGGGGGAAGGTCAGAGTGTTGGAAGTCTCAGTCTTTCCTCCTGTTGGAACAGGGCAAAAACAATCAGAAAAACAGAGACTTTACATAAGAGAAAGCCGTCTTTCTCTGGCACTATTTCCATGAGGCTATGTTGGCCACGTGCAGTTCAGTGGGATGAGAGATGGCCATCCGTGACTTCATCTCAGGCAGCCTCAGGCCAGTAGGCTGGCTCCGTCTCTAAGGAGAAGATCAGGGGGATTAGAGACGACCGTCCGTGGCTTCATCTCAGGCAGGATCAGGCCAGTATCCTTCCTCCCTCTCCAAGGAGCATCAGTGGGATGAGAGACGACCGTCCGTGGCTTCATCTCAGGCAGGATCAGGCCAGTACACTGGCTCTGTCTCAAAGGAACAGTGTAACCGGGCCGAGGGGCCGATCCCCCTTTCGCCCCGGAGTGTGTCTAAACTCTGTGACCCCCCCCCTCTTCTCTCCACAGGTGACTGATTCCTCGAATTGGGCCCCGGGGGCGATCCAGTATAGTTGCGATGAAGAGGATTTAGAACACGGCCCCTTTAACTGGCATGGAGCAGGTGAGGAGGAGGAGGGACTCACCTTCCCTTTAAAAGAAGCTCGAAACCAGGACCAGGTGTGTCTATACACCGGAGGAGTGGTCAGAGAGTTGCAGAGTGGAGGAGCGGCGTGGAGCAGAGGATTCGAGTGGAGTGCGAAGCGGAGCGAAGAGGCGACGGAGAGAAGAGGAGAACACCAGAATCGCGGATTGCAAGGGAGAGCGAGTACAGCGGGACTCGACGAACCCACGGGGACTTTCCAACCAGCCCGGATCAGGACGGCAGAGGAAGAGTCCGACGAGTGGGAGAGCTACGGAAGAACGGTCCGGGGAGCACCGGAGAGCGGAGAGGAGGAAGTTCCCAGTTGCGCCGAGCCAGACGGGTTGCGAAGGCAGGCAACCCCCACGATCCCAGGAGGGCACCGGACCCACGATTCGCCCAGCCACTCCCCAGGAGGGGCGTGGCTAACAGAGGTACGGGGTCGGGTCAAAGGGTGGTTGAGGTTGGGGAAGGGACGATCGGCTGGCCCATAGTGTAAAGTGACCCTCGTGCACTTCCCTCACTGATCGTATCGCTAGCAAAGCACACAGTCTTCCCTCACTACCTGTCCCCACTGTACTGGTTGTAACCTCGTACCTAATACTCACCCCACCTCTGTTTTCTGTTTCTCCCCCTCGGTGGAGACTGGGTCGAGACGGAGCCCGGAGTGCCTGAGAGGAGGACCCCGACCCGACGCCGGGAGCCCGACGGACACAGCAAGACCCGAAGAGAGAGAAGTCGTTCCCCTCGACCTTTGTTTGTGCGCCCCACCTGTACTGATAGACTGTTTCACTCAATAAAACCTAGTCTAACCCCAACGAAGACTCGCCTCTTGCCTATCCCCACCCAAACTGCCACAAACAGATCAGAAGAAGTGTGGCTCAATGGTTAGAGCGGCAGACCCTGATGCAGAGGTCTAGCCCGTGACCAGGGTTCAATTCCCTGCCACGGCGGGGCTTGGGCTCAAAATTCCACGGACCTGATCATTCTCACCTCGGTGCCTATACTAATCATGGGGTCCCACTCTGTAACTGGCTTAATCTCCACAACAGCCCCCCAACGCTAAGGATGCCTGGCCTCCACCTTGGGGGGTGCCCAGGAGTGGACGCCACACAGGGAAAGCCAGAATGAGTTCCACAGCGGTATTCGTACAAGCGCCTTGAGACCCTTGCGGGTGATTAGTGCGCTATACAAGTATCAATTTAAATGTAATTTATTTTTATTTTTTTTACATTTAAATTTAAGGATGAGAGGTGACCGTCTGTGGCCTCATCTCTCAGAAGCTCAAGCCAGGATGATGGCTCCCTCTCCAGGGAGCAGATCAGGGGGATGAAACATAACCATCCATGGCTACATCTTAGGCAGGATCAGGCCAGTACGCTGGCTCCCTCTTCAAGGATTCAATCAGGCTTTTGGTGGGATCAGTGGTCCCAGCTGCCATTCAAGATATTCTCTCCTGCGGTGCACATGTGCCTCCTCCTCTGTCTATTTGTTGCTTTGCAGTTCTAAGGATGATCATCATTAATGTAACCTGGTGTCACATCCCAGGTGGAAGTGAGTGTCTAAGGATGCCTTCTTGCCCTCTTGAGCTTTTGTAACACCTTCAGGAGGAGATCTAAGCCTCAGATGTCTCCTGTTTCCTAAGAACCTCTTACAAGATCATGTCAGAATGTAAGACCCTATTCTTAAGCTGTTACTTTATCGCATTGAAAGACTTTTATGTGGACTGTAAATTGATGAATATCATTTTCTGAGGACCTCACAATTTCCCGAGCTCATGTATTATATATTATTATATATATTCTCTGATTGCTAAGATTTATCTGGTTCAGTAGTCAGATACATCCCACCTGCTGTGTTTTGGCAAGAAGACCATCCGCTTTCAGCGTTGAAAGACTCGTCCAGTTCAGGGCACACTGGCAGAAGGAAGTCTTTAAAACCAGTGATCCCTGGACGGTGGCTGACAAGAGTCATTTCCATCCCTAAAGGTTCTAGGAGAGAATTCTAGGTGTATACTCCAAAGGAGAAAACCCTCCTTGGCAGGATAGTCTATAGCCGCCCCATGAACCCAACCACAGTCCTACATGTCAGAGTGAGAGGGCAGCAGAGATGCGCTCCTCATTTTACTGATTCTGTAAATGGCTTCCGGGCATCCTTTGGGATTCAGGAATCAAGGTTATGGAAGACGGGCCGTTGGAGGTTAGTTCTTGAGGTTGAGTAAAGATTTAGGACCTCTTTTTTGAGGCCCCACCAGGACTTTTGCACTAGTGGAACGTCTCTTTTTTGACGTTCCATTGGTGCAATGTGCCATTGCATTTTTACAAGGTCTCACAAAGCCACTTTAAGTGGCTCTTAATGGCGTGCAAATATGTACCACTTTCACGTAGAAACTGAGTGAAAGGGGTGTTCCAAGGGTGTCGCTGTGGGGGTTCCCACGCCACACCCATGGAATCGGAAGTATTCTCAGATTTACGAGGAATCCTAAACCTGGGAAGCGTCAGATTCTAACGCCACCCCAGGGAGGCGCAACGAGGAGAAATGTTTTAATTTCTCCTGGATTTTTCCTTTTTAAATGTGTGCAGCACACATAGAAAGACGAAGTCGCCTGAATTGATTGATTTTGGGCAGGAAGGTGTCCTTTCTTGCACTAAACCAATCAGCCCCACATTGCAGGCACCATGGCACCATGGCACAAGGGCGCCTGCGTTGGCACACGGCAGCCCATTGCGCACCGGAGCTGGGAAAGGACAGGAATGCGCTGTATCTCATAGATACAACACATTCCTGCCCTTTTGTTTTGACATAAAGCAACGCAGCAAGATTCCTTGTGGCCTGCCCTGCACGACAACCTCATAAATGAGGCCCTTAGAGGGAATCCTTTCTGGGTTTGAGGCTGGGACTTCCGCAAGGAGCAGAAACATCTTCATAAAACTTCCTCCTGCACTAACTCAGCTGCCAGCAGCGTCCCTCGTTGCTTTGGTTTCGCTGCTGCTACTTAGGCCTTCACTGGCTCTCATCTCTGCACTTTTGTTGTCTTTAACTCAATCTCCCCCCCCCCCCCCCCCCCCCCGTTTTGCTTGCTCTTACCTTGATCTTGCATTTTCACAAACTTGCTTTAACTTTCTTTTCCTTGTGAAGTTGTTGCAGCTGGCTTTCCTGTCTCAAGGCTCTGGGGCACCTGTCCTTGCTCACGGGGGGTCACGGAGGTCAACATTGTTTCTCTCTGCTTAGAATAGGATACGTTTATTACTCAATGCAAGCTCTCACACTGAATTCTTTATGCCATCGGTATCCTCATTATCTGTTTTGTCTTCTTTTCAAAGAGTATCGAGTGATGGTTCCAGGACAGTCCAGAACCGGCATCCAGTGCCTGTCTTTAACCGGTGTCTTCGGCGTCTCTTCCATCCCCGTTTTCACTCTGTGTCCTCAAACCTTATTTCAGAAGCGGTGGGAGAGTGGGGCTTTCGGCGGGCCCTTTCTGGCCACCTCTCATCTCCTCCTAATTCATGACCCCCAGATGTCCTGGCTGTCTGTCTATCCAAGGGCACAGCCTGTGGCCCTCAGGAGCCTCAGGCTCCCTCAGTGGAGGCCACTTACCCTGAATACTGAAAGACGGACAGCCGGATCGCACCCTCACACACAGCTCCTGCCACCTGCAGGGGCAGGGAGTGCGACCCTCCTGCGGGCTGCTGGCAGCTCTAGCCAGCAGAGCCGTGGGCGGGACGGCGAGGGTGGCAAACCGGATGCCACCAGGAACCATTCACTAAAAGCCTGCCAAGAGTCTAGGCTGTCAGCAAGGGCTCCTGGCACAAGTGCCCGGATGTCTGGAGCTGGCACAAAGACAACAAAGCATCTCCAAGAACAGTGTTGTCATCAATGATGTCCTTTCAGATGTTGCAGTAAGCGTATCAATAGTGTCTTAGAACATGTCATGGGTGATGTAATACGGGAGGTACCTGGCAGCGCATGGCGAGGGCGCGAGTTATAGTTACTTTAGGGAGCACATTACAGTTACTTGAGATAACTATAACTGGCAAATTCCAGTGTTTTTTGTCCATTTAAAATAATATGTTCATGCTGACATTTTCACTTAAGTACAATGATCCTTTAACATTTGGTTATTTCTTTAGATTTCTAAGTTTTTTTTAAATGTAATGTAACATATTATTACAATTCCTAACCATAATGTCACTTTAGCCTTTGTTTTTTTAAGGAATTGCTATGATTTTTCTAATGTGAAGTAAGATGTCCATCACCAACTTGGTATCGGGTTAGGCTCCCAACCACAGGCTGCCGTGCATGGCTGGCTATGTCATGGGGAAATGTCGTTTGCCCCGCTTTTTTTACTCCGCAATAACTGTTACAATGCAGGGCTTCACACTGCAAAACTGTTACAACACACTACCCAAAATAACGCCCCCTGGAGTTAGAATAATAATTGCGTTGGAATGGGGAATGCATTGTAACAAAGTGCCTTGTAAAGCCCTGCTTTGTAAAAGCTATTGCGGAGTAAAAAATGTGGGGTAAAGTGTCCTATTCTATGTCCAGTAGCAATATAAATGGTGTCCTTTTTCATGTGGAAGGCCTACTGGCTTTGTCAAAGACTCAAAAGAGCAACCGTACAAAACTCTAGTCACTTCCAGCAGGCGGTTTTTACAAGCCCAAAGCCGCGTGTGCCCAGATGGCTCGTACAAATCCCTATGCCCCTCAAGCGCCACTCACACTTCGTACAGGTTTTCTGTACTTGACAATCTCCATATTATAGACTGACTGGGGACCAGGTTCGCAGGTACGAATGCCCTAACACATATTTCCGCAAGAATAATGTCTAATCCTGCTGCCCTCTCACCTTTGAGAAGCGCCTTGAGTTTAGGTGGATGGGTGTTGAAAGTCCTAAATTGGAACGTCGCAGGTCTGCAATCCAAGATCACGATTATAGAGTTGACCACTTGATATTCTTTTGTTTAAGGAAACCTGGGCAACTCAGAAATTGTTTGTTGATGGCTATGAGTGTTATAGTGTTCTGGCTACTCCATCCCGATCAGGGCAGGAGTTGGGCAATTTAGCCATTTGGGTGAGGGACGCACTAAGGAAATCGAGATAAAAAATGGTAATCTTCAGGTTGTGAGATACACAAGGGGTCAGAATGTATACCTAATTAACTCTTACAACAATAATTTCACCAACACTCCAAATACCAAATTTCCTGTAGTTTTGGATTATAGTGTTTCACTGCAAAGTATTTCTGAAGATAAAGGGCAAAGTGTAGGGCTTTGCTTAGAAGGAGATTTTACCGCCAAGCTCCCCCGCAGGCTTCCTCCCTGAGCATCCATTGTACAGACATCCCAGACACATCAGAATGTTTTTGGAATAGCACTGATACTAGAGCGTCTGAGTTGATGGAGAACCTGGCTGCACACAACTTAAACAATGTAATGGATATAGCAAGTAGAAGTGACTTTTCCATCTACACTTTAAGGGGTAGAGGCTGCTGCACTACAATAGATTATATTTTTATATCATCTAGCTTGGTGGAGGCTTTGCTGCATGGGAAAGTTGTCTCATTTCACTATGGAGACCACAATCCCATTGGGGTAGTTTTCCAACTACCTCCCAAGCCTAATTACAGGATAGATTGCACTTTTTTGGTCTGCTGGATCTGATATGAGACGCATGAACCAGGCATTGCCCCCGATTACTGGTCCCTTCACTGATGAGTCACTGGAGGAACATTTTACAAGTTTCTATTACGCCATCCCAGAGGGGTCCGCAATCCATACAGCTCCATACTGTGCGGGAGTCCTACTTTTATTGAGCAAAGTAGAGGATGCCATTGAACAGAGTATGGGTGGCAAAGTCCCTGGCCTGGAAGTGGGTTCTAATCAATGTTATTAGGCATAACCCTGATTTATGAGCTCCGTTATTAACTAATTTTTAAGCAATCTTGTCCAATCCCCACTGTCGACCTCATGGTCAACCTCTATCGCCGTGCCCATCCTTCAAAAGGGTGACTGCATGCAGCCGGTTTGTTACAGGCCCATTTCCCTAACAGACTCAACATTTGCAATACTAGGAAGTGTTCTGTACAACAGGATTAAGGATTGGATAGAGGAGAAGCACATTCTTTACCCTTGCCAATATGGATTTCGAAGTTGGTGAGGATCATCGAATGGTGTTTAAATTTGACCTTGATTATAGGGAAGTATACTGTGGCCAGAAAATGCCCTATGTATTTGGCCGTTATAGATTTGGCCGCAGCGTTTGATTCTTTAAATGGTTCAAAGCTGTGGTCAGACCTTGTTTTATGTGGGACGGATGAACCACTGGTGCACTTATTAGTGTATTTGCACAGGGACATGAAGGCACGTGTCAGACTCAACATTCACGTGTAGGTATCTAATGATATAGGAGGCTTTCGAGGAGTGAGACAGGGGTGTGTTTAGCCCCACTTTTATTTATTTTATATATTAATAATTTCCACCCCAGCCTAACTCCAAATACTCCTGACGTCCCAAACCCCATACCACTACTATGATCGCCAAAATAACCCTTTCTAGACTCTCTCCTACTCTACCCTTCCTTGCATCATCTGACACCTTTTTACTACACCGATCCCCTAAAACAAACCTTTCTAAACTCTACCCTCTGACTCCTCTCCTCCAAAACTCCTTTTTACTCACCCTAAAGCCTCCTCCTACTGCTAAGACCTAAAAACAAAAAAAATCCTTCACTCTTTTCTCCCTCCACTATCCTTTTCAATCAAAATTAACAGACTAACATGGTCACTTCTCAAATTCCATATTGAACTATACTAATATACTACCCAAATAACTGAATAACATATCTACTTCTCAAATTACTTCATATTTATACTATACTAATTTTCAACATTAATCCTTTATGGGTTCCGGAGTGGCGTGCTACTCGCCAGAAAAGCGCTTCAACACCCACCAGTAGTAACAAGTGCTATATGAATGCAATTCTTTCTTCCTCTTTTATCCCTCCGCTATCCTTCTCACTCCAAGTAACTGACTAATATCCACCACTTAAATTTCTTCATATTTCACCATATTAATTCACCACTAATCCTTTATAGGCTTCCTGAATAGCGAGCGTCAACAAGCACTAAATAAATACAAACCCTTTCCCTCTATCCTTCTGCTATCATTCCAAATCCAAATAACTGACTAACCTATCCACCACTTAAAATGTACTTGCATGTTTCACTATACTAATTCAACATTAATCCTCTATGGGTCCCGGAGTAGCGTGCTACCCGCCGAAAAAGCGTTTCGACATCTCGTTAGGGGTAGTTAGCGCTATATAAATGCAATTACAATACAATTTCATGTCATTCAGCCCCAGAAAATGTCAGTTTTCCACTCTTGCCATTGGGGAGAACAAATTGAAATGCACCAGCACTTTTCCTTACTTAGGACTTTCTTTATATGCTACAGGTTGATGGTCCTTGCACACTACCCATTGCAGATCTAAAATGATTGAGACTATTGTCACACTTTTTAGTCTCCCCCAACCCAGGGGTGCTGGAGCTCTTATACCCCTGCCAGGGGCGGCTCTAGGCTCATGGTGGCCCTGGGCAGGGAGCGTAGGTAGGGGGCCCCGGAAGAGGGGGTCCGGGCGAGGCGGAGTGCGGAGGCCAGAGAAGGGGAGAGGGGGGGTTCAGGGTGTTTGGAAGTGGAACAGAGCCGGAGGCCACCAAATCCCTGCCAAGGGCCGCCACGCAAATATGTATCCATCCTCAGAGGATTATTATATTAGGGATATATATTGGTGTGGGGCCCCTGGGCTTTGGTGGCCCTGTGCAGGTGCACAGCTTGCACATGCCTAAGGCCGGCCCTGCACCTGCGGAAAATTTACAAGATGCAGTGTGTCCCGACAGCGGCATATGGCACAGAGATTTGGGAATTTCGAAATGAGACTCCATCTGAAACAATGAAATTTTGTAGGAGGGTGGATACCTGACTATGGTTACCCCAGATTTTTTTGCCTAGTGTTTAGCTGGTTTTCGACTTAGTTGGCCTGGGATCCTGCTAATCAGGGTCCCAGGCTATCTGCTCTCTCTATAAAATGTACTCCATGCACCCTAGGTGCATAACCAATTTGGCTGATCACTCAGCTGGGGCAAGGTGGTGTAATCACCCCTTGCTTAGATATAGTATACCTATATCTAAACCTACAACTGGGCACATATATACCTATAAGTCACTTCTATGGCAGGCCTTAACAATCCTGGAGGCAGAGTGCTTGCTTTTATGTGAGATGGTTCTCTAGCATGAGCTGAGCCTGTCTGCAGCTGTCGGGACCAACTCCCTTAGCTGTTCCGGGATATTGCCATACCATATACTCTTATGTGCATTATAATCCTCGTGGTTATGTGCTAACTTTGGTGTTGCTTTATCAAAACATGTCGTGTAAGGTGTCATACGATTTGGAATACTACCCCCTCGCCAGTCCTGGTGACGGGGGTAGCATTCCACCCTTCTAGAGGGAGAAGACATGTTACTTTGCTAAAACGTGGTTAATTCTAACCAGAGCCTCAGCATCACAAAATGGATGCTGCTGCCACCGACACGAGTCTGACCTCCTGCTGCTGACCGTAACTTGGCAGGGGAGGCCTGGACAAAGGGTTTCCTGTCGCAGGGAGGTGCTACACCTCCCCAGACAGGGGATAGTGGATTGGGGCGGGGAGGGTTGAATGAAACTAGACACTGCATGGGGAGCACAAGGCTTCCCCTTGCATAATCCAGTCAAACCAGTTCTGGGGCACACCAGCCCCAGTCCTGGTGCGAAACTGGACAAAGGGAAAGGGGTGTAACCACCCCTTCCCTGGTCCCACCCATAGGAGGGGACCTAGCAGGTAATCCAGCCCACAGATTTGGAATAAGAGTGGGAGCAGTGCCAGCGCACACCAGATTATCCTGACTGAAACTTTGACACAGAACTCTGGACCCTCGACATCCCACTCGACGTGGAAGACTTAAGAATCTCCCTTGTGGTCAAGGAGTGACCACCCTGTGCAAACAGGCACCATCCAGCGCCTCACCATTTGCTTTGTTGCAGTTCCCGCCAGAACTCGAGCAACAGAGATCAACAAGACCCAGCGTTCCCACCTTCCAACAGCCCGATCCACAGTTCCAGTGAATCTGAGACCCGTGGAGGCGACTTGAAGCGTGGGGCCGGCCATCTTAGAAAAACCACGAACTTCTGACCGTGCAGCTCCCGAGGCTCCCTCGATGCTGTGCACTGGGGTTTGAGAAGTCCCAGCCCCGAGCAACTTTTGCACCATGCTACCCCCTCCACACTCACTGAGTGCAGCGTGGGGCCCTTCTGCCTTTTGTTGCTTGACGCGTTGGTCCGGTTGCTTGCCCGTTAGCTAGCGGCCCCAGTTCCGACGAACCTTTAAATTTGCTCTGCTAGTCCGGTTGCTCTGGACTGGCCCTCGCTCCCCTGAAAAGGAGCACCTGCTCTGACCTTGCTGGTCCGAGTAAGAAGCGATCTTCGAATCCTGCGTGGGTTGCCTTTGCCAAGGCTTGTTAGCTCAATCCGGAAGCCGACACTGCTGACAGTGAGAGCCTTTGTGGGACAGCTTGTGATCCACTCCTGGAAATCCTTGGTGCCCCAGAGTCCACGTGGTAGCGGAGACAAGCTTCTCGACAACCACCTGATTGCGCCCGACATTGCCTGGTTCCTTCCTGGTTCCACCCTGGTCACTGCTGAGTGACCCAGACTCTGTCCCCTCTGCTTTCAGGTACCCTTCAGCTTCGATCCACCCTTGGATCCAACCGGTCTCTTCTCTTCAGGACGCCTGCAGCATCTTCATCTCCAGGCACCATCAGACTGCGTGACGAAACCCGACACACTTTGGCACCTATGCATCTGCTTCCTGTGGGTGAGGTAACTTGTGAACGCCATGCTCCTGCATTGGTATACACCTCTAGTGTCTAAGTCTAAAGTTTGGTAATTCTAGTCCAGTCGAAAGACTCCTAAAACAGTAACTTTGTAACTTTTACGCACCATTGACTTTGCATTGGTGCATGCGTGTGTTTTAAGCGCTGCACCCGAGTTCTGCGTGCTTTTCCCGACTTCACTACTGCTAGTCCCGAATCACCCCAGCGATTCTCAAGGCCTCAGGCCTTACCACTGTTCGATTAGTGATACTTATACCACTATTTTAGTATATGGTTTGAGTGGCCCCTGGGCTTCATCCATAATTGTGCAACTTTCATATGTTTTACTGTGCTTTTGTTTAAACGCTTGTGCTTCTAGACTCATAATGAGTATAGAGGATTATTCTGAGAATAAATACATATATTTTTATAATATATAACTTGTGTGGTGTCCTTTCATTTGATATTACAGGATTGTGATTGGTAAAACAGCTTGCTTCACATGCCCTCTTGAGTTTAGCCGGAAGGCTGCTTAGTCCATGCTACCCCTAGGATAGCTTGTCTATAAGGTTGACTTACAACCACCACCATAAGGGATTATTTGGACTGATACAAGGTGCCCCAGAATTGGAGACATCATATATCAGGCCAACTTCTCACAAATTACGTTCTGCAATAAAGGCTTTGCGGTCCCCATCTCATCATCCCATTTTATTTGCCACAATGAACTGGGCCTTTCATATATAGAAGATTTTACTAAAGTCCGACCCCTCTTACTATGGTTAGCATCGTGAAAAAATAAAGAGGCGAGTCTTACGAGAGGTATTATTAAAGACAGTCTCAGTTGTGACAAAGGTCTCGTGATCCCCTGGTTAGCAGAAGTGGAGGAAAGTCTTCGAAAGATTGGCTACCAGCATGTATTTTCAGACCCTGAACACTCTATTGGTATTAGCAAAAAAACATCTTCAGCAAGCTTTGTGTGATTTCACTCACACTGAAAGAATAATTACGAGACGAGGAAGTTGACTGTAGTAGCATATCTGAAGATGACAACAGATAGCCCAGTTACAAGATACATGTTTCGACAAATGGCTTGCAGGGGGCACAGTTTATTGTTCTGCTATAGGGCTGTAACAATCAAATACCTACTGTGCTTCCCTCTGGGTTATAAAATACATCTTGATCTAACACCTTGACCCTGTGATGGGAGATCTGGGAAAACCATACAGCTTTTCATATTTTTGTTGTGGCTTTTATTCAATGAACACTAAGCAGTTCTTACTTCCCCTGATAAAGAGACATAATATTAATGATTTTAAGGTACATTTTAATAAGTTTTATCCACTTTCTGTTGAAGAAATAACTGTTCACATGGGGACTTTTTCGAGATCTGGAGTGCAAGCCCATAACTCGATGAATACTGATTAATCTGGATTACTTGATAATGCTGCTAAGAGTTGGGATTGTACAAGACAAAAATCCTTTTTAAAAGATTGGTTTTGTACATTGAATATTACTATGTATTTATATGTTTTTATTGCATATGTATTTGCTTTTATGGATACTTTGTTTACCTGAAAAAAGATTTTGAACTTGCACTTGAATCAAAATAGCAAAAAATAAAAGTTGCTGGACCTATTGACTTTAACAAGCAGCCAGTACCGCAACATATATAAAGAAGACTTATTGGCTTTGTCAATGTCACCAATAACTACAGTCAAATGTATATTTCATAAATGCATTCATTGTAATGCTTAATAATAGCAATTGTTACAAAATATCTTTAATAGGATGGTTTTTTTTAGAAATAGACTTGTCTTTGAATATTTTTTTTATCATTTTCAGGCCACAAAGTGCAGTCATAGAGCCAACCAGAAGGGGGCCCTGCTCTCCAGCACAAGGGCAGACAATTCCAGCTCAGAGTGCTTAAGAAATATAGTAAGCTTACATGAGATCACGGATTGAATGAATCCGGAGACTTAAGGTATTTTTTTAATGCTGCTAGGGGGCTGCTGTGCTCCCTGCAGCCCTCCACAACTTATAAAATAAATGATGGTGGTGCCCCTGCCCCTTCAATGTGCACCACCAGGAAGAAACAGTACAAATTAAAAAAGCCCTCGCAAGGCATTATGGGGCACTGTTGCAAGAGCAGTGTATAAAAAAGGAGTGACCCCTGACGCTCATTTATTATTATTTTTTCAAGTTTTGTTTTGTTGTTATAGGTGCCCCGGTGCCCATCCTGGGCACCCACAATATTTAGTTTAGTTGAAGGCTGCGGGAGGAGCCTCAAGGCCTCTGCCAGCTCCCCAGACAGCACCCATTGTGGTTTCAGCAGCAGCTGACCATAACCTTTTTATCATGAGAGCTCAGCGCCCATCCAGGGCACCCACACATTTTTTTGCTGCCATAGAGGCATCCTCAAGGCCCTCATGGCCCCTGCCTGTTCCCCAGCCAGAACCCATAGTGTGTGCTAACAGGAGCTGGCAATTCTTTCAAAGTTAGTGTTCAAGTAGCCCAAATTGTTGGGGACTGTGGAGGGAGAACCAGGGTCCATTGTGGTGTTGGTGGGAGACATTTTTTTAATTTTTCTCCGGCCTAGGTGGGAGCAGCATTTTTTGTGTTCCCAACCAGGGAGAATGGGGCAGGGAATGCACACACTCTCCCAGGCAGTGAACTGCAGTGTGCCTGGCGATAGGACCCTATGCACACTGCTCACTTCGGGCCCCCAGGGCCGGTGACCAGCTCTGTGAGGGAGCTGCAAGCCCCCTCCCCAAAATGTAACTTTTGCCCCAGAGGATGGGGTCCTTGGGACCTTTAAGAGGCTAGAGGGGGAGGGGCTGCATGCCCCCTTCCCTAATTAAGGCGCCTATTAGGATGGCGGACGGACCTGCGTCCGTCCGCCACCCCCGAGGTGGAAGGACTGTCCGCAGGGGTAGTGGCGGTCCCTCCATGCCAATTAGGATGTGACTACCACCCTGGCGGTCACATCCCGTATCTCTAACCATGCTGCGGGTGCTGCTTGAAGCAGCACCCGCCGCAAGGTTAAAAATGCATGTTTTTCATTTACATGCACAAAGCGGCAGGCACAAAGCGGTGCCTGCCGCTTTGTGCATGTAAATGCAGGGGGGTAAAATAGGTACCCCCCCATGTGCACCCCCCACCCCCGGACACCCTGGGGGCCCGCAGCGGGCCCCCAAACACAAAACACCATATGCTTTTCCACGGCGAAAAAGCCGCTGTGGAAAAGCATGTTTCAGCCTACATCCTAATATGGCTGGCGTTGTCTTGCAGACACCGCCACCATATTTGCTTGCATACACCGCAGATCAGCGGCGGACGGACTTGCCGTCCGCCGCTGATCCCACTGCCATCCTAATGTGGCGGTGGGTGTTTCAGATGTCCGCTGCGGTGAATCCGCATCCTCCAGGCCGGTGGTGGCTTCCGCCGACCCGGAGGATGCGGATTCACCGCAATCCTAATCGACCCCTAAGTATGCTAGCCCCAGAAACGGGGACCCGAGGACTGAAAAAGGCTGAGGAATTGTGGGATGTGCACCTGTCAAACAAAATTAATCCACTACCTCCCGAAACCTGGCTCCCTTTGGTTATCCAAACATTTAAAAAGGGCATGGGATGACCTTTTTGTTTGCATTAAAGACGATAAAAATTACATTTTTGGTCCTTTGGCCTGGGGAGAGAGGTCTACCCATGTGTTTTTTTAAAACATTTTTTAGGACACTAGTTTGTTGATGTGGTGGCAGCCAATCACATCATATTTTTTTGATTTGTTAGATCAGTGGATCCATGGCTGGACTGGGAACCAAAGCCAGCCCTGGCAAATTGCTCGGTCGGCCCCCCGGGGGATTGGGAGTGCGTCAGAGCTGTTTGCCAGGGCTGGTTTCGGCCGATTTTTTTACAGGGGCCTGTAAAGAAATGGCCCCCCAGGGGCCCAAACCGACCCCCCCTGGTTGCCCACGGGGAAACTCCTGGTGCCCGCTAGTGCCAGTCTGCCCGGAGTGGATCCTCTGCAGTCCGAAATATGCATACATTTTTAACCTTAATTTCTCAAAAACGTCTGAACGGATTTACATAAAGTGATTAACCCCTCCTCTGCGGGGCTAATTCCCCTGCTGCGCTGGGGGGAGGAGGGGCACGTGCATCGCCGCAGTGCTCCTGACGAGCTTGGCTCGTCATGCAGCACTTCATGCAGCACGGTGGCGCTGTGCTCATGACGAGCTCGTCATGACCATGCCCGTTCCTTAGAACGCCCAGCACAGCAGGGGAATTATCCCTGCATGGGCGCGGTGCAACGGTCATGACAAGCTCAGCTCGCCATGAGCACGCAGCGGGTTAAAAAAAAACACATGCCTTCTGGAGCAAGACCTAGCTTCCTGCTAATTTGGTGTAATTCCATTCAGCCATTTTGGCTGTAGCTGTGTGTAATATTCCAATGGAAAATTGCATTGGATAAACAAATTTTGGGACTCTCCTTTTTCTCAGCTCTGACTTGATGGATAACCCCAAAACTTTCCATGAAGGAGCTGAGGTGGACAAACTTTTTTTGGAAGGTGAACATTCGTTAAGCGATGCCAAAGTTATTATCAAACAAAAAATATGCTTTTCCTATGGAAGACAGGCAGTGCACAGCGGGGGGTTGCATTTACGTATTGTAATAAAATATTACTTTACGTTAAAAAATCCTAGAAGTTCACCGAAAAAAACAAAGGATAAAGTAACATAATATTTAGATGAATATGTTTGTGACATTAATGTTTTGAACTAAAAAAACATAAATACATCAGTTATAATTAGCAGACCTAACTATAACTTGCCCCCCTCACCATGCACTGCATATGAGGTCACATATTACACCCCTCGTTACATGTTTATTGACATCATTCATGAGATCACTGATGACATCTCAAATGGAAATTTGCATTCTAGCATCTTTTGATCCCTCTGAAACTTCTCTATTTGATACATTAATACTAAAATTATCTTTATTTTCTTGTTTGTCAGGTCTATCTCTTTTTAGAAAAAGAAATACAATCCGCAAGTATTGACAACAACATGCAGAAGAAAGAACCAGGCCTTTCTACATCTAAAGGAAACATGAACTCAAAGAGCTCTCGCACTGTCGAATGGAAATAGAACATGGTGCACTGTATTTAATAATGCAGACTAGTAGCAAATCCTAAGTGATTGGCAGCTTGTAGCCGACATGATGATGGATACAACTAAATATTTTATCGATTGAGTGATCAATCATTTATGGTACTTGCAGCTAGTTGTCTGGGATCAGCAGTACTAGATTGGCCCTTGGACATTGCACGGGAGCGTACGCACCATACTCTAATGGCTCCTCGTGCACCCATTTGACTCTCAAGTATTGTCATTTACTTTTCTCACTCTACGGAGCTTCTCTTCTGCGAAGAAGTAGAACCTCCATCGGAGCTCTTTTTGTAGGGGTTACTCCTCCCATGGCAGACAATGCCAGAGAATGCAGTCACGCCATTTGCACACGTTGGGCCCGATTTACAAAAGTAATCTGAGATAAAATCCTAAACGTACTACTTTCGGTATTTACAAAAGGTATTTATTAGTAGTAAAGCTAAGAAACCTAACTTTACTAGTGCTAAATCCCTTTTGTGAATACCGAAAGTAGGAAAGTTAGTATTTTGACTCAGTTTAGTAGTAGTAAAGTTAGGAATTCTAACTTTATTACCACTAAATGCCTTCTGTGAATACCAAAAGTAGTAAGTTTAGGATTTTGTCTCAGATTAGTTCTGTGAATAGGCCCCTGAGTATGTAATTCTAACCGTCATCTTCTTTCCATGACAGGTGTGCCACACTCATGGAATTTATGAATGCTGTGTTGGTCTCTCTAAAGTTTTACCTAATTCCCCTACTCATCCAAATATCAATACCCGTACTCCCAAAGTTATTGTTCTGTTAACTATTTCCACCACCAATCTCACACTTGGTGGGCGCGTGTGGTGAAGACATTGTTAATCTGCTATGGGGGAGGTTACAAAAAGAATCACATTAGCCCACGTCACTCCCCATATCCAGGCCAGAAAGAGACATCATAGTGCAGGAAAAACTATAAGCATGGTAGGCCAAGGAGAGCAAGTGTGCTGTTCTTCATCCTCATTCTACGCCCCACTGAGAATCAATCGACCTGTTGCATGTACCTGATGATTCTACCAAAGTGAACCTCTTTCTTTGATTTGAATGTTCATTGTATTTACTTTAGAAAATTATCCGTGTTTAAATTTTTTTAGGTCTCGACTACGGCATTGCTTTAGGCTTTCAAACGTCTACCCAAACTGCAGATCGGGTACAGTTCATGTGAGCCAGGCGCGTGCACATCTCCAGCCACATCCCACACCTTTTGTCTGAGCCTCGGCATCAGACTTTAAAGGAACGCCGCTCCCCCGCCCCTCTCCGCGCAATGCCAGAGCTTGTTTTGCTGAGCAGCGCTGCCTCACTAAAGTGTCTAAGCCGCTCCCCCGCCACACAATGCCGAGAGCTTGTTATGCTTTAATCCTTGTCCTTCTAAGTTTCTTGTTTCACTCTCTCTCCCCAGCTTCCTCTTCTGTCTTTTCATTCCTAATTTTTGACATTTTTGGGTCCCCTTCCGCCATTGGGTGTCTTCTTTTCCCTCATGTCGGGCGTGTCATTTTTTCTCCTTCCCTTTCGCCCCCTCGTCTTTCGCTCTTGTTCTACCTGCTTGCATATCGCCAATGCCGCTCCATTATATGTCCTTCACATGCCCCTCATCTACCCCCATCCCTCTCCATCACTCCATTCTCTCTTCCTTTCTTCCAGAGATTGCGCCTTCCTCCCCTTCGAGTTTACACCACCATTCCACCTTCCGCCCTCTCACCCTCCCCTACCTCCCTGCTGGACTCTAATTACATCGGGATTTGCCCAACATGCAAGGCAGGGATCCTGCCTTGTAAATAATTTAAGCAGCATTTGTCTTTCCCTTTGTTCTGTGTGAAAACTCCAGCAGAATGTTAACCATCCGAGGGGGGGCCTGGGCCCTGGCACAAGCCCACCACCCGCCCGCATGACTCTTCAGCTTAAAAAACAGTACTAGGTTTTTAGTAATTAGCAAAATTACATTTACTCAAGCTAGGCGTACCATATGAAAATAAGTAAAATAGACAGCAATTGGTGCCTCAATGTCTTTTCAGAGGGGCTGTAGCGCTGGGAACCCCACGCCTCTCCATAGGAGCGCACTCCAGTATGTGTGATGGAGTCTGAAACGTGAGTGCGTGTAATGTAAAGTAAGCTAATTGCTCCGGTAGGTGGGTTTCATGTCTTCTTAACTAGCATTTGTATAATAGCTTGCACCTGCCACTAGCTTCACATAATAGAATTTAAGCTGTTCTGATGGGTTACAGGTGCCCCTCTATGATTGGTTGTAGGAGCTGGGTGGTTGCAGTATGCCTTATGCGGGAAGAATTGGGGGCAGTACTTTGTATAAGCAAACACAGCATTTGGCATAAATGTATGCGCTTATCAAATAAGCCAAACAGGTAATAAGCAAATAGTCACAACCCCTTAACAGTCCGGATGATTTCATACATTTAGCAAACAGGCAAACAAATTACAGTTTGAACATTAAACATGTGATGTTTATTAACTAGGAAACGTCTATCTATCTATCTATCTATCTATCTATCTATCTATCTATCTATCTATCTATCTATCTATCTATCACCCTCACTCTATCTATCGCCCTCACTCTATCTATCTGTCTATCTATCTATCGCCCTCACTTTATCTGTCTATCTATCGCACTCACTCTATCTATCTGTCTATCGATTGCCCTCACTCTATCTGTCTATCTATCTATCTCCCTCACTCTATCTATCTATCTATCTATCTATCTATCTATCTATCTATCTATCTATCTATCTATCTATCTATCTATCTATCTATCTATCGCCCTCACTCTATCTATCGCCCTCACTCTATCTAACGCCCTCCCTCTATCTATCTATCGCCCTCACTCTATCTATCGCACTCACTTTATCTATCTATCGCATCACCACAGCATCACTCAGCACCACCACATCATCACTCAGGGGCAACACAACATCACTATGCGCTACCACACTATCACTGAATGCCACAGCATCACTCGTCGCCACCACAACATTACTCAGCGCCACCACAGCATCAAACTGTGCAACCTTTCAACACCAACGGGTTCAAATATGTTCTCTCAATGTTTCAAGCTTTATTACAAATGTCACAAAAAGATGTTAATATTTCACTTCTGTTCTTGGATTTTCGTCACAATAAAATACAATGAACATAATCTTCACAAAAGTTATTTACAAAACTTTAAGCTATTGCCATTATGGTGGAGTGGTGTGGCTCACTGGTTAGAGGCGGCAGACCCGTAAGCAGAGGACGGCCCGGGACCAGGGTTCGATTCCCGACGCGGCAGGGTCGTGGACCAGGGTCAGCGGGCTCGATAATTCTCGCCTCGGTGCCTACTCCAGTCAGGGACCACACTCGGCAACTCTGGGCATTAGCTTGCCTCATCTTCACAACGGCCCCCCCAGACCGCCGGGGATGCTTGGTCGCACCTTAGAGATACCCATTAGAGACCATCTCTCAGGGTGAGCCAGGACGGGTTCCCCAGCGGTCGAAGCGCGGAGATACTCCTCCGGGAGTCGATTCTAGCGCTATATAAACCCGCAATTAAATTTAATTAAATTATAAATTACAATAACTTTTATTTAAGTATTAATTATTAATAAAAATGTAAAATCATTGTTATTTGTAATATCAATGCATGCTAATCACATAAATACAACACATATTGCATTACAAATGCTATAGGTGTCTGGTAGACCTGTCAGCCCTTTGGGTGGTCCCTCCTAGTTATTTATTTATTTTGTTCCCTTTTTGCCTCCTAACTCTTTTCTTTTTTTTTTGTCCACTGGAATTTTTGGCGTTGCCCTAGGGGTTAGGTGCTACCTTGCCCCTCTAACTGTTTGAGGCCTAGTTGCCACACAAACTCGTGAACACAGAGACTTAAAATGGTGGCCTATAACTTTCACATATTTTTACCTCAGGGACTGGCGCCATAGGAGAGTATGGGAAAAGCTCTAGAACCTTCCAGCTGGTTCTGGTAGCCAAGGGCCAGTCTATAAAAGGCCAGTGCCAGGGCGGCCATTTTGAAGAGTGACCAGAGAGAACCTAGGTGAAGTTAGTGAGGAGTGAAGCAGTGGAGTGGGGAGGCAGGCGCACAGATAGGAGTTAGACTGTCCCTTGGGCCGGCTGCTCTGCTTTGCTGACGTGGTCCCCTACCTATTGACTGAGCCCTGACATCCCTTAGCTATTTATCGCCCTCTGTATCCTGTAAGGTGACGTAAATAACTGGCTTGGGGAATCACCTGAGAACGGGCCGGACTGGAAAGGAGTTGGTTCAGCTGTCGTCTTCCCCTTTTAAGCAATCCAGTCTGAATTGTCCCTTCTCAGAAAGTGTGGGAGTAAATATATTTGCGCCACATCCCAAAAGAGACCTTGGGCCATATAAAAGCGTAGAGAGAAACAATCCTACCTAGAAGCGGTCGGCGAGTGACGACCCCGTCACCGGACTTCTGTTGCTGATTCTTAGGCCTCTGTGGTAGATATCCCCCTGGGAGGGCCTGTTAGTGTCAGCCGGGTGGTAAACTGGGGAAGCCAGCCCTGTGGAGGACCGAGCGGTAGGCGAGTGAGATTCCAGAAGAAAGGAGGCCGGCCTGCGTAGTTCCCGCCCCTCTGACGAGCGAGGTGTGGGCGGGACACCGAACTGTGAGGAGAGCCGAAGAAGCCACAGCGGAGCTCCGGCCCCGACAGCTGTTGGAATCCTGCAGCGTGGGGGCCGGAATCACCCTTGAGTTGTGGTGTTGGTGGACAGGAGTGGTAGCGTGGGTGGGTGTGAGGCCGAGATGCCCCCCCACACAACGCGGTAAGGCCGAAAGAGTGAGTGCAGGGCCCCAGGTTTAAAAAGGGCCTTGCAGCAAACGGCAGAGTTGTGGTGGGAGGGGAGAGGCTGCCGAACCCGGGCTAACATGCCTCAATTACTTTCTGTCAGTCACCGGAGGGGGGCAAAAACCAACCACCGGGTTTGGGGATATCCTCGCAGCTGTTTCAGCCCCTTGCTTCCATTTCCTAAAAGTGCGTGACTCTCTCTGACCGGATTCCTGCACCTGCTTAATAAAATCCTGCAGGGAGCTGTCTCCGGATTGAGGGGTAAAATACTGCTCACGGATATCGGGGTACCAGAACTGCCCCGGGAGTAATAAGAAAGAAGGTACTGATTGGGGAAAGGGGAAAATGACCTCTGCTACGCCCCTTAGATTGTGCCAAAGAACAGAACTGAAATCTACTGTCAAACACTGTGGTCAGAGTGAATTATAGGGCGGCAAAAAGTTGCATGCGAGAGCTACATTGGCTCCCAATGCGACAAAGAGCCAACTTCAAACTACTGTGTATCCCACACAAGGTACTTCACAATACAGGCCCTACCATTCTACACAATAAAGTCAAATTCCATAGACCATCAAGGAACCTTCGTTCCAGAACTTTAGGAAGAGCAAACATTACTCGCGTGAAGACTGTCAGGATGGGAGAGCGGGCTTTCTCTCATCTAGCTGCAACCAAATGGAATGAACTACCTCCCAGTCTCAGACTGACAGACTGTCTCCTATCATTTAGGAAACAATTAAAGACACTACTCTTTCCTAAACTAGAGTAATCAGTAATCAATGCGTTTATCGTACCTCTCAGCACCAAACCTCAGCGTCGTGATATCCTACCAAGGATGATTGTTAGCGCTTTATAAATAAATTAAATACAAATACAAATACAAATACAATGTCAACATTAAAGTATCCTACCTGTTTTCTTTCACTGCTCCAGCCACCTAAGCCTTGGTACTAATGTGCTGTTAATGAAACCGTATTGTATACCTGAATCTTCCAGCTTAAAATGTATTAAAACCCCAAGCCTAAGGAACGACTTAGTGTAATTGACGGAAGTTCTACCTTTGCTGAGATCTTCACTGAGACTGTAGAGAGTTTACTGAGCGCAAGAAGCGCAAGGGCGATAATAGAACTCCTTTAAGAAGGAGGAGAGAAGTGTAAATGATGCTATTTGCTAATGTGATGTTGCTGATAACTAAATGTGGATTTATTTAATGTACTGAGCCTAAATTCTGCTAAATGACAATGATATACTGAAAAGAGTTTTTATAAAGCAGACCGTATTTTTCTAATCTGGTGTAGTTCATCTTTTTGTGGATGGGCGCTGAGTTAGTATGCGAAGTGTGATGCAAGCACAGCACAATTGCTTTGGAGTTTAGTCTTAGCCATTCTGTGCCAGGCTACCCTATGTGGACTGGTGACCCCAGGTCCAACAGTGTCACATTTCCGAAAGTTAAAACTATTGGCATTGTAAATGAGAAAGCTATTAATTTCGCTATTTTCAAAACCAACACATAAATAAAAAATGTGTCATTTACAATACCAATAGCTCAAACTTTCCTAATGCGAGACCTATTGCATTGCAATGCTTGTTGTTTATTTGATGCTGGTCTTTGTCTCAAATTTTCCACTCACTCAGTTTTTTTTCATTTTATATCATGTTGCAGAATGAGACCCTTCTATGCTGGTTCACCTGCTCCATTCAGAAAAAAAAGAGTCTTGTGTTTCCGGATATGTCTTCTTTGTTTGGGCTTCTTAGTGCCACCTGCAGTTAGACCCTTTGGGAAAGCCAGAAACCCCTGTGTGAGAAGTTGGCCCGATATGCAACGTTCGCTATTCTAGCGACCGCTATGTATCGTCGTAACGACCCTTATGGTGTTTGGTTGTAAGTCAACCTATAGACCAGCTATCCTAGTAGCGTGGATACGAGCAGTCTAAGGCTAAAGACTCGAGAGGGCGCGTTAAGCTAGCTGTTTACCACACCTGTACCCCTTGAACACCCAGTGAAAGGACACCACACAAGTGTTATGAAAATAAACAGTATATTTATTAAGAATCACAACAGCCCTGTACTCTTTATGAGGACAGGGTACTAAGCACAAACCAAATCTCTTTAGCAAATACTTTAAGTGCACGTTTAAACAAGTGTCCGAAGACACGGAAAGGTTAAGGCAAGTCGGAAGCGAGGGACTCGGGACCCTAGAGTAAGGAGGCTATGCAGGCACCGAAATGCCGAGTTACCTAGCCACGAGGGCTGCGGCTGCACAAGTCTTACAGGCGTCGGGGTCTTCGCTGACGAGCCAGGAGCCGGAAGAAAAGGAGTTGCTGGCCGGCGACCAGTGATGAATAGTTCGTAGAGATCCAAGCCTGGATCGGAGATTGATGAAACCTGAAAGCAGAGGGGACCAAGTTCGTACTACTAGCCAGTAGTCAGAGGGTACCAGGAAGGCACCGGTTGGCCGTCACCTCGACTAGGTGAGTGGGCGACGCTAGGCTCTGCAGTCTCACGGACCAGGAGGCGTTGTCGGCGACCACGGTGGAGGTGCGAGCTGTCCCACGAAGGAGGGCGCTGTCGGCGTCTTGGGTGGACCAGGAGGGTCCGGGGTGCTTCTCGAAAAGATGGAAGCAAGGGCCAGTCTGGAGCAACCAGACCGGCAGTGATGATTCTCGGATGTCGTCACAGAAGGACACAAGCCAGCGGCTAGTGACCAGACAACGTGCTGAGCAGCGAGCAGAAGGGCCCCACGCAGATCGTGGAGATGCTGGGAGACTGCACTTCGGTGCTGGAGCGGCTCAGGGTCGGGGCTTCTCGGACCCCAGAGCACTCACCAGAGAGTTACCTCGATGGTCGTGCTGGTTTTTAAGAGCGTGCAGGTTCTGATGATGGCCGGTCCCTCGAGGTCTCGTCGCACCCACAGATCACAGCTGAGCTGATGACGTGGGTAGAGGTCAGAGGTGCCAGGGAAGCCGGTTCTCGTCGAGCTGGGCCGTCGGATTCCTTGAGGAAGGACTTACAGCAAACCGCAGAGTTCTTAGATGGTGCCCGCTGATGCAGGGTGACTACTCCTTAGCCACAAGGGAGAAATCTTGAGAAGAGTCTTGAAGTCCTTTCGTAGAAAGTATTCTTGATTCAAAGATGATCTAATTTGGAAGGGTCCCCGCTCCGGCCTTTATCCTAAAGAAAGGGGTGGGTACATGACTAGGTCCTGCCCTAAGGGTGGGACCAGGAAGGGGGGTAGTTACACCCCTCTCCCCTGCCGGACTTTCCCCAGGCCAGGGCTGTCGCCCCTGGAACTGGTTCTAACCGGCAGATGCGTAGTGAGCACCGGGGTGCCACTCCGCAGTCACCTTCTCGCAAAAGCCCTACCTACCCAGAATACACAAACCCTGTCTGGGACGGTGCGAACACCGCCCTCGACAGGAAACCCTTTGTCCAAGCGCTCCTCGCTGGAAGGACTCCCAGCAGCAGGAGGTCAGACTCGTGTCTGTGGTGGCAGCATCCATTTTGTGGAGCTGAGGCTTTCGTTAACTTTAACCGGGGTTCACAGTTACGTACATGTCGTGTCCCTCTAGAAGGGCGGGATGCTAACCTCGTCGCCAGGGTTGGTGAGAGGGCAGCACCCCGATTCGTATGACACCTTACTCGACATGTCTTGATAACGCGACACCGAAGTTACCGATGTGGTACGCGTTATCATGGAACAGCCATTGGGTCTTTTCTCCGCAAGCTGCAACCGGCTCGGCTCGGGCCAGAACACAGTTCACACGAGCCCATGCACTCTGCCTTCAGGATTGTCAAGGCCTGCCATAGGAGTGACTGATAGGAACTCGGGTGTCCATTGTATGGTTAGATATAGAACTACTATACCCAAAGCAAAGGGTGATTACACGACTTCGCCCCAGCTGTCATGCAGCCAGTTGTGTCAAATTTAGGAGGCCAGCCAGGGGTGGCATAATACATGCTGCAGCCCCTGGTGGCCCTGGGTACGCCTATGCCCTGAGTTACAGGGTCTGATAAGGTGGCCCAGTACCAATTGGTAAATGCACCTAGGGTACATCTCGTAATTTAGAAAGAGAACAGCCGGGCTGTGGGTCTGATTGGCAGGCCCACAGCCAGAGAAAGTCGTAAACCAGTGAAACAAAAGCAAAAAATCTGGGTGATCATAGGATTGCAGACCCTACTCTCCTACATGACCCCCCCCCCAAACGTCGGAACAACTAGCTAACCTTGACCAGGTGAGTCTTCTTGTTCTAAGTGGAAATATCTGGAGAGCCCATCGGCATTGCCATGATCAGTACCAGGTCTATGTTCCACTGTGAAGTCCATCCCCTGTAGGGAAATGGACCACCTAAGCAGTTTGGGGTTTTCACCCTTCATCTGATTTAGCCACAAGAGGGGCTTATGGTCGGTCTGAATCTTGAAGCGAGTGCCAAACAAGTATGGCCTCAGCTTCTTCAGGGCCCAAACCACAGCAAAGGCCTCCCTCTCAATAGCTGACCAATTCTTCTCTCTAGGGGTCAGCCTTCTGCTTATAAAAGCAATGGGCTGGTCTTGACCATCAAAATTCAGTTGAGAAAGAACAGCTCCCACACCCAACTCAGAAGCATCTGTTTGGACAATGAATGGTTTGGAGTAGTCCGGACTCTTGAGGATAGGCGCCGTGCACATGGCCTGCTTTAGGTCATCGAATGCTTTTTGACAGCTCGCTGTCCACTGAACCTTTTTTGGCATTTTCTTACTTGTCAGTTCATTTAATGGTGTCACGATGGAACCATAGTTCCTGACAAACTTCCTGTAGTAACCAGTCAGGCCCAAGAAAGCTCGAACCTGAGTCTGGGTGGTTGGAGGAGCCCAGTCCCTGATTGACTGTATCTTGCTCTCCAGTGGCTGAACCTGGCCTCCACCTACAAGGTGGCCCAGGTATACAACCTGTGTCTGCCCTATCTGGCACTTGGTGGCCTTGATAGTGAGACCTGCTGCTTGCAGTGCCTCTAACGTCTTCCGCAGGTGGACCAGGTGATCCTCCCAGGTGGAGCTAAAGACAGCGATATCGTCAAGATACGCCGCACAGAAGTCATCCAGCCCAGTAAGGACGTGATTCACCAACCGTTGGAAGGTGGCAGGTGCATTTTTCAGACCAAAGGGCATCACCACGAACTGATAATGCCCACCAGGGGTTGAAAATGCGGTTTTAGGCTTGGCGTCCTCAGCTAATCTGATTTGCCAATACCCAGCTGTCAGGTCAAACGTACTTAGGTAGTTGGCCGAAGCCAATCTATCGATAAGCTCGTCTGCCCTTGGTATTGGGTGGGCGTCAGTCTTAGTGACTGCATTGAGACCCCTGTAGTCTACGCAAAACCTCATCTCTCTCTTACCACCCTGGGTGTGAGGTTTCGGCACTAGAACTACGGGACTAGCCCAAGGGCTATCCGAGGGTTCAATGACTCCCAGCTCCAACATTTTCTGCACTTCACTTTTGATGCAGTCTCTAACGTGATCAGGCTGCCTGTAGATTTTACTCTTTACGGGCAAGCTGTCACCAGTGTCGACCTCATGGGTGCACCAATCGGTCTGACTGGGTGTCAGAGAAAACATATGTCGGAACGACTGAAGAACCTGTTTACAGTCGCTCTGCTGATGTTCGGAGAGGCTGCCACAAAAGACAACACCATCTACCGAGCCATCGTCAGGATTCTGAGTGAGCAGGTCGGGGAGAGGGTCACTCTCCTCTTCCTGTCCCTCATCTAGGGCCATGAGCAAACTCATGTCCTTCCTGTCGACATATGCTTTTAGCCTGTTGACATGAAGCACCCTGTGGGGGCTCCGGGGAGTTCCCAGGTCGACCAGGTAGGTGACCTCTCCCTTTTTCTCCAGGATGGTGTGGGGCCCGGACCATTTGTCCTTGAGTGCTGCTGGGGCCACTGGCTCCAACACCCACACCTTCTGTCCGGGCTGGTAAACAGTCAAGACAGCCTTTTGGTCATGCCAAGCTTTTTGGAGTTCTTGGCTGGCCTTAAGGTTTTCAGATGCCTTTTCCATGTACTCAGCCATCCGCGAGCGGAGGCCAAGCACATAGTCCACTATGTTGGTTGCAGGCTTTTTGAGAGGTCTCTCCCATCCTTCCTTCACCAAACACAGGGGTCCTCTTACAGGATGCCCGTACAAAAGTTCAAAAGGGCTGTAGCCAACCCCCTTCTGTGGGACTTCTCTGTAGGCGAACAAGAGGCAGGGGATCAGGACGTCCCATCTACGCCGAAGCTTTTCCGGTAGTCCATGAATCATCCCTTTTAGGGTCCTGTTGAATCTCTCAACAAGCCCATTGCATTGTGGATGATAGGGTGTAGTAAACTTGTAGTTGATACCACATTCCTTCCACATAGCAGTTAAGTAGCTCGACATAAAGTTTGCACCTCTGTCGGAGACGACCTCCTTAGGGAAGCCCACTCTGGAGAATACTCCAACTAGGGCTCTTGCCACAACAGGTGCTGTAGTGGTCCTAAGGGGAATAGCTTCAGGATACCTGGTGGCATGATCCACTACCACCAGTATAAACTTGTGCCCTGATGCTGTCGGTGGTTCCATGGGACCGACGATGTCGATCCCCACCCGTTCAAAGGGCACCCCCACCACAGGCATTGGTATAAGGGGGGCCTTTGTCGTGCCACCTGACTTACCACTGGCTTGGCAAGTGACACAGGAGCGGCAAAACTCCTTGGTATCTTCGTTCATGTGAGGCCAGTGAAAGTGTGAGACAAGCCTGTCCCACGTTTTCGTCTGGCCTAAGTGACCTGCTAAGGGAATCTCGTGGGCCAAGGTAAGTAGGAAACCACGCTGAGACAAGGGGACGACCAGCCTCCTGGTCATGCCAGGCTTGGGGTCTCTTGACTCAGTGTACAGGAGTCCATCTTCCCAGTATACCTTGTGGGTACCTGTGGCGTTCCCAGCAGCCTCAGCAGCAGCCTGCTGTCTGAGGGGTTCAAGAGAAGGGCAGTCTAACTGGTCCTTCCCCAGGTCCTCCCTTGAGGGTCCCCCTGAGCCCAAGAATTCAACTTGATCAAGTTCGAACTCCCTAGGCTCAGTTTCCCTCAATTCCTGTAGGTCAGCCTCCTCTGAGACTTGATCCTCGACCTGGGGCAAGGGGGAAGGAGCAGCCTTAACCCTACTGCTCTTTTTCTTGGGAGGTGTCTGGTCCGTTGTTCCAGGATCCAGCACCTGTTCAGTGGGGCATTTCCTGACCTGTGACCTAGTCACAGCGAACACATGTGCTGGCAAACCTAACATTTCCATGTGAGTCCGGTGCTCCACTTCTGACCATTGTGACGACTCCAAATCATTGCCCAACAAACAATCCACTGGGAGGTCTGGACTAACTACAACCTTCTTTTGGCCAGTTACCCCTCCCCAGGAGAAAGCTACAATTGCCATACTGTGATTGGTAGTGACATTGCTTGCATTGGTCACCAGGAATTCTGTACCTGGCATGATCTGTCCAGGGTCCACAAAGTTAGGCGTCACCATGGTGACGCTGGCACAAGTGTCCCTATAGGCCTGAGCCATCTTTCCATTTATGAAAGGCGTCTGTCGGTATTTGCCCAAAGTATTGGGGCTTACGTCAGGGGATACGTCCGCGTCCCCTGTACTGACAAGGACAGCCTGAGTGAGGGTGCCAACTAAGTTGTCACGCCCCTCAGAACCCAGGGTTAACCCTACTAAACCCTTGGGAGGCGCACTACCACTGCTGACTGTACTAGGGGGCACAGGTGCCTTAGGGGCTGCAGTGGCAGGAGTCTGCCCTCCTCCTTTCTTGGTGCACTCACTAAACCAGTGAGATTTACTCTTACAGTACTGGCACCATCTTTTGGATTGGCCTTCTTTCTTCTTTTGGGGAGCCTGACCCCCACCCTCTTTGGGTTGTTGGGGACCTGTCGAAGACTTCTGGTCATTTTGTTCCCCCTTAGAATCTTTACCCTTTTGGTCTGCTTTCTTCTGACCACCTTGATTCTGGCCCTGGTTCTGTTTAACTCTCGTACGAACCCATTTGTCTGCCTTCTGTCCCAATTCTTGGGGAGAGGTCAGATCCGAGTCGACAAGATGCTGATGCAACAACTGGTTCTGACAATTGTTTAAAATTTGTTCTCTCATCATCAAATTATACAATCCTTTGTAATCAGTAACCTTACTGCCCAGCAACCAGCCCTCAAAAGCCTTAGTGGCACAATCGACAAAATCAGACCAATCTTGAGACTGCGTTTTCTGGGTATCCCTGAACAGCACCCTGTACTGCTCAGTGGTTAGGCCGAACCCTTCAACGAGTGTATTCTTCAAGACTTGGTAATTGTTAGCGTCCTCCACCCTTGTGGTGAGGAGCTTGTCTCTTCCTTTACCTTCAAAGGAGAGCCACAAGATAGCCGCCCACTGACTCTGGGGAACACCTTGCACAGTGCAGGCCCTCTCCAAAGCAGTAATCCATTTGTGGATGTCGTCCCCTTGTTTAAAGGGGGGCACTATCTTCCCAAGGTGCTTCGTATCGAAACTCTTTTCCCTATTACTAGGTACATTGCTGCCACCAGTGGGGACTGCCCCACTTAACTGTTGCTCTCTAGCAAAAGCAAGCTTTTCCTTGGCCAGGGCAAGTTCTTCCCTTTCGATCCTCAGATTAGCTGCCCTTTCCTTAGCTTCGTACACTCTCCTCTGAGGGGACGTCATCCCTCTTTGAGAAGAGTTGTGAGAGCCGTTGGTATGAAGGGATCTGCCAGAGCCTCTTGACAGAGATCTGGCTCGTCCATTCCCCATGTTAAGCGGACCCGACAGTAGCGCCGGGGTTTCCCCAGTACCACTATCGTGTTTGCTTAAGTTGGACCGTGTTAGTCTGACGACTTCTACCTGTCCCTTATCTGCCTCGTCCCCAGAGAGATCCTCATCCTCATCCTCCTCGCCATCTTCGTTCTCAGTTGCGAGGTGTATGAGGTCAGGATCGTCCCGGGTTCCCTCGAGGGGAGGCATGTCTCCTTCTGGATTAGAAGAGCTACGAAGTTTCTCAGCTCTCCTGGCATCATAAGTCTCCAAGAGACCAATCAGAAAGGACGTTGTGGGGTTAGACCCCTGCTGAATCTTCCGGGAGTGACACAGTCGTCTTAACTCCTTGAAGCTCAGCACAGTATATCCTGAAGGGATGACCTGTGGAGGGTCAACTGACACAAGGGGAGACTCAGAGTTTCCTCCTTGGCCCGACATACTGTTTCTAGTGTGGTGTAAGTGATGCACCTACCTACACTATGTGTTTTCCTACTGTACCCTTGCTAAGAGTTGTAGCCAAGGTGTGCTAAGCCTTGAGGAGCTACAACAGCTGGTTCAGTAGAACTCAGAGTATTCTAAGCTTTTAGTTATATGTACTAACAGTACTTGTGCGATCTTTCAACAAGATATTCTTAGGATACGTGTGGCAAAACAACAGCAAGCTCAAATCCCAACCGCTGCTCACCAATGTGAGAAGTTGGCCCGATATGCAACGTTCGCTATTCTAGCGACCGCTATGTATCGTTCCAACGACCCTTATGGTGTTTGGTTGTAAGTCAACCTATAGACCAGCTATCCTAGTAGCGTGGATACGAGCAGTCTAAGGCTAAAGACTCGAGAGGGCGCGTTAAGCTAGCTGTTTACCACACCTGTACCCCTTGAACACCCAGTGAAAGGACACCACACAAGTGTTATGAAAATAAACAGTATATTTATTAAGAATCACAACAGCCCTGTACTCTTTATGAGGACAGGGTACTAAGCACAAACCAAATCTCTTTAGCAAATACTTTAAGTGCACGTTTAAACAAGTGTCCGAAGACACGGAAAGGTTAAGGCAAGTCGGAAGCGAGGGACTCGGGACCCTAGAGTAAGGAGGCTATGCAGGCACCGAAATGCCGAGTTACCTAGCCACGAGGGCTGCGGCTGCACAAGTCTTACAGGCGTCGGGGTCTTCGCTGACGAGCCAGGAGCCGGAAGAAAAGGAGTTGCTGGCCGGCGACCAGTGATGAATAGTTCGTAGAGATCCAAGCCTGGATCGGAGATTGATGAAACCTGAAAGCAGAGGGGACCAAGTTCGTACTACTAGCCAGTAGTCAGAGGGTACCAGGAAGGCACCGGTTGGCCGTCACCTCGACTAGGTGAGTGGGCGACGCTAGGCTCTGCAGTCTCACGGACCAGGAGGCGTTGTCGGCGACCACGGTGGAGGTGCGAGCTGTCCCACGAAGGAGGGCGCTGTCGGCGTCTTGGGTGGACCAGGAGGGTCCGGGGTGCTTCTCGAAAAGATGGAAGCAAGGGCCAGTCTGGAGCAACCAGACCGGCAGTGATGATTCTCGGATGTCGTCACAGAAGGACACAAGCCAGCGGCTAGTGACCAGACAACGTGCTGAGCAGCGAGCAGAAGGGCCCCACGCAGATCGTGGAGATGCTGGGAGACTGCACTTCGGTGCTGGAGCGGCTCAGGGTCGGGGCTTCTCGGACCCCAGAGCACTCACCAGAGAGTTACCTCGATGGTCGTGCTGGTTTTTAAGAGCGTGCAGGTTCTGATGATGGCCGGTCCCTCGAGGTCTCGTCGCACCCACAGATCACAGCTGAGCTGATGACGTGGGTAGAGGTCAGAGGTGCCAGAGAAGCCGGTTCTCGTTGAGCTGGGCCGTCGGATTCCTTGAGGAAGGACTTACAGCAAACCGCAGAGTTCTTAGATGGTGCCCGCTGATGCAGGGTGACTACTCCTTAGCCACAAGGGAGAAATCTTGAGAAGAGTCTTGAAGTCCTTTCGTAGAAAGTATTCTTGATTCAAAGATGATCTAATTTGGAAGGGTCCCCGCTCCGGCCTTTATCCTAAAGAAAGGGGTGGGTACATGACTAGGTCCTGCCCTAAGGGTGGGACCAGGAAGGGGGGTAGTTACACCCCTCTCCCCTGCCGGACTTTCCCCAGGCCAGGGCTGTCGCCCCTGGAACTGGTTCTAACCGGCAGATGCGTAGTGAGCACCGGGGTGCCACTCCGCAGTCACCTTCTCGCAAAAGCCCTACCTACCCAGAATACACAAACCCTGTCTGGGACGGTGCGAACACCGCCCTCGACAGGAAACCCTTTGTCCAAGCGCTCCTCGCTGGAAGGACTCCCAGCAGCAGGAGGTCAGACTCGTGTCTGTGGTGGCAGCATCCATTTTGTGGAGCTGAGGCTTTCGTTAACTTTAACCGGGGTTCACAGTTACGTACATGTCGTGTCCCTCTAGAAGGGCGGGATGCTAACCTCGTCGCCAGGGTTGGTGAGAGGGCAGCACCCCGATTCGTATGACACCTTACTCGACATGTCTTGATAACGCGACACCGAACTTACCGATGTGGTACGCGTTATCATGGAACAGCCATTGGGTCTTTTCTCCGCAAGCTGCAACCGGCTCGGCTCGGGCCAGAACACAGTTCACACGAGCCCATGCACTCTGCCTTCAGGATTGTCAAGGCCTGCCATAGGAGTGACTGATAGGAACTCGGGTGTCCATTGTATGGTTAGATATAGAACTACTATACCCAAAGCAAAGGGTGATTACACGACTTCGCCCCAGCTGTCATGCAGCCAGTTGTGTCAAATTTAGGAGGCCAGCCAGGGGTGGCATAATACATGCTGCAGCCCCTGGTGGCCCTGGGTACGCCTATGCCCTGAGTTACAGGGTCTGATAAGGTGGCCCAGTACCAATTGGTAAATGCACCTAGGGTACATCTCGTAATTTAGAAAGAGAACAGCCGGGCTGTGGGTCTGATTGGCAGGCCCACAGCCAGAGAAAGTCGTAAACCAGTGAAACAAAAGCAAAAAATCTGGGTGATCATAGGATTGCAGACCCTACTCTCCTACACCCTGCATCAACAGCAAGTGTTGGAGAGATGGCAGACAATACACTTCTGCCCAGGTGAGAGCTGGCAGGAGGGAGGGGTGAGGTTCGGAGTTTAAAAGGACTTTAATGTTTGCCTTCTTTACAATACAGTATAGCACAGCCACCTAACGCCGTTTTTCGATATGAGAATGGGTGAGTTGACGCCTGACATGAGAATGAATCTGTGCGAAGCATTGCCATTTTACAGTTACTTAATTGAATATGTACAAAATTGTACTTTATTCACTTCCCCTCCTCCCAAAAACCTCCCTTCCCTGTCTTCCCTTTGTCCTTTTTGTTGTGTGCTTTCTTTTGCAGGTACAATGAGACCTCTCTTCACCTCAAGAATCAGGTTATAATTTACCTATTCTAACACTTAATTCACAATTCTCACCCCCTGGTCCTGAAGAAAGCTATTTGACCAATAAGTCGATCACAGCTGAAACATGTCGACCATTTTAAATGACCATTGAGTGCGCTTGAATCCATAAACAAATTCAGTAGCAGCACGATTTTTCTTTTAACTAAAGCTGGAATCCAGACTTAATAAATTCCTTGCTCTGAGATTCCAGCCTTTTTTACAATCACTCATCACCACCCTGATCACCCCATTTCCACGATCACTACTGCCTTAAAACTAAGGTAAAACCTCCTGGTGGAGGGTGCACACGAATGAACTGACCCCATGATTATGCACGCACGTGTGATATAAGCGGGGACACCTCATATACCGCTACCGCAAACGATCTAAAAACACACGTGTATGAGGGTCATTTTATTGGGAGACACCCAGTTACCAACCTGCAGATCTAAGTTTTTCGCAGGACAAGTGATCCTTTCCCCGTTGATAAAAAGCAATTTAATAGGAGTTTAAAAGGATCCTATCTCTTACTCCCCACCCCAACTG